>NC_069141.1:53784732-54450283 GCF_943734755.1 Anopheles moucheti
CACGGCACGAAAGGAAGGGTAATGTGCCGGGTGTAGTGAAGAAGTGCCCGTTTTTTTGCTGAAAGTAAGCACACGCTCGTAGCAAAATGTTGAAAGCGCACAACAGCGAAGGGTAAAGGTAGGAATAATTTTAATTTTCTCGCGCGCACATCGCGGCGAGGCTTAGGTTTTATTGAATTAATCAAAAAACTTTAGGCTCTGGCTACCGTTTGAAGCGTTGTCGTGCTGCACGTCGTAAATCATTTAACGCCACGGACAGTGCACGCGTGTGTGTGGATGTGTCTGTCCACGGTTATGCTTAATGTTGATGGTTGAAGGTGTGAGACGTACGAAATTGCTCACTGAATTATGAGGGACAACTGATAAGATTAACATATTCTTTTCCCCTTTGCACGTTTGAAGTGCAAAAAGCTGTGGACGTTGGCCTCGTTAAGCTGTTGGAAATAAGATTAACGTGAAAGGAACAAGTACATAGTAGTGATTACATCTAATTTAGGATTGTTGCAAAATCTGTTGACTGTCGCTTCATATTATACATTAATTTCACAAGCAATTGGCATTGGTTTCAAGTATTTTTTTTTTACTTTGACCCTTTATCGTAGCAAATAGTAGCAACGAATCGCAAGGGTAATAGAAGATCACTGCATCTACGACATCATCTGCGTCACACTGTATACAACTCTGCGTTTCATCTTTACTGATACCCGTGAGCATCGGATTATTGGAGTTCTACTTTTTCCACTTTAATCTATTATCAATGAAATCAATACAATCCATCTACACTCCTTTGTTGACTCATGATGATGAGCTGCTGGAGAGATGATCTTTCTCATGTTTTTGACAGCAGTTTTTCATGATACTTCATGGTTGCCATGGCATTAATTGTAAGTCATACAATGATGTCCACTATAGGTACTTAGGGCTACGCTGTTTTGTTATGGGATTTTTCTATGAAGTTTGGATAGTTGTTGATTACTTTTTATTGCACATGCAGAGCAAATTTGTACGTGTGGATTTCCATTTTCTCTCCAGTTACTGTGAATTTATCGTTGGCGAATCTTTAAGAAGCAGTTACAAACACATCCTTGTCTAATTCATCCATTGCCTTTTCGTTAAATCTAAATAAATAACTCACTTTCAGCTAATTAGCCTAATTAGCTAATTAGACATTAGCTACGTCTTCGTATAGACATCAAGACCCTTGAAGGTCAGTCAACTAAAGGATTTAGCCAGCCTACACTTCAGATGGAAGTTATTTAAATAGTACAACAACAATCAAGGGAATATCATCACCGAAAATATAAAAATATACAAACATTGAGAAAAAAATACAAAAATTACAAAATGGTTTCACAAATTGCTCACAATTGGACAAAACATAGTTGTTGAAGATGATTAAACCACTTGTGCCGAAAATGTGTTGAACTTTGTTTCAAATTAACTGTTCTTTGTTAAAAGTGCAATAAAAGGCCTATGATTGCATCCACAAACCATTTTTTTATGTAAAAAATTGTCTGACTTTTTCCAGCGACTTGATATGTGCCTGGATGCTTAATGCAGAGGACTTTATGAGGTAGTCTTACATTTAAAAAATCTTATTAAACCCGTTTTTGTGCTTTATGATTTGTCATTATTACCATTTTTATGTGACCTACATCAAGAATAACATTTTAATATTTTTTAGTAATTTTAAGTATGCAGTTATTTTGCTAAATACCTTTAAATCGTGGATTCTTTATATAACTAATGATTACTTTCACATTAAATCAATTCCATTTTAGCCAAATTTCGATTTCCAACCATCACAAGTATTGAAAAATTATTCATCCCATCAGGGTGATAGCGAGTGGTCGATCTTTTTTCTTTCCCTCCGCATTCGATTACCATTTTGTCTCACACGGCCAGCAGGCGGATACGGATCAGGTATCAGGCCCAACCATAAGAAAGGATAACAAAACACATTCCTTCCGCTTTTGTTATGCATCTTTCTTTTGGCCTCGTCATTGGTTCATTATTTTCAATCCATTTCATTCGAACAATCAATGCCACCGAACTGAACGTCCTATTTTTTCTTCTTTAAGGCGATTCCGTCCCGTTATCTTCTACGTCCGATCATTTACCGAGGATCAAGCCAGAGTTAAAATCGGTACCGGAAAACCCGTGCTAGCTCTGGCAGCAAATAATAGCAAAACGCAATCGAAACGTCGGAAAAATCCAATCCAATTTACGGTCCATTTCCCTGACGCAAGAAAGAAGAATGTGGCATATCTCGAGAAGCTACGTACCGTGAAAAGCCCATAGGACTGCACAGAGAAAGTGAGAAAAAATAGCGAAACTGATCCTGGTCACAGAACGAACGCGTCGTGTGAAACACCTGGCGGAAAATGGAAAACAGGGGGGGAAAATATCGTACCTACCCCTTGAAGGATTGTGATTGTGCCAGTGATCTTGAAGACAGAACCAGTACTGTGCGCTAAAAGTAATCTCTGGAAATGTTCACTCACTCACATGTACCTGACGGTTTGGAGAGTGGTAGTGCCTTGTGAATCAACCGGACGATGGAAAACTCTTTCGAGCGAAACATCCCAGAAACCGCTTCCGTTCGTTGGTTTGTAAATATTTCACCTAGCAAAGGCGGACAAAAACAAAGAACAAATCACAACGCCATCGAAATAGATGATGACAGCCGTACCTTTTTTGTTGCTTAACATCAACTGAATCTCAGCAATTCGGTCGCATGTGTCGCTTTGTTTGGCCAGTTTTTACCACTCGCTGGGTTTAATGCTTTGACATGGTTGTGTCCTGCTCGATTATCACAGGACCGACAGCGGATGGAAACACAATCTCCGAACCGTCTTTACCACTTTACTTTTGGGGAGGAATTTAGCCTCTTTTTTGTCTAGGTACGTGTTAAAGTTTCCGTATCGCACCGAAGCATTTATCACACCGTGCGCCAGTGTTTGTGGCACCCTAAAAGGTTGTCAGTCAGTTTACTCCCTGCTGGCGGCGGGGGTTGCGGCTCATAACTTTTCACTTTTCCTTTCCATTCTTGCTCGGGATCCTTTTATTTTTCTAGCTTTCCCTCCATCAAAGAAGAAGTGATGGGAAGTTTTATGATGGTGGGGGTTTTTTTTTGTGAGTTGAGAGTTGATTTTGGGACAAATTTCCACCGCACCAAGGGGCCACCGCGGGAAAGGCGAAGACAGATATTTCCTCCTGTTTATTATCAACTGATTTTCCCGTTGTCGAAAACGTTTCACGCAGCTGACAGCGAGGTCAAATGGCTTATCATTATCGTGCCTTCTACGTCTGACCTTTACGGGGCCGGTTCGCGAAAGGCCCACAACGATCAAATCGTCCAACAGCGGGGCTGCAAACGTAATGGGATCCATTTTTCATGATGGGTCAAGAGTTTACGTTTTCTTTTCTTTTCTTTCCCTCCGGTCGACCAGTCACGCGAAAGTAGCTAGCTCTCTCACCACCTTAGTGGCCCCGCAGTCTTCAACGGAGGACAACACAATTATCTGTTCGTTTTCCGTGGCGAATCTTAGCTGGACTCACCGTTGCCGGAAGATCTAGTGTCCTTGCTTCTTTTCGGGTTGTTGAGCATTTATCAAGCCAGAAACAGGAAGCGAACAGTGTCCTCGAACGGACTTAAAGATGGGCGTCCAGAGTGCGTTTGGTTTGCAAGAGGTGACGGAACAATTTAGCAAAGACAAGCGCAACCGGACTTCTCATCGTGGTTGAAGTGTTGGCAGAACCGTTGTACGGATTATGTCCAGCACGATACAAATTTCATCGCTTCTAACCAACAAAGCTGGCAGACGAAGGCCAATCTATTTCTATTTATTTTTTGTTCTATGCTTGAAAGCTACACTACAAGTGTTGAGCTGTGTCTAGCTGACTGTATTGCCCCCACCCGGTAGAAGAGCCGGTCTGTTGAAAAGGTTTGATTTGGTGTGTTTCTTACGGTGCAGCAAAGCACACGAAGAAAGACAAACGACACGCTTGTTGGAGCAGGATTCATTAGTGATGCGTTTCATTACGACAAACATCGAGACAATCTGTGTGGCATGGCATGTTCCGCTCGCTCTTTGCGTACGGAACCACGAACAGGTGAACACTTCCACTCTAATGAAGCAACCGAGATGGATGAGCTTAGGAATAATTCATCATGCCGGAATGTCTAATCAGCACAATGCACAAATTAATGCCCGACTGTCAGTGAATCAGGAAAGAACATTTTAATCATTGCGAACAGCTGGAACTGAGCTTTGATAATCGAATTATTCGTAGAAATTATGTTAAAGTTATTCAACAGAAGCCAATGAAGGGTGCACATTTTTAACATTTGTTAGGATAAAAGTAATTATTATTTAATTCTTGAGGTATTTAACTATTTAACTTCAGAGATGTGATGGCCCGGTGGTGTATTGGTAGCGGCACCGGTATTCACAGGACAGTACCGGTACAAAATCCCATTCGGAGCAATCCCCCGTACACAGGACTGACTATACGGCAACGGGTAAACAAAATCAAAGAAACCCAGAAATGGTAGACCTAGACGTCTTGAGGTTATTATACCGATTAAGAAGCAGAAGAAGAAATATTAGAATATTGTAGTGAAAACACAAGGTCTGTGTAGGATAGAGGTCGAGTAATAGCCAAGATAGAGGTTCACCATTTTGGATTTCATTTGACGTTTGGTCGCCCGTGTAAGGTTCCTTGCGTCTAGCCTACTTGTTTACTATATCGCGAAGTTTGACAATAAGCTTGGTCGTTATAGTTTTCCTTCGTTTTGAATGCCTTTAGTTAAAACAGCAAACTTTTGATGGATTTATGATGTGGTGTGTGGTCATCACCTATTAGTGTTCTGAAACCAAGGGTTAATCACCAATCGCCAATAAGATCTGCAGATCTTATTCCGGGCTAAAATCGAAAAACAGCGACACAAATTTCCAACCAAATCTAAAACAATAAAAATCTTGTTGCTATGCTGACCGGTCCGATTAATCAACACAACGACACACAAAACATTTGAATGGAAAAGGGCGTCCAAACGTCAAATCACGTGTAACGAACTTTTGGCTACTTGTCAAATTGCTCTATATTACTCGACCTCTATCCTACACAGAGCTTTGTGAAAACAATTGTTTAGAACGTTGACTGACTGATCGACTTGATAGTTGATTGAATTTCAAAAAGCAGGCGAGCATATGATTTACAGATATTTGAATTTAGTATATTGCTCCCAGAAAATTAGAATACTTTCAAGCTCGTTATTTTAACTTCAAAATTTCAATAAACCCCTCGATATTGCACTAACAAATCATTGAGATTTCATTCAATCAAAATATCTCATAATTCTTCTGAGCATATGAAAAATATCTTCAGTCAAATAGGTTAGTTTGTTGCAATAATTTGTAGCATTTAAACCGCCATGCAAAATTTCGATGATCTTGAGCCCACATTTTATATTAAACCTTTGAATGATGTTTTATACATCCTGGATATTTTTAACCAGCCATAAAGATGATACATTTTTATTGCATCGAATCCGAATAATTAAACCTGATTGGAATAACTTCGAAGATGATCCTCTCTTCTCGTGCAGAACATTTCCATCCACTTGTCTGCTTTACTATTACTGCGTCACACATAGCTACGGTGAATTTAAGCTCTAATTGCACCACCGATAAACTCGTACATCATGCATTCGGATTGCATGCATTCGATCAAAGCTTAAAGCTCCCCTATCATCCGGCCGAAGATCCGAGAGGTCACTCCGTACATCCCAAGGGGGATAACTTTAAATCAACTGGTATTTTACTTTACATATGTCGAACCGTTTGTTAACAAGCAGCAAATATCCTCGCCAAATTCAAACTCCAATCCCTTCGTAAAACCCCAACGCACCCTAGGCAATGGGGCCAGTGCTAGGCCTGAAGGGATTTTCATTTCCTGTACAGAAGGAAGCTATGTGTGTGTGTTTTTTTCCGAAATGCCCATGTGTTGGGTGTGTACGTGTTGTTACTCATTGGTTTGTTGGCCGTTCTTCACGCCAATGGCTAACGGCCAGCTCATTCCTCATGCCGGAAGCCAATGCAGGCTAGATTATCGTGCGAATGGAACTGGTAAAAGGAAGGCCACAAAAAAGCACTCCCCTCCCCCTCTTTCACTTCTGTATATTGGGGAGCACCATCATCATTACACCGAGGCAAACCGAGGGTTGGAAAATCTCATTTTTTCGGGAGCCCCAAAAACCAAGAGGAATGGATTTATCCGACAGCAAAGGGCCTTAACCTCGGCCGTTCTCTCTAGCACGTTGAACAGTTGAAGAGGAATTATCCTTCCAACAGAAAACAACAAAGGGAGGTGCTGCTGCTGGGACCGGCGGTCGAATCCTTGCGAAACCAGTCCGAACGGATGGTTACGAACGGAACACTGGAGAATTGGATGCCATTTTCTTTGCCTTTGCTTTTCCACTTTCCCTCACTAATCTGATACGGTAAATTATGCTCGAACCGAACGCGACAGAATCGATTTTCCTCGATCAACGGTTATCGAGCGTTTGTGTGCTGGATGTGCACGCTTTTGTCCCTAAATGTTCCAGTTTTTTTGCACTATACTTCATTTTGCAACGGAATGGTTGGAACCGTTGAGTCCACTGGGGGAATTTTACAGTCTCCCGCTGCATTTCTCGTACTCGAGCAACACTGATGAGGAGCTAAAGCTTCACGTTTCGTATCCATCCACCAGATTCTTAAGTAGGCAAATTCCGATCATTCCGATCGCGTACCAACGAACGCAAAACCCCTTCCATATTGATGCTCGATGGGTTTGTGCTTTTTCATTTTGTTTTTCCATCAATTCGGTGCATTCCGAAGAGAAACTGTCCGGAAAGCAGTAATTTAGGTAATGGTTCTTTTTTTCTTTTCCATCACTTTCTCTAAAGTTTTTCCATGGTCTTCAGTAGGAAAAACACTCTTTCAGTAACGTTTTTTTCTTTCCTGTTCTTTCATTTTGTTTGACGTTTGCCTATGTAACGAGGATGACCGTCACAGGCTGCGCTGGACGTGCTGGTGCAACCGATGATGGTAGATCTATTTCCTTTACCTTTTCCCGAGCTCGTTTTTTTGTCTCCAGTTCCACAGCTAAATGAACTGATTTTAATCTTGATGTTTGCCCCCATTACTACTGCTCACTTTTATCACTCTGACACATTCTACGGGGTTCACACTATTTTTTTTCGTTTGCCAAAGCAAACGGACATTTGTTCGTGTTTTGCTGAACGTAAAAAAAACGAACCTGCAACTTCCAAATTGAACTGCCCACCTTAAAATAGAAACTCACAACACGAAAGCCTAGAAGAAGAGAAGGAGTATCAGAGTATGAAAAGGAAAACCAGAGAAATAAAAAAAGCACAATTCCTATCCCATGTCGAAATTTTCGCTACAAATCCCTTCAGAGTTAGGCACCCCGTAGCGGTAAAGATACGGTACGGAAATAGATAGCGCTAGGCAACCACTTTCCTTACTTTTTAAGCTTTATGGTTTTTTTTTTGTTTCGTTAAAGGATTTAATGGAAAACCCTCGTTTCGCGTTCTCGAGTAATTTATTTTGCTTCAAGTATTTTTAGCACTTCCCTTTTTTGGGTGCGCTTCTCATTTTGGAAGAGAAAATGTTGAATGATTTTCGCACCATGTACTTCATTGGTCCAATTAAAATGGAAGTGAAATGAAGTGAAGTGATTTTGGAGCTGGTTTTGTGAAAAACGAATTTTTATTGTAAAAAAGGGGTTTTTGTTTTACTAGACTTAATTTACTCGGTCAATCGTCATTGCTGCTTATTATTTACGTTAAAATGCTTAAGAAAACGTTTAGATTGATAATAAGTAGTAGTGACAGGAATACTAAGTATTTTAGTAAGAAGTAGGGTGATTTGAAGAATTTTAGGAAATTGAAAAATAGTTTTTCTTATTGCTAATAGCTGATATGATAAATTTTTGGAAAGTGACTGTCGTTATCAGTATCCACAAAATCTCAAACTTCAACATACTATTCAATTAATTTACTATTATTAATCAAGAGAATTTCGTGTAGAACAGAAACCAATTTAACCGTTTAATGAAAATTAAATTTAAATTGGCAATTTAAACCGATTTACGTAACTTTTACTTCCAGTATCATGGTTATTGCCGTATTATGAAAAAAGCTTTTGATTTCGAACTATTGTATTAAAATTCTTAATTTCCGAGTAGAAACAGCTGTTATTTATCGTATGAAACTGTTCTATTTTATAAAAATTCTAAAATTATCTTCTTTTGAACATCTGTGTGCATATCTACTCTTTACTTCAAACAAAATTTGTATGAAAACTGCCTCTAAGTACATCGTAAGTATACTCTCCTTCACCATATTCGACCCCACTTGTATGCAACCGTTTTATGCTCTCGATTTGTTCCATGTATACGAACTACTCTTCACACCGTTTCCCTGCACCTTCCATGAATCATTGAGAAATCGAACGTTGCTGGCACGTGCTGCATACGCGAGTTCCGGACGTTCCAGAAATAAAACACTCCAAAAGGAAAAACCCCTCACTCGATGATGCAGCGGATTCACTTCCCGCCAAGCATCACTTGGCTGTGAAGTGATAAATTATTAACTGCAAGTGTTATTACGTGAGAACTGGTGGGACAAGGCAAAAAATGAAAAAGGTCGAGGGAAAGAAACGGTGCGAAACAAACATGAATAGATAAACGTTTGTATGATTCGAATTGCAACGCGTAAACGTAAGCTTGACGCCTTCAATATGAGTTTCCCTGTACGTGGAGCTGTAAACGGAAGTGAAATCTCATCACAATACGAATTCTTTCGAAATTGGAACGTAGCGAATTTTGTCCCGAGGCACGGTTAAAGTGCAGCCTTTTGAAGCACGCGTTAAGCATGGTCGTAAGTATCCTCACAGGGAAGTGCTACAGGTTTCACGTACATCCTTTGGCCAATTATCAAGCCACTTGTGAATGGCACTAACGCGGAACTATCTTTTCAATCGTGAAGAACAACAGCAATACCCTTGCCCAACCTGGAATGAAAATCTCGTTCCAGAACGAACCACATCCCAGTGGGGTTTTGTCAGTGCAGCCAACAATAACCAGGATAACACTCGGCAGAAATGCACC
Organism: Anopheles moucheti; assembly: GCF_943734755.1. Lineage (NCBI taxonomy): Eukaryota > Metazoa > Arthropoda > Insecta > Diptera > Culicidae > Anopheles > Anopheles moucheti. The sequence goes on from NC_069141.1 coordinate 53,793,916, forward strand.
ACCACAAAGCACCGAAAGTGTATACAAGTATGGGGTTTCGAGAGATGAAAGCAGATCTGGGAAATCGCAAAGAGCGCATCCTACCACGTCATCATCCGCAACAACAAAAGGGGGAGTGAAAAACAACCAAACAGCATCACAGCATCACCGTTCAGTGTTGCCAGATTTCGATCATTGCTCCTTTTTCTTAGTATCCCCCGCGAGGGCTACTTGGATGGGGTTTTCTCGTTCCGGGTATTATTTTTTTTTTTGCTTTCCCTTGTACACCCGTTCTGGTGCACCGGGTGTGACTGAGCAGGGATTTGTGAGCCAAAAACAGTGCCGGAAACTTTTCTGTTCAGCCATTTTGCTTTCCAACCGGGCGCCATCACTGTTTCTGCGGTTCCCACGAGTGCCGTTTCCCGATTGCACGCTACCGTTGCAATCTCTATACGTGTGTGGATGGGTGAGTTTTTTTTTCCAACCGAATTCTTCAACACTCATCCAACGAATGCATGTGTGCTTTTTTAAAAAGCAATTGTTTCGGCACGTACTAATTGCCATTTATCACACTCATTCGCCAACTGACGCGCTACAAAGGGCCGTGCGAGATGGATGGACGGTTAAGCCGATACGGACAATTCCGATGTGTTTTTTCACTGTACTTTTAGGATTTCACAGAAGCAATCGCTTATTTATCTCGCTTTACATTGCACGGAAAATCGAAACACGGCCAGGGGAGTTGAAAAGCTCGTTGGTGGAGATATGAAGCAGCTGTGGCAATCAATCTACCAGTCGCCATTTTTCACAGGTACGTGCTAAAAACGTATCGAAATCTGTCCTACCGGGCAAATTGTATCAGCCGGTAAGAGAAATATCAGTCAAATTTCAGGCAACTTTAAATCTATTTTTGCTACAGTTCATATTGGATTAAAGGAATGAGTGAAGCGGAGTAAAAATGAAAGCGATTTTAAATAAAGGAAAAAATAAACTTTTCACCCAACTGCGACATTTTTTAACCACCCCATGCTCTGTGAAAGTGGTTGCCTTATCAAAAAAGGGAAGACACGCCACCTGCGTAAGGTGTAGGTGTTTCGAAAAGAAGTCTTGTCAATCGGAACGGCCGAGACGCTGTCTGTGGGTGTGGAAAACCCATCTAAAAGTGCCCCGAGCAAAGCGATCAGCATAAAGGCGTACGAGACAGCTGCAGGGGGAATAATATTCCGTGTAAATATTATGAATAATAAATGGACTGTTTGGGTACCTGACTTGGCTAAAGCAGTCGGGCGCGTACAGCCGATGACGATGGGCACGCGAGCACATTATTGAAGACGGTTTCGCTTACATGCTGTTCAACCGGAAATGATACGGTCTAGTGTACAGTGGGCATCTTCTGCCACGGTATGTACCCCGCGGTGAGTTTTCGAGCGTGTAGTGTGTAGATCATTGCAACGATGTCGACGGGTACTTTGCCTAATTGTGGGCCGCTCCAGCAAACCGGACTCGTGGACACCGCACGGAACGATTAGGGGGAACAGCGAAACCATCGAGTGCCTGGTGGTTTTGTGGTATGAAATTAAAATTTTAGCTACCTATCTGCAATTTTTCAAACGACTCTACAGGGGGCACCAAGAGCGCATTCCGCAATTTCCGAATCGGGATGTTTATTTTGTTTTGTTTTTGTTTCTTTGAATAATAAACTCATGGTTTTAGGAAATCGAAGAAACTGTTGTACGACATTTTAGTGAAGATTGGGAAGGTTGTGTTTTGAAACGAGTGCCATGGAGCCATGATATTACTATAACTATTTCCATACAGTGCGAAATCTCTAGGAAGATTAATAAAGAATGAATGAGAAAAAATAGCTCATCTCACTTCCTTAGCATCATATTAATCGATTGTATGACAAATACGATCATGTGTTGTGGTATGTGTTCATTACTATCAATCCTCTAACGCAATTTTGGTATAACGTATGCTATAGTTACCTGAGATATTTTTAAGTAATAAGTAACATTAGTTCACTACTTCCCAGGCCGCTAACTTCTTAACTAATAAGTTGCATGAATCTTCAATATGCTCCCACTTCCACCAATATCCAGATTTGGGATTAAAAGTTGATTTAAAAACAATCATATTTTCTGCCAGCGGAAATCGGTCACGTGGTATTGTCAGTTACACGCGACTCAAAAAAACCCAGTCTTCCTTCTGATCCACTGTACCGTGGATTCATTAAAAAAATACTATTAGGTGAAGAGTTCATTTTTTAATACGGAGTACGAATGATAGTAACTAACTTCAAGTGCCAGGTAACAACGGATGGGCTCTTTTATACCACTACGGCCGAGAGACACCTAGCGTGCATGACAGCGAAATCGGTACCAGAGCGAGAAGCGAAGATTAACAATCCACTTGGAATCGACTGAAAACTTCACTGATACTCAGTACGAATTCCGTAATGGACGTAATCACCAGCTTACGTTGCCCAGCTGCTTCATCACCTTAACAAAGGGAAGGTCGCGTTGGACAAGAAGCTGAAGAGTGACGGACTCTGTGCAAGGGGTGACGATCGACCTAAGATATCTCTTCAACACGGTAAACTGGACGGCGATCGGCGCGGCGTTCCATCGGAAGGACACCCCGAAACATGCTGTACATGCTGCGACACTACTTCACAGGACCAACACTGTGGAATGTCATGTTAAACGATCCAATTACCGCTCGACGGACTACGAGCAGACATCATCCTTTTCGCGGACGACGTGGCATTTACCCTGCTGGGCAGAACAACGGAAGAGATCAGTACACACATAGACTAAAAGCAGTCTGCACCAACGCCGTGGAGGACGTGAGCCATGCACTGTACTCATGGTCCCGATTAGCCCGAATACAGCAGAAAAGACAACAGCGAAGTCCAACCCGGCTCATCATAAAGAACCTTGTGGCAGAAATGTGTGCCGACAAGGAAACTTGCAGTATAACTAACACATGAAGACGTCAAAGCAGAAGCAGCGAAAGAGGTCATCGGAGCAGCAGCGGATACACGACCCTGTAAGGAGTAATACGCATCTCAGTGCATCGGCAGGCCAAGGAGTGGTATAGCGAGGTCGCACTAGGACGCTAATTCCTTTCCCCGGAATTAGCGGACCTACTGAATCCCGCACTGTTCACCGGACGGACGGTGGTTTATAAAGGCTGAAGGCAACCGTACTCTCACATGTTCGTCTTTTGAAGATTGCTTCTCCGTTAAAAAAGGGTCTACGTCAAGAAAATAGACTAGCTTGTGTACTCTTCATGCTAGCACTAGAGAAGGCCATCAACGATGCTTACCAGAAGATCGAACAGGCTACGAAAATGCCAGGCTGATCATATTAACTACAAAAACCAAATTGCTGGTGACACAACCAGCGGCTCGTTAGTTTATCCGCTTAGGGCATGTTCTCTTGGGATCCCCACAAGAGTAGATCCTCTAATATACACCTACCTAAATAACCTACCACCAACCCAATAAAATACACTTACCAATAGTAGTCTTATTTATCGCACATATCACTGGAAGCAATCACTTTTTCTACAGTAAAAAAAAACTTCCCTAAAGAGAACGTCAATCAGCTGATTTCCGATTTCAAACACAACGGAATTCCCCCAAAACTGGGAAATCACAAATCAAAACAACGCACCGGTCCGTTTATGCGCGCCGCTCGACTACTGTACGCTCCCGATTGCAAATGTCACAACATCACCCACACATGCGTACACTGCAACTGACAGTCGCTCTTTACACACGGAGAAGAACAACAAAAATGTCGAATTGTTTCACTGTTTACTAACTGTTCAATTCATGTAACTTCGCGAGTGTATGTGAAATTTGCTAATTCCGTATCCCGTCTATTGTTTCGGGGAAGTACTGCAAACGGCCGACAACGAGAACCGGGCGCGGTCATTCGAAACAGCATGTGGATTCCACCGAGAGAATGTTCGATGCCATTCGCATTATGGTACGTATGGGTATGGGCTGGCAGGTGAAGGTATCCCCTGCCTGTGTCGCAGTTGCAATACCCAGCATCATCGCGGCCCCTCAGGGGGGTGGATGATTCAGTTTGGTTATCGCACACGATGTGACTAATGTTGGCCGTGTGAGAGATAAAACATAAACATCATTTTAACATTGCTTGTGCATGTTTTTTTTGTTTTGTTTTTAAAGGGTAAACGAAACAACGAAAGTTACATCCCGCTACTTCCTACTGCAGCATCGCAAAGGTCATGGGGGATTGCGAGGGTTCTCCTCCATGCTGGTGGGAACGCTGGACAATGTTCTGGACACAAAACCATCCCCTTACAGAATTTTGCATTACCAACCGTCGACGGGTTTATGCTATGGTAAGTGGAACCATGCTATTATGGGTGAGCGTGTGTGTGCATGTACGTGCGGTTTAGTTCGAGATGAGCTTATCAAATGTGAGCCATTCCAGGCCAGACACTATCCGTGCCGAACGAACCGAACGCTAAGCGATAAGCAGCAACCGTTCCCGTTTGCCTTCACGGAAGCATCCTTCCGACATGACATACATGGGCAGGGAAATAATGTCATACTTTTTTTGTTCCTACAATATATGCCTTTCCTTTCTCTCCTCATAGAAATTGCTGCCGACATCACCCTGGAAGCGATCATGCTGGATTGGGATTGGCTGTCGAAGAATTTGTTTCGCGTAATCAACGAGATGGAAACGGAGGAAGAGATCACCAACTTTACCATCTGCAAAATCCAATCGCTACTCGCACACAGCTCCCGTACCGCCGAAGAACAGAATGATCCGACGAGCTTTCAGGTGGCGGTCTGCAAATTTCGTGAAAAATTCCGCATGCCAGAAGATGAGAAGCTTGTAAACTACTACTACTGTAGCTACTTTAGTAAAATGCCACGCCAGGGTCAGCTGTACCTGTCGCTCAATCACATCTGCTTCTACTCGTACATGTTTGGTTCGGAAAGCAAATTGTGCTTCCGGTACAACGAGCTCACCGATATCAAAAAGTCGGGCAATACCATTACGGTGCGGGCGGGTCAGCAGGGCAGCAAGGAGTACAAGTTCGTGTTTCTCTACTCACCGAGCGAAGCGTACCAGCTGATCGAACAGCTAAGCAAGCTGACGATGCAGAAAATGATACAGGATCCGGACCGTCCAATCGTTGATCACGATCCGGTCATCCTAAAGAAGATGGAAAAGAACGTCGTACAGAAGACGCAGCTGTTGCGTGATCTTACAGCACGCCAACAGTCGGACGAGTATCGGATACACTTTCGGGTGCCAAAAACGGAGATACTGGACGGGATGATAAAGGCATCCTTATGGGCACCGTACACAAAGAAACACGTGAATGGGGTGCTTTATCTGTCCCAGAACTATCTGTGCTTCAAGAGTGATGTCGCTGCGATGGTTGCATTAGTCATTCCGTTGGCGAAGATTGTTGTAAGTTGATGTTTTGCTAGCATTGATTCGGGTTTTGGTTTTAGATTACTTCTACGGACGATACTTCTTTCTTTTTACAGAGCGTCGAGAAGAACGACGATCCGCACAATCGTTTTAGTAATCGGATAATAATTACCACATCGGATGGAAACATCTTTGTCTTGCAGCACATTTTGGACCGCGAGTTTTTGATAAACAAAATCTCCGAATTACTCTCCAAAACCGTCCCGTAAGTTAATGGCCCGTAAGTCCCGTAAGTGAAATTAATGGCATTGTTCATCCTCAAATTCTAGACCTGCATCACGCGTTCACGACGACCTGGATTGGATAAAACAGGAACCACTGATGTATCTCTACAAGGATCCAAACAATCGCGCGTTCGACGATTTACAGGCGGAAAAGGTAAATACATAAAAAAGGGAAAAGACAGAAGCGAGCCTTCCATTTACTCACAACGTTCTATGTTTGTCATTTTCAGATGAAACGCTGGGAAGAACATTTTTCGCTGTATGGGCGAGGCATCTCTATGTTTCGCACCACCGAAACAATTAATCTCGTAATCGAGGGCATTCCGGATCAATTGCGGCGCGAAGTGTGGCTCATCTTTTCCGGTGCAGTACATATGAAAATGATGCAACCGAACCTGTACCAGGAGCTGGTGGCGAAAGCAAAAGATCAGAGCCCGGTATCGTTCGAAGAGATTGAGCGCGATCTGCATCGCTCGTTACCGGAACATCCAGCCTTTCAAACGAGCATTGGCATCACGGCACTTCGACGGGTACTGCAGGCGTATGCACTGCGCAATCCCGAGATTGGCTACTGCCAGGCGATGAATATCGTGTCGTCCGTGTTTCTCATCTACTGCGATGAAGAGGATGCATTTTGGATACTGTGTTGCCTTTGTGAGTCGCTGCTGCCGGACTATTACAACGATCGGGTGGTGGGAGCTCAGATTGATCAGGGATTGCTGGACGAGTTGATTGCCGGCCATTTGCCGGACCTGCACGTGAAGCTGTCCGATCTCGGTATGATACGGATGATTTCACTCTCCTGGTTTCTGACCATCTTTCTCAGCGTGATGCCATACGAAAGTGCCCTGCACATTATCGATTGTTTTCTGTGTGACGGAGCAAAAGTGATCTTTATTGTAAGTATGCCCCTGCGGTGGTGTGATGTTTAATTCAATCAATTTGTTTTACTTTCGCATCCACAGATAGCTTTGAAAATTCTCGAATGGAACCAGGAAAAGCTGCTGAACTGTAACGACGATGGGGAAGCGATGCAATTGTTGTCCAACTTTTTGATGGGCATCTTTAACGATGACGAGCAACGGATCAAGATCGAGGACAAGGAAAAGCATCAGATAAAGGTACAGATAGCGCAAATATTCACGTCAATTGTTTAAACCCCTTATCTCGCTTGTGCCTTTTCCCTCTCATCAGAGTAAATCGGTACAGATGCTCATCTACAATGCATATCTGAAGTTTGGTAAGGCCATAACATCACAAAAAATTGAAGAACTGCGCAACAAACATCGCAGACTGACCGTACATCAGCTGGAGAAAGATCTGGAAAATAGTGTGATAAAAAACTATAAAGACAATGGGTAGGTATCGATCATGATGCGGAACCGGAACGCCAAAGAATGATTTAATTTCTATGTGCTCCCTTTTTGCAGTTATTTCGATAGTGATGAGCTGCGAATGCTGCTGTGCTATACGAAGGATGAGAAGATTAATTTGAAAAATCGCACGCGGCCAACCTCGGTAAATGGTGGTGAACCCGTGTACGATATCACCGTGCTAAACGACGCAAAGAAACGGTTCCGCGACAATCGGTATGATTGCTTCCGGGTGGATTATGATACGTTTCGTAAGTTGTTCATCGATCTTACACCGTGGGGTCACTGTCAGAATATCGATATATCGGAAAAACTGTTCCGGGTAGGTAGTGATGAAACTTGCATCGAAGGAATCCTTCAATTTTAGTCGCAAAATATTCCCACTCTTCTTTTTTAGCTAATGGACAAACAGTCGTGTGGTTATCTTGAATTCAAACAGTTGATCTTTGCCATTGGTATCATCTGCTCGAAGCGTGCGACGGAGAAGCTAAAATTGCTGTACATTCTGCACCTGCCACCGCTATTAACGGCCCAAGAGCTGGAATCTAGCAGTGCCGGAGAATCTCGTGACTCGGACACGGAAGTGGCCACCGAAGCGGAAAGCTTTTTTAGCGACAATCCGCTCGAAACGCTCAAATCGCTACCGTCCCCGATCGACATAAGTCTGGAGGCATCGTCGGATGTGGAAAATCTTTCCCTATCCCAGTTCAATGCCACTACACCGAACCTATCGATGGACGATTCTCACTCGCACAATGCGGAAACATCTTCCATTTTTTACGTTGAGTTGCCGGTGGCAAGCACTAGTGGTGGTGGTGCCGGTGCTAGCGCCAGCAACGCGTCCGGCGCGAACGTAGGTGAAGCGGAATCTTTCGGCTCCCGGTCGGACATGAGTGATTTGGGCTTTCAGCGATATAGTAGTCTGGATGAAAGTGCGAGCCGCCGGCACGAGGCTCGTAGCATCAGCGGGTTGCGCATCTTTCTCGACGAACCCGATTCGAACTTTACGTCAAAAACCATTCCCAACATGACGCAGAAGAACTTTATCTCACTGTGGACGACGCTGTTAGAGATTTTGAACAAAGAGCGCAAAGTAACCGATCAGGAAGTGCAAGAGTCATGTAAGGCAGCATTCTCTTGTAGCGTTTTAGCACAACAATATTAATAACATCCAACTAACCATTTGTTTTTTTTTTTAGATAAAACTCTAATATCGTATGGAGAAGACGCTATGGTGAGTCGACGGGATGATAGCAACGATAGCTTCACTCAGCTAGCAATGGAAGGTGCCGAAGTGGTGAGTGACAAACAGGATTATAGTTCTTCTCTGCTGATTATATGTTTCATTGATACCATCTCCTGATCATTTTTTTCAGTTTGACCCTAATGGTAACCCTTCGTCATCCAGCTCGGAACGTACACCGAGACACAGTTCGGCCAATGCTGCACCGGAAGCGATCTGGGAAATTTCAATCGCCCAGTTCGTGGCCACTGCCGTGTCAGTCGGCATTATTGAGGAACAGTTTTCGTTGCCTTTCTCGATCAAATCGCGTGTCGAGACGTTGCAGAAAAACAGACGAAAGTGCAAAAGTTAGATGCGCCTCTCGTACACCTATCCCACGCTTCCTGATCCCTCCAAGTCTTTCGCAGTGTGTGTGCACGTATCTCTTATTTCTCTGTGTCTCTCTTTATCCCTGCGGAATAGCACCAATCCTAAGTTCGATCCTACCCGGCTTCCTATTTTGCACACCGATAGGCATACGTATGCAAAATGTGTTACTGTTAATGCGCAAACCGTTGTCCTAGCTGACTGTTGATCCTACCAGAAATCGACAGGTGCTAATTGTTGATCTTTGTGGCTAAAGTTGTTATATACAGTAAATGGATCGCCAGACATTTCTGGTACGAATGATAAATTGTAAAACAAAAATGTACCCATTGCTTATGATTTGCTGTAGTTTCATTGCATTCCTCTGCGCAGTCTGAGGAAGCATTGTATATTCTTCAGTGCTGCTCCGAACTAGAAAGCTTCTTTTTTTTAGCTATAAAAGCTCGATTGCATAGCAAAACGACGGACAGAAAAGAACTGTGAAGGAACTGATTGTTAGTTAGTTTACTGAATGAAAAAAAAGGAAAGTGAAACGAAGCATTAAGTACGAAATTAGCGAGCAATATTTTGAGGGGCTTTTTTCGTTCTACGCGGCAATCGGTTCCGCTTGGATGCGACTATTATATACACATTCTATAGGAAGCTATTTTACGAGAGTAAATTAAGTGATTATACGCGAAGATATTATCGACTCGTCCTTTGTTTTAAAACATATCCGAATATCCGCCAAGTGTAGCTGCAAAATGGAATCAATGTCATCGATGTGAAGGCTTAGTCGACCTTTAAAAAAAAGCTTCAGTATAAATTAGAACGAGATAAATAGGAAAAAAATGCAACAATATAGCTTTTCTTGATTTCCATACACATGTTTTAATTACTTGCTTAAACTATGATAACAATAGATGTTTTGTTTTTTGTCACTATCAACTACGAAAGATATTAATGCACTATTCTAAAGATAGCAGAATATGCTTTGCTTATTGTAAGGTTGTTTGCTTGTTTCTTTATTCTTCTTGCAGTTTGTTGTTTTGAGTTCCCTCCGTGGTGCTAGTATAAATCGCACATAAATTGATCACTTCACGATTTTGTCAACCGTTATTGGAAAGTTGTATTGCTCTTTTACGGTTCAACAACCTGCCATGTTGTGTTCTCCACCACTTGACCACCTGTTTGTGTATCCATTTCTAAAGAGCTTGTTGTGGATGGTGTTGCTTGCTATCCTCTAGCATCTGTTCTAATCAAACGTACAACCGGATAAATACGCCCTCAAAAGGTACATTAATTAATAGAACTCAAAGCGCACGATGTAAATGCTGGGGAGATGTCATACAATAATATAAATTACAAGATCATACATCATATATTCATTTTTCGACCACATTTGTTGCATTATTTGCTGGTGCGTTTGTCCCTGCTGCTCAAGTGGAATTGAGCGCGAATAAACCATTGAGCGGAGATATACAATCAGCCCGTTCAATAAAATCAATTTTATATGTTTATTTTTAGGAAATAAACTGATTGATTTTAAATTCACCAAGTTCACCACAGATTGAAGTTTTCAAAATCCTACTCCGCAAGTACTAAAATTTACTATCTTGTTCGTAAAATTTATTCCAACTTTTGGAATTACGATTCCTTTTTTACGGAACGTGAAGTGGATACCACAAGCACGATTTTAGTTACAGCGTTCCCCCGAAGAAAGAGTTAGAAAAACTTTAAAATTTGAGTGAATTCGACATCTCACACTGTTGTATGTGTAAAAACACGAAAATGACATTTTCTGTGTGAAGTTTCTGAATGTATATCTCCTCTTGACAAATAATTTAGAAATTAAATGTACTCTTCTTTCTCTGATGCCCAAACTCAATTCTAAAGCAGCAAAGATCGCTTAAATGAGTAACTCGTTAGACGATTACGATTAATTAGATTTCAAGTTTGGAACATTCTTGGATTCTCGCTTCTACGGGAGACTGATTTAGCGATAAGTTAAACAATTGCGTGGGTCTTTATGAAAGCCTCTTCAAAAAAATACGTTCTTCATACGTTCGAGACCGCGGCACGCATTTATCTACGCTCTCTTATGTCCGGTTGTTTCCTTTACGCCTGTTATCAATAAATAAACGTTAAAACAAGTACGCTGCTAGGCCACCTTGAAACGCCCAGAAAATGTTTCCTCTCAACAAACAACATATCGCTTATAATAAAAAATAAAATACAATCCTTTTTACCGGAAACGGATTAATCCCTTCAATGTGCCAAGTTCCTTAAACAAAAAGAGGAAAGAGAAGCTCGATAGATGTTGCACTGGATAGATTATTCTTATTACTCCCTCCATTATGGGGCATATAATGTTAAAAAATTGGTAAAACCAACTAATCATTCAAATTAAAAACTACATATCGAAATGTATGTATTGGTTCATAGCCGTCCTTAGACAGAATACTTTCCATGGAAAGCAAGCAATAAAATCGAATAGCGAACTATAAACTAGCGAGAGACAAGTGTGACAAGTAAGAGCGAAATTAAAACAAATCCTACTTTAATTGAGAGATGAACGTGGATTGCATACTGTTTTAACGAAAAACACTTGAAAGCTTTTTCTTTTCCACACCACGTTTCAAGCTTCCTACTGTCAGCAAAACGTACGGAGAGGTTCTGAAAAAAGCATCCTCTATCGCTCCACATCGCTCCACTAATGCCGGGTTAAGAAAATATTAAAAAATTGTCAACTTAGCTCCACGTTTGCATTAAACGTTATCGCACTTTTAGCCTCTGCCCTCGTTCCAATCATTGAAAACTGCTCCTAAATGTCTATGTACATACACCAACCAGATCTTATACTGTTACAAGGAGTAACTCCTTACGAAACGGTGATGATCGTACGGATCTAATTCAAACCATTTCAATGCCCTTAGCTGTGCGGTTGGCCAGCTAACTTACATTACGTAGTATGTACATTATTTTTCCTTTTCCCCTTCCATCTTCTGCTCTCTTTCTGCTGTTTGGCTTAACGTTCGGTTATCGGTTGCTTGGCTTGCCTAGTCTGGCTTGCTGGCTGACTAATGGAAACTTTAATGCTTTTACCATAGCCGGATAGTCGGTCCCGTATGTGAAAGATATAGGACATACGTTAGTGAGTAGTCAACACACATTCTCCTCGCTATCATTCGTTTGATTTCCGGTTTTTGCTAATAGCAGAAGTTTGGCCACATTCCCCTTTTTTGTAAAGAGCGTGTTGTGTACATAGTAGAAAAAAAAACATTTCCAAACATAGCCAAAAATGCACTGCTCATTTTCACAGGTACAAGGAAAATACGTCACACGATCGGTCATGATCATGATGATGATCCATAGTAAAAAAATACTATGCTGCTGCTTAATTGGTTAGCAGATCACCGACTCGTGGTTGTTGCTGCTGCTGCTGCTGCTGCTTATGCTGTTGTTCTTGCTCTTGTTGCTGCTGTTGCATGTCACGGGTCTTGAAAAAACCCTCCTCCGTCTTGCATTCGCGTATGGTAACCGTCTCCAGGTTAACGGTCACATCCGTTATAAACACCTGGTTGGTCGTTTGCGCCTTGGGAAGCCAAAGACGGGGTGGTGCCGCCCGCGGCGAGAGCGTTAGATTGCTGACATGTTTGTTGATGTTGTTGTTGTTGTTGTTAATGGTTATGTGCATATTGTTGTTGTTAGTGTTGCTGTTACCGTTGGTCAGTGGAAATGCGTCATTATGTAGCCGCGCGTTGGCACCATTAGCTGCACCATCCTGCTGCTGTTGCGGTTGCTGCTGCTGCTGTTGACCGGCAACTTGACCTTCTAAAGGGTTCGCTTCCTCCCGGCCGGCAGGCAGTCCGCCCGCCGCTACCACCGCCGCCGCTCCGCCGGGGAGCGCATTGGCTTCGGCCGGTGGCGGAATGTTGGATTCGGGCCGGGAAGCGGGCGTATCGGGTGATAGTGGTGCGACCGCTTTCAGATCCAACTTGCTAAACGTTGCACTGATCGGCGTGACGGTCGATCCGGAAGCTACCGGTCCGGAACCGGACAGTGGGCTCACCTCGAGCCGCTGTGCCTTCAAAAGACCGCCGGGTGATTCGTCGCCAGGCGAAGATGTTTTAATGGTCACACCGACCTTTCCACCCTTCGAAAGTACTTCGGCCTTTCGCTTCGTACCGATGACGTCCTTATGGCTGAGCGGTTGATCATCACTCGAGTTGGAGTTGGTATCAAGATCGTTTCCCAGCTCGGCACGATCGCCAGAAATCGAGATCTTCAAACTAGGCAGTGGTTGTACACCGCCAACTGGGACGACAGCTCCACTTCCAGCTACCGCCGGTGATGCATTGTCGCTTCGCTCGGTTGCTGCCGTTGCCGTCGTGTGTCCTGATGCAGTTGATTTTTCTTTTGTCGCTGGACTGCCACCAATCGGACTGATGCTATTGTTTCGTTTTGTACTTTCCGTAGTACCGGTATTGCTGCTGCTTGAAACGGCGCCCGCTCCTGTTTCCTTTTCCTTTTTGGATCCACCTTGGTGGTGTTGCTTATCATCGCGTTCTTTCCGCCCAGCACTCGACGATTCCTTGCGTTCTTCTTTTTTCGGTGGATCGGGCTCGGACGTCGACGGACCCATCGTACTCGTCGGTTCCTCATCCTCATCCGAATCCTCGATGATGGCTTTCTTTTTGCGTTTCGGCGTCGACGAACCGCGTATGGATTTCTCGAATATTTCTATCAGACGCTGGTCGAGAATGTTTTCCTCTGGCTCCCAGGTATTGTGTCGCTGGCTCCATCCTTTCCATTTCACCTGGTATTCAGCTTTGCCCTGTAGAATCAGAATAGGGAAAGGAAAACAAAACATTAGATTCGGAAAATGCACTCATGCTTTTTGTTCATTTGATTTAGTCTTGTGTGACGTATTAGGTGATCTTTGGTAATTGTTAGATCACCTTTCGTGAGGGAACCCATCAAAAAGCTGAGAATTCTGACGATTTTTTAAAAATATTAGTTCAAAGATCGGCATGAGCCAGATCCATTGGCACGTGACATCAAGCTGATGGCAAATGGCAGTCATATAGAATCTCAAAAGGCCATCTTTGCCGGCCAATAATAGCAAGGCACCAAGCCTTCTACTGCAACTGAGAGATGATTGTCTCCATCTTCGTCGTTAGGATATTGTTCTACGAACTCTACGAACTGTCACTGTTGTACAGTGGATTAGACTTGCCATGCCTCGGCAGTCTGGTCATGTCACGAGAATAACACCGGACGTCCCAGCCCCTGAAGTAGTGTAGTGATGTAAACAAACATGGCACAATCAAAGATTGATTGAAAACGCACAACGCAATTGTAATTTTATTACCGATTTTTGTAAATCGGTGAATTTCTAACTCTCCGAACATTCTATAATACAATTAGGGAACAGAAACTAAAGAAACCACCACATCGTAAATGATGAATGGCATTGCCTAATTACTGTAATAAACAGCAATCAATATTAACGGCTAAAATAATGCGTATGAAATTATATTTAAAAATTACAACAATAATAATTGTTACGTTGCCATACTCTGGGTGAAAACCATTATTTTATTGTCACTTAGTGAAGTGCCTGCAATTGACGGAAGGAAAAAAAAGACGTCATAAAATGAAACGCTTCACCACATGCAGGTGAAAAAGGTACCAATTGCCCCATGTTGGATGCATATGTATGCGTGTGCGTGTGTCGGGAAAAACTAATACGCAGTATGTTGGACACACGTGCGGCACCGGAGGGTCAGAAACTGCCAGCAAACTACAATGCAAAAAAAAAGGATCCATTAAAAGGAAACAAAACAAACCGGCACCCAGCACTAACCTTTGCTGGAGTATATCCCTTTTCCCTGCTACAAATGCACCAGCGGGTGGTTACGAGCGGATGGGAAAGGTTGGGTGAGGGACGAGGGACACGGGACACGGGTTTTTTCTTTAATGTGTAGGCTAACAACGACGACGCATCCGGTGTTACCGGCTTCCTGGAGCGCGAGTGAGAAAGCAACAAGCACAAAACGGAGTCGCAAAAAGCTGAATATGCCGCACCAAACAAGCTGGTACGAATTTTGTACAGTGAGATACACACAGCTACACACCCATCGCATACTCCGATGCATACTCCACAGTCACAAAGGGAAAACCAGTCAAGGTCAGCTGCATTCGCAGAAAAGCGACCTAACGCTTACATATCTAGCTATCTCTATCTCTCTCTCCCTCCTTCTGCTGCTGGAGCCGGTGACTGTATCTGGCTCTCTGTTTAACTATCATCAAGTATTCACTGGATTGCCGCCGCATGCAATTTATGCTACGCGAATGTGATCATCGTTCGAGATCGCACCCGTTTGACGGAGTGTGTGTGTGTGTGCGCACGTGTGGCTGGTTTCGCACATTTTCGCCACCATCGCCGTGTGCATACGCGAACCGGAGAAAGAAGCACCACCTGCCTGCTTCGATTGTTTGCTTACAAGCGCGCATAACGATATGGTGGTGAAACCATGGCAAAAATGCACAAACCAAACAGTATTAATCAATGGGCATCTTCGGTGCGCATTTTTAGGAGATGCACCTTGCATTCGTCTTCGCTGCGTACAGGCCAACACAAATATACTGGCAACAGTGGCGACAAATGCTTTACCGCCATGAAACATCCGGTGGTACACTACGAGGAATGGGACTCTGTTAATTCGTTCCTTTCCTGTACTGTAACGCACGCACCTACACACACACCCATACACCAACAAATACAGCCACGCGTGATGACGTAATGGGGACGCGATTGTAAACATTTTGTGTTTCGATGCTGAATAGACGTGTTTTTGTTGGTTGGCAGACCTACATACATAAGAACCGTACTTACCGCCCGGACACGCTTTTTCATAATCTTCTCCGCAGCATAAACCCGATCATCGCCGTTCTCCATCTTAGCGGCTTTTGGTCGTAACACAACACCAAACCCGGGTTAAGATGTTTTAATCCTTTTTGCTTTTCCTCCCTTCTTTGTTCCCCCTCTTTGCGGTACGTTGTCGCCCGGTGTCTAATCCACCACGTCGGCCACCATAAATTTTCCGTCCGTCCGTCGGTCCGGTGTCACGAAGAGATCGTCGCCGTTGCCCTTTTCTTGTTTTATATTTCCTTTTCGCTTTGCGATGATTATTATTGCTTCACACTAATTTTCTTACTTTTCCTCGCCGTGAGGGATTTCACCAGCGGTGGAAACTTTTTTCGCAAACTTACGACAACTGCACACACACACAAACACACACATACACAGCGACGTTGTACAAGAACCAATAGGGGATGGGAGGTATCTGCTTCTGCTTCGCATGCACTGGTGGTGAAGAATATCGATTATTTCCTTCACGAGTTTAGTCACCTTCACAAACCGTGCGTCGTGATTCATCAAACGCTTTATTTATTGCATCATACATCTATCTTCCAGCGTGTATTTATGCAACTGCCATTTCCCGTTCGCGTTGCAATCTCCGCTTTGCTGAAGCCCGCTTCTGCAATATTGGAGCGGCTTGTATTTTCTCCGTACACTTCTGATACACGCAACAACCAAAACAAACTTATAAAATACAAAACAACTTGCACTGTAACACGATTCTGGCTTTACATTTTCGATTTGTTTACCGATGGCACGCACAATCGCACTGGGTTTTGCTGTTTTGTCGGCACGATAAATTCCAGTAACTTCTCGAGGACAGAGCGTCCAAATTTGCGTTTTCGTTGCGACCCAAACAAAAACTGAGTTGATGTTCTTTTTCCATCCGCGACATTTAGAAAACTGCCACAGCATAGGGCTACTTTCACGCACTGGGCAGATTGGCTCGGAACGATAGCATTGCAGGGTTGACAATGGGTAAGCAATGATCGCTTGGATGACAACGGTGATTTGTGTAATGTTAGTTTTGCTCCACAATTTCATTATTCTATTTATTTTCATATTTTTATGCATTTATATATCCTTCGCAAATTGTGCGATGTGTTTTACCTTTTTTCCCCCTTCTTTCATTTGTTGTAAATTTTTGACAAATTGAATAAAACACGAGGTGTTTACGGTTTTAATTTCGCTCTGTTTACATTGCTGTTCTGAGGCAATTTGTACAGAAATGTTCGATCTCACTATTGCAGAGACGTGCATTAAAAAGGATTGTGTGCAAAACTTCTGGAAAGCAATCGATATTTACCTGTTCAAAACGCACGTAGTTAACAAAAAGCTGTTTGGCGTCAAAAATGTTGCATTTGTACCATTCGAAAATGGTTCCTCATCGGTGGCACCGTGGGACAACATACTGGATCAAATTATCCAAACTAACCCGGATGTCTTTGAGGATGCAGCTCGACAGATTCTCATAAATCAAGGATGTAAAGTACAGGAAGGCAGGAGGCCAGCAAGTAACTCCATCGATCAGCTGTCGCAATTTGATCATGATGGAGCAATTGTTTTAAATCGTCTTCTTCCAAAGAATATTAGCGTCTTTCATCCAATCGATGTTGTATGTTTGATCGGTAAGGTTATGCATACTGTCTGGTCTATATTATCTAATTATCTATTAACAGATTTTAGCTCGTACCGTGTGCAATTACAATGTCTTCAGAAGGACAAGGTTACCAGTTTGTTTCCAACGTTTCGTTTCTCGCTAGAAGTATCGCACGAAAAGCTTTCAATCCGTTGCCGATCTAGCGAAACCACTGACGAACGATCGATTTATTGGTTGCGGGAAGTTCTACTGGAGCGAATGCAGAAATGGATAGAGACGAGCATTCCCACTGACTCGACTGGCACAAGTACCGCTTCGATCCGATCCCTTGCTCTTGTAGACAATTTGGAGGAGTACAATTGTCTTTTCAACGAACTCAAACAAAAGTACGGTCTATCGATGGTGTCCATCTGGCCGGAGTGTACCGATCCTCAAAAATTCGTCTATGAAGACATCGCGATTGCAGCGTATTTGCTTATGCTGTGGAAAAAAGAGCGTTCTGCCAACGGAAGCAACAAGCTCCAGTCGTTCGTGGACATTGGGTGCGGAAATGGATTGCTGGTGTACATTCTCGCATCTGAAGGACATCGGGGATATGGTATTGATTTGAGAAAACGCAAACTGTGGGATCTTTATCCGGCCGAACCGAAGATTGATCTGCGTGTCGAAACGATCGTACCTTCAAATGCTTCCCTGTTTCCCACCATCGATTGGATCGTTGGCAATCATTCGGATGAGCTATCACCTTGGATTCCGGTCATTGCAGCACGTAGCTCGTACAGATGTAGATTCTTTCTGCTTCCCTGCTGCGCTTACGAGTTCGATGGACGTAAATACCAACGACAAAACGGTGCTCTTAGCCAATATGGAGATTTTCTAAATTATGCTGCTGAAATAGCACGCGTCTGCGGGTTTCACGTGGAAACGGATCGTTTACGAATACCCAGCACCAAACGAACGTGCCTAGTTGGCAATAAAAGAATGTACCTTGAAACGGAATATGAGCGCCACGACGAAAAAATACAAGCATTCATCAACGATCGGTCGAAGGGAGTGGCACAGGCACATCATGGAACCGAAGAAAGTTGGTCTGCCAATTTCAAACCTAGGGAAACCGTTGAGATGGTACGAAACTGTACGAAAATTGATCGATCGGTGGTGGATAGGATCGTGGCAATTGTATTCGAGCAGCTACTTGCAAAGCGACGAATTCCGGAAGAATTCTCTTCGCGTAATTGGAATGCTGGTGGAACGATAACGCTAGAAGTACTGGTAAAAGCGATACCGCAGGAATTTCTCACCGCTCTAAAGGCTGAGTGTGGTGGGTTGCAAACGTTGCTGCGGAACAATCATCAAATTTTTCGTGTGGAGAAAGGAGCAGTACAGATTCGCATTCCGACGAAAGTGTCGGACGTGATGGACGAGGCGGTTGTGAGAAAAATGAAAAAGGTGAAGAATTTTAAACCGATCAACTTCAAGCAGCGGGTTTGTTGGTTTTTCACCAATCATCCCGATGGCTGCCCACTGTTGGAGAGTGAATGTAAATTCAACCATGGAAGCTGATATGTGGTGCAGGGGCGAATCATCCACTACCCCTACGTGAACCTAATAGCCGCGTGGAACCTTGAGAACCAATAAAACTTAAAGATTCTGCCGTAACTGCCAAGCCCCGAAGCAACTGCCACTGGCAACTGATTATAGTAAAGGGTGATAACAAATAAATGATCATAATCAACATTTAGAAACAAGAGATCCATACATTCAATGAAAAAATGTCCCCCCCAAACGAATACGGCCTATTGGGCCTGCATGGGTATGTTATTCTGGTAACACGAATAAAATATCATATCAAAACCAGTTCTATAGCCGGTAGTGTCTGAGCTGAGGCTATTACTTATTTATTGGTACATGTACTGCCACGGGTACTGACCAACCGAGGAGCTGTCCGCTTTGACAGTTGATCGCGGCATGAATATGTTATCGATCTGCCTGGCACAGGAACAATTATGTAAACGTTACTTTAATGTCCCCGAATAAGCATAAGCAAGTCGAGCTATCGAATTGCCTGCTACTTTGCTGTGTTCGGGGAACTTCTGTTCTTGGTGTGCTTGGTAACCGGTTCACCAAGTTCCAAGAAAAAAAAACAGGTCTTTTTAATTGAATAAACTGATTGATAAATTGAAATTGATGTTGTATATTCGGACGGTTGGATTGGATCAAACCGTAGAAGCCATGAACCGACGAAGAATATATTAATGAACCTTAAAAAAGGTTCTACTCGAGAAAACCCGTTGCCTTTGGATATTCAAACTTCTTCTTTTTGCTTCAAGAGAAACGAAACGTCAGACGGACAAAAACAATAAACAACGCGTACTCAGCAGTGAGGTGGGGGCGAACATTAAAGTGGATATTTAAATACTTGTCCCCACCTGCAACGGTTCTTCTCGGCTGTTAAACCGGCACAGAAGATAGGCCATTAATTGTAAGCATGCCGGAAATAGCAAGCATCCCCTGCAGCTTACAATGGTCGAGATAAAGTCGTTTGTGTTCTTCGACCTGGAGACAACGGGCATACCGCAGTTGGAACACTTCCGCACCAAAATAACCGAATTGTCGATGGTGGCCTGTAGTCGAGGGCATCTACTGGAATCAACCACCGAGATACCGCGTGTAACGCACAAACTATCGCTCTGTTTTAACCCGTTTCGTATGATAACACCCGGTTCTTCACAGGCTACTGGTAGGGTGTTGAAGGGATACGGGACGTTCGTCGGATGACTCACACTCTTTTTTTCCTCCGTAGGGCTGTACAATGACTTGCTGGAAAAGGAATCACAATTCGATGCGAACGCGGGCGAGATGATAAGACTGTACCTTGAGCGACTTCAAAAACCCGCCTGCCTAGTGGCGCACAATGGAAACCGGTTCGATTTTATTTTGCTTAAACAACATCTGCTCCGGATCGGTGTCTTACTGCCTGCCGATTTGTTTTGTGTCGATTCGCTACCAGCGTTTCGGGAGATAGAGGCCGACGTGGAGCGGTCGTACTTTGAACACAACGAAGGTTTGGACAGTGAAATTCCCGAGCTGGAGTATCAAACGTTGCGCGTAATGGAGGAACTCGAGCAAGCTAGCGATTGGTTGCAGGAACGCAAAAAGATCAACGAAACCACACCGCAAAGCGGACGTATGGAGCAAAAGTATAAGCAAGCACTGCGCGAGTATCTGGCGGTTGCACCGGCTCGAACACTACCGTTATCAGAGATCCTGACCGACGATGATGATGATAATGGCGATTCTGAAAGTGTTTATTCTACTTCCTGCTCCCCTAGAGCTTCTGTAAGTTCTCGGAAAAGGTTGTTCAGTGTAACGGTTTCGGACGAAACGGTCGATGTGAAACCATTGGAAAGCTCGCCGGTTTCGAATGGCAAGAAGCGATTCAACCTTTCGGATCTATACAAACGAACCGTAGGAAAGGAGTTAGTTAATGCGCACCGTGCAGAAGACGACACGCTGGCACTGATGAACTGTGCCATCGTGCATGGCGTCCGGTTTGTTCGGTACGCAGAAGCCAACTGTGTAGCGTACGAAGAGATAAAAAACAAATTTTAGGTTTGTTCCTGTTGGGAGTGACATTTTAGAAGATTACGTTAGTGATTTCGCAGCATAATTATCTTTAATCGAAGAATTTGCCACAAGAGCAAAGTTATTCCAATTTTTATGTGTATAAGCTGTCGAAAGGTATTATGCAAAATTTACAGCAAAAAAGGGTATTTGATTTTTGGGAATTTAAAACATTTTTTATTAATAAATTGTGTACAGAACAAAGCAAACAGGGAACAAATCAAGCTAAGAACTCAATAAATTGGTACTGCTACTACTACTAACACTACTGTACTCAACAAACACTGCTAAACGGACTTGTTTCGGCTTTCTGTATCCTTGAAGCAAACCTCCATTAGTTCCTTCATGATGGCCTCGCAACCTTCTACGTGCGTCTGGAGCATGGCCAACTTTCGCCGCCTTTCATCGAGCGACTGTCGGCAGCGTTCTAGTCCTTCCTCCATAAGCTGTTGCTTATCGTGATTTAGTTTTTCGATCGCTTTCCGATTGCTTTCTAGCTGCTTCCGAACCTGTTTCACGTTTAGATCTAGTTCCTTTACCTGCTGCTGATGCGTCTCGCGCTCGTTAACCCGTTGTGCTAAAGCAACCAGTTCACGGGCGATCGTTTCGCGCTGCTGTTGAAGCTGCTGAAGCCATTCGGTTTGTTTGGCTATTTTAGATTCTAGCGGTGAGATTGTCAGCTGCACATCGGACACCTGTTGCTCGAGATGTAGTTTCTGTTGGGTGAGCCGTAGATATAGATCTCGATACTGGCGGAACACGTCCGTTAGGTGCTGTTCGAGTGAATGTAGCGTTCGTTCCAGTTCGGGATAGTTGCCGGACGTAAGGCTTATCTCGATCGGTGTAAACTGGATGTCTGGTTTGACGGCGTTGGAAAAGTTGTACAGCTTAGTGTTCAGCTCGGAAATGAAATTAATCTTTTGCTTGATCAGTCGGGACAGGGTGATCTGATGATCGGAAGATTCTTCATCAAGAGATGTAATTGCGTTACGTTTGGCTACAATAAGATTCCTTCCTTGCGCGATTAATGCCCGTAGATCGTCCCTTTCCCTGGTCGTCATCTGCTGATGTGCAAGCTGTTCCTTCACTTTGCGGATAGCGTTCTCGCAATCATAGTACTGATCCTGCCGCTGGTAGTATTCGTGTTCGAGATGCTCGTACTGTTTCGACAGCCGTTTCGTTTCCTCCGACATTTGCTTTACGAGACGTTGCTTTTCTAGTACCTCCCGTTGCACACCGTCGAAGCTTTGTTCGCGCGTCTTTCCCTGGGATCGATCCGAATCGATTGCTTTCAGCTGCTTCCGGATTTCTTCCGTCCTCACACGCACCTGTTCCTGTGACAATCCACCCGTTTTATCCGCCACCAATCGGTCAACCATCGCTTCGACCTGGGCCCCAAATTCTTCCTCCCGCTTCAGGTTCCACAGGTGGAAACTTTCGATGGCTGATTGGAAGAAAAACTGCGTATAGTCCGCGGAGGGAAATTCGGACGCGTGATCATAGTTCGGTGCCCACTCGGACGATAGAGCTGCTGGGGCGGCGAGTTGTATAAGCCAGGAAAGCATTGTTACCACTTGCTGAATCGAGTGTGGTGCACTCGGTGTTTTTAGCATCGATTTGTTCACCGTAAAGGGACACTGCAGCTCGGTGATGGCTTTCATAATATCATCGATAAAATTGGCCCCGATTTTATACCGAGTTCCACCAATCTGACGCAGCAGGTGGGCAATGATTATGAGAAACTGTTTCATCGACATTGCCTTGATGTTGGCTCGTTCGATAAACTCCTTCGGCAGGTCGGGTATGTTCGCCTGCGAAAGGTAGTCGAATATTTGACGCGCATCTACCGGGCATCGTTCGCGTTCCACCGTCGAAGGGATTGAGAAGGAAGGGATGTTTTCTGCATTCAGCACATAATGTCCCATGTTACGCAACGGTGTCCGTAATTGTGGTGTAGCACTGCTGCTGCGAGGGTTAAGAGATTTTTTCGTAGCCGTCGATGGCACTCCCACCGGTGGCACATTAAGCCCGCGTTCTACCGACCGAGAACGGCCATTTTCGCCAAACTGTCCCAAACCGGACAGTTTGCTTGACTTGCGTACAGGTTGTGCAATTCGGCTTACTCGGCTAAAAACATGCAGGAAAAGGTGTATCTTTTAGCTGTTCATGTAGCGCATTGGAGTGTGGCTGTACTTACGATTGTGGCTTTTTCACCGACGATTGTGGAGCCGGTATATCGAATTCTTGGGTGCGTCGTGGCATAGTAATACGTTTCGTAGAAGACATGGTTCGTTACGGGGAGACAAAATTGTGATTAAATTTATTCGTATTCAGACAACCTAATGTGAGCGTTTCAGCGTCTTTGGAGTGTTTTCGTTTGGGTTCGAACGCGAAGCGCTGTGTTTGAATTCACAACTGTCACGCACGTCAGTAAACAAACCCTCTAGAAAAAACTACACCTAACCGTTTCTCGAATAGCCAAACTTAACTATTGTCGTTAAGTTATCATAGCTTATGGGACCTACGAAGAAATATAATTTTGTTTAAAAAATGCGCACACTATTTTAAAATAGTATCTTACGAATTGGAAACCAAAAACAGTAAATCGTTTGAAATCCGTCTGCAATTACCACTGTGCAAAGGACTCATTTCGTTTGACATCTCAACAAGCTCACGCACACGATCCCAACGACGAATGCAAAAGAGACTGTGTAAATTGTGAACAACCGGAGCCGGCAACTGTAGGCTGTTTTTCGTGTCCAGTGTCTTGTCTGTGATTTACAGTACTGTTTTAAGTCACCAAACTGTAATCACTTTTCGATTAGAAGCTTGTGCAATTGTTTTTAAAACTTTTCCAAGTAAAATAGGTAAGTGTAGGCAGGTTTTATCGTCCTCCCAGTCAAGATCGAAAAGTTTTCTTATCATGATGATGGTGCCATTAATCATAGAAATTTGTTTATCACCGTGATGATTACACTTCCAGCACGCTTGAAATGATAACCTAATCAATACTTTTGTAGTCCAAAGAACGTAAAGTCGATAAAACGTCGTATCATTACATAATGGCGTCATTGAATTGGTTTGCTAAAATATGGTTTACACCATAAGGGGGAAAATGATTGAAGGTATCTCTTGGAATTGGTTTTCAAATAAGGGTGACAAAGTAAAGGACATCATTAAGCTATAAATTATGTTTTATATAGTAACAAATAGTTAAATCATGTATTGTGCATCAGAAATGTAGATATCGCCAGAAGACGGAGTAAATAGAGTATGATGATGGTTTGGCTAAAAAACTGCCCTTGCACAATTTGCGAATGGCAGATTCGATCTGGTGTATTTATAGATACCCTACATAAATCGAACGACATTAAACAAACAATGAAGAAACAAGAAACTTGATTTGTGTTGTGCATTGGATGTCATGCTGCAAGATTTCAATGCTTGCTATGTTCACGGACTCTCGCACAGTCTTCCAGTCATCGTGTGGTACATTAACTTCCCCCACTCTAAGGACGGGAAATGAAGTGGAGCGGTGGAGTATAACGGACCGAAGCAAGAGGTGGAATGTGGTTAACGCGTCACAACCACCTCGAGAGATTGCCCAGCGGACTAACGCATTCATTGCTCGTTCAGTTCCGGTCACTAGCGGTCACCGTCAGCCGGGTATCTTCGTGGCGTTTGTGCTCAGCTTGATTTGCATAGCATACCTTCTTCTAGTTCGGTGAAGCGGGTTACGTGATTGTTGCTGTTAGTAAAGGTATAAATTAGGGTAAGTGGAAGTAATGTGCGGTAGACAAACAGTAGCCCATCCGTGTCCGAGCCTTCTGTGTGTCGCACCTCTCGTGTCGGGTCAGGGTCCAAGATTAAGAGTGATGCAGGAACAGCGACTACTTACCGACTAAGCGAAAAAAGAAAGTTTGGCCACCTGTACTGAAGCTACCTAAGCTTTTCAAAATGTTCACCGCGTAAAGTGTCCGGTTTACATTTCCTTGTAAATGTACATACGGGAGGTAGCAACATCGCTGCTAGTGCCGGTGTTTAATGGTGGTTGTCAGTTAAATAATACTTCGAGCCCCTCGTCGTTTGCTTTTCGGAGGGGTGTGTACCGGACCCGATCGACGAGATAATAACCCTTCCGTTGACGAGACGGTTCGGAACTGGTTTTCTTACCACCACCTGCGATCTGTTACCACCATTACGTTTCCTCTTTCTTTCGGTAGGGAAATGATTACGTGGTGTTCGACGTAAGCGTACGATCGTTGATCCTTCACGAACAGCGATGATCGCGCAGTGTGTTTTTTTTTTTTTCAATCATTTTTAACCATTTGCTAATAGTAATAATTCAACACGTTATCATTGACGTTAACCACTACCAGAACCGCAACTAAGAAAAACTCTCTGCTACGGCCCGCCATCTGGCTTAATCGGTCTTATCAGCCGTGGTGACCATCGAGACAACGTCTTCTGTGGCGTGATAAACATGAAGCATGTTACGAGCACTTAGCTCTGAAGTCCCTTCGGCCACGCTAACTAACTATGGCGTAGCAACGCAGATTATTAGGACAAATTCCTAAATGCCCAATGGTTCGTTGCATCGATGTCTTGTCGCACAAATGTGATTAATCGACTGTACGCCACACTGATGCACAGAGCACAAACACTTTCCATTGTTAAATATGATTAGATTCACGATTCTGCGACCATGACTGACTTGCCAGCGAAGTTTGTTATGGGTAGAGATAATGGGAAGCATACAGCATGATCCACATTGCACGTTGTGCGTGTGAGGAAAGATCGCTCGAAAGGTCACTAAAGGCACGGCCGTCGATGGTAATGAAAACTGTTTTATTTGGCCTTCATTTTCAACGGTACGATGAAGCTTCTTGCCCTTCTAGTGGAGAAGCATGGAAGTCTCGTTTAGCTGAAAAAATAAATACTCATCGTATTCACATCGTATCACATTGTGCTAAAAAAAAGGCAACGAGCTTGTTTGTTACCGCTTGCTGAATATATGCGCATTAGCAGAAAATAATTCATGCGTGTTGTGTATCTTTTTTTTTTTACAAAAATCGATCTCTGAACTTCAGCTGCATGACGTTACTAACTGACCATGGCTTTCGGTTTCTGTTTTCATTTTCCATCCGACAGCAAACTTCCAACGGAATGGCGTCGAAAATTAAGGCCGGTCCAGTGGTGGACATTCTTGGCGATGAGATGACCCGCATCATCTGGGACTCGATCAAGGAGAAGCTGATCCTACCCTTCCTGGATATCGAGCTGCATACGTACGATCTTGGGATGGAACATCGCGATGCGACGAACGATCAGGTGACGGTCGACTGTGCGGAAGCGATCAAGCGCTTCAATGTTGGAATCAAGTGCGCAACGATCACGCCGGACGAAGCGCGCGTAGAAGAGTTCAAGCTGAAGCAGATGTGGCGCTCACCGAACGGTACGATCCGTAACATTCTCGGCGGCACCGTGTTCCGTGAGGCGATCATTTGCAAGAATGTGCCACGGTTGGTGCCGGGTTGGGAGAAGCCCATCATTATCGGTCGTCACGCCCACGGCGATCAGTATAAGGCGACCGATTTTCTGGTGCCCGGCGCTGGCAAGCTAGAGATGAAGTTCACCCCGGCTGATGGAAGCGAACCGCAAACGTACGTGGTGAACGAGTACAAGAGCCCGGGTGTTGCAATGGGCATGTACAATCTGGATGATTCGATTCGGGACTTTGCTCATTCCTCGTTCAAGGTTGCGGTGGATCGCAAGTTCCCCCTTTATCTTAGCACCAAGAACACCATCCTTAAGAAGTACGATGGACGGTTCAAGGACATTTTCCAGGAAATCTACGACAAGGACTACAAGAAGCAGTTCGAATCGCTCGGCATCTGGTACGAGCATCGGCTGATCGATGATATGGTTGCGTACTGCATGAAGGCCGAAGGTGGCTTTGTGTGGGCCTGTAAAAACTACGACGGCGATGTCCAGTCCGACACGGTCGCCCAGGGTTTCGGTTCGCTCGGTCTAATGACATCGGTGCTGGTGTGTCCCGATGGACGCACGGTCGAATCGGAAGCTGCGCACGGTACCGTCACGCGGCACTACCGCCAGCATCAACAGGGTAAAGAAACGTCCACCAACCCGATTGCGTCGATCTTTGCCTGGACACGCGGTCTGTTGCACCGTGCCAAGCTGGACGATAATGCCGAGCTGAAGCGATTCGCCGAAACGCTCGAAAAGGTGTGCATCGACACGATCGAGTCGGGCTTCATGACCAAAGATTTGGCCATCTGCATCAAGGGCATGGCCAATGTGAAACGCTCTGATTACATGGAAACGTTCGAGTTTATGACTAAGCTGGGAGATAATCTGCAGGCGGCCCTTACGCAGAGCCGGCTGTAGGGCGGATGGACGGACGGACGGACGGACAGTTGGTGCAATCTTTCGGGTGGCAGTACGGAATGCCATCGGTAGCATTTACCCACACACAACGCAGCGTTTTTTTGGTGCATTCATTCACACTGTCTTATTAATTTGTATTCGTGTATAAGCAAATGGAGAGGTGTTTTCGCTGGTATAAGAAATAAATAAACCATTTTTGGGACATTTCTAACAAACTTTTGAGTGTATCGTTTTCACACGAAACATTTCTTTTGGATTGTCAGAGGAGAGAATCTTCATAGAGAATCCACATCCTTAGCCAAGGAAGCCTGCTCAAACAGGAACCACCATAGTCAGGGAACTGCCCGATTCGCCGGAGCGCCTACGGACTAACAACTCCTCAAGCCTCAGAAACCTATGCCCGTTAGAGCATTTACGTCAGCATTGGCCCTCTGGGTACATTTATCCTTACTAAGAAGCTATCAAAACCCCCACGGCGCCGCGCGGTGGTCATAAGTAAGATGTCAAGCGTTCGAGATGATCACGGAATCCACACAGGAGTCATGGACAGGAGGACCTGTGCTTCAGCCTACTCCCCTCGCGGTCGGCAAAGCACGACAAAGCACTTCGCTTCATGCAGATCAAGGTCGTAGTTGTGTGAGCGAGACTCCGGATAACTAGTCCATGAGGAGAACACACTGACCTAATGCTGAAGATACGGCGCATTGGCACCACGCGGCACCGGGCTCCTACATCTCGCGGCCTTTGCAGACACAACGGATTTTAGGGTTGGGCTTTTACTCAACTTCCTACATCTCGCGGCCTCCTGCAGACACAACGGATTTTAGGGTAAACCATCCATGATTCCCCACCACTTCAGGTTCCCTACATCTCGCGGCCTACAGTCGTCCCAACTTAGTTAGGGCATACTGAGTTAGTGAGGCCCAGTATGTCCGTATCCAGCAGTGCCACGAGGAGGCGTGGAATCGGACCTTTGCCGGTGACTACTCGTGTTAGGTATCAGATCAAATACGCGGGGGATCAATTACGAGCAATTCACGGGGGGGGGAGGTTTAGTAGATCGCCCCCTGCCCCACACAATACATTTCAGAGTGTTTAAATTGCAGACCGAATCCGAATCGATATAGATAATCAGTAATTGCCTGGTCAGCAACGATTCGTTAAGCTTAACTGAGTGTTACTAACATACTACTTCAGTATACTTCAGAATACTGCACTCTACTTGTCTGAGAAGTAGTCAAATACGATGTTTTAATGCTCGCCAACGTAGTTTTTCCATTTTTTTATCTTCATTTTTGAAATTGTTTACATTTTAGCATTGTCAAATATTGTGAGACATCACGATAAATGTCCATGCAGTGTTGCACAGTGATGTTTCCGCAGACAACTGTCAAACAGGTTGGAAAACAAAAAAAAACTTTTGTTTTGCCAATGTGTTCCCTGTTCGTTTGGTAAGACTAGCGAAACATTATAACGCATTAAATATAACAAAAAGAGTAGGTGCGTTCACGAGCTGTGTAATAGACTTGTGCTGCACATGTACATCCAATTTGTTTTCGAATAATTTTGCACACTTTTCGGAAATTGGTGAAACTCAGCCACAGGTAGCAGCTACATCATAAAGACCTGCCAGTGGGTATGTCATTTTCGAAAGGTTTCTGCGAAACGTGCAGTGTTTACTTTGATTAACAATTGTATATTTTTAGTAATAAATATGGCAGATCAGCGACCAAGCACCTCTCAGCAGCTGACGCGTCAGAACCAGCAGCACCAACAGCAACAGCAGAACCAGCAGCAGCAACAGCAGCAAGAAAATCGTCAAGGTCGCAAACGCAGACTATCGATGAATCGAAAGAAGGGCAATAAGAAAGGTGCTCGGAAACAGGACGAAAGTGAGGAACCGATTACTAGTAAGCTTCTTCCGCCGGTCATTCAAAGTTTGAGCACGTGTCCACCGGACGGTGAAATGAATGCGTTCATTGCTGCTCTCCAACCCTTACCCGTGGAGGTAGACACGGCGCTCAACATGGTTAAGGACGATCTGCACCGCGTACTGCAGCTGTACAACGATAAAGTCACTATCTATGAGTTCGGTTCGATTAAATCGGGCTTGCTGCTGAAGGACAGCGATATCGACTTTTACATACATTATGCGAGCGAGAAGAACGACCGTGCTGAGCAAACGAAACTGATCCATATCATAAGCTCCCGTATGGATAGGGATCCTTGCTTTACCGGCATGGTGAAGATACTTGGGGCCAAGGTGCCGCTGCTGCGTGCCGTGCACGTGCGTACGAATCTTCAGTGCGACATTAACTTTAGCAATGCGCGCGGTTGCTACAACAGCAAGTTTATCCACGCCATCATGAAGTACGACGTGCGCATCCATCAGCTGACGCTGATAGTGAAGTTTTGGGCACAGTGTGCCTACATTCTGACGCCTCACAAGCAAATGAATTCGTACTGCCTCATTATGATGGTTATATTTTACCTGCAGACGCGCAAGCTACCCGTCATACCATCGATCGAGGACATGCAAAAGGGTATCGGACGAATTGAGTTTGGACCGTGGAATTTGGGCTACCCGCAGGAAATTCGCTACAAAACATTGAACTCCAACTCGGTCAAGGGGCTGCTGATGGGCTTCTTCAAGTACTACTTGGAGTTTGATTTTGCTAAGAATGTGATCTCACCGTTCGTCGGAAGGTTATTTTCGCTGGCGGAGCTCGAGAAGAAAGCGATCCGCGAGCTGGTACCGTACTATCGGGCGGTAGAACGCGAAGACTATCCGGAGTTTGTCGGTGGCCCGTGTATATCGATACAGGATCCGTTCGAGCTGAACGTAAACGTTGGAAAGGTGCTGCGCATGGGAGCACTGATGGATCAAATGAAGCTGAGTCTGAAGCATGCGTACGACCTTTGCCAGCGGCTTCAGAGCAAGGAATTTTCCAAGCTGCTCATAGCCCTGTTTACCGATGTGCAGCGGATCCCGAAGAAAGTGAAAGAGACAAAGAACGCGAATGCTCCCACACCGTCCACCTCATCGAGTGCAATTCCGAGCGGCACCACAATCAATGGAACGATAGGACCGCAACCGGGACCATCCGCTGGGAGTAGCGTACCAAAGACCGGGTCCAGATACACGTGCCGTTTGCCACCGTTCGAGAATGAGCTGTACCTGGTGAAGCAGATACTGCAGGCACGGGATCCGGGCCGTAAAACGATCATCACGGAAGAACGGGTCAGGCAGCTTTGGTTGGATTGTATGCCCGACTTTATTGAGGACATTCTGCGCAAGCTGTATATGGTGAAGGTGGAACTGATCGACACGCCGGCTGTTGCTGGTGACACGGGCACTAATCGCACCTACCAGCTTACCTGCGAACGGCAGGTGTTTATTGCCCGCAAGCGCATCAGTATTTCGAACGAGGAGGATTTGAAACGCGAAATCGAAATATCCAAATCGAAATGGGAACGAAACCATCAGCTACAGTTCAGTACCCGGGCGGAGATGGTTGCGGTGGATGGTGCGATCGAACTACGCGTACCGATCGATCAGCCGAAAAATGGCCCATTTCGGCTGTTTATCGATACGTGCTTCCTTGTGCACATTCGCAAATGTCTCCGAGGGTACTTTATGGTGATGTTGGCAAAGGCAAAGGAAAAAGCTCGCCAGTCAAAGCACGAGCCGGTATCGGTTGTTGGGAATGGTATGGATGGAACAGTGGAGAAAAGTGGAGCTCCTGTAGAAATACTACCAGCACAACCGGATGATGGGATAGACACGGAGTTAAGCAATAGTGTAAGAGAACAGGTGGACAGGTCACCAGCGCTAGAGGCCAGTATGGGACAGCCATTGACAACAGACAGGGAAACTAATAATGACACGGGTACGCCGGTTGTAAGATCTACCAATCAGAGCTAATGTACCGTAGAGCTAGGTTCTGTTGGATGGTAATTTTATCTTATTCCTTTTTTTCCTACTTCCTTTACGCTAGTTAGAATAGGACGCAACAGGCGGAATATATTTTTAGCGTGTATTCATATTTAATTATAATACATTAACTTTCATTTTTACATTTTTCGCCTCAGTAGTGACGATTATGGGAAGACAACGCAACCGAATGCGTTAACAAAATGTCTATAACGACGAGTTTAATAAATAAAATTCAAGTGTTTCGTTTTAATCACATCTGGTTCATTATTTATATTAGGATTCTGGGCTTGCAATATGAATATCTCTGTCGCTCTCTTAAATTTATTCCATTTCGAGTTGGTGCATGGCATCTTCTTCCTTCGGACGCAGATCGTCATCATCCGAATCGAGTGGAGCTGCTTCCATGGCTTCCCACAGTGTTGCATCGGTTTGATCGTCCACCGATTCACCCGTCGTGTCCATCGTTTGGGCC
This sequence comes from Anopheles moucheti, assembly GCF_943734755.1. Taxonomy (NCBI): domain Eukaryota; kingdom Metazoa; phylum Arthropoda; class Insecta; order Diptera; family Culicidae; genus Anopheles; species Anopheles moucheti. The sequence continues at coordinate 53,825,541 of NC_069141.1, forward strand.
GGTTTCTTCACGCGTGGTTTACGCTTTCGTTTCGCCTGCATACGATCGAATTCGGCGATGTACTCCGCATAGTTGCCGGTATAACGAGCCGGTTTATCGGACAGATACTGATCATTTACGAGTCCCGCCGGAAGTTTCAGCACATCGTTCAGCATGAACGCAAACAACCACACAACTAGCGGTGTTTTCCCGTACACGTAGTGGGACTCTTTGTGGTAAAACAAATACCCATCCAGCTTCGATGAGGTACCAGGAAAGGCAGGATAGTGCGACCAACAAGCTTCCATCGCGCCATGTTGAGCTAGATCGTATAAAGGTAGTAAACTTAACCGGAAACCTTCCTTCCCGTTGGCCGTTTCCGTATCGAAGAGTTCGCCAAGACTGTGGTCGTGAAATTTAGACTCGATCCACGAGAACCGAAACTGACAATCACAGCTAACTAGATCTATCTGTGCGAGCACGAGTGCGTCAAGTATGTAAAATGTGCGATCTTTCGCCAGGATGCAATCGAGCACGATCGCATCACGCAGCGGCCGTTTCGTACGGATGGAAGCAATCGAACGGCCTCGTTTATTGAACGCGATCGCTAGCCTTTGGCGAAACACTAACAAACACCGTTGCCCTACGGGACAGGGCCGGACGAGCCACTGCTCAAGATCATCCGGCCGCTCGTGCATCCATTCGGACTGTTGCACCTTGTTCGCGAACAGCTTCGATGTGATGATGCGGGTTTTGCTTTTTTGCGGACGTTTCGTTTGGTTCTGTTGGCATTCCATCGATTCGCATGCATGCTGTTCCGTTTCGAGCTCTTCGAGCAAACCGACCCGCCCGGCATCCAGTTCCAGCTCGCGGGATCGCTTCTGTTTGTCGAGCAAACGTTGTCGTCGTTCCTCCTGCAGGATGGCGTCAGTTCGTCCATAGTTTTTGTACTGGTCAATAAATTTCGAAGCCGGTTCGTCTGTATCGGACATTATGCTGGGCAGTACGGGTATCGTTGACCAGCAAGCACTACAGGAAACACAGAACTACAGCGAACACAATTTGTTTTGGTGAAGGGTTTGTTTTGAGCTGAAACAGTAGGTCCTATCATTTGATTTCCTGTGTAGCCATTTTGAATAATCGAGAACAACAACATGAGCTTATTTTCGTGGTGTTTCGTATTTTCATCAAGCAACCTAGGCCTATTATAGTTAATTAATTTTTTCATACTCATTGTACTTCAAAAAGGGTTCTATATTTAGTTAGATGAAGTAAATAGTGGTTGTTAACTCCATAATATATTATGATTGTTATGGCCGTTCAGCATTTCCCATAGTGCAGTGCAATCGTACTGAATCGAAAGCGATTGAAGCTTTCAACCATCCCCCATATACGCTCGTTTTCAAGTTCATGTCAGACCGATTGCATACCTTTAGGTGTTTTGTACGCCCCTATAGTTAGACTAGCCAAGTAGCACCACATCCTTCCCAACAAATTTTCACACATTTTGATTCGCTTTTCCTTCTCCCGTTTGTCCCGTCCCTGGTAGAGTTTAAAGTTCCTGCAAAGCACATCTCTAAAGTTCCCGTAGTGTTTACAAAACGTTACCACTTACCGCTGTAGGCATGGTAATTCAGCGCGTTTGGCGTAGTTCGGCTGCTTCTTCGTCGCTCAATGTACCATCAGCGTCAGCTGCTGCGACGGTGGCCACTTCCGCTATTTCCTCGGCGGGAACGTCCGTGGCAACAACAGTTGCAACAAGTGCCTCAGAAACTTCGTCAACAAACAGCAGCAGCGGCAGTGTGTTGGTGAACGCTACCGAACCGGAAGCCACCGCTGGGCTGCAGTCGGGCATGAGACAGGTACGGGAAGTGTACACCCTCTAGAACATGGTTTTGTTTTCATTTGAGAATCGTTTTCTTTTGCTGCAGAAGCTGAAAAACACTCTTTCCGGTGAGGCAACGCTGGAAGCATTGAAGCAGCGATACGGTACGGGTCGTTCGTTTGTGAGCCAAACAGCGAACGATGCGGCCATCAAGTCGCTGGAGCTTTTGCGTGCCAACATCCAGTGCTACTTCGACAAGGAGGTGGATACGATTGTGAAGAAGTTCCATCAAACGTACTTCGTGCCAGCGATTCGAAACATTAAGGAAAATCTTGGCGAGGGCGCTATTTCCGATGAGGCACTGAAGAGTGTGTTCTGTTCACTGCTGGAAAACACCAAAGCGCAGTACGCATGTCAACTATCTTCACCTGCAGGCAACTCACTGTCCCGCGCCAACACTCCCGGCATGGAGCTAAGTGATTCCGATTCCAGCACGGACAATGCACCGGCCACGGGAGCGGCCACCAGTTTGCTGCACCAAGCATTGAAACGGAAGCTTCCCGAACCGAACCAGCCGGATTTGTTCAAGCGGCAGTACTTCTTGCACGGTCCCATCTTCCCGCACGCCCAGTATCAGAGTTTAACCACTTCGCAAACGAACAGCGGTTCCGGGTCGAACCTTGCGGTCGGTACTGTTGCATCACGAACGACGTCCGTGTCCTTTCCAACCACCGTCATCACCCCGGAAAGCCTGTTCATACTCGACTTTAAGGCAGCCCGTGTACTAGGCATTTCCGACTTCCGCGATCGTCTGGCCAACAAACACCCCGAGGTGCTACGCTACTGTCCCGACACGCAGGACCGGGATTGGTTGCTGCAACAGAAGCAGGTTACACCACTGAACAAAAACGGCCGGTTTTTCCTACTAGCACTGGACGATGTGAAAAAACTTATCGAACGAAATGCGTTTGAGCACGCGACAGCTGGCAGGTCCGGTGATCTCCATGGGTTTAAGGTGACGGAGATGATTTATGCAAAAATACAAAAGTTGCTAAAAGAACTCACCGAACGGCAACGGGCAACGGATGGGTTCGAATCACCGAAGGTACCCGCTGCGGTGGCCGCAAGGCCTCCACGTATCTCTTCGCTCAGTTCCTCGCATGCGACGCTGACGGCGCTACTGTCGACGCCCCACTCGCAGACATCCAGTGAGCCCGTGAGCAGTTCCTCTACGGTGGCCAACCTGGAGGGTGTCGAGTTGAAGCGTAGCTAAGTCTGATTCTAGTTCCTCTGTACATATCAATCGAGAAGCGGTGGCAGGCTGCACCCAACAGTGCTCCTGTCGCTGACAAAACGCATTGTACATTGTAATGTATTTGGGCGCGTGGCCACGTAGGTTTCTTTACGTCTACTTGATCGAACTGTGTTGTGTACGCTTTCGGTGTATTTTGGTGAGTTTTTCACGAATAAATATATGTACAAAATGGTGTTGGTAAAGTGCTTGACTTATATTTGCGTATTCGATGACATTTTGCTAGTTCAGCCGTTTGTGGTGCTCAGTAGTTGCAAAACAATTCAACCAGTCACACTTTCCCGCAAATATTCCCTGATTGCATGTAGATTGCATACTTGTAGGCGTTAGGAAATTTAAAGCAAATTTAAATTTGAAATAATGTTGTAGATTGTTCTACAAAGATTAATTGCTGGAAGATTTGTATAGCTATATTGAAACTAATAATTTTTCATAAACTAACTTAAATTTAGAAAAGAAAAATGTGTGAGTACCTTCTTCTAGTATTACTTTGTGTTCGGGATACATTCGAAAGCCAAAAGCTTCCCAGTTTGCGGAAATGATTTCGTGTTTTAAGATTTTGCACACCACTCCTCATCTTACCCCTTCGACAAGTGTTCTAAATTTGAAAGCATCAGGAAGAAGAGGGGAACGAAAAGGAAAACTTAAGGGAAAACCTCGCAATTTAAAGGAAGAAAAGGAAAAACAACCAGTGCCAACATAACTGGTGTGTTATTTGCATGAATTGTTGATGGAGCGACAGAGAGAGAGAGAGTTAGAGAGGTAGAGAGAGAGGAAAAGAGAAAGAGAAAAAAGGGATAGCAAATAGAGAGAAAGAAATGGAGAAGGTAACTCACTGGCAACAGGGAGCGGTGTGTGTTTATGTGGGATGTAATAAATGCGATGGCGATGGGTGGTGGGAGGTGGAAAATGATGCACTTTTGATGAGTGACCGGAACACATTTGCCTGTGTGGGTGTAGGAACGCAAGTGGAAAAGTGAGTGCTAGTTGAGGAGAAATGCTGTATTTGCATCTCTTTCTGACGATTTTCGCAATAGTTTGAAGTTTTAACACTAGAACCGCCGGACTTTGCAACCTTACTAGAACCGCCATATGGGACAATTTTGTCCCATTCGTTATGTATAAATTTTTAAACATGTTTATTATTTCCTAAGGGTTTCTTGTGGTAAAATAAATAATAAAGATCACAATTAGGAATAATAAAGCTTTATAAGCAACTTAATCAATAATTAAAATTGAGTTGAGATCATATCAATCGCATACCAAGGATATCAAGGGCAGGTTTTTTACATTAATATAACATTTTAGAACTTTTAGTGATAAGCGCTTTTGATTATTCCTTATAGGGTTGTACGACTGTGAATCTAGGCTTATAGCTATTAATTTTTTATACAATCAAGTAGGGGTTTTATGATCATAAAACAAGTCTTTTGTTCTAAGTTTTTTGGGTCTACGCGGGCGTATGTAACTCCCTTTAGAAACATTACAAAATTTCGATGTCAATATAGCACTAAATGACCAAAAGAAGAGGACAAAGCTTTTTCCGAAAGCAAAAGGAATACCAAGATTAATTATGTTAAGCATCTATAACACATCTTTTGGGTTCTTGGTATCAGGACATTATATTATATTGCTTCATCAAAACCTGGCTCACATGAAACGCATACGTACGAAGCTCTTTGAGTACATTTTTTACATACTGGTCTATTGCATGTAAAGCATTCGTAAGCACTTTTGCCCTCGGGACAAGACATTTAAACCTGGCAACACCGACGAACACAAGTTCTGGAACACAATCTTCAAGCTGGTTGTCGGATGATTCACCAGATGAGCATACCAATGGATCAAATAAATCGCAGTCAGAGGTATCGGCCAGAGGATCCCCTTCTGATTGATCACTGGAAATGTCGTTCAGAGTAGCGATAATATTTTCGGGTCGTAAACCACGCTGGCGCACCAAATTTAGATACTCTTGAAAGCGCACAAATACAAATTTCACCTTGCAAACACTTGCAATGTCCTAAGTACACCAGGCAAACTGGTTACGTGGGTGTTGGGAGCATGCACAGCGATCAAGACCAACAGGCAAATCGAAACGTGAAGGCTACTTGTTTGGAGCTGCAAGTATTGTGCTGGGGATCCCTATACGCAATAACCAGCAGTTGATGCTTTGAGTGGAGAGTTGGGGATAGGGGCACTCAGACGAACCAGTGCTTCCAATAAAATTGCGGTAGAGTATACAAAAACGGTGCTTACATAGATTAGCCGATTGATGATAGCGCAAAAATAAACACGTAGTAAGCAAATGTGAAAGCAGGTATGCAGTCGAATACTTTCGCGCACTTTTATTGTTCTATTTCTATTGACATGCCTTGTCACGAAAACGCATACACGCTAGTGCTGCCAGACTTGCAGAAGCACATCCATCACTCGTTGCAGCAGGAATATCAGCCATCACAACGTATTTTGCCTATGGGACAAAAATGTCCCATTTGGCGGTTCTAGGTTGGAAATGATTTTTTTAAAGTACCATATGGGTTACACAATTTTTGATCGGCGCATTCGAAAGATCGTTAAAAATAAATAAAAGTCACAAAATTTCAATGAGTTGACTCGACGGCAAGCAGAACAACACACCTTTTTCGAGTGCGATGGGACAAAAAAGTCCCATCGGCGGTTCTAGTGTTAAATCAGGATTCATTAGTTTGATTTTTTTAGCATTCTCTAGCAGAGTAACTAGCATAGTTTTGTGCTCTAATTGCACACAAAACAATTTAAACTTAGGAATGGGAAACTTTTATTTTTGTAAGACAATTTATTAAAGTTTACAAGTTTTGGGATTTCAATTCGTTTAAATAAAAATTATGCAGTTTTATTACTTTTTGGAATATTTTTCAATTCATGCGTTGTTTTGTTTTGTATTTATCAAAGAACTTTATTATTTTTTTTATCAATTTGTGACTGCGGCTTTCAATTAATCAACTTTCATATAAAGATTATTTTTATTCTTCAACGTTTCTTTTTTCAAACGTGTTTGTTATTTCATTTTGCGTTTATTTTCTATTCAATAACTTTATTTCTGTGTTACTAATTTGTTGTTTACATAACTATAAACATTGTTTTGATGGTCTCATGTTGCACCTAGTTTACTACAAACCCTTCATTCAAAACAAACAAAGGTGGACGCTCAAAGGTTCTTGGCTTAAAACGCGGTCTTAGACTGCACGTAAACGGAACCATACCCCCTTTCGCGTTTAAGTACCATTTGCTCCAATTGCATCGCTTATTTGCATGCAATTGTAGCGATAAGATGAAACAAAAACAGCGACCACCGCAGCTCGCTAGCACAATGGCAGCAAAGCCACCACGATAAAGCCGGTACCCAACGCAGCAGCCTGCCAGTCAGCAGTGTGCTGAATGTGAGTCCTGTTTGTGAGCGCTCGGTGGGCAAATCAAAACAACTCCCCCAACACGCAGACTATCCTTTGCGTGGGTGTGCGTTTTCGGCTCTCCGTGCACGAGCACGGCAGAAGGATGCTAAAACACCGGCTAAATCTGGTCCACCGAAAGTACGGAGAGCGGCAGAGCGTATCATTCGGTGAAAATCCCGGCCACTTTGAATGCCGGGCCGGAGTGCTCGGGAAGAGGCTGATGGGCGCAAAGCACACACGTGATCGGCTGGAGAGACCTGGTCGTTGCGCAAATGCGTACCGCTGCTGGCTGAGTGGCTGCCAGTGGTGGGTTTGTTGTGTGGTGCATCGGTATGCCACCCGAGCCCGAAACGCACAGCCGGCATTTGTTCGGTTCATGCGATGCACACGTGAGTGCTCTCCGGGGTGGGTCCCTGGTGCTGTACGGGCGAGCGAGATGGCAGATGGAAACCGATCGGGCCAACGGGCAGATGCGCACTTATCGCGGCATTGGTCTTGATTACGTACAGTGGTGGTAAGCTAAAGAATATTGATGCTTTTTTATTGGTAACAATATACAGTATTTATGTTTGTAATGTTTAAATGATACAATAATTTTGAAATAGCTATTCACTTTGTCCAAGAAAGCAGAACGATTATTTGGGGTTCTAAAAGTTGTCACAACTCAGGGTCAACTCTAATAGTTTTCCTGTGATTTATTCTGAAATTAACTCAGGTGAATATTTCAATAATAAATAAATATGAGAGACCGAACCTGGTGGAATGGTTCCACTCCTTACTTGCAGTAAACGACATCAGGTTAAAAAATTTCGCTCTTCAATTCCTTTGAGTTAAACCACTTCAAATATCGATGATTTGAACGGCGCATCATATACCGTTCCATGAAACGACGCTCCAAATATCGCTCTTTTGAATGTCCATATTATTTTTCCCGGCCCGGTCCTCCAAATTTTCCCACTCGTATTTTTCCCATCACTAGCGCCAGGGCTATACGGATCAGTAGGGTTTAAAATAACAAAGAATGGTTTAAAAATAAAGAAATAAAGAAATGAATGCAAAAACATACGCTTTAATAAACAAAAAAACATAAAAAAACACTATTTTAAAAATAACTCAGACGAGACTGTCTTAAAACTATACCCATCACTGTAAACACACACGGTCTGTGGGTGCCGAATGGTAGCTCAGTTTGCCGCGTGCGCTAGCGAGCGGGCGGACTCACGCAGCAAACGTTCAGTTCATTCATCGCTTTGGTAGTTGTCGAGTGTGTACTTAGGCCGGGTCCGCTTTTCCGTCACGACGAAAATCCGTTTTCGCTGTTCCAAGTCACCGTGTTTATCCCGTCGAAAGTTATAGCAAAAGATAACGCAAACGAGCGAATCAACTCAACGAGTGCACCAAGTGTGTGTATGTGCGTATTTGGCGTCGAGCAAAGCCCGTCAGTCGTAGTTTGGTCCTTTTACGCCTAGCTGGAGAGCGGTATTAGTCGGTACGGTACATCAATGATATCCCGTTAGTTTTCGATTGTGTGTATGTGGCGGCGCGTATCTAGTGTATGATAAATAGTAGCAACCAGTTCAGCTGAAAGGCACCAACGAAAGCAAACGTCACTTCACCATCGTTCAAAACGCAGCCTCAAATCGGTGACTCCATGCGAACCGTGGTACCGCGGCACGGTCGGTTTCGCATTTCGTGATCGTTACCATTTGGTGCCGCATCCCACACCGTCCGGCTGCGGCTGGGAAGGACAACGAACACCTTCTTTGCACGGGTTTGCGGGTGATTGAGTTTAAGTTAAATAAAAATGCCGCATCGTCGTGGCCCCAAACACCGTCAAGGATGTCTCGGGCTCGTCTCGGGCCGCTATAGCGGGTGCTTTTTGAAGCAGGGGCGCCCGAGCAAGCGAGAGCAACACTGGTGCGTGTGTTTGTGTGTGCAAGAGTGAAAAACCGGGCGGCAAAAAAAAACCCTGCAGCCTGCGGATTCGAGTGTTGTGCAATGGCCGCAAATCAGGCAACGCGTTGTGCTCTGATGCCGGGCAAAAGCAGCAGTAGAAACTACTACCTGGAAAAGTGCTCGAAAAGCAACTATAAGCGAATAGTTGATTCGGTACAGTGCGTTGGTGTGCAACATTTGCACCGGTTTGCTACACAACCAAGGAGTTGAGGGTTTAAAACAAACGGCAAGCCAGCAGGTTTAAAGCAGGGAGTCGCAAAACGTGGCAGGAGTCTAGTGCGAGTCTGCTGGAGCACGTGGCCTTCGCTGGTAGCTTTAATCGATTAACCGGCACACCGAAATATGTTTTGCATTCCTAGAAGGCAGTGGCAGTTGGGATGTTGGGCAAGGAAATGTGGGATGGTCGGGATTTATTTCGCATCATTTTCATAAAGTTTGAAGCTTTGTTTTGTAACTGCACCTTTTCCTGCTTGTTGAGCAAACAAGTGAAAATTGTTTGAAGTTCAAATTTTTCATGAAAAGTATGACGTATCATGGAGTATGACGTATAAAATTTAAATAAAATTCTGAAATAAATCATTAACTAAAGTACAGAGCAATAATTATACAAAAGAATCATTCCATAATTTAAGTAAATAAAACAAACACATAAAATAAGAGAACTTACCGAATAGAGGATATTTTTGAAACAAAATCGCAAACAAAATAGCTGTGCTATTGCAAGATAGGAATTAAATGAAGTAGGCGGAAGTTGTACTGAAAATAAAAATTTCGAGCAAATTATTTGTCAGTTTTGAAAAAAAAAGCTAGTGTTTAAGCTATTGATTCACACCTGCACCGGAAGTGACAACGTTTGCAGCCCGGAAACGAGTGTTTTGGCAACGTGCTGTGTCCTCGTGTGTGCAATATTACCAAAAAGGAGTTTGTTGTTGTTCATACGCTTCTGTGCATTTTTACAGGCCGTCAGGACACTATAATAATAGTCCGTGTGCGTATTTCCTTTTCGCTGGTTTTTTAGCAGTAGCGGTAGCATTTTCCCGTGCTTGTCACAGCCACAGTGTCTCTAGCATCGCGGTCGCGGTTGTAAAAGTGTGTGTAAAGGAAAAAAAAGCGCAAGCAAGCACCTTCCTGGTGGCTATTCCGAGGCGCCTTTTGTTCGATTGTCCCGCAGTGCGTGTGGCCGAGTGAGTGTGATTTGTGTGGGGGCGCTTGAAAGTTTAGAGCACGGTGGTCAGTAAGGTGGTGTTGTGCGTGCGTGCGTGCATGTGTGTGTGTGTTTCTATCGGTGTGTAAAGCGTGTAGAGCTAGCGTCAAAATTACGGCAAAATAAGCGTAAAAATAATTAAAATAAAATCGCCAAACGTCGCCCACCCGGTATCGCACCACGGTCAGTGTGTTTTTGCGGGGAAAATTTGTGTGCGGCTGGTAGTGAAATAGCGATCCCGTAAGGAGGCCATTGCAACGTGCGTTTTTTTCTTCTGCTGCTGTCCACCAGGAAATAATTCTCCGCCTCGTTGACGCTACAGCAACCTGTGCAAAACAAACGCATAACACCAACCCCCATCCGATTCGTAGATTATCGAACCGAGCGGCGCGCGTAAACAATATGGAGCACCAGAATCAGGACCTCGGTGTGCACCCGGGCAACAATCAGGCGGAGGTGCCGAACGATCCAGGGTAAGTGGAGCTGGAACTGGAATCAATCGATCTAGAAACAGGGTTAACATCGCGTGTGTGTGTGTGTGAAAACGAGGTGAACAGTAGAACCGAACCAACCCATTTGGAACAGGTCCCTTTTGGAGCGAGTGTTTGGACAAGTAGAGCTCCAGTTGGGTATTTGGACGACAGGATTCAATGTGGTGTATGAAGTTACTTGTAGCTTGTTTTTTTTCGCTAGCACGGTTCGATAGACTCTCTCTGGAGGTCTAGCCACGTTCAAGAAATGTACAGAAAGTTGAAGAATTCCGAGCTCCGAGTTCGTTGATTATTTGCTAGAAGTTCCCGGTGGAGTTTGGTGGAGTTCTACTTATTCCACTGAGCAGTTTCGTAGGGTTCTAGAATGCCTTACATGTCGGTAAAAGATGATCTTACAAAAAGTAGTCTGGTATGAAGGTTTAATTTCTTTGTTGGGCATTCTTTTTTCAGTTTTCCTTCAGAACCGCAGTGAGCTGCTTTAGTGAGTTCGTATATAAAACATGCATTTCAGCCCCGGAAGGTATTTCGAGCGTTCCTAGACCAATAGCTCTGAAGTTAAACTCCTACCGGAGACCTTCTTGCCACTAGGATGTTAATTTGCTCGATCAATAGCTCGATCGATGAGACGACTCATCGTTGTTTGCACAGTGCCGGATGAGCGGAACAAACCACGGGCAAAAGAAACTGAACCGGTTGCCACTTGAAATCGGGTCGGAACCGTTCTGCGGTTGAATCTTTTTCCCTCTGGCGATATGTGTGTGAGCTTGGGCTTGGGCTGGGGTATTGGTATCACTTGATTGAACATCTAACTACAACACACGCGGTTCCTGCTGCTGCTGCTGCGTGTTTGCATGTCCCATGACCATGGTACGTCACGCTCCCCGGCCCTGGGCAAACTCCACTGCAACGAAACGTGTCGAACGTCATCGGACGGAAGTGACGAGCGCACTTTTTTTTTCGTTCTTTCTTTTCACGCCCGTATCCTTCATCCTGCGTAAAGATCGCTACGGTCCGGTAAATGTGCTCTAATTAGATATTTTTACGACACGTTGGAACCATTACCGGGGGGTTTTTTTTTTTTGGGAAAAATGGAAGGTACACACGAGGTTTGCGGAACAACCGACCATAAGCGATGTATTGGAACGTACGATGCTACGACGACGACGGATGGACTGACTCCAACCGGTAACTAGCTCATTAGAAAGTAGTCTCTATTTTTAGGGATACAACCTCGCCGGCCCAGCTTTAGGAAGATTTGGGAGGGAGCAAAAAGCAAAAAAAAAGTAACAAAATTGGCACGTTTACTTGTTGGAAAGATCAGATGCACCTATACTGCTGCTGGTGCTAGTGCTCCTTCCCGTACGATCGTACACCATTCCAGATTGGAGGATTTGTGCGTGTTGGATCGAATTTTCTCTCAAACCAGCACCAAATCTACCTGATATCAACCGTTCGATATTCCATACGGGCTTGCAAGCTTCTTAACTCCATACCCAACGTCGGAGAGCGTCGGGCGTTTCCCTCTAGTCAAGAAAACGCCGGCTAACGAGCAGCGCGTGACCTTTCTTAGCGCGGTTTTTCGCGTCATGTTTGCATGTTTTACGTAACACCGCAACAAACGTGCCTCGTGTCGGTGCGATCAGTACTGATACGTGTCGCAGGGAAGGAAGAAGCGCGATCGCGTTAAATGCGTTAAAGAACGGCGCGCCGTGATCGCGTTTGCCCGTTGGCATTTTCGTCGTCGTACGCAGGCAGAAGAGACCTCCCTCCCTCTTGGCCCGATGCTTGATACGGACGTCAGCCCCTTTTGATGGAAAAAGGCGCATGCGCCAGTGGAGTAACTCGCGGGAAATTCACGTTTCGTGGTGGGTTTAGTTTTTCTCCACTGGCGTGCGCTAAACGACCTGCGCTCGCAGCGATGATGATGATGCTGCTGCTGGCGGTGGTGGAAATGAGAACCGTGAGTGATGATCGGTTACCAGGCAACAGTCGGTTGGCGATCAGGGTGTATGCACGACATTCGTAACAAAGTACACGCACACACCCTTGCGCGCACTTCAACTGCATCACAAATTGGCTCATGGTTGCATTTGCCGGCCGAGGGGGACAGTAATTTCCGCACCGTGCAACACGATGCTCCGATTCCACGTCCAGCAGCACTCACTCCAGCCGTCCTCCCTTGCAGGCACCGTTGGTGTGTCCATTCTATTTGCTTCGCTACGAGTAGACCTTCGGTCCAGCACAAAATGATCATAGATCATTGCATCTGTCCCAATGTAACGGCAGAGACCTTCGGCGAGAATAAACACCGTGACACCGCGTTGTTTGGTAGTTTGGACTAATACTTACAGCAGCTTCCAACCCTTCCAACGCGAGATGACCTTTGTGCAATGGCGGGCGTGTGCACGCGCAATATTATGCTTTAATCGATGTTTGAAATCAAATTCGCCCAAAATATATTGCATTAGAGCACCCCGCAAGGCTTGTCGTACGGGAATTGGAAAACCGATGACAGATTAATTGAGTTTTCCGGGGATAGGGATGGGGAAGCTTGGCTAAACCACGCTCATTAGTGCTGGATGTGATGATGTACAGCAGCGGGTAGAAGTTGGAATAATATAATTAATCGACGTTAAAGTTTGAAGTTGTTTGGCATTAAACATTCACCTTTGATCAGGGTTAAATGTTGTCGTTAAGTGGTTAAATGACATTAAGGTTTTAGTCATTTATTGGTTTGATGTAATTATTGGGCGACTAGTATTAATTAAATGCTGATCCATTTATCCGTCAATGCGCAGAAAGTTAGTTCAAAATCTACAAGGATATTAGAGAAAACTTTGACGTTACGTAATGATTAATAATTTAGTAAATTTCATTAAGTTATATACTCAGTAGTACAAAATACTTGAAAAATGTACGAGCCTTTTTGGGGTTTTATAACCTTACTTTCCTACTTCATATCTTGGTTGGAAAGTGTATCCTTTTGAAAACATACAGTAAAGTAATAATTTAATTTACGATTGTACACAATAAATTGCAGATGATATAGAAGTTTGTAAGCGACTCAATTATATCTAGAATATGTCATCAGCAGAGAAATTTTATAATTTCATAATTCAGCTTAATATTAAGCTACCCGTACACAGGACTGACTATCCAGCTGCGGGTAAATAAAGTCAAAGAAAGCCAGAAATGGCAGGCATAGACCTCTTGAGGTAGTTGTGTCGATGAATAAGAAGAATGTCAATTATTAATAGTAACATAATGTACTCATTTTAGCTTCACTGTTCCTAGCATTTCCTGATAAGTGCCGTAAGTGTTTCTATTATGGTTATACTTATATTGTGGTTATATATATGGTTAAACGATGCATATTTCGTATACAGTCATTTCTCAAATTACGCGACACTCTAGTTACGCGACACTCAAGTTACGCGAATTAGAGATACGCGAATCTCAAAATTTTGACTTGAAATTGATATTTTTTGTCAAATTTTAAAATATTCCATAAAATACGTTAAATTTTTATATTAAAGACATAAATTTTAATAAACAAAATTAACCTAATTGTCGTAACAAATGTAAAAATATCAATTGTAAATGCGCTTTGCACCGTGAAAAGAAGAAATTGTTCTCTGAATACTAAATATAAACAATAACGCATGCTTTATTAGCGTAACTTGGGAAATTACTGTACTGCCTTAATTGGATATCCGAAGTTCTGTTGGTTCAACTATGGACGTATGGAAAAGTGGTCTTTTTCGGGAAAATAGTCATGTAAAGGCGGTAGAAAGTGGACTAATTTGATGTCCTGGTGTTGATTTTTTTCATCCGGAAAAACGATTATAAGATCTTAACAATATCGTATATTTAACTGTCTTATTTAAACGTTAGAAAATATCAGTTTGGCGACATATGTTGAAACTGAATTATTTTTACATATGTAAGTGTTCTGCCTACAGCCAATGATGCAGAAGAGTAGGGTAATGTTAATATTTAATTATGAAAAGGATTCTGTAATTTAAGAATGACCATATTTCATTTAGGATGGATTATAATGCCCAGTATTGCTATATTAGGTGCGAACCTATATTGAATTAAAGACCAAATGGAGTGAATTTTAAATTGAATAGCAAGTTACTGACTGAGAATTTTACCGTATTTTGCCTATAATACAAAGAGAAATCAATTTAAAAATGAATCATTTGCAATTTTCATTCCGAGTCCATTCCTAGTCGATCCGAGTTCCATGAAACATTGTTCTGTTAATTTATATTGAAGAAATATTATTATTGTGTTGGGAATCGTTTTGCTTCTGTAGGCTGTTACCTCATTATGTGTGGATTAACAACTTTGGTTGGCAAATTTGCTATTTTAATTACATTTGCAGAACTTTGTAGCTTGGAAAAATGTAATCAACATCAGATGATGTTTTCAAACATGCGAATATGTATTTATTTGAACATATTCAAATAGTTTTTTACTAAACTTACAATTGCATAAAATTAACTGTATTACTGCTTGTTACTAACTTCTAACCATTTGAACGCTTTTGACAAATGCCTCTAATAGAGCGGTTTGCAAACAATATTGTAAGACGCATTTCCTGTTTTCTCCGACGCCGAAACAAAACCAGTAATGACCCATCTCGAGTCACTGCTTCGCGTGACATTTATGCAAGCAACAAATTTGACCACAACCGATTGGTGTGCCTTGCCGCATGCAAATAACGCGCTTCCACTTAAACTGCTCCTCCCCACAACGTCATATGCAACGATCCCCGACCGCATGGCCATGCTCGTCGCGCGTATGGAAATTGGTTTCCCGCTTCCCGCCATTATCATTATCCGACGATTATCGTTATTACTTTGACAGTGTGTGCGCGGTACGTTGCATGGAACGGGATGGAACGCTCTGTCACGAGTGCAACACGGCTTACCACAGAACCCACCCAAACTATGCAAACCCCACCGAAGACCGGAGAGGGTTGCCAAAAATCTGTGGAAAATGTGGTAGCTGGCACCTTTCTTAACCCTCCCGGCTGTGGCTCTGAAGATTGGTCGCTGTGGTTCAGCGCGTGTGCAGAGGAGAAGTGTCTTATGCAAATCTTTCCCATAACGTAACGTGTCGCTCAATTTACATTGTCATTTCTCGTGCAAAACCACAATGTTCGCACGGTTGCATCTTGTTGTGTGGTGCGGTGGTGTTTTCTGCTGTCTTTTTTTTTTGGCTTCACCCGCATTTCGGTTACATTTCGATGTCGAATGACATTTCCGTGCGACACCTTTCCGCATTTAGCTTGCAGTAACGCGCTGTGTTCGAGAAAACGCATCAACACGAACCCGATCGTTAGGGAACGAAATGAAGGGAAGAGGCAAAAAGTGGACAGGGGGTAAAAGGGGGAACACCAAACCTCCGTAGTAACGCATTGATTTCAACACCTTGTTCGTGAAATTCGCACGGTTTAATCAATCGTGCCCAGCTCTGCCGGTGCAACTCGGCTGGCAATGGCAGTGACAACGGGGCCGTAAAATGGCCGTCAGTACAATCTCGCGGATGCACCTGCGGAATACATCTGCGGAATGTACCGCGCACGATGCAATTACGTTGTGTCCGCATATGACTGTTATTAATACTACATTAATGGTAGTACCGTATGTACGGCCTGCCGGTTGACATCCTGTGACTCTTTCGCAGCATAATTGTGTGACTGCGAGCTGTACCCGGCCACGTACGGCCATTGATGAGCGCGATACGCACACAAAGCTCTTTGTGAGCCCCGCGATTGATGTACGCGTTAGGTGCGCTTGCACCGCAACATACGACACCGTACGATGCGTACGGTGGGGTGATGAATTATTGCAATCGAACGCAGCGCCAAAGCGGGCGAGTGCAGTAAGTTGAGGCGCTACGACACAACTGATCAAATTAGTACCTTTCATAAATTAACCATATCGGTTGGCATGGTGGTTGCACAGCTGCACCTGTGCTGAGTGTTCGATACCGTACTGACGGACCATTATGGTCAATTGAGAAAGTCAGTTGAGCATATATCTGAATTTGAATTTGAAGGTGTGGTGAATCTGATGTCATTTGGTTCTGGTTTTGTTTGGGGAATAATGGTGGAGATACAGCTTCATTGACCTTAGGAGATATACATCTTATTTGTGTAAACATATTTTGAAGTATGCGAACAACTTCCGCAAAATAGTTAAGGATTAAAAACGGTTTGATTAAGTTTGTGTCACTCCTAAAGGGTCTGGGACTTCAAGACGTCTAAATAAAAAAAAGACTTAACTACAGAACAGTGACAACATGTTTGAGGAACATCTTGGCAAATTAAGAGGAAGCAAATCAATAATATATTACATTCCAACCTCGTAGCACTCAGAAAGTATCAATATCAAACGATATTTTAATTAGTTTCGAAAATTAGTTCGAAAACGTGTAATATAGGATCGCATTTCAGTGGTCATACTTGGAATCGAATCTCAACCAGACAGTTCTCGGCTCTGCAGGACTATCTATCCTGCGGCAATCGAAGTTCCAATGCCATAAAGCAGAAGAATTCCATAATTCCATGTGCTTTTGTTAACTGTCACGGAATGAGAGCCATCTTCTCATTTTTCATGGCACTTCTAGTGATCATGTAGATGATCTAAACTCTCTTAAATTGATTGGGTCGTATGGTAATTTTTACATAACGTGACTAAGCCGTACGATTTCAGACAGTCTGATGCTGCATCTGATTTAACGATCTGATAGGTAATACCTGTCAGTTAGTCTTCGTATGGGAGGATTTGTTCGGATTGGATTTAGTACATCAGTGTCTTATACTATTGTTTATAAAGCATCTGTAGGGTAAAACACTGGTTTTCTCAATTTTGATTAGTGATAGCAAAACTCACGTGTTTCCTAGTTCGTATAACGGCGACAACTGCTCTTTATTTCTAACAAATACAAATATGACAAATATGAATACAATGCGACCGTTTATGCTCGCTGGTCGACGAGTTCGATAGCGTTTAGACCAGTTCCTCTATAGCGCAATAATTCACTCAACAGCATCTAGTGTCTAATCTAGTGAAATTCATGGTTAGGTTTTAGGTTTTCATACCCCTGATTCAATCATTCTTATCTAGCCTGGTAGTTTTGACACTAGAAGTTCTGAAAACTGTACAAAAGTGACATCATTGTATAGCTTCCGGCATTATTAATGTTCGTTCTAATGACGCTCGTTCTACGTTGCTATTGATAACTCCATTAAGTCTGATTAGTATGGATACTGTAATCAAACCTAGATTTCAAAGGAGTTCATTATATCTTACAACTTTCACCTGGGACTGTGATATATTGAAGGGACTGTAGTGTAGGTTACTACTACTTTATGACGCAGATCGCTTCGTTGAAAAGATCTGTCCTCGCGGACTTTTTTTGTGATCAAAGAGGGAATGCCTCGTATCGGAATGCCTCTCCAGATGCCTAGTTGGCTATCCTGACCAAAGTGTTATAACTATATCACTATCACTAGTGCTATAGTTATAACTCATTTAGCATCTTTAACGAATTTCCATACATCCTGTATCTACTCTGTTTTGTTGTTACGTCCGCGATGTTAAGTATTCCCGCTAGAGTCTAATTAGCAAAATGTAAAAAAGTGTCATTCGCGCTAAGTCAGGCATCGTTCTTGGAAATATTTCAACTCATCACCACTGACAATTTGCGTTCGATCGGAGTCTGCCCGTTTCGCTATTGCTAAGCAGAACGAGCACAACCTTCAGCATGGACCGGGAACTAGCAGAAGGGAATGGTGTCGGCACGACTTATCAATCAAATTGGAGTGACAAATCGGTGCAGCTTCGCCGCATACTTTACCACCCTACCCCTGGCCTACAGACACCCAGTCAGGCAGACACCCAGTTTGCAGAAGTGTTCGGGCCCCCGGGCCATTTCCACCCTCCGGCCGTGTACAGTGTCGTGTTTTCGGTTTGCGTGTTACAACCGACGACGCCAACGTTTCACCCGTTAGCCCCGCGTTGGCCGTACCGCTACGTGCGGTAAGCAACCAACCGCCAAGTTTGTTTGCTCGGTGGGTTTTCAATTATTATCGGCAGGAGGATGGACCACCACCCCGCACCGGAAATGGCTAGAACCGAGCTAGGGATGTTGATGCTGCGGTTGATTACAATCGCAATAATTACTTTCCTTTGCTTTGCCAGCGGGCGAGACGCGCATCCACCCAATGCAAAAAGGGGGCAAGGATTGACGGATTTGCTCCTAATCAACGCTTCGACTTCTGGCGCAATGCGTCTACGTTGGTGGGTTTGCTGTTTCGGTGCCGGGTGCTACCGAAGCTGATTGTGTTTATCCATCAAACAGTCGATTTACTGTTCGACGGGTGGATGGGTTTTCGATTGTCAATTGTACGGTGTTTGGCGCCAAACACGTTGAAGTGAAAGATTTAGTTGAGCTGACTCGAACGAACGGATGCTTTTGTGTGGAAGCTAATTTTTTGTTGATAATGAAAGATTTAAATGCCTTCCTGTTACAGCATCATGCTAAGTAGGCTCATTAGTCGGGTGTTACCATTTCCCACCAGATGGCGCAAGTGGATCAAGAGCAATTAAAAGTGACAGTTGTTAAACGTCAATGTGTTAGTGAATCAATATGAATTATAGCTTTTATTTTCATCGAACAACATCAGCATTTTACACCTTGTGATAGTGGTGCTGCTGATCACGCTTGTGACGCATCGAGCAACGGTTCACTTCACATCCGTCGATCAGTCTCGGGGAGGCTGAACGCTCACCGGCAAATTGGGAGTTTTTCCCCGGGCTATTTTAGGATCAGTTTTGTTCTCGGTTCCGCTAGCAGCTTCAAGCTGTCTGTCGTGCTACCACGATTGAAAAGTGATTGAAAAGTGACTCGGCTTTCGGTGACTCGTGGTTCGCGGTTGATTTTCGTTTTGCACGGCGGTGCGTTTTATTTTCGACCAGACCAGCCAAGCGTTTGAATGATCGGAAATACATTTTAAAGCGGGGAGTACGAAACCCGATGGGAAGATGCACTCAAGAAGCAAGATCGGGCACGTACCGTTTTCTAATGTTCGGGCATCGCGTTCGGGTTGTCGATTGAAGTTTATGGTTGTGGATGAAATTTGATCTACCGCCGTGTGATGCGAGTTTGGGTTTTGTTTCCTGTTCGGTGAGACAATTTACTTACAAAAGTCTTAAGGGAGGCTAGGGTTTAGATAGACACAAAAAAAGTGGACGCACATTTCTTTACCTTTCAAAGTGACTTGGCGCCAACATGACTATTACTCATGTTTTTCTTGTCTTAAGCACTGTAGGAATAAGACTAAAGCGATCGTCTTTTTTTTAGTTTCGTACGTCGGATGACTAAATTATGTCAAATGTTTGACCCTTGCCGATGGTTGGGAAAGCTGTCAGTTGCATACTATGTAGCAGCGGTTGTTTTAGATTACGTTTTTGTTCCTTTTTAAACAACTCAACCAATCAATGTAAAGAGCGCACTCTCGCACACGATCTCGCTGAAGACGATCGAGTGTGAATGTATCTTTGGCACTACCGAAGAAAAGGCAGCGAATGTTGCTAACGCATCGCGCTACAACAAACCACGTGCTAATTGCTTTGTCATGCATTTGTTAAGTGGTGAGAAGCTTATGTTTAGAAGAAGAAAACACACACTCATAGAAACCGGGTACGGGCCATGATACACCCGATGGGGATGCGCTTGCAGTGCATGATGATGGTGAGCGCTGAAATTGATATCTCTTCGGATATGGCATAATGGATGCGGGCGGTGCGCGTTGATCAGCAACCAGCGCAGGAAGTTATGCTTCAGATACGGCATGGTTATGCTGGTTGGCTGTGTAAAGGAATGGCCGGGTGTAGATACATCCGAGAAGGGGGTGGTGCGATGAAGATCCAGTTGTGGTAGTGTGTAATAATTTATTAAAAACCGTCTCGAAAACGCGCGCAGCCCGTGAAGTGTGTGGAGTAAGATGTCACATTAATTACACGAAGCGATTCATTGTAATGTGTCCATCAGTTGTTGCTTCTTGTTTTCAAGCCTTAAACATATTCTTACCCATTAAAGAGTTGAAACAAGGCAAAATATCTGCACCGTTGGGAGTTTTCCTTCTTGTTGTGCTACAAAATACAACGCGCTCTGTGGGAACTTCATTTCCTACATCGTAATGGTTGCCAAATTACCTTCATTTTGATTTCGCATGGACCTAAATTTAAATATCGAACACTCGCTGCGTCGGTGTGTACCAGGGCCCAGAACCCCGGGCAGTGTACTCCACGAAAAAAAAACAACAACCGGTACCGGTGCCGGAGCGATAAAGTTTTATTTCTTCTCGCCGAAATAAATCGACACGTGGGGCAACATTGTGGGGAGGGCAGAATTGGGGTTGGAGATCTCCCTTAGCACACATACGCACCGTTTGGAGAGCAAAGTGGAGCACGACCAGCCGGGTACGAGTCAAGTCGTTTCGTGCTGTTTTTATTGTCCATCGAATGTATCGGAAATCGGCAACAGAACAGTAACGCAAGTACGCGTTCGGCTTGCTCCTTTTTTTTCGGAGGTGGTATTGCGTTGATGCGTGCTGTGCGGCCCAAAAGACACGAGAAGAAGGTTCGGTTGTACAGCCTCGCAGGTCAAGAGCAAAAAAAAAAAACAAAAAAAGGATAAATCCCTTCGGAGTCTCATAAGCGTGGAAACGGGTGGATCATCACCGTGACGGCTGGGGCCGTGAGTGAAGCAAAATGTGGATCACCATGGGGTGTGGAAAACGGCGAGGACGACTCAAGGCTAGCTCAGATGTCACCAACAAAAAACAGAACCAAAAGAACTGTAAAAAGTCCAACAAGATGACCTCGAAGAGATGCCGGTAGCCCGAATGGCCCGGATGCTACGAAACACTGACACCCGGTTCGCAACGGTAGCAAATTTGCTTCAACCCAAGAAATCTTGGATACCTTTACCAGTGCGAGCCCAGCCCGAAAACCCTCTCGAGAGACACTCGCTCGTGCCGCCGGTGCTGAATTGTGGGTGCTGGAAGCGAGCAAAAAACCAAAAAAAAAAACAAAAAAGTACCTCGCAAGAGATCGTGGTTGGGATTGCTTCGGGGCTCTAACCTTTGGGGATCTTCTCGTTGTGTCCCTTTTTGCCGGTGTGGGGATTGACCTGGGGATTGTTGTCTACTGCGGGGGTGTTTTTTGTTCTTTTTTTCGTTTTCTCAATCACTTCCGCTTTGCCCACTTACGTTTCGCGGGCGAACGCTGGGTGGGTGGATTTTATTTGGGTCACGGTGAAGACACATTCCGGCCCCCCGAGTGTGGCCCCCCGGGGTGCCCGTTATGCTCTCGACCGCTCGACCGTTAAAGGGCATCAGCTGCAGCGGCACCTTCGGATGCTGGCAGTAAGCTTCCCTATCCCTTACCGGGTCGCTTCTGCCCTGGGCGAGGGAATCGTATTTCATCTACAGGGCACCGGACACCGTTCCACATGCCGATAAAATCCCTTGTGCCGGTAGCCAGGGTTTGTATTGTTGTCCTGCGCCCCAGAACCGTTTTGTCTGGGGAGGAGATTGTTTAGCGGGCGGAACAGGCAGCATCCCTTTGCGGTTGCTTGCACTTGGCGTATGTTTTATTTATTCTTCACTTTGCCGACGATGGTGGTGGTTGCAGTGATTCTTCCAGGAAGAATCCGACCATGCCATGGATGAATCGATCGAAAGGTTTGCATTGCCTGGGGGAGGGCCAGCCAGTTACGGGCGTTCAGACGGTCAAAATAGTGTTGTAACAGTAGCTGTAATGACGACAGTCTCGTGGCGGACCCCGTAGGCAAGACCCGCCAACAGGACGATAAGGACGCACAGAAATAGAAAAAAAAACAGGGAAGAAACAAGACCGTCGGCCATTTCCCGCTGACTTGCAGCTCGCGAAATGCCGCTTGTGTGCGGTAGCGGACCAGTTGGTAGTTATTGTTATTCGGTCCCCAAAATGGCGAGGGTTGGGCGAGGGTCGGGTTTTGGGGTGCAAAGAAAGCGAAGGCTAAAGCTTTGTGTTGTTACATAACAATAACAATATAAGCAGGGGCCCAGCTAGCTATCGAGAACCAGAATCGAGCTTTCGGCCCAAGAACGAGAATCGGAGCGTGAGTGACGGGTCGGGACGGGTGAAAATGGCTGTTATGCCATTCCAGCTTGCTTAAGGGCTGATACGGCTTGCTGATACGAATTCGAAGTGAAGTGGATTCCTACGGGTTGGGTGGTTGTTGTTTTCTTCGCCCTTAACCGGAACAGCACGCCCGGCGGAAGTTGGTCGGATTTGAACGGTTCAGTGCGGGAGGTTCAGGATCTGGCCTTGGACCATCCCCGTTAACACCGTATGTCACCAGCAGGAAGGAATTGCTGCCCGAACTGTTTCCACTTGTTTGCCATCCGTTTTGCTCATCCCGAGGTATTTGCCCATTCTTAAGCTGACTTTCCCATAAGATTCCTCCGTTTGTTCCAATTACTATCACACAACGCTTCTAAACCCGCTTCCTAACATCCCCCCCTCCCGCCAAAAAAAAAGCTGTACGGCTGAGTGTGCCATAAAACACCCTCGGTTTTTAGGGACAGATTTTGCCTTTTCCTTCCGGCTTTCCTGGTGCTTGAAGCTTTATTTTACTTCCGGCTCGTACGCACTTCAAAACCCGGCCGAATGCCATCTGTTCGGAGGCTTTTGCTTCTAAACTTCCGCGTGATGCCGTCATTTAACGAATGACCCGGCGAATTGATGCGTAATAGTGGAGGCTTTGGAGGGAAATGGGACAGCATAGACAATTAGATATTGAGACTTTGAGGTACCAAGTGGGTCCGGACCATAAGCTGTTTTTTTACCATTCATTTTGATCCGTGTTGTAAAGAAGCCGAGCCCTAATGACACGAACATGAAGCAAATTATGATTGTTTGCATCTGAAATCTGCTGTAAATAGTTCATTTCGATCATAAAATGGATATTGTTTAATCCTGCGCACAAATAACGATATGGTTATAGTTCGGTATTAGTATAGAATTTAAGAAAGCTTTTAATGTTATAAAATGGTTAAATATTATACAGTGGAGTAAATGCTTCGAGAAAATCGTACCCTGAAGTCCAACCGTCATTGTACAACAATAACATAAATTTAATAAACAGTATACATTGAGCTAGTAGATTATTTGTATGCTTTTTGGATCCACTATGACTATTGTTGTCTTTCCATATTTATGAGCTTCGTTTTAGGAGACTAACAATAAAATATATTTGAATGTTTGTTAGAAAATTACTATTGCTGAAACCTACATTAAATGATGTTTTCTCTATTATGCTACTTTTCATCTTATTGAAAGCTGAATTATGTGAAGATTATGACGAATATAAAAATTCAAATTTGTTAAAATTTATCAGGCGCCACAGGTTGTAATTATACTTCTATATTTTTAACAAACAAATTAATATTAAAAATCATATTCAATTTTATACTTAAATTAAAAATAATTCTGCCATGCACGATAGCAAGAATGTTTACATTAATACTATATGATTCTAATTGTGAGAAATGAAGAAGGATATAGAAATAGATTACAATTACATCCAACCTTGTGTTAGGAACATCGCCAGAAAAGATAAGTTAAAACTCGTCTAGAGGGGATGAAAGAGCTTCTAGGATTAAGCGAAATTAACCTATATGAATGTACAGTGGAGTGCCGAATATCCGTACTCATAGGGACTGGACAGTTGCCGGAAAATCGGATAACACGGATAATAGGTAATTATCCTATTTATGATTTAAAAAAATACTATAAGCGTATAATGTGTCATACGTTGGTCTTTTATAGAGTAACATTAATGTTTCCTGTGTTTTATTGTTACAAAAAAAAATTCAGGTTTTTCTTTAAGAATTTGAGTTCGTTTTATCATATACAATTGTGTTTTTTAATTTTTCCGTCAACGGTTTTGCCCGAAATATGTCAAATTTCCTTTGGAACTGACATTTCCGAGTTGCACGGATAATCAGACAAGCGGGTCAATGGCACCCGGATAATCGGCGCTTCACTGTACAAATTAATAGACAGCAGGAAATAGAAAATTACCATAAAAGTAGTTGTTAAATTGCAATAATAAATAATTGTAATAAATAACATTCTTTATTATGAAACATATTAGCATAAAGTGATGTTTAAATAGGTTTTTTTCTACATTTATTACCTCTTTTTGCTGTATTATCAGTCATCAGACCGAGGAGTGTACGAATTCCTTTAGGCATTTTCTCTGTGTCTTTTGTCTCTTTGTCTTGTCATATTTATAATTTGAATTAAGTTTTAAGCAGTTGATTCTAATAAATGTCTATTTCTACATATTGTTTTAGTTATTTTCTCCCTTTTTTTCAAAAGTAAAACCCTAGCATTAAAAGAATTGTTTTTAGAAGCTTAAAAAAAGATTTACATCATTGCTATGAATACAGCTAATCGAGGTAGAAATGCATTGGATAAGACGCCAACCACCTTTCCGGGGCATTCGAGAGAAGAAGCGGTGGGAAGAATAAAATGGACAAAAATTACGACCTGCCAAAACCAGGATTGGCCTGCGACTGCGGCTGCGAAACAAGCTGCCAAAAAGGGCAAGCCTTCTCCAAACCGGCCGGTTCCTCCCAGATGGCAAACAGCCAATAACGAATGAGCGAATGAGCGATAAAAACCGACCGATTATCGAATATGATTGCCATGCGTATCGAGTCCCACCATGGCACCGTGTTTTTTTTTCTATGCTTCCAGTACCATTTTTTGGGCTGGCAAAAGGTAAAGGCAAAATACTCATTCGAAGAGCAAAACCGGACGGTGACAAAAACGTGAAACAAAGTGCAGTGCACGACCGCACAGAACCCACGGGACTGCCGGGACTGTCATGCCTGGTTCTGAAGCGGGCCTTTCGCCCGCCATTCGCCGCACGTAAGAAAAATGGCGGGCTTAATTAACCGTTGCAACGTAATTTAGCCATCCGCGCCCGACCGCCCAGACTCCCGCAGCAGGCGAAAAGGAATGCGTCTGTCCTTCGTGCAGGTTTGTCGAGTTTTGTGCGCTGTCTTTCCGCACTGTGTAGTCGGTGTAGGTACAAGAAAACCTTGATCGCTCGACAATGCCGCAGAGGGAAACGCACTAGCCGGCCGCGTGATGGCCAACCACTTGCCAGCTCTGTTTCGTTTGTTCGACCGTTCGGCAACCCGGCAAGTCGATTACTTCATTAAGTTTCACTCTGCTCGAAAGTGCCATTAATTTCAGGGCGCTTTCGAGCTGCCAGTTTAATATTATTAGCAATAAATTCAAATCTTTTGCCCAGTTCCCGGTTAATGAAACAATTTCATTAGCCCGAAGTGGAGGGCGCTTGGATTAGGGCGACGGTGGTGTTCCGATGGTTTCTTTAGCCATCCTTCCTTGAATGTTTCGACTTAGGGGGGGAGGGTTAGGTTACTTTGGACATGCCAAGTGGCGATTGTCGGGACATTTCTTGTGGGGTTGACACAGAAGTTTGCTGATGCAAAACAAGCGAGTATGCCGGAATCGTCCTGAGTGGGTTTGACGAATGGCAAAACGGGGCGCTTCCAAGTCGTTGAATTTTTCGCACCACCTAGCCCCCCCAAAAGCGACCAAGGCTTTACGCAAATAAAAGTAAAATTATGAAAATTTTCACCACACCCCTACCTAGCCCAACGGGGCCCCCGTTAAATGGAATTGGAAGCGCTTAAAGACCATGTCCTTTTCCGTGCCAGAATGGAAAACACCGAAACAGCACCGGTGTGTGTTTAATCCGGTTAGCAAAATCTGGAATTTTTCTACTTCATTTGCGTTCGACATGCGAGAAAGATGGGAACAGGGAAGGGAATTGTGGCGGAAGGGAGGGAGGGTTCGGGACGATGGTTTTGCTTCTTCCGAAACCTTCGTGTTAAACCCGGTCGGTCGACCCAATTTGTATGATAAATTGTTGGAAAACGCTGACAACCCCCGGGGGCAACCGAGTACCGAGCGGGGAAAAAAGCGCTCCGGCGTGTAAGTTGGGTTTTGTGCCGGACGGAACGGAAGCGTTCGATTGTGTGTATATTTGAATGAAAAATTAGGCCTCTGTTGAGTGTGTGCATGTACACGTCCTTGATGGATGTTGTCACACGTTTCATTCAATAGCCCGGCGGCCGTTTTCGTCACTTTCACTTTTTTCTTCTCTTCGCAATGGAACATCATGCGTGTGTGTGGGGCGGGTGGTATGTAGAGTTTTTGCGACCGGAATATTTATTTATCGAATTAAATAAAACTTTTCAACCGCCCGGGGTTTCGTTGCGTGGATGTGTTGGATGGCTGGAGCGTTACACTGGAAGACTCCTTTTTGGGGGTGTTGTGTGTTATTAATGAGAATATTAAACCTGGGTGGGATTTGTTTTTACGCTGAAGGTATGTTAGTTTATGTAATGAGGCTTTTTCCTAGGTGCCTATTTGTTTCTAGTACGTCGTGTACCGTTGGTAACGGTGGGGCATATGGGAGGTCTAGTGTTTTTTATATGAATGTGAAGACTTGTAACACTTATGGGTTGTTTATTTATTAATTTCACAATGATGCACTAATTGAGTTGGTTTTTAATAATTGGAACTGAACTGTTTTGCTTGTTTTACAACTTATTCAAGAAAGTTTATCTGATTTTTTTTCATATTTAGCTTTGTTAAGGAATGAAGCATAGGCCATAGACGTTAAAATTATAGCAACTCGCAAAGGGCAATGTATGTGTATTAATAAAGTCAGTAGCAATCGGAAAGCCAAACGGTGAACACCTTTTTTAAAGCAAATTTCGCGTACAAGCTTGTTTTTTATTGCATTTAATGCAACATATAATTGCATTTTTTATAGCCTACAGGACACGTCTCTATACTATACGGCACAGTTTAGATTTGTTAATTTGTTTCAAACATTTGATAACTTCAAGATCTTTCTTCATTTTGATTATTTTATATGGTTTATGGAGTTCTTATATTTAAAAGGGTTTAAATTCAGGGGGAGGCCGGTGGTTGTTGTTGTTGGATTTTTTTTATTGAGGTATTGGACCTCCTGGGTCTCATTCACCTCTGGCGGTAGTAGGGGAAAAAATAGTGTGAAAAAATAGTGTGTGAAAATAGTAGAATCTACACCTTGGGAAAAAAACGGGATTGTTAAGGTAATCCAAACCTTTTGCCATTTAGGAGCCGACAGACTAGTAGTATAGTCGAATTCGCCCAATGTTTTATTTTTTGTTCCTCTCTGAAATTAAATATAATTTATCATCATATTATAATTGTGAATATGGTGTTAAATTTGTTTATACAGTTTAGTTTTTTTCAGGAATCTAAGAAGTTTCCTCTGTTCTGTAGGGTGAGGCGACAGAACTTTGTCTAGGTTAAAATCCAGATCGCACTGATCTCTCTGTATTTCGTACCCGTAGCATTCAGTAAGATAATGCCGGACCGTGATTTGGGTACTGCAAAATTGGCAGAATGGAGGTGGTGATTTTGAGAGTAGGTAACTATGTGTAACGAAAGTGTGACCAATACGTAGTCTTGATAACACCTGTTGGTCCTTGTTATTGTTAAGATCTTCCCAGGGTTGGGTAGAAATTTTAATGGATCTTAACAAACCTGATTGATCTTTTTGCCAGTTTCTCTGCCAAGATGAAAGAATATTATGTTTTACCTGCTTAGTAGTGTCTTTTCTAGAGATGTATTATAGTAAGTACATGAATATGTTGGTAGTCAACCTTCGTTTGCCAGTTTGTCTGCTATTTCATTTCCAATGATTCCAATGTGGCTCGGAACTCAACAAAATGTAATATTATTTATGTGAGGAATTGACTCTATTGCTTGAATATGTGGGTCTTTAACTTGTCCTTGTTCAATTGCGACTAATATACTTGCACTGTCAGTAAAGATCACGTTGCGGTTTTCCGGGTTATAATTTTCTTTTCCTGCGATATAATTGACATATGCCAATAGCCGCAGCGGAGAATATTGATGTGTGATCTGGGAGTTTTATTGCACAATTTGTGTTTGAAGAGTATATAAGAAACTGGTGATGTATTTTTTTAGCACTCTGTCTGGCTATACGGCTAGGTGTTAAAATAAATACAGTAAGCCAGATATAACAGGCATAACTAAATGGCTACATGCCTGATTAGGTCGTTATGTCAAATGTTATGTTGAATATGTTTTACATATGCATTGAATTTGTTGGTCATACATTTTTAAGTAAATAACCACTGTGTAAGAGTCGTATAAACCTTTCACAGTCGAGTACCGTCGTCTGCCAATCTATAAATCTCGGTCCTTCTGGCGGACGCATCTACGCCATCACTCCATCTCAAAATGAACCTACAGTTCCTTTGTCCATATGGATGGCCTAAAAGGACTTTAAATGCTTGGTCGTCGGGTGTCATTCTAACGACGTGACCAACCCTGAGGAACCTAATTCGCTCTACTATAGTGAGTTTATTAGTACGGTGTGTATATTAGTACAGTAGTATATAATTACGTTGCACGTGTGATTTTCCTGACATTACAATGACATTCCTCAACTCTCATGCGATCGCCTGCATATCATCCGATCACTGGAGCTCGACATCTTTATCGCCATTCGTTGGAATATCTCCCCTGCGGAAACGAAACGAAGAATTCCTCAGCGTCTGCCTCTCATCCGTTCATCAAAAGCTAGCCCCAATACAAAACGAAAGATCGCGATACAACACGATCGATCAACGCAGGTCCCCTACGGAAGAAGGTGCATTCTTGCAACCTGACTCGCCGGAAGCCAACATCCTCCCCAAGCGCGATTCCCACGACAAAGCATTTCACAATAGTTAGCAATTCGTTCCCTTAAGGGACAAAAGAACAGGGAACATCGAATACAGTGATTCATTTTACGTTTTGTATTGGTAGGAAGGGGTCATCAATATTTTTTTTAAATTCAATCAATAATTCAATATGCAATATATCAATATTCAAATCAAATATTTAAAACTGGAAGTAAACCGCATAATTATATGAATTCCTGAATCTGTTTTTAGTTTGAATTGATACAAGGAAGATTTGAGTAGTTGATTTTTGTTGGATTTTCCAATGCTCAAAACTATATTTTTGATAACGTAATGTTTGTTATATCTCAAAGGCATCTGCTTATAAGCACATTTCCTACACAGTTTGAGCACAGTTTGAACTAAGAATGTACACATTTACCTACGCAATGCGAAAAAAATAAAGTTTATTTGAAGCATTCATACTTATATGCTGAATTTGTTACACATTGCCTCAGTAAGGATACGCACTGCTAATCATCTCGGGATATGTGCCTTCCATTGGAGCCATTCCCGCCCCGCACGTACCGTCGGAAGCAGCGAAAGATGAACGGACGTAAGGTTGCTGCCACCACTCGAGACCATTTGACGCCGCATGCTACCAAATTTCAATTTCTCTGCACTCAGCGTCAAAAACAATGTAATTACAGCCCCATAATATCCTCGTCGTCATATCCGAGTGCGAGTACATATGCGGGAACGGGGTGGATGGGTAAGGGCACCATGAGACCATGGTATGGCTCAAGGGCTAAGGGTTGGTTTGTCGGTACCGGTGTGCGGTATCCTCCCGCCGTGAGAAAGATGATGATAATGGTTACGGTGATAATGAAGGTAATGTTAGTGAGGCTCTCGGCACTTGCTTGACGGTGCTGATGCATATCACGTCGGTAATTAATTTTCGCTTTCACATTTCAATTTGCACCCAGTAGTATGCCGTTTGCAACTCCCTCTCTCTTTCCCTTTCTCTCTCTCTCTCTCTCTGCGAATGGCCAGCGGTAGGATGGGATCTTATTAATGGAACAGTTTTGATGGCGTGATGTGGGCGCGTGGGCTTGATGAGTGCCCGCGAAGGAAAAGGGATTCACATGCCGCATGAGACGTAACCGTTTTGCTGGTAATTTATTGAAAGTAACCAAACAAAAAAAAAAACAGTCGAGGATATAAATCACTGATGAGTTGGCAAAACGAAAAATGGACCAAATATTTTCAATCTGAAAACAAAGGATATAATCAAAAAAAAGGAGTACAATTTATAAAACAATTTGTTCCACACCCCTGTCTAAAGCAAACGGTTGTAGCTTGAATGAGCCATCCCAAATTCCATCCTCGTAGTTCGCGTATCCTTTTTGTTTTATTTAGCGCACCCTTCCGTTCTGCTCCCACTCTCTGTGGCCAAATAAAATCGGTCAATATTTATCGTTGAACCGTGCCGATTCCTCTCGGCAATCGTGTGCTATCAGTTCATTGTAGGGAATGGAAAAAAAAACATCCGAACGAAACGTTTAACCCCTGAGCTGAGGGAAATACTTCGGGCCGGGTGGTGGTAACTCGATACATCATCCGAACGAACGGACGGACGGATACCGGTGTCCCGGATCCGGGACAGTTGCATACGGGCGTGATGGAATTGTAAGCCTGCATTCCGTTGGGATCATGAATTTCAATGAATATTATCACGTCACAATCAAACACGCGCGCGCGGAAAACAGGGACGGAGCCGCCATCGGCCGCACGGTGTGGGCGCTTGTTTTTGTTGCGTAATGAAACGATTACGGTTACGAGTTTGTGATGGGTTTTGATTGCTTTAATGGATGGAGAAGGGCCGGTTTTTCGGTGTAGCCATTCTGCATCCAATTGATGAGCAGATGAATTTTATTTACGATCGTATCATTAAACGGTGGGCCAAACATAAAGGGGCATTGTCAGCATAGAGCGATGAAAACGCATTTGCAGCTCATAACAAAGCATTTCAATAATTGTTATAAACGTGTTACGAGCAGCGAGCGTTTGGAACTCTTCACTGTAACAATGGGTTTGTTTTAGTGAAACAAATTGCCATTTCCGTTAAATGCTTTCCGAGTAAAAAAGGGCACACACGTGTTGCTGTACACGTGTTTGGCAGGGCTGTAGAAAGGACGGGACGAAAATATCCTGCAATGCAATCTTTTTGGAGTTTTGTTTGGAACAGTCTTTTTTTGGTCATATTAGTTCATGAGCATGGAATGTAAATGAGATCGTACTTATGAATCCGACGAAATTTTGTTCTTTATTATTCTGGAAAAACGGAGTAATTCCATTTACTTTTGCTGTTTTCATATGGTTTAGATGTGAGTTACTTCATTAACGTTCCAAAATGCATCTGCTGATCGGGTTTCCATAATATCTTCACCCATCTGAAGAAACGTTCTAGTGTGGAATATAAATTCGGTGCTGTGTCCTTGCTTAGTCCTGCAACAGATCGTCAAGTGTACAAAAATATGACGATGAAGATTAAGGATAAAGTGATTTGTTTCTTTGAAGGTCGAAACAATCGGACTTTGCTATGTGAAAGTGTCAATCGAGACCAGTCGTATTTGATCAGCAGACAATCTCTCAGAAGAAGTGACTGAAAGTTCTGGTGTCATGTGTCATTTTTGTTGATGAATTGCAACGTTTGTCCGAAGACTTCCAAACCTTCCAACTGTACTGAGAAGCGATGGATAGAACTGTTTGTTACAACCGAGGCTCAAATCCATTAATTGATAGTCCAAATGGGAGTTTTGCTTGATCGTCAAAGTCACGAAGCAGTTGAAGTAAAAGTAAACGTGATTTAATTTTTGCCAGCCTTTGTTATATGTCAAAGTTTTTGACACAACCTGCCCATCTAGAGAATCGGAGCCACCATCAATGCAAATAAAAAGGGCTGCATTTCGAGGATCGAGCTTTATTCTTGTTGCAAACGAAGTAAAGACCAGTAATAAATTTTGAACGTCTCTGATTATAAACGAGGCTGTTAAAGATCTACTGAGAATATTCGAAAATTTGCAACATTTTAGTTCTGACGAGAGAAAGCAGAACCGTCTGTTAAGTAGTCTTTTTATAAAAGGATTTAGTATTGAATCCAAATTTGTTTCATAGAATTATATTAATTAATTAATATTATATTATAATTAATTATATTAATTAATTATTATACTGCAAGACGCCAAGGATTGCACTCGTCTTCGGTTCTTAATTTTATGATATGATATTTACCTAGTGAAATCCAGATACAACTATCGGATGAATAGAGGGCTCCGTGTCTTTGTTGGGTAAATTGCCTGAGCGTCAAATAGCGACACAAATCACTACAAACACATCGTTTCGAGACCACATTGTACCACTCTCGACAATAATACATATTCTTTTTTTTATTGGAAGCACAACCTCAAGACGTCTAGGTCTACTATTTCTTTGACTTTATATATCCGTAACTGGAGAGTTACGAAAGAAAACGTAAGGGAGATAAACCGAATGGAATTTGTCCATTGTCCAGAAAATATAAATGATCATGTAAGGATCTCTTTTTCGCCTCAAACTTCAGAGTTCTGACCTCAGTTTATTAAAAAAAAGGTCGGATACGGAGAGAACGATTAGAAATGTGGAAAGGAAATGAGTTGAGCGGTGCATTTTAATATCAATATAATCAGCAAAAAGAAAATAACAAATCTGGTTTGGGTCTGTGAAGGTCGAGTAGACGATATGTAGTAGGTAGGTAGATATGTAGGCAGGCATGCAAATGAACAATATATGACTATGGTTTTACTGTTTCGTTTTTATTTAATTCAGCTTCATAAAGACAAATATAGAAGTAATGCAGAAGTCAAATGAAGGAAATGAGAAAAAGAAAGGAAGGATAATTGAAAGGGGAAGGAAAGATCGTACGAACATGAGGGTGGAAGTACGCGTAGCACAACAGAGACAAGCGCTAATGGGTGCATATGTTGAAACATAAATTTACATGTTAATAAGTGGAACGAAAATAAAATAACATTTGAAATCGAAGCACTTGAAATATGCCACCTTTTAGGCTGCTTGAAGGTTAGGAAAATGAATGGAATTTTGTGGAAATTGTATCGCTGTCGTGCGTTGTCTGCGACAAAAAAAAACAATGAAATGAAGAAAAAACATGTCTATAAATTTAAAATGAATCATGTTAACCACTTCGCCTGTTCAGACATTCCAAATCGGACCACAATCGGGAAACTGCAGTTCATTTGATTGAATCTGATCCGAATTTATAATCTGGCAAATCTTGCCCCGTAAACAAGCAAAGATTCGCATTATGCCCAAGCCGTGTTATCAAAACTGTTTCAGCTTGGTTTTTCGTTTTGCTTTCTCTGGCTAACAAGAACTGCTGCTGCTTTTCTTTCCGTGCACGGTTCGATGCGCTCGAACTGTAAGCAGAACTCCGGGCTCTGTGTGAGTGCTTGGTCTGGGTTTGGGTTCTGAAACGTGAGGCAGATTTGATGACATCGTTATTTTAAGCCACTGTATCGAATTTTAAGAGAGTTTTACAAGCGAGTATAATTTAATTCGCTGCCTTTAGTCCTTTAGAAGACCCAATATGGCGTTTGAAACATATAAGGATTTTTAAACGAAGTTTGAAAGCATGGGAAAACTGATAAACTGGGAAAACAACGTCAATGAGCGTGATTGATCGGTGTTAAGAAACAGAATCTTATTATGTTTGGCAGAATTTTTCACAACAGAGTAATAAGGCTTGTTCTTTTATGTGTTTAACCCTAGAAAACGATCCATTTCAGCCCGGTAGACAGGTATAAATTTGTTTTTCTCGTCTTTATAAGTGTGAACTGTAGAGAAAAAAAAACACGTCTGGCAATGTGTGTGTGTGTGTGGGAAACTCATTCCGTTCTTCATACCTTTGAAACGCTTACGCTTCAGTAGCTTAATGAGCTTTTCCTTCGGCGGAGCCGCGTTCATTGTTTAAAGGTGGAGGAAATGGATCGAAAACAATCTTGCATCTGTCGGCTAGGTGCTGTTTAAAGCTGTAGCTGGGAGTTAAAAGAAACAAAAAACAAACCCCCATTGGAACAAGCGTGGTGAAGCTTTTGCGGAAAATGGATGAAAGCAGCTTCGCTCATCTGTATCGACCACTTTCATTCATCAGTGTGCTGCGCTTCCGTGATAATCGATAACTCAGTCGAAAGGAAACAATTTTATTTCGGATCGACAATGTTGGACGAATCCAAAGACATGCTGGCACGGGGAAAGAGGAGCGAAAGTGAGAAAGGGAAAGGATGGGCAAATCCTGCCGGTGTGGTGGGTGTCGCGCAATAATGAAGGGAAAAATGTTTGAAAAATCCCCTGGACACTAACCGCTTCGCGTTTCCACTCACCAGCACCCAAATGCGCGCTGAACGGGAAACCAAAACAAGCAAAATTAAATCAGCCTTTTTGACGAATCCATCCATCCGTCCATCGCGCCTTGTTCATTCGTTCCTCATCGAGTGTGGAGCCACTGTGCGCTTCCGCTGGTGTGTGTGCTGGGCAAAGGATGAAAAATGTATGCGGTTTGGTTTGGTTGTGCTGAGCGCAACAGCAGCAGCAAAAAATAGCGAGGGAAAAAAAACTTTAGCAACGAGGGCAACCCGGTAAGAAATGTGCATGCGGCCAGAAAGGGACACCGGGACAGCGAATAAATGGGACGAAGAAAATCAAACAAGGATCCCTGCCGGCTTCCGTGGCTGCTGTTCGGACGATTTAAAATGGATTAATTTGTTTTGATGTTGTCGTAAAACTGCGAGATAGAAAGAGAGAGAGAGAAAGAGCTAGCGGGTCGGAACGGGTTGATGGGCACTCCGGTCAACCGGTCAACGGAAAGGAACGGAAGGGAACGGTGGGAAAAAAGCCAAATTTTCGATTAAAGCGAACGCGATAAAATTAATGGTTCACACCGGGAGGGAAATTTTACCACCTTCAATCGATTGCAATCTAGCAGCGACCGTCCTTCCCGAAGCTCCTTCCGGTAGATGGGTTTTTGCTCGAGAGTGAACCATATTTTTTCCCGCACACGATCTAGCTGAGTTTGGATGTTGGAACGAACCGTAAGGAAGTGTGTGTGTATTTTTCCCACAATAGAGTACTTTTGCTCGAAAGGGTACGATTTATCGTTAGTATCGAATTACGCCCAGTGAGGGAAGCTTATTATGTTTACTTTTGCCAACATAATAGATCGAAAGTGTCGATAATGTTGAAAAGCTATGAACGATCTTCCTGGTTGTGTGGGAGGATAAGAAATGCGCATGTTGTATCATTTTGGATGTTAACTTCTTGTTCGTCTTTAGTAGAATTTTATTTCAATGTATTTCTTAATTTGTTTTGTTTTAAAGTGACACAAATTAATAAAAGGATAAATTATAACATTAATTCGTTTAAAAAAAAGCTAATCAATTTATCTTGAATATCGTTTTTCAAGAATCTTGAAGTTACTCTTATAAAGACGATAATAATTCAATATCAATTATTTTTTTAATTCTCACTGTCAATACCTCTTGAGGTTGTAGTGCAACATATCTATGTTGTCGACTCCTGTTTTTATATCTACTTTTCTGTTGAATTGTTCGAAAATGTTATAAATTGTACTAATTTTCTCTTGAACTACGGTTCATTTTTATTACTAATTAGGGAATAGTAATTCAATTTGATCTCTCTTCAGATGTCGAATAGTGGACAATAATGTATTTATCCGCATGCTCAAGTAGTTAGTAATATACTGAATTGTTGTTTTCCTCTTGATACTTAGTTCTCTCAGGGTCTTTATGGTCTTGGCTTACTACACGGGTCATCCAAATCGCTAGAGGTTCGTCTTTTGACAACTAATTTTCCGCACTTTTCAACACTCCATTTTAATATCGGTCTACAACTCCTACTCTGTGTCTGTAGGCAGTTTCGAAAGAATGCACGGATTAGATTGATCAGCGTTACTCTCAAGACGCTCGCCTGTCCAAACCTGTCGTCAGGACGTCATTAAGATTTAAATACGTAGAGCTCGTGAGGGAAGCATTGTTTAGCGTTCTTTTAAAAATTCTTCAAAAATCCTTGTAGCAAATTTACACTGGAATACGCTTCCCACTGGAACGATGGAACACATGACGTTATAGCGGTATGTAAGTACTGGAACTATTAATGTTCTGTACTGTCCTAAGTTATACTATGGCGACAGATGCTTTGGGTGAAAATAATTCATTCAGGCCTTGTGTATGTCACTCTAAATTAAGACAAAATTGGGATCTTCTGTTATGAATATTGTAATTGAGATATTTGTTTAAGAATCCCTTTAATATTCCTCCTTTTTCGCATCAGGCTCCTAGTTAATCATGCATAATTTGGGCGAATGTTTTGTGAACAAAATATAATAAAAGTTGTTTGACACTGATACGTCAAATGTCAAATGTCCAACCTGGCGAGTAGAAGATGTCAGATTGGAGAGAAAGGAGGAGATTAAAAAAGAAGTAGAAGAGTTTTTGAGTTGGATATGAGCACGTGTCTTATTCGGTTCGCTCCAAATGTCTAAGCATTTTGTAATTTGATAAACTGAAAAATATACACAACATAGGGCCAAAGACATTTAAGTCTACCATTTATTTTACGTGCACGATCACGGTACAAAACAAAAGTTCTGTTTAGGATTATAATTGTCTTGTGACATATCCACCATCGCCAAAAAGATAATTTATTTTTTGCGATTATAATGGTTAATAAATAAAATTTTATGCTAAACGATCCTTTATTAAACGTTGTATAATTTTTGATTTGTTTTTCACAAATATTTGGAAGATAAAGGTAGATATAAACATGATGCATGTCATCTTCTTTTCAATGACTCACCCACCGTCAGACTCTTGCTGAAAAGCTATTAAGCTTAACATCATTTCGTACAAATATCGTTTATGTTCGACAAGTATTTTCCTGAACTGAAATTTAGTCTTCAAACATTACCCTACTCCCCTTTCCCTAGTGCAGGGGTTATGCGATATGGTCGAAAGATGCTTCACATCCTGCATGGTCAAACACGAGCGTGATTGCATCCCCACAGACCTTCGACGTACAATTATTGACTGACGCATTACGGGAAGCAAACAAACTCCGGCACCATTGCGAACCGTCCGTAGGGTAGTTAGCTTGTACTAACATCGCACTAACTGACAACGCAAATAAACATACATGCCATGTTGGTGGGGGGAATATGGGGCGAAGCGGAAAAGGGGAGCATCCGCCAGTAGATCGAGAGGGTGGTTGTGATTTTTGTTACCCTGGCGCAGTAATGATTACCACCTACCAATGCTACTATCATCGTGGAAATGAAGCTAATAAAGATTAGTCTTGTTGGTCTTATCAGTTCCCCGCAAGCAGGTCAAAAATGCTGAAAAAGATGTTGTCTGTCTTCGTCTTCATTGATACGCATTATGTGCAGTGCGAACAGTGATAGTAATTTATATTCTTTAATCATAATAAAATAATTTAAATGTTTAAAGAAAAACGAGAAATTCTATTAAGACAAAAAATACTTAAACACTTTAAGTACTCAAGTGGACGAAAACCGGTGGCTCCAAAAGCAACATACTTACAACTGAGACAAAATAGATTTAATTAAATATTACTGTGTGAACAAATTAAATTTAGTTCATGCAGATAAGGTGCTATTCTTATCGTAGTGGAATGTCGCAACATACACAAGCAATCGCAAACTTATCGCTAGGAATGGATAGAAGTTAGATAAACGCGACACGAATATATTTGCTTCGGTTAGTTAAGTGTGTACAATTA
The DNA here is from genome assembly GCF_943734755.1 of Anopheles moucheti. Taxonomy (NCBI): domain Eukaryota; kingdom Metazoa; phylum Arthropoda; class Insecta; order Diptera; family Culicidae; genus Anopheles; species Anopheles moucheti. Next base: position 53,863,466 of record NC_069141.1, read on the forward strand.
TTGTTGCGATTTATATGCAAAGTGTTGCTTCGAGCTGAAAATACCTTCAATTTGTGACAAAACGCTGGACATTTGTAACGCACATGATGGAGCGATGAGCGTAAAGAACTCACTACACGCACTCAGTATGACGCAACGGAAGGTGAGAAGGAATGATTTATGAACTGTTCGTTGCGATTGTCAGTGCGCCATGTGCTGTGCGCCATCCGGGCCCAATGTTTTAATGCGTATGTGATAAAAAAAGAAGGTTTGGTAGCGGTGCTTATCGTGCGCCACCGATACCAATGTCCGTACTGGTACCGGTTCCTTTCCTTCAGTTACAGATGTCGGTTGATGCATTTTTGAAGATGTCTAACGGTGGCAACACGGTACACCGTGTGTGTGCCTGTGTGTGATTTATGTGTAATCGTGGGTGTGGCCGGGAACTTTGGCCCTGACAGTGTGTAATTAATTAACCATTTTATTCACCATTTTGCACATCGATTAGGTTTGCCGGGATGGAACGTGACGTAACCGGCCCCGACACCCGGGGTCGTCCGGGCCCGGTCGTTCACATTCCTTTCGATATTGCAATCTGCAGAGTCGGCTTTCGGGCCGACTGGTTCGTGGTGGTGGTAGACGCGTAAGTCTGCCGCTTAAATGACGCAAGGGTAAACCATCCCTTATCAGCATTGCGGCTCCGGGCATGATAATAATTGAAATAGAACGGCACCGGGTACAAAATCCGTACACGCTCGCTTAGCTAGGAGTGTAGGTGCCCTGCCCTTCGCCTATTAGACACGGGAACATCGGTGTGTTTTTTTTTTGCTCCCCACATATCACCCTGGGCCGCACACGGCGCTATGAACGCTGCGGCCGTCCAATGCGGTGAACGAACTTGCGACTCGTGAAATGTGGAGTACGTGAGGTGGCATTGATGCGTGGGGCAGAAGTGTTGTGGCGGATGATTTGTTTTGTTTTCCAACATACACCGGCGTGTATGTGGCGTCTTGTCGCGTTGGCCACACTATTGCCACACACTCGCAGCCGGAAAGTCACGTGCCAACCGGCATTCGAAACTGCGGTTGGAGGGTGCAATGAACGCACGAGAATCTGCGATAAGATCCCATCCACCTGAAGTACGTTCAATATCGCAGCTTCTTGGTTTGCGCGCTCCGAACGATCCGATCCGCGAGTCCGCAGGAGGATGAGAAATTAATAAAACTTCCATAAAAGTCGATTTCAGGAATGGGGCAAAAATTTTAATAATCTTCTCTGAGCCTTGCGCCTTCTTCCATGGGGTGGTTCGGTTCAAACGAAGATAAAAAAATGCTTCTTACACCAGAAGCGGCCACATGCAAACGAACCACACTGCTGTAGCCGACGAAAAGTATGAATAAGACTCCAACCTTAAGGATGTGCTATCAACGCCCCGGCAGACGGTACCAGACCAGATTTCTCTAGTGCGCAACGGGAGGATAAAAATGTAGATGTTTGGTAGAAACAGCATCAAGCACGTGGCTGGAAGCATTGTGTATTAACGGCTTGCGGCTTGCGGTGAGAATCGCGCTGGAGCGGGTGCTGGGAGCCAAAAACTGGGAAACAAATCAAGCGGTGGCGTGATGTTGGGTGCGAAAACGCTCTACCAGCGATTGATACCAAGCGGTGGGAACAACACGGGATGGAAGGTATGGAAAACATTATCGGATCGTTAACGTTTATTGGGCTATTTGTACTGCAAGTACTGCAGGAAGAAGGGGTATGTTGTACCATATCCTTCCAGGCCTTCCTTGTTTGTTTCTGCAGTACGAAGCTGCAGTTGAAAATCTAATCGAAAATTGTATTCCACTTCCGGTTTGAAGTTGTACGGCCGTTTCGGATGCGTACGTAATAATCGTTGCTTGATGTTGGTCGTTGCTTAACGACAACGACGGCCGTTGATTGTTTTTCCCCCGGATTCGGTGCACTGGTTGGTGTGGGTGGAAAATTCGGCCTGCGACACGCACGCACACGGACGAACAAAGTGGTGCGTGGCCGTGGTCGTCCTTCGTTTTGCTATCGGGGTATTTTAGAGTGGTTAACAATGTATCAAAATGTGTGCCAGGGGTTTGCGGATATCCTTTAGTGTGCCAATTGGTGTTTGGTGAAGGTTTGAATATTTTGTAAAATTTTGTAACACTTCGTAACGCTTCAAGCTTTAAAAGTAGCTTTGCCTTTAATTTATGTTAAAAATATTAAATCTCACAAAAGGTTTTTTTTTATTCTCCTCGGTAGTCATTTCCCATCCATCTTCATCACACTCAAGGGTTAAACGATTCTGGTGCACGCCCGTACCATTTCGTATCTCCCTTGTCCATGGTGTGCACGTAATTGCTACCGAGCACGTTCGTGCCGGGTTTTGCCATATCGGCCTCGCCACAATCCCTCGCCCCTGTACCACTACGTGGCGTCGGTGGACGTGAACCTATCCAAGCGCTCGGAAGGTTTTTACCATCCCGTTAACCCCAAAAGCCAAATCCCATTCAGCAAATCCCTTCAGATTTTTCCGGGTGTGACAGTGTGGTGGCCTGGGACTGCGGAACGGATGGGAGAGGTTTTTGGAAGCTACACGAAGTCAATTTTGCAGAATCCCGGGAGACTTATTAACATCATTTAGAAAATATCACCATTTGATACGTTGTATCGTTGCCATTGTGTTGGATTTTAGCGTGGGAAATGGGTGCGGAAAATGGTGGGAGGGAGATTGGTTTTGTGGTTTTAAATACATTTATTAAAAAGTTGTTAAATTACAATTAGGATAATATAATAATGCATCATGAATATATATTAGAGCTCATTCAATCAAGACAATCAAGACAAACTATGTGGGCACAAGTGAGGATGTTCATTTGTTGTTTTAACTTTCTTCTCCTGTTTGGACATAATGGTCCACCTGGTTATGAATTCATTCAATTTACATGTTTCCTTTAAACCTACCAGGATTTCACTGTTTTTGCTTTTCGGTTGTTTAATAAACAATTTAATGTATACCGTTAATGGTTTTTTGGATTTCGTACTATAGAATAGATTCGTAAAAGTCATGCATCAACTGCAGTAGAATTATTAATTCCCGAAGATAAATGTCTTTATTAGACGGGACTCCTCTTTTTTAGTTACAGGCTGTTCTTAGATTGTACAGTTAATAGATCACCCACTCAGGCCTCCCTCAATATCATCCCTGTTTCAGCTCATGCGATCGATGTACTATTCAGAAGTGATCTTCTGCAACCATAGAACGCTTTTTTGCTGGAGTACTAACGAGTACTAACTACTTCTGCTATTGATGGAGTTATCGACATCGTCTTCTTCAGTATTTTCTCAGTTATCATCAGTTAAACAGAACAATTTCATTATGATGTCCAGAGCATTCAGAGGGGCAGTCAGAGAAGAGCAACTCTGGTATAATTAAAACCACATAAGGTTATAAAACCACATAAGGTCCAGGTGGATCCTTTGGGAATAAGCGGGTGTATTGGCATTGTAATAACGAGTTCTGCTATTGATGGAGTTATAGACATCGTCTTCTTCAGTATTTTCTAGCCAGCGTCACTTAAACAGTACAATTTCATTATGATGTCCAGAGCACTCAGAGGGGCATTCAGAGAAAAGCATCTCTGGTCTAATTCTCTTAAATCGAAAGTGATCTTGAAATAAGTCGTCCAAACCATCATAAGATCCAGGTGGATCCTTGGGGTATAAGTTGGTGTATTGGCATGGTAATATCGAGTTCTGCTATTGATGGAGTTATAGACATCGTCTTCTTTAGTATTTTCTAGCCAGCGTCCCTTAAACTGGACAATTTCATTATGATGTCCAGAGCATTCAGAGGGGCATTAAAGCAAAGAGCAACTCTGGTATAAGTCTCTTAAATTGAAAGCGACCTTGAAGTAAGTCATCGAAAACCACATAAGGTCCATGTGGATCTTTGAGGAATAAGCTGGCTTATTGGCTTACCGTGTTCATAGACTTTTGTTTATTTTTACTAACGAGCAGTCAGTTTAGATTAAATTCACAAGATATCCAAAAAACTTTTAAATTTAAAGTATTGTTAATAGTAACCTTCAAATGAAGGTTTGTGAAGAGTTGGTTCAGGTGCTAAATCGCTTGTTTTCCGGTTTGTTACTTATACTCTTACTTCGGAATCCTACTTCTAACTTACATCTTCAACTTGGAGTATTTGTACATTTAACGGTTTAAATTTCAAACCATATTAAACAAATAAAAGAGCTGATTTCAAAATTCACGACACAATGGCACAAACACGAACCATTCGAAACCATGTGTGCACAATGTTCCAACATGTACTCCACCATTGTACTATGCTCTCAATACCTTAAGGGCATTATCGAAGTGCAGATGGTAACGTGGTATGAATAAAATTATTTTTATCCCAATTTTATCAGCACAAAACCAAGGCAAAATGCAACTGACCAGACTGCGTATTTTCGATTGAATCGCCTGCGAACACGGAATTGAATTGGATTAATTTCTATTTTATAGCACAGTATTATGTACTTTAATCAGATTGGAGGTTATCTCGGCGTTCCGTTTCTTTCGCCCTCCGTACCACGAATTCTCCCTTTCGAGTTGATGATTAAGAGGAGAGATGCTGCAAGGAAAGCTTTGCCAGAAGAGAAGCTCTACTAAAAGGGATGTACTAGGGCCCGCTAGAACGTGAAGTAAGAGCGAGAAAAAGAGGAAAAGAGAACGAAAACGATGCTCACACACGCTTACTGCAGCTGTTGCAGAGCCTGATTGCGATGCACTTTATGCGACTACAGATTTAGCTCGGTACAGTAGTTAGTTTTTAGTTGCAATTATTGCGAAACATTTTCGGTACTCGATTAGTACCGACGCTGCACCAGCATGCGTTCGGCTTCATGATGCGGTTGAACGAATTTTCCGATGCCCAACCCACAACAATGCCGATGCTCGCACGGCTGCAGTGAACCAGCAAAGGCTTCATTATTATTATATTGAACATCATTGTACCCGTTTGGATGCTATTTTTACCGGCGTTGGCTTTCGGTACGGTGGCGGAACGCAACAGACAGTGATGACTATTATTGAACGGTTGCCCCGTCCGTGCATTTTGCGTCTAAGGCTCTCTCTGTGTTCGGGTACGATTTTCAACTGGCTTAGAGCATCTGGGTTTTAATAGCAATTTCGATAACCGGCCGATAATGAAGCGGTTCGCGAAATTTATTGTCTCGTGTGCGTTCCGTCCGTGTGCGGTCATAAATAGGCCACCGTTCGCGTTTTGTAGTTGGAGTTTTGCAAATTGGATTTGGGGATTTCGCTCTCCTGTGTGTGTGTGTGCCGCGAGCTGATGCGATGGAATTCAATTAGAAGCGTGGTATACGCGTTGCGCACTGAAACGGTTCTACATCCGACAGTATTTAGTGTTTAAAATTGTAGATAAAATCATGAGAAATGTAATTTCCTACGGTTTTATACCTAGAAATAGATTTTTTTCTTTTCTAATCCTTAAAGTTGATCATCACTGTTTGCGTTGCGATAAATGCTGATAGTTACCAGCCGGGTGAATCTTCTCCTTCTTCGCAAGTGGCGTGCAGCTGTCTTGCACGGCACACCTACCCGGCTCGCACACCGTCATTCCATCGCTGATAAGAAACGAATGTAATACCGTTTGCGGATGATACGCACGAAGATACGCGCTCAGAACTACGTTTGCGGTTGACAAAATTGACCGGTTCGGGCGAACTGTGCTAGTCGATTGTACTGCTCTGGAAGCAAAACGCAACCGGTAACCATACACCAGTCAATGCTGATGAAAATGATAGTGGTGATAAAAATGCCGTTGCTTGGACACCTTCCCTGTCCCACGCGTCTCTCTTACCGCTGCGTGTGTCTGGTACGATGCGCATGGGTTTAACATGTGTTACAAGCGTTCCTACTGTCCACGAGGTACCGGAGCCGGAAAGTAAATATTTAAACGGTTTGTTTCGGTGCTTAGGATATGGCTGGGAGGCTATCTTACCGGAGAAAGAGACTTTTTCCATCGCACGTTTGGGACTGTAGGTAAAATTCTCAACTAGACTTAAAGAATTCTAGGAAAACCTGGAATTTCCTGGTAAATGCTTATGCAAGTAATATAATACTCTTGAAAGTTATGTGGAATGGGATTAAATTCAAGGCGTTTGCTGTGCAACTTGCACTTATTATATATTTTTCTTCTGCTTCTGGATACATTGCCTGCCTAGGATAATATTAAAACAATAATAATAACACAATTTTATTATTTTTATAATAATTTACAACTTTTAAAATTCAGGTTTGTGTGTCGCCAAATTATACCAAACCTAGACTTTGGTCTATATCGAACAATCGTCTATCTGGATATTTTCTGATATTTATACAGGCAGTCCCCGAGATACGCTATTATAACGGACCGCTATAACCCGGGAAAAATCCGCGTAAGTCGAATTCGAAAGTCGACTGCCTCTTCTGCATTTAATTAAGGCAGCGAATCAGGCGATTTTTAGAAAGATTACATTAAAATAAGTTAAAAACAATTGTGTAAAGTGACAAAAAAGGTATTTTCGACCAATTCTTCATCATTTTGCTTAAATTTTGTGCTATAAACTAGCTCATCTGTCAAATTTCCAAAAACCGCATATCTCTGAATCCGCGTTAGAGATGGGAATAATCACTCTTTACAATGATTTGAATCAGAGTCAAAGAGTGGGTTTAAAGATTTGAAACCTTTACTCACTTCTTTGAGATTCATTAAAAAGTATTACACTGCATCAATGTGTTTACCACTCTTTTGCGTTTATACTCACTCTCACTCTACTTACGAGTGAGTAAAACTGTTTTATCACTCTTTAGATTATAATTACTCTGTAAGAGTGAGTTTTATAACTTAACTGTTTAACTGTTTTATCACTCTTTTTGGATTGACATAATTCTGTAGGTGTGATACATTATTATTTATTCATTTTTAATACACTTACAGCATTATTTGAATCCACAAAGAGTGATAAACCACTTTTACTCACTCCTATTCACTGATTTGAATCCAAAATGAATTAAAAAAACACTGTCACTCTCTTTTACATTCTTCCTGTTTTACTCAACATAATTCAACAAGAGAAACAGCACATTACAATCTCAAAAGAGTGATAATACTCTTTTACTCACTCTTATAGAGTGATTATAATCTAAGGAGTGATAAGACAGTTTTACTCACTCGTGAGTGAGTTTCTAGTCAGCACTGAGAGTGAGAGTGAGTATAAACGCAAAAGAGTTGTTATAGGAGTCATAAAAACGCCTCGTGCTGATTTATACTCATTCACTCTCTCGAAGGTTTCAACTCACTAACTCACTCTTACTCAGCGCGCACATCTCTAATCCGCGTATAAGAGGAACCGCGTATCACGGGGACTGCCTGTATTGATATTTCTATACTCTATAGCATTATAGAATTTTGGTGCTGGTTCTGACATGTGAGAACTCTTGTTGCTTTCACTGAAACACCAGGGTCCATGGGTAATTAAGGTCAAAGATAGCTTGGATATTAATTATTTATTAATTAATTAATTATTTTATTAGTTTGTCTATTTTAACGGTGAATAAAAGGTGATTGTTAATATACGCAGCAAAACGACCGAGTACACCCGGGATAAGGTGACCTTTCACCGTTTGGAGAAGGAAATGTCTTCAAACGAATGTGAATTGTACAATAGATTAAGTTACTCTTAGTTGTAAGCAATACGGCCTGGCCGTTCCTGAGTAAATAAAAAAAAAGGTGATTGTTGCAAAGTTTCGGATTTCGTCAGTAAATCTCGTTTATATAAGAGACGTTCAAAATTTAGTACTGGTCTTTTATTCGTTTGCAACAGAAATAGAGCTCGATCCTCGAAATGCAACCCTTTTTATTTGCATTGATGGTGGCGCCCTCTCCCGTCATTCGCTCTAAGCTCCGATCCTCTAGATGGGCAGGTTGTGCCAAAGTGATAAAAGAAATAAGGAAAGGGATACTGAAAATTCTCAACTGACAATAAGTTGCGTAACACATGGTAATTGTAATATTTTTGCTGTTTGGAATACAATTTAGAATTTCAATCAAAATAAATGTTGATGAAAATAATAACTCGATAGGAGAAGTACAAATTAATTATGTTTTTATTTCCACCACATCGGGACGTGCCATGTAAATTTACCGCTAGCTACCATTCGATTCTGGTTCAGCATGTGCCCGCGTTCGCGTACGCGTCTGTACGGTCCCTATCCGTCCATCCGTCCCCGGTAGATTACAATCAGTGCCACAACCACGTGATGTGATAACGTAACGCCTTTAGCGCATCTTCGCAACACGATCGTAACCGCAGGACCGGGCCGCCCGACCGGGGCCATGCCGAATAACCTCAAATATCGTTGACTCGTCGACGCTCGCGGTGGACTCGAACGTACCCAAGTACTGGGCACCTATCTGGGCGGTGTGGCGATGATGTCGACGGTGTTGAACAACGTTGTCATTGCTGCCGGTGCCGGTGTCGCTGTTGCTGTCACCGTGTTCCAGTGTTTATCTTGTTGGGTTTTCTGTTTGTTCACACGGCTAGCGAAGTCACACCGTCGGCGCGGGCAAACTGTGACTCGGGCGACTGAACTCTTGTGGGTATGGGTGTTTCAGTTTTTGCTTTCTTTCCCCGATACCGAACCGTTGCCACGGATGTATCTTCTCAAACAAGATAACAGACGCGAGGTATCGAAATATGCTTCAACCTGCCCACCACTATCAGTTGGCGGATGGTAATAAGAAGTCCGGTGGGAATTTCGGAGTTAATGCTGAACAGGAAATGCTCCCCGTTCATTCTTCACGGTGGAACTCAATTGTACGGGAGTAAATTGTTGGCCATCAGTTAAAGTCACAGCATTAATGACAACTGCAGTTGATAGCACAGTGCAGAGGGTAGGAGATGCGTCGTGCAGAGAGCACTCCGTGCTGTCACGGAGTGTCTCCTTTTGCTGGTGACATTTCATCATATGTTCGGCTTTATCTTCCTAGTGCTCAGATGATCCGTTAAGACGACTGCCGGCAAATTTGTTGATCTTGTTCCTTTTCTACCCGCTAAGACGAGCAAATCGTTTCTTGCGTTGTACACCATCCAACCATCCTTCAGCACGACCTCTTGACCCCTCTTGGTCCAATTCGTAGCATGTATGAGGCTGTGTGATGCTGTATGCGAAGGGTTTTTTTTGCTGTATCCCCCTGTTGGGCAGGACTAACTTGTAGACGACCCCGAAAGTGCACCCGTATTAGGTGTCTGGGGTTTTGGACGACCAGCGCACTGGTTCACCGCAGATCGAAAGAACTTTCCCAAACGAGGGACGGCCATGTCATCAAGAACCCATCAATCAAAAGTCTTTCAATCACACTTTCAAACACATTCGTCCCCTCGCGTGACGTTTCGTAAAGGTTCGGTCACTGGGGTCTTTCTGGTGCGTTATCTTCTCCGCACGGAGAAAAGCGTAACCTTTTTTTTTGCCATTTTTCGCTTCCCCAAGGTTTAGCCGTCTTCTAGCCTTGGTCGGTCATTATTGAGTTTAGTGCACGCTGTGCTGTGGTGGACAAAATCGGGACTTTTATCAAGACACGGAAGGACACTCGGGCGCTCGGGAAGATGCTAATGTAATGCCGCTTGCGATGACACACATCGTCCAAGTACGGTACGGGGCACACGCGGTACGGTCTGAAGGTTTCGTCACCGTCGTCGTCTTCGCGGTGATAATGGTTGCGGTAAACTCGATGGTCGGCCAGACATTCAAACATTCACTCGCCAGACACATCACTCATTTGTTTGCGCCCGGCGATGTTCGTCGCCGGGGTCGCGTCGCACGGCAGAAGATATGCTAACAGGATGAACTTATCCGGTCCGTAGTTTTCCGTATCAAATTTCCCCCGGTTTGACAAATATTTTTGGGCTCAAAGATTGCCCCGGGAGGTGTGTTCTTCGTTCGCTTTCTTCTTTCTCTAATCTGTTGTGTGTGATTTGTTTCCCTTTTGTGCTACCAAACAGTGTCACTGGAAATGATCGTGGTGGTGTATGGTGCGTTAACGCCGGAGGGGAGATCGTCTTGCTTGAGGTAGTCGTTTGTTCGTGATCGGGATGTTTGTAGCGCTCAGCTTTCTTGTTTGATTTGATTTATTGAATGTTTACACACCAAAATAAATGCACCGGAGGGATGTAATAAGATTGCAGGGAGAAAGAGGGACAAATGGGTGGGCCTGAAGTGGGTACGCTGATGGTTCGGTTGTGTGACAGATTTTGTCATGGAACAAAGCGATTCATTGTTGGGAGATCACATGCAACTGAATGCGCTCATGTGTGGAGATGAGTTGCAAAGTTGTTGACTTTTCTTAACAAGTCAATACGATTTAAAATGAAAGTCATTTATTTTATATAAACATAATGAAATTGTATTCAAGGGATGTGTTTAACATTTTAGGAAGTTTGTTTCAAAGGAGGAAAGCATTAACAAATGCTTATTTATTGTCATTGTTAAATAAATGTACTAATTTCGATTTTTGTTTTGATGTCTCAAGTATCTATTGCTTTGCTGTAATTAAAAGAAACTTATTTACTATTTACTCTACGCATTCACTACAGTTTCACCGCAATCGCTTCATCGACGGTAAAGATCATATCGCGATTGTCGACCTAATCGTTTGATTGCACTCTCGCTTGTACATCCGTTTCCGTTACGTTGCCATCGTCACTGTTCTAAGCCGAAAAAACAACACCAGCGCACACATGTTCTGTTTGTTTAACTATGTGGACCGAGGAAGGGAAAGATTTGTAATGGATTGTTATGGCTGAACAAATAGGGCGACCCGTTGGTTCCTGGCCACCCACAACACTCTCCCTCCCTAGCAGAGATCTAGTAGCAAGGGCAGACGGTGCACCAAATTGGTCGTGTTCTGGCACGTGGCCGTAAAGTGGGCGGCGAAAAGTGCCACACATGTTTGCCGGCTGCAAGCGCTGATCACAATTGAATGCAAATTTTAACGAACCATCGCTTTTTCCCCAATTGAGAATAGATCTTTCTGCTCGGAATGTAGTTCGGACGAACGCAGGAAGTTTGTCAGTTGGTCAGTGGTGGGACAGTAAGTGAGACATAACAAAAAATGGCTTACTGATATACTCCTAGGGCTATAAAGTCGTCCACACTGGTGGTATACTGTGCAGGGGATTATTGAATGGAAAATGGTGATGAGCAATGTGATTTTGGGAATATTGTACCGTGATGTACAGGAATGTAAAATTTTCTCCAAATATTCTAAACGCACATTACATTACGCCAGCGCATCAAATTTTATACGCAAAAATGCTATTTTTGATAAATTAAAAAGTTAATTTTTAAGAATGCTGATTTTTTTTAACTAAACAATCAGCTTGTTAACAATGTCACCAGATAATAATATAAGAATGCCTATATTAACAGTACTAATATTTGGTGAGTAGGTGAGTTTTGGTTATTTATGCTGTTTAATTCATTGTATTGCTGTTGTATTGTACAGTTAGGGTAAAATAAAGTAAAAAAATTCCCAAATAGTTAAACTTAGCACTTTAAAGTTTTTGATATTGTTTTAATTTATAATAAAGCAATGAATTTCATTGGCACGATTTTTTTCTTTGCCCAAAATATGATAAAAATAATGAAAAAGCTATTCAAAAACAAAAATTTAAATATATATCTTGAAATAAAGCTTCAAAAATATCAAAACTTAATACTTGAAAGTGTTATTAAACATTGTCATTATCATTCAATATCATTGTTTTAATTTTTGATAAAACAATGAATTTATTTGAAACGGCCAGGCCGTTCTAACGAAAACAAAAAAAAACAATGAATTTTAATGGTAAATTTTTTTTGCCTAAAATACGATAAGAATGATGAAAAACAAAAAAAAATAATATTAGAAATCTCTGCTTCAAAAGACATTTTCGGTAATTTCTACGAGGATTATTCAGTTTCATGCCATAGGGATAACGATTTCCTACTCCTGGGATGTAACAGGATACCGTATATTTCGTTGAATAAATGTTATCGTTATATTATGTTATGAAAAAATATGGAAAGCTACTGAATAATACTAAATTAATAAATTTCATTTGAATTTCAAAACAATTAAGTTATAACTTGCATTTTTAATTATTCCAGATATTTCATAAATTTTAACATTAAGAAAGTTTAACACTAGAGTAAAATATTTCCTTTTTCTTTTTCATCTACAGGTATGTTTCTCCAGAAGCCACTCAGTGAGATCACAAAATTAGAGTAAGATTGTGGATGAATAAAACCCAACGCTGAATTGTTTGTCCCCTACCTTCGCATGTCAAATCCTGGATCAATTGTTCATATGATAAACTACACTTACACTGTTCGATATGCAACGAAAATCTCCTCCAAGCGAGGGGCCAATGCACCAACAAATACGGGATCGCATCTAAAGTGTAGGGATCGGCAATTACCAATATCACCATCCTGACTAGCGATCCAGACCGGTGTTTGCAGTGCAGGGTTTGCCACTACCCCCATATCGACACTGCAGCAGCAGCAGCAGCAAATCTCCGCATTCGAAAGGTATTCATCCCAGTCGGTGGCGTCACCACTTACTGCTACTCAGTAGGACACAGCGGCCCACAGCTATTCGGAACCATTTCTTCGATTGTTTCTACCAGAGACTGACAAACGGCTCACGATGGTAATCGACACAGAAACAAATAGCCCGTTCCGAATCCGTTAGCACAGACGCCTTCCAAAAGCTGTAGGCTTAGATGTGTGTGTGAGTGCCGTAGGAAGAGGATTGTTTTTAACTGCCATTTGAACGGCGCTGTCCTGGAGTGTGCTATATACGACGGGAAGGTGCGCGTATTTCACTTCTAATGCCATCCATTATTTATTACCTAACCTTCGGACTCGGCTCTCCTGGGCCGGATGTTCTTCCACCCTGCACGTCGGTGAGTGCATTCTCCGACGGCCGCAGAGGCGCAGAAAGAAAGCGTTCCAATTTTGGCATACCGCTCCCAACGGGAGGGAGGCCCTAGCAAGCCCTAGGGCCGACGAGCTTGTTATGCGCCGAAAAACGCACACTCGCAACGTGGAGGGGGGTCACGGCTGCCTGGATAGCAACTCATCTGCCAAATCAGCAGAAGTGGTGGGTGTCTAGTCTCGTGTGTTCGCCTGCACCCGACTTCGTGAGGGGCAGCATTTCCAAATGCAGATAATATATAAAAGTTTTATTGGATTTTAAAGATCTTGTTTATTTGAGTTGGTGGCGGGTGGTGAAACACACCGGTGCCCGGGGCCGGGTGTGACGATGCAGTCGGAATGTTAGCAGCCCGGGCCATGCCAGTGCGTTGGCGAATGTTTTTCTTTTGATTTGTGTGTGTCGTAGTACCGATGCAGTTTGGATGCTTTTTTTTTCGCCGTGCAGAAGGCGCTGAGTTGGCAGTTTGGGCGGCGCTTTCTCGAGACGGTGTTGGACGGTTGGTGGCCTGGTGTGCATGGCAAACTGCAAGCATAAATTCCTGTTTACTAGTTTCCTTGCCTACTGGTTCGAATCCGTATCCGTATCTGCAAAAAAAACCCCGATTGGATGTGTCTGTTCTGTTGGGTGGTTTGTGTTGCCGTCCTTTCGACTTTGGTGCACGGTTTTCGCAAAGTGCTACTACGAACTTTTCCACTAACGCGACCCTAACGCTAAACGGCAACGGGATGGAGCATTAGTTTGGGTGTGTTCACCCTCCCCCATACCAAGATAGCCCGGCCAGACAGACAGGAACAGATTGAACGGTGATTGGTATGATTTATTTCGCTCCTTTTGCTCCGAAACCGATGGGAATGGGGCATGAACTTTTATGAGCGGCCATGAAGGGAAGTTCGTTGCATAGCGCTTTGTAGAACTTGTACGTCGCTAGTCAACGGACAGGAATCAGCTAAGGTCAAATGGCGTTTTTTTTCGGTGTGTGTGGGTTCACGGAACCAAAAGCCCGCCAGATTGGACTGACCCAGCTAACTTGTGTTGTTGTGTGTTTTTTTTTTGTTCGTGGGGGGGTGGAAGGACTTCCGATGATAACATCGTTATTTGTAGCGTTTGCACGCGAATCTGTCCAGAGGATGAGAAATGTTTCGAGCGGGTTTGCGGGAGTTTCAAACAACTTGGTACAAGGCAAAGAAGAATGGAGTATTTGTGTGTTATAAGGTTGGAAAATTAAGGCGAAAATGAACAGGAAAAGTCCCAAAAGAAGCCCCCACACTCACACAAACACATACGCTGGCCGCGTGGTTGAGTTGATCTTCCTATCCTCCCGAGCTGGTCGGTGGAGTTGATAAAGTTGACAGCAAGCGTTTCTCAAGCGTTTCGTGATGCGGATGGAAGGGATAAGCTGGAAAAGTTTTATTTCGCTCATTTAAGTCCAAGCGAAGGGTTAGGGGTTTTTTTTTGTGGGCCCCGCGTAGGCAGTAAGGAGTGGAAAACTTTTTTCACCCATTCGTCTCTATGGATTCGCTGTTCGGTTTTTTTTTGTCTTCGGTCGTGTGTTCTGAAGTGTACTCATCCTAAGAACTCCTTACCGTCAGGCAATGAAGGAGTCAGTTTAAGGTCAATGCGAGTGAGCTTTTCATGCTTACCCCAAAATCGCATTTCCGGATGTCGTGAATGTTTTTCTTTTCACCCTTCTTCTTTGCTTTGCTTTCTCCTAAGTTCTCCCGGGCAAACCCCGTACCATGGGCCTTGAATTTTTGGGTGTTTTTTCGTTATATTTTTAGAAGTTTGATTTTGAGATGGGCCAGAACAGTGAGGATTCAACCGGATAACCGTATCAAGCCTTCGGAAAAGCCGTTGGAGTTTTTTGCTGTTGTTTTACTGTTGTGTCACTTCTCGGTACTCGGTTCTCCACCGAGACATACCCGGAACCGCCCTGTCCCTGAGCAACTGGAAGTCCCGCTCGATTATATACTGACACTGCAAAATAGTTTTAAATGGGATAATATTATTTTGCAAGACGACGCTGGTGGCACTCTGGCGTGTCTTATACCCGGTGACATTCGAGGCAGTGACACTTTCGGTCGCATTTCCGCATTTTACGTCCCGGCACCCGTGCGGACTTACGGAAAAGTCAAAATGCCAGCAATGGGTTGGGCTGGGGCACACCGGTGCGCCTGTATCCATTTATTGCAGTCCACTTAACCGGGGGATTACTTTTTATCGCTTCAACCGGAAGTGGTAGCAGCACGGGGCGAAACACGACCGAAGTGTCCGTTTTAAAAAAAAAATCCTTCAGTTCGGTGTCATTTTGTCACAAGTGCCTTTACACGTGGTGGGCCGGAAAAGGTAAAACGAGGACGAAGCAATGCGAACGGATTATCATTGTTGTTGTGTGAAAAGCAGACCGCAGGAAAGTCGCTCGCACGCACAAGCTGGTTAAAGTAACAAACTATAATATAAAGCGGCATTAATGGGTAGAACGGGGACACAATCGAGTGAGCACGATTATCAAAAACTTTGCAAACGGAAATCTGAAAAAAAGCTCCCACCGCCACACACACACACACACGCAGCTCGTTCCGTTTCTGGGTTTTGGGAAATGGACTGCGAAAATGGCAAAACCATGGGGCCAATCGTGTTTGACTTCCACGTACCGAAAAAAAAAAAACAATGGAGAATGTCGCGCTTTTCGGCATTCCACATGTCTAACGATGCTTCGTTACTGTTTTCGTTGGTGGTGCCAGTGGTTCCAGCACCAAGATCACCAGAAATTGCAAGGGGAACGAGAAGTAAAACAAAAAAAACGGAAAAAACAGAAAACAGAAATCGTTTTCAGTAGTGTAGTTCGGGAGTGAATTCGGGCCAGCCCATCCTCCAATCGACGACCATCAGCAGAAGGAAACTATTATCTCGTTAAAGCGAAGATAATGTCTCAGCATATAAGCAAGAAAAGTTCGCCAGGCCAAAATCATGATCATCATCATCATCTGCTGCTGTGGTGCCGTGGTAGTATTCCAACCAGATCCCCCATGGTTCGGGGGGCGGTTTGGCGAGGCAAACGCGTCGCCGTCGTAAAGTGTTATTCCTGTTGCATTTGTTCCTTCTGCTCGGGGCAGAAACTAGCGGCAATGTTTCATTCCGAATGAAAACACAAAAAAACGGAAAATAAAAGTTTCCTTTAATGCGATATCATCATCATAAAGCAGGGATGATTGTTTTTTGCTTATATGTAGCTTGGTTAAGTGATTCAATAAGCGAGATACGTTTCGATTGTTTTAAATTTCTCTTTATCTCAAGCATGTTTCACTAAAGTTTAGTTAAGCGAAAATGTTGATGAAATGTTCTTGGGACCTATTTCTTGAACTAGCAACTCATATTTTAAAACTCAACTTTAAGGAGATTGGAAGTAGTGATGGGAAAAATCGCTCCCATGTGGGATTCGATCCTACCGATCCGGATCCGTCTTGAGATCGATTCTTCGAATCCGATCCGAATCCTACTAGATTTTTTTATGAGCACAAAAACCTTTTTGTTTTGTAATCAAAGAAAATGCATAGTGGATATGCTAATACGACGTTTTTTTTCATGTGCGTTCACAATTGAGCTTAAGTGAAATAAAAAAAAATAAATTTATTCATTATTTAAAAATTCATTATCTTTAGTATCGATTGCAGTATTACTCAACATTCATGAGATTATCATTTTTCAGCATCAGCAGATTATCAGCATATCACAATTTTATGTAGGAATGGACAGCTAAAATTGTACGTTTTAGTTTTCTTAAATAGGAAAGTAAATGAATTACTCAAGTTTTACTCCATTCAAGATCACCAAATACATTATGTGATTTTTTTATTAATATGTTTTAAACCAAATGTATTAATTTAAAAAATTACAAATCAAAGCTATAAAAATCCAAATCCAAATAAAAATATCCAATTATTTCTATGTCTTCCTCGCTTAAATTATGCTTTAGAAATAATATTTCATTCAGTTTCTTGGGGAGCATCCTATTTCTTCTGTCCGTATAAATTTGCCCTACCTTAGAGAAAATGCGTTCACATGGAACAGAATACAAAAGCAATAAATCACAAAATATCCGCATTTGAAAACAATCCCTATCACAATCCCAGATTCCAATCATGACAGATCCGGATCCGGGATCTGGACTCTTGTTTAGGATTTCGTTCCCAGATTCTCGTATTGACAAAGCCGGATCCTGAAGGATCCGAATCCGGACACTCTTGTATTGGATTTCGATCCCGGTTTCCCGTCATAACAGATCCGTATCGAAAAGGATTGTTTGGGATTCCAATCCAGAGAATCCTGGATTCAGGATCGAATCCGGATTGATCCAATGAAGGATCCAATCCCAGAATCCGATCCGATCCGATCCGCCCAACACTAATTGGAAGTTCAATTTCTAAGACCCTTTTAGAAAACGCATTTAGTACCCATAGAGCAAGTATTGGACACTGCTCAATCTCGAATTTTTAAAAACGTTTATTAAGCACACTTTTAGCTCTCGAGTATTGCTACACCCGGGCGAGGCTGGAAGTTCATTTTCTAAGACCCTTTTAGAAAACGCATCCATTAAGCAGTCATTAGCAGTCCGGGCCGGGCCATCGACCGTCCAGCCTCGCGCTGCAGCCCATGGGCGAAGCGACAATTCCGTGCTATTAATAATAACTCCAAAAATAATTAATGACGTTGTCAAAACTCTTCGGCTCAAGATGGGCGCACACCTTCGCTTCCCACCCCACGGTTAAATGCAGCCAGCAACTTAAAACGGCCACATTAAATGCACATTAGATTGTGCCGAATCTGTCGCCGGTCCGGTACCGGTTTTGGGGTGTTGGTTTTAAAGTTTTGCATAACTGGAGGCCATCCCTTCTCCCTATGATTTTCCGTGGCACAATACCCCACGCCAGACGGTTGCTCTATTTAACTCTTAATGAACATCCGCTGCAGTTTCGGAAGCGTATGGCAACACGGCAATAGAAAAAAAGAGTGTTGTGCTTCATTATGCACCCGTTATAAACTGTCGTTGATGATTTTTTTTTTCAATCTTGCTCTCGTTTTTTCTTCTTCTTTCCCTTCGACGACTTGAAATCGAGCATACTTGAATGGAGGCAAACAGGATGTCGGCAAAAGGACGAATAAAGCAGACACACTTTGCGCAGCACATCAGCTGTTCGAAGCACATCTCTATCTGCCTGGCATGAGTGTGTTTATTTCTTTATATAAGTCGTTTTTGCTTGTGCGGTTAAAAAACGAAACTATAAAAAGCAGCTAGCTGCTTGAAGCCCATCAGAATGTGCAACAAAGTTTGGGTTAAACGGGTGCTCACTTGTTGTTGCTGTTGTGCAGTTTCCACACAGTAGCAACACGCGCCCAGTGGCGGTGTCATGATCCGGTTTGGTTCGGCGACCAACAGCAACTACAGCAGCTCTCGGGAAAGTATCATTATTCTTCCCTTCGCATAAAACTGCTGCAACCGCAGCAACAGCAACACCGACTGGGTTCGCCCTTTACCAAGCGGTTGTCTAGTCGGCCATGCCAAAAAAGGGGTTGCTCCAGTGGGGAGCGAGCGTCCGGGGACGGTTTGTCAAAACCAACTGACGGTTGGTTGAGTGATAAATTAAAATTCACACCAGCCTTTTGGGTTTTTTCCAGGCGTCTCACCCTCCTCACGGTGGTGATCCGTTCATGTGGACTATTTCATCAGTCTTTTAGAATTGTATCATTGACCGGAGTAGTGCTTCAGTGCTGTTCGCTTTGCACTCGCTAGAAGGGTGAGGCTGAAGCATCCAACAGGCTGTTCGTCAGCCGGCATCACATGAATCACGGCATCGTAGTATTTCTGTGTGGTCTCTGTTCCAGTTGCTAGATTAGACACGAAGTGAGGAAGGCCTGAAAAGGCGGTTTCCAAACGATGGAGAAATATTAATCAAAATATTCAAATTATACCCTCGCATGGATATCTTTCGAGCACAGAGAAGAATCTGTTAGCGATCCAGAACGATCCTGATCGTAGAGATCAAGTGAGTTGAAGGGAAAATTTTTCAATGAATTTCATCGCAACGTGATCACCTAGCGAATGATATTAAAGCAATATCAATATATAAAGCAGGTTTTGGTAATTTCATCAACTCATTTTATCTTTAATCAATTGAGGACACCATCGTCATGGATAGATTGGTCCCCCAGATTAGTCCGATAAATCCAGATAAATTGTTTTTGATTATAGTTTTGCTAAATGATGCTCATAACGAAAACACATATTTTAATCATAAATTTTGGCACTTTAAAAAATAAAGAGGTAAATAGTTGCTCAAATTATTAAAATGTCTTGTTTCCTCATGGGCTTTAAATAGTCTTTAAAATGATGTCATAAAAAAAATCGAGCGCGTTTAGCGTTTGTTTTTATATTAGAATCACTAAGAATAATTTAAAAAAAGCTCTCACTCATATAGGTGAAGTTGCAAATTATACAAAAAGACCAAGAGATATTTGTATGTCAAGAAAACAATCTTGTAATCGTAAAACCTGTATGTAAAACCTTGACAATCGAAATAATTTCTCCAACATGTTGTTAACGATAGTTAAAACTAATATAAGTACAAGACAGTTTAGAAAAGAAAATGTTCAAATAGGTTGAGCATACAAGCAGAATTGAAGTTTTTTACGTATGGAAAAAGAAAACAAACATAAAAAGAAAAGATGTGACATGATTTATCATTTTTTTTCCACTCTCGTTCGGTGTTTGCTTCAAAGCGGGTAAAAGAAAATCCTTTCAGCGCAGCACTTGATAGAATTGTGCGGATGTGTGAAGGATAAAAACAAGCGGACCAAAGGAGAGAGAAAAAAATCGCTCTACATCAGCTTTGAAACTGCACTACGGACAGTACGTGTGTGCGTGTTTGATCTTTGATAAGCGCCACCGGGTGCTGCTGCTGTTGATGCTGCTGCATGTGTGTAGATAGACCTTCACCGACACCAACAGTGGGTCTGCTTTTCCGCTCGGTCGTTCGCTCACTTTGCCGGCCATCAGATTCGCTTTGATGTTTCCCGACCCATCGATGGTTAGTGATGATGCTTTGCCTTTCATGCGCGATGAGTGCAGAAGGTCGCCAGGGTTTAAATGCCTACGGTGTGATGGAAGCGCTTGAGAATCCATTCATCGACCGTACGGGTGCACTACGGCTGTCGGTTGCCGTTTTACGAAGCGCGTGAGGTATACGAGTGGGGCTGGAAGTGTTTCTGCAACGAAGGCGGGATAGTATGCGTAAGTTTTCTCCGGTTCTGAGTGGTAAGTTTCCGAATAACGAAGAAGCAGAAGCACGAAGAAACGCGTAACCATTACGATGCGTTTACTTACGATGTGTTTCTTCAGTGGTTCGACGAGCGACGAGCAAATTTACTTCCCTTTAATAGTGCATTTGCCATTCGAAACGATTCCCTGCCACAGCAGCAGCTTAGGCAAGTGTCAAAAAGGAGTTTTACGGGTTTCCCTATTTGCATGCTTCAATTCCTATCATTTAAGGCAAATGATTTGGAAAGGTGAAATCATAATTTGGATCACAGACAGAATCAGCAAACACATCGTAACAACACGCCGCCCCACCCCAGCGACCCCAAGCCCGCTTCCATTTCAGGGCAGAAAGATGGAGCATATGGTGAAGCACGAAGCACAACTGCATTAGCATAATTATATAATACACACATACACACACACAGCAAAACGTGCAAGTAATTCACACTTTACGCCTTATGAATATTATGCTCTCGGCAGCACAGCACCACGCACTGTACATGCCTTATCTAGGCGTGTATGCACACGCGCACGCACGATAAACCAAACACTGCCTGCCGGAAGGTGTTCCAGCATAAGGTGTGCCGACACCTTGCACCGTGGCGATTGCTTTTGTTTGGCGGATGTTTGGCATAATGCAATCAAGAGCAGGCAACCTCCGATTGGTCGTGCTGCTGCTGCTGCTGCTGTGTGTGCGTGCGTGTGTGGTGTGAAGCTTTCCGCATCGAGTAGAAGCGATTTGAATATGGAGATGAAGTGGCGTACTTCTGTTGGGGGTGTGATTGTGATTGTTTTTTTTTTTTCGTGTGTGTGTGCTCTTGCTCCTTCTTCCTACCGAGGCATTTGCTTTAGGTTTTCAAAGCACCAGCCCGTCTATCTGTTTGGTGATGTTTTGGGTTTTTGGGGTTTGACGCACTTCACGCCCAACGAACGTTACTGACCCCGCGGAACGTACATGACAGGTGAATTATTAATATTGTTTTCATCCAGAAATTTGTCATTTCCGGGAATGCACACGCGTTTTCCACTGGGCACTTTTTCTTTTCGCGAATTCCGATCGAGTGGCGTTAGTGGAAAATCGGGATTTCCCGCTAGTGGTAGGAAATATATTTTCGCGAAAAGGATATTGATTGGTTCGCGCGGTGAGTGCAGGGGGTCAACGTGAATATAGATGGATTTTAGGAAATTAGTGATTTGAAATGAAGGATTTATGAACTGTGAATTATATAATTAAGCAGTCTGGCTTAAGGGCAATGAGGTTAATTTATTTTGTGTGAAAATATCTATTAGAAATCCGATTTTTGTCATAATTATAGTTTCTATATATTCACAATTTCATATTTATTTAAATTAACGCTTTATATACTTAAATGAATTTATCAGTAAATCATATCACATCGAAAAAAAGTAGTTTGTTCAAGCGAAGGTCTTTATTTTTTAAAAATCTTAGTTTCGACTTAGTGCATTGGGTTTGCTTGCAGTTCAGCTGAAGTTTCCATCATATTCTAATGAACCAACATAAATCAATCATTTACGCAACCAACATCGGCGGGTGTTCGCATCGTTAGCGGAAAGCACTCGTTGTTCGTTGGGTTTTCAAGAGTTACGTAGTATTTATAGTTTTCGTCGGCACGTTCAGTAGTGCTGTTTACACTTACACCCGGGCCGTACTATGTCTTTGCGTTTCTTTACGGTTTTGTCGCTTCATATGTGCATTAAAGGTGGAGGATTTTCTTTATGCTAAGAGCAGGTTTTCATTTCCATCTTCCATCTTGTTCACGTGTCGGAGATTGTTGCTAGAGTTGGTTCGTATTGTACCCTTTTGGTGTGATGTCAACGTTGACATGGAGACGCATGGTGTCTTACATGGAATGGTCTCGTCTAATGTTGCATGAACATGTGCTGAACACTAACATGATTAAAAAGACTCAAATAATTTAAGTACTTTTTAGGTATCATATTTATTTTGAATAATTATACGCAAATTGGCTTTTTTGCAAACAAAATGGCGGTTATTATTGACATTCTAATTTAAAATATAATATACATTTTGCAGTCATACGATGAACGTATTCGAGCAGTACGCAAAGGGTAACTGGGGCAATCATACCTTCCGGAAACAAATCAACCCATTTGGACACACTTTTCAATTAACGTTTGAATAATAATTAAGTACAAGCAAAACATTCAGCGAAAAGGAAGATTATTAAATTCTTCGACACCCCACAACCGCCTGCGGGGGTTGGTTCGCCGTGGGAGAGCTTGTCGGGGAATTGAAATTCGTGCATGAATTTTAATGATCTATTCTCCTGACCATCGGGTAAAGGTAGCGAATAGTCGGTCTGTTGCGATTTTTTGTTGCTTGTTCGTTGTTAAAAAAATTAAGATTAGTCAATGGCCGTTTCGGATTGGCCAACCCTCATTAGGCAGGGTTGCCTTTGGGGCTTTTGCGTAACACTTTTTTCATCACCGCTCAAGAAACCAAGAGTTTAACCGTAATCTCGACACCCGTTTCAGTACAAATTGATTCAAGTGGGCTGTTCCTTCACACTGTCTGACTGTTGGTTGGGTTGGGCATTCATTGTGATGTACCATAAGCAGGGCGAAAGTGACTAAAATGCGATGTCAGAGGAAGCGTTTGATTTTCGTTTTAATTGTAGGAAGTACTAGGTAGTTCACATTGGTAGTTCATAAAATGGGCAAAAATGATAAGCTAGTAATTTTGTATAATAATTAATTGATTTCATAGACTTTAATTCATAAATTATGTTATAATTTATTTGATAAATTTGGTGTTGTACTACAAAATTATGAGAATTTTTTTAAATTATATAGCAAACATACTATTATTTACGGTAATTTTTATTTTGAATTATTTTATTTTTATTATTATTTTATTATTTTTATAAATAATTTTTTTTATTATATTACGGTAATTTATTCCACTAGTGTTGGGAGGTATTTATTAAATTTATTATTAAATCATATTAACGAAGCGGTTTTTAAAATTAGATCTTGCCAATAAAATGGTCGGTAGGAGCATTTTCTAATCAATTCACCTTTCCGATTATAATAAAACATTTTTGTTTCCTCTGCCTCATTTGTGCAACTAGAATCCATTCATGCATTGCGTGCCACAAGTTCTATTGTACCGTACGGTGTACAAGTGTTTGTAACAACTCCATGCCGTTTACCGCCGTAATATTGTCACTGGTTGTGCAGTTTGTCGGCACAGTACACACGACACAAGGTGGTGGTTTAATTCATCGAGCCAGTAACTCATTGAATGCAGCAAGCAACTGACCTTTGCCTGTCTCGCTTATCCCACATTTTGCCACCGTCAGCCGAAGGGAATTACATACTTTGACACACTTGTCACTGATTGTACTCGGTACGGAAAGAGGGGATGGGGGGGCAAAACAATCCATGTGTATGCGTGCTTGCGTGGGCAGTGCTCTTCCTCATCCGCCATGAAAACATATCTGAGAATTAAATGGAGGGAAATAAAAGGTTGCCGGTTGTTGGAGCTACCACACAAACCAGAACCCGTTATCGTGGTCTCTCGCCATCTTTGTACCAACTGTCCAACCGAGCAGGGGTGATTTTTGTTTCCACTGACCACTTTTCTTTCAGCTCAAATTAAACAGCTTTACAAACAATCAAACGTGAATTTGTACCCGAGTGACAACAGCATAGCAGGCGGAGCAAAAAAAAAAAAGCTTATAAATTCCCGTCTGGAATCACACGCAACAGAAGCATTTTATGCATGTTTGTGTGTTTTTGCTTCGACTTGCTGCCTGGTCAGCAAATAGTCCCATGTCGTTTGCGGACCATGGTTGCCTGAACAGGAAGTGGGTGCGTATTTATTTCAGCACGCGCGCGGTCGTTTTCTACCAGCTGCGTGCTTGCATCGGGTTGGCATGTGGGACGAACAATTGGAAAATGATACAGCAATTATGTAATTACATGTTTCTTTTTTGCATGTGCTCTTTATGCTTCCATGCCAAGTAATGGCAAAATAAAATACGATGATCATGTGTGTGTTTTTTTTTGATAAATTTTGATGGAGGTCAACCACACGGAGAATCGGTTGACGTAGAAATTGCACCCGGGTAAGGGCTGAGCTTAATTTCTGTCCGCTTTACGCATCATTTTGCATCACATTTCCGGCGTAAATCATCTGAATCGTGATGTATTTTTCTTCCCGTTGTTTGGGCCGTTTGGAAATAACTCTCACTGTTACCTGTAATGCACTCCAGACCGCTAGTAACTGACCTGCTCTGGTCCGGTTTTCGTTCTGGAGGGCCAGTTACCATGCACGCGGTATCTGACTGGTAACTGGTTGTGTTTGTTTTATTTTTCAACCCACATTTTGCATCCAATCACCTCCCCCCCCGGGGAGTGCGAATACGATTGTGTGTTTGTTTGTTTATTGGCAAATTTTTCATCATCTGCACCGAACGCGTATCACTCATTTTTCGGTTGAGTTCTGGCGGTGGCCGGTGGCGGTGTCTCGCAGAGGTTTCATTGATTGTTTATGTTTGACGGACGGACTGCAAGCACCTGTCCGCGCAACATTCGACTAGACTTTTCGGATACCGTCGAATAATGTGATGGTTTTCCCGTTTCCCTCTCCATCCCATCCGGTGTGTCCCGATGTCCGGTGGACTGCTTTTCATTCATCGGTGTGGTCAGAACTGCTTTTTTTGCCTCTGCCATATTCATGTTGTTCAATTCCATTCGGCGGGGATTATGAAGAATGACCTCAACGTTGGCTGTTTGCTGCTCGTTTATTGATGCAACGGAGCGTTAAATTTTTCCATGGGCCGTACTGGCCGTTAGTGGGAATGTGATGGGGAAAAACAGTATGCTTGCTCTCTTTGGTGGGTTGGAGTTTTGAACGGTTTGAAGAAGAATTTTTGGAAATACGGATTGGTGAGCTTGGTGTTAATTGATTCCCGAGATGATGATGGTGTTAGGATGCGGAAGTCTAGCATGTGGATTGACTAGTTAGTCACAAGCAGCTTAGTAGAGATCCAATGATTTATGTACATAAGATTATTTAGAATCTTATGTTTTTATTTCATTATAGTGGAAAACTTTTAATAGTGAGGATTTTATGGTAGAACGGAATTGATATGTTGTTCGCTTTAACATTCAGACGTTTATCTTCTTGGTGTTTGGTGACATTGACGTACTTTGGAATTATAGACACTTTAGTACAATAAGAGTCCTAGGCACCGTTTTGCTGGAAGACAAAACAGGCTTTAAGTGGTTTTTTGATAAATTTGTAATGATTAAAATTGTGTGCGAGAGCCTTGCAATGTTACTCCTAACCTACTAGAATACTAGAAGACAAGCGGTAAATTGCTTTCTGGTCTATAATTTCGAAGCGGAAATGCATTATTGATCGAACGATTGCAATCCAGTGATGCGTGCATAACATTTTCATTTTCTAGTTGTTATTATCTAGGCGTGTGTGCTTAGTGATGTACATGGACTTTGTGCCAATCTGACGAAAGCCTCTCAGCTGCGTTTGAGAGGAAGATCCTCTGAAGGATTTTTAGCTCCGTATATGTGGAAGGACAAAGCCGCTTTAATGACGGGCTCTACGGCGAATTCACTTTTGTACAGCGAGTTAGACTCGTCAGGCTCCGGTGGGTTGGTCACGTCATAAGAATGACACCGGACAACCGAGTAATGTCAGACGATGGCGATGCGATCGTGAGCGGTTTATAGGACTAATACCAAGGACCATACCATACTAATGCCAAGGATATCTGATAAGTCTGATAAGTAAGTAGATATTTGTTTAGTAAAGAATTTTTTTTTTGCTTTAAAATATTCCAAAGTGTTAAAGACTTGACTATAAATATGAGTAATGTAATCGATATAGAAAAAAACACACCAGATATCGATATAGAAAGCTTGTTCAAGCAGATATCAGACGAAGAAAAGCGCCAGACAGAGGCAAGCAAAGCAGGGAAATGAAAAGTCTGTTTCTCTTTTATAATGCAGAAAGCAATAAAGCATCGATTGAATCGATGATAATTAAATAAATCAATCATAATCAGTGTGTGCGCCGAACGCAGCGCTTGTGCGGGCAGTAGCTGGAGGTGAATGGTTGGGGAAGTAGAACACGTGGTGTGTGGGTGTGTGTATGATGAGCCCAAAGTTGGCCCAGTGAAAACCGAGTTGCCGGGGCAATCGATATCGGGTAGGCTATCGACGTTTTCGATGTTGCTTCCGGACTGGGGGTGGTCGGGACGACGTACCGAATTGAGTGGAGTGGTACGGTGTTCATTAAAGTAGCGAAGAGCGAAATTGCTGTACAGGCTGTGGCGTGTGTGTGTGTGTGTGTGTGTGTGGTTCCGGCATGGCAGGAGAGGGTGATGCTTGATGGAAGTTGAAGGCTAGCCGTAGCGTACACTGTTCGAGAAGGGAGTCAGAATTGATTGAAAGCACATGCACACGGCGTCGTCGCTGAGGTCGTTGAGTTGTCTTCGACCGTTGTTTGGAGGATATCTTTTTGCTGGGGAGAGCCCGAGGTGCACACGAAACTTCTCGCCCCGATGGACAGTGTCGGCCCGTTCTAGTTGTGCTGCAAAATGGGTAGCATAGGCATACGCTATGTTTTATGGGCCATAGCGAATGTATGTGTGCACGGCGCACGGGGAAAAAGAGGAGCAACTTATGATGGAACATGTGTTTCGAATCGAATGTCCAGACGACGTGTAGCAGCTGCAACCATTGCCTGGCACTGCAACTGCAGTAGAACATCGGAAGCAAATCAGCAAAGTACATCCATTAACTCTGGTGCACCAGAAAGCGTCGCCGCGCGTTTCACAGTGTGCCCTGTGACGGTGGGCCGATTTGGGTGTCCCGCTTATGGGCGTTCTGCAGTTGTGCAGTTGGCCAGCAATCATTGTGTGTATACCGGTCTTGCGGATGAGTTGGCTAGACCGAAACCGATTTGCGGTTTACCGTTTTGGGGTGCGAATGTGAATGAAGCCAGTTGGATGTAATTTTTGATTCTTTGTTTGGCGGCGTAGCCATTTCCAAACAAAACCATAGTGGATTGTCAAACAAAGTCTATTATAGAGACTGAGTATATGATTAACTTCTTTTAAAATAAAATATTTTCAAAAATTTATCTATATTTAATCAAATTTCATAAACTTAACCTAATTGAGGTAGATAAACTTAATCAGGGTAACTTTAAGACACTTTTCCGATAAATTTCCATGACAGGGAAGAACAGAACCATGTTTCATGTTTCATGTTTCATGTCTTCAAAGATCACTGTTAGCATTGTCGACTTTGTTTGTAACGCACTGTGAAGAAATGAACAGCTAAACGCACGACTTTGACTTTTGCTACCCCAGTAACCATTGACCTTTCGGGACTGCCTTTTTCTCGTTCATTCTCTATCTCATTGCCTCCTAATTCTATCCACAACCTCGTTGTGCCTCACGAAAATCTCTATTAGTGACATCTGTCAACTCCTCAGACCCGTGGGTGACCTTTCTGGGTGACACAGCAATGGTAAAATTAGCATCATTTTCTGCAAAAGATCTTCTAAATCTCACTAATCTACCGTTTTTCTCGTGAAAAACCCTCAACCAGTGAATCGGTTTCGCGAAACACCCCGGGGGACACGTGCGGTGGACAAATATTCAACGATCAAAACGACCGCGTGACAGCACTGGAAATGGTAGCGGACTCATCTGGGAATCTGTGCGTTTTGCATGTGTGTAACTGAGTTCTAATTTTGAACCCGTACTCTCACTCGCTTCCCCATCAGATCGGTGACTTCTAATTACTTTAATTAAATGTGCTACCTTCTCGTCAAGGATACCATCCATTCGATGGGATGCTCCTTCTGTCGTTCGGAGAGAAAACTGTTCTTTTCTCCCAATCAGCACGGACCGTTTCGTTGTTGATACATTTTGATTCATCTGTAATGCCATTCAAGCATTCAAGAGGTTGGGTTTTAAAAGTGTGCATCGGTTGCCCGCTCAGATGGGTAATTTAATCCTTGGAGCACATTTTGAAGCGAATTGAAACTAAGATTGTGAGTTGGCCGAGAAGGAGGGCTCTGTGAGGTTGGAAGATTTCTGTTTTTATTTCACCGTAGGAAACGGTTGATGAAGCACCGAATGCTCTCATCATGGATCTCCATTTCACCTTCCAGCCATTTTCCAAACGCCAACAGCTTGAAGTGCTGAGGTCTTGTTAATCCGGCCCTATAATCACCGACCCATCCGGACGGCACGAGGTCGTCGTGCATTTGTGCTCGTTAGTCCACCCTTCACAAAACGTATGTCGCACCGGCTAGCAGGTAGCTGGGGCACGCTGGTTAATTGATGTAAAATTACTTCGCGCTATACATTTCACCTTTTACCGTGCCTCGGAGTGTTATCTTGAGACGAGTGGATTGAAACTCGTCATCCGGGAACACAAAAAAGGTCTTCCGGAAATGTGGCGGTAGAGTCGACACGGGTAAAATACGGACAGTTTCAAGTATTGTGTACTAAGAAATGCCATCGGGGTGTGTAGTGTACAAAATCAGGATGGAAAAATCAGTCGCTACAGAAACAGAGTGGAAGCTGGTATTCTAGGGATGCTTCAAAGTGGATCTTACCACGAAGAACTGGGAATGCCAGGAAAACCTTTTGAAGGTAACGAATTGAGGTTTCACTTGAGCATACACGACAAAGAGTGATAGCACGTATAATCGTAAGTTTGGATAAATTAACAGGTGGGCTGATAATTGTTTGGCCTAACACATAGATCGCACTAGTAGTTTTAAATCCATATCATATTTAGTTTGTACCAACCAAGGTCTGTGTAGGATAGAGGTCGAGTAATAGCCAAGATAGAGGTTCGCCATTTTGGATTTCATTTGACGTTTGGTCGCCCGTGTAAGATTCTTTGCTTCTAGCCTACTTGTTTACTATATCGCGAAGTTTTACAGTTAGCTTGGTCGTTAATGTTTTCCTTCATTTTGAATGCCTTTAGTTAAAACAGCAAACTGTTGATGGGTTTATAAAGTGGGGTGTGGTCATCACCTAGTAGTGTTCTGAAACCAAGGGTTGATCACACGGTACCGGACTTTCAAGCCGTATTGTGAACCGGGAGATATGATGAGCCTCATTATCTTCCTCATATATGAAGAGCCTCACCTACTCGTTGCCAAATGATCGCTTTACAAAATCCGATTCTCTGCCTTCTCACTTGCATTGAACACCAATCGCCAATAAGATCTGCAGATCTTATTCCGGACTAAAATCGAAAAACAGCGACACAAATTTCCAACCAAATATAAAACAATAAAAATCTTGTTGCTTTGACACAACTACACACAAAACATTTGAATGGAAAAGGGTGTCCAAACGTCAAATCACGTGTAACGAACTTTTGGCTACTTGTCAAATTGTTCTATATTACTCGACCTCTATCCTACACAGACCTTGGTACCAACCTTCAAACGAGTTCTGTCAAAATTTGACAATAATCTAGTAGGCTGGAGCATTTTGTGTGACGCAACTTTTGTGTTTCGAGTAATCATGGAAAAGAAGGAATTTCACGTGATGAAAGTATTGTTTTTTGAAGGGGAAAAATTGGCTTGATGAAGAGTCTTTGGACACTGCTCCACCAAAACCAACAATCAAATATTGGTATGCTAAATATAAGAGTGGTGAAATGAGCACTGAGGATCACACGGTGGAGCAGTGTTTGGAGCTGTTTGAGCGAAATAAATCCGAGTTTTTGCGTCGGTATATTGCCATGGATGAGTCTTGGCTTCTCCGCTTCACTCCAAAGTCCAATAGAAAGTCATCCGAGTAGACTGGACGCGATGATCCTGCTCCAAAGCGGGGGAAAACGCAACAATCAGCTGGCAAGGTTATGGCGTCAGTTTTCTGGCATGCGCAAGGAATAATCTTCATCGACTATCTTGAGAAAGGAAAGACCATTAACAGCAACTACTATATTAAGTTATTGGAGCATTTGAAGGACAAAATCGCCAATAAAAACGCACCGTGCCACAAATCAGTGAAAACAATGGCAAAAACTCATGAATTAGGCTACGAATTGCTTCGCCACCCACCGTATTGCCCAAATCTGACCCCCAGTGACTATTTCCTTCTCTCGCATCTCAAAAAGATGCTCGCTGGGAAGAAATTTTCGTCGGATGAAGAGGTGATCGCCGAAACTGAGGCGTTTCTTGAGGCTATTGACGAATGCTACCAGAAAAATAGTATCGAAAAATTCAAAACCGGCTATAATTGGAGTAAGACCCTTGAAGGGACGTATGTTGAATACAAAAAAATAATTTGGCAAAAAAAAGTGTTTTACTGTCATAGGCCAAACAATTATCAGCCCATCAGTTATAGAATGTTACAACCTGTTGTAGAATGTTATTCATTAAAATAAAAGCCGTAGTTCTGCATTACAATTATTAAACCGAATCCGATCCCCACAGCAGGATAACAGTTTGAACTTATCAAATTTGAATGCGCGTTACATGTTTGGTTTGAAGTAGACTAATTAGATTCGCCTGACGTTTGAATTAGAATTGGTGTGAAAAGCGTCAAAAATTCGTACAATCCACTCGTAAGGGCTTTTAACCTTTAAGCCGCAACAACTTTAAGCCACTTTTGGAGCAGATCAGTCAAGTTCCATCGGAACATTTCGCTTAATCAATTTTAATTGGGGAAATGTAGTGTGTTTCATTCCGATGTGGACGGTCACTGCGCTCCGAACCGATTAGATTCTGGCGCGCACACACACACACACATTAGCTTAATTTGGCTCGTTAGAGGATTTTGCGCTAGGAGGATAGGGGTTTGTCCATGTGTGTGTTTTTTTTGTGTTGGTGGTCGTTCAAACGCTGGGTGGGAGATTTCATTCGCAACAAAACCCCATCCGAGTGCAATTCCGAGCCACAGGCTCACAGGGTTGAGGTAATTAAATTTAAATCTGTCACACTGTCAAATATCACCCCCACCGCGGTTGGGGGGTTAGTTCCATCGCTGAATGTGGGGGAATGGATGCATTCTAATGCGGTGTGCAAGATCGGTTGGAGTTTCACTCCGCAACCCATTGGAAATGTCAGCACCAGTACCTGGCGGGGTCACGTCACACGTGTCGATTGGAAGCGCTGGCCGGCCAGAGCCGGCTGTGCCACCATTCTGTGGTCGCCGGTTGATTGTCGTTTAATTATCCGCCGTGTCACGATACATTAAAACCTGATTATTTAGAATTCATGCTACATTCGGTGGTGCGGGTTTTTCCATTTTGCAATTGGGTGCGAAGTTGCCATTGGGTGCCTTGTTTTTTGCTAAATGTTTTTTGCTCTTCTTCTAAACTGTTGGGTTTTTTGCTTTTTTTTCTGTTCCGAGAATGGAGAGTTTTAGGTGTGAATTGGGTAGAAGCGAATTTGCTACTTCCGTGACAATGCCGTTCCATTTCGGAAGGTGGGTTATTTCATTGATCGTGTTGGTTCACCACTTCGATGTTTCTTTTCGCTATGTTGAATTGAGGTTTTTGTTTCTTAAATTTTTCATTTCATCTCTTTCATTAGTGGTTTTTTGTTTTGTATGTGTGTGTGCTCCGGTTTAAAACATTAGATGAATGGTTTTTCTCTCTCTGATCTGTTTTAGTCGATTTAGGTTTTTATATCTAGAATCCATTTTTCTTTCCCGGTACCGTTTCCGTTCCCTGGTGAAAAGAAAAAAAAAACCCCATAAAGGGTGAAGAAAATCTTTGTCCTAATCGGTACCGATAACGACCACCGCCGGCATTCATGTCCTTTCTCTCATCGCATTTCATACCGGCACGTGACACTTTCGAAAATGTTCGGTTTTTACCCAATCACTTTCTTTTTTTTTCTGTCTCTCTCTCTCTCCGTTCGCTGCGTTCGATGTTCAGCCCGGTGTGCAGCTCCAAGAACCATCCATTAATTTTACACTTCCACCGAGCATTGGTGGATGAAGGCTGAACGTCTGGGTCCGGGGTTTTTGGCCGAACATTGTGGTTAAGTGCAAATTGTTCCCACCAGAATTGGCGAACGTTGGCAAGACAGTTTGGACGTTTGGAGTTGGTGCGTTTGTGTAGATCAACCAAACAGGCACCGCACCACGGTGGGCCACGGTCGGCAAAGAAAACAAACAGTCAAGAGTGAAGGCATTTGTGCCTCAATTTATCTGCACTCATTATTCATCTGTTTCGAGCATTTGGCAAATGTTCTTGGTTCTTGCTCCGAACCAATCCTTGTTTGGTCACGACGGTTTTTATCATTGTCCTGGTACGATAGGCCCTCACATGTGGGTAAAAATGGGCCTCTGGAGGCTTTTTTTTCTTCCTTCTTTGTGAAACCTTTGTGGATTAAGCAATCAGACGAATTGTTGCTAAAGGTTAGTAATAGTTTCATAAAATGCCTGTTAAGCGATCCACTAAAATTAGTGCACAATTTACTATTCTTAAACCGGATGATACAAATTCTCACGCAAACAAAAAAAAAACAAGATTAAATTGATCTTTCTTTAAGCATTTCACCAACAAGTGCAAAATGCGTACACTCGTTGAGAGAAAAACGCAAACGGAACCGCTTGCCACGGATGGAAATGGGCAAACGGTGGAGGCCGTCTGACATTCGAGCGCAGATTGATTGCAGCAGATTACATCGCCACGGACGGAAAAACGGAAATGGAGATGAACGTTTGTGTGTGTGTGTGGAAGGGGGGGGGGGGGGGAGGGGGAAGTGAAAGAGGATGGACGGATTAAAGAGAAAGCTAGCTTGTGGTAGCTTGATGTAATGTTAAAAGTAGAAGCGGCAGCACTGTGGCGAACGGCGGGCTAGAAGACGAACGAGCCACTTGTTATTGGGAGGAACTGATACGATTGTGGGCAAAATGCGAAGGAACGGCGATGTGCAATTGTACAGGAAATGACATACCCTGTCTCTCACACACACTACACACCTCCCCAACACCGTTTCCCTTTATTCCCCTTTTTGCCCTTTGATATCTCCACCAAGAGTGCCAGAGAGTGTGCTGGAACGTTAGAAGATTTCTTGTCTAGCAGCTTTGAACGCTATCCGACAGCGCAGGCAATTCGCCATCCGCTACTGATGCATTCGCTATGCAAATGAGGAACAATTCATGACAGCGCACCGCTTCTCCGGCTTCCCCATTTTCACTGTATGTGTTTGTGTGTGAGGGTGTATTGTTCACTTTTCCCAAGCAATTCTGCTTCCAACTCTGGATGCCAATTTGGTGTTCTATAGAACTTCACGAAACCGGGGGAATGGCTGCATACTGCTACGGCTACGTAGCTTCGCCGACAGTGGTGATTGTAAACTGACCAGATTGCTGCTAGCAGCACTGTTTGCAAGATCTCGAACCTGAAATCTGTTCAATACACTCCAGAGTGACTTGGACAGCTGGTTGGTTCTGAGACAGTTCCCATCGCGAATTGCAAGCATTGCTCCCGGTTTGCCGACGTACCCTCCCGCCTCACTCAAACCCTCCGGGGACTGATCCGGAGACTCATTTGAGAGCCCGGGGAAACCAACTTGCCAGAAACTTGCCTTTGATTGCATCCCGAAAAGAAGAAAGTTCAACAGTTTGTTCTGTTGTTTATTTTTGCTGCTGCGCTCATTCAGTTCGCGCAAGACGCGGAGATGGGATCGTTTTCTTTTCGATTTAATTCACTTCGGCACCGGATTGGGATATTGAAGGTTATAAACATATAACCTCAGCTAATGGTCGGTTCTATTGGTGCTTGAGCGCAAGTGCGCGTCGAGTGGCGTCGAAATAAACACAGCGGAGAGTATCCATTTGACAACATGTAAACGCCCAACGGCGGGTGGATCGGTGCGTCGGTTGATGAGTCGTGGAGAACTGTTTAGGTTCGAAGTCAGTTCCTTTCCGTTCCCCGTACCATGCAAGCGAACCGATATCATGACAAACCCAAACACCTTGGCGATGGAATGTTGTGCGCGAAATACCTTTTCACGATGGTCTATCGATGTCTCGTCAGCTGTTTCTCATTCCGAGGCACGTTCGGGCCGGAGTGGGACAAAACGGCAGTGAAATGGTTTTTTTTCGGTTAGGGTGTAAATTTGAACCGAACCGCGCTTAAAGTGCTTTACTTTAGCCCCGCAATTACCACACAATACCACTCGCCCGGGGTTCGGGTTTTTGGCCACCACCACCTGAAGCGAAATCCTTTTGCGAGATGTTTTCGTGCTTCGCTTGCCGCACGAAACGTGATACTTTTTTCTTCCGCACGGCAGGAAAAATGTTTCTGCAACACTTCGAAGCCCGCATGCATGGAAAAATGGTTCGCTTGTTTTTTTTTCCCTCCCTGTCGACGCATAGTCCGTGAGGGGGCGCTTGGGATGGGATGGGGGTTTTACCGGCATTCGTTTCAACATTGTTTGTAAATATTACACGCTCGTTTCTGTGTTTCGCGCGGTTGTGCGGTGGCACGATACATGGTGGCCCATGTGCGTGTTTTCCGGGTGTTTTAGCTCGTTTGCCATCCTTTGCACACCCTCGCACGCGCGCGCGTGCACTTTCCTTCGGGTTTGGTTTTACGAGCACCGCAGATAAGTTAATAAAAGTTAAATTACTCCTTAATATTCCACTCATTTTTCTTTTCGGTCGCATACCACCGCTGCATACCGTTTCGGGGTTCGCTTTTCGTTCGTTTCGACCCCGATTCTCAAGTGAGCGGCGATTTTCCGCCTCGTCTCGTGTGCGCTGGTGTGGGTAAAAGAAAATGGCAGTGAGATTCTTCTATTGCCGCACGATTTTCTTCGTTGCCTGTCTTCTGTATCTGTGCATTTTCTTCTGGCTGGCCCAGGAAATGAGAGTTCATTCGTTTCAAGTATATTTGCTTGGTCGTACGTATTCGGTTTTTTTTTCGGGGAGAAAAGCATTAAAATCATTTGTGTGTGATCTGGTTTGCTATTTGTTATATTAAATCGAAATATATTTTTAAATATAATATATATTATAAATTTAATATTATTTTTTTTAATTAATTACTTTCATATAATATTGCTATAATATGGCCTGGCCGTTCTTGAAGAAATAAAAAATATGTATAAATATATGTATATATATATATATATATATATAAAATTAAAAAGAGTAAGTTCAATTTATATAATAACATCGGATAAGATTGTTTTTATCTTTCATTATCACAAACAACATGAATGGTGGTTTATGGCATTTTTGTTATCTTCTGATTCCATATTGACGGTGAGCTACAGCAATAATTCTTTTACTTGGAATACATTTTAAATTTACTGCCAGCTCATTTTAACGAATAATCGTAATTACTCCCCGGTGGCGGCCATGCTTTCCAAAAGGAAATATAAATTTCAACAACACTGCCCTGGAAGCGTTTCAAGAGAGAGAGCATTACGAGAGCTTCGATCTCTACTGTTTTGCTGTTATTCACCACCGACGTCTACATCCATCAACCGTCTGCCGATTGAATGTGTCCGTGCCAAATGGAAACGGGTAGGAAACGGGCGGTTACTATCATTTTCCAGTAAAATGCTAATAAATTTATTGATAGAAACCCCATCCTACGTACAGACCGATAGCCAGGGCAAACACGAACTCGAACTCGTTCGGAGATGGTTTCAGTTACCGAGCAAAAGGGGCGGCTTGCAAAGAAATGGGAAGGCAAATTAAGCAGCGGTGACGATGCGCCGAAGGAAATTGGGGCGAATGAATCTTAATGGAAACTATTCTTCATAAAAGTAACGCCAAACGCTTATTGGAAGTTTTTTTTTCTTCTCTGTGTTTGCTTGTCTTTTTTGTGCGTTGCGTGATGTGCTCGCAGGCAGCATGGTTAGAGGACAGATTGATTTCTTCCTCCGAGCCGAGTCCATTAAGATCCATCATGTTTGCTTTTGCGCTTTGCCGAGGACGAGCAAAACGGGGACAACGGTTGGCACCGAACGGAACGTAACAGATGCCCCCAATATAATGATGTTCCCAGGTTCCGCGGCTGCCGTATTGTCGTATCAATCGCCGGGCATTATCGCTGTTGCTGCTACCCCCTGCCCATCAGGGCACGGGTGATGGCACTCGGATGGCGGTAGAACCACACGCGAACGTGTGCGCCACCACAATCAGTAACGGCGCAGGAAGCGCCGTCGTCCCTGCAATCTGGGTGCGACGCTGTTGTGTTTTGATTAATTTATTGTTGATTTGTTGAATCGACAAGCGAGCGGTACCAAGCGGTTGTGTGCGCTGGTTGGGAAAATCGGATCGCTGGAGCCGGTCGAATAAAATATGTCAATAATTGAACTTGCGCCAATGCGTGCGATGCGCTTCGATGATTGTTGTTATGTTTATTGAGATCAGTCACAGCAGCGTGGTGAGAAGGGTTTTCGGGCCGGGTGTCTGTCGCCCGCACGCCTCAGTGTGGCTAATGGCGTTAATTTAGAAAGGAAGCGAAAGAGACGGTTAAATTAGGGTAAGCACTGATAGTTTTAGACGACCGTTTTCCTTATTTGATATTGGGGTGCTCATTAGAAAGCCATTACTAACAGTTATCGTTAACGGAATGAAAATGATACTACGTTTAACACTTACTCAAGAAGAAGTTCCAATTATAGGGTTTGGCAATAGATAGGATACGGCGTGCCCAACTTATGGAATCGCGCAATCTAATAAGATAAAGCGTACCATTGATAGTGAAACGCGAAACAGTTTATAGTATTGCGTGCACAATTTAGTGACTGTCAAATCAGTCGGCCGATTTTGGAGCTGGGTATATATTACCCCGGTTGAAGAGTTGAAATTTTAAAATAAACATTTCAAATTAATGTTGCATGAAATATCGAATTCTGGAGGCACAAAAAAGGAATGTAAAATAATGTTTGATAACAATAGAGTATAAAATAATTGATATTCACCGTGTTCGTTATGCCTTCTTAAAGGACATAACGAATTTTTTAAAAAGTATCCAGACGTCACCACCGTTTGACGTTTGGAACCGTTGACATGAGTCTGTGGAAAAAAGGAGCAAGCGTAGGTTTTCTGGATAACACGTGGAGCACAAGACACACAAGTTGTGAATGACTCAAAATAAACTGTACTCGGATTAAAAAACACAAAACTGAGCTTAACACACCGTCAAGCAACAACATTTAATAACATATACAACTAAAGCATTCAAAAATTTGAACTGGATCTTTTAAACATTGTATGTATACACAGAATTTCAAAACACGCGTTTATGTTGTCGTTAGGTAAATTCACGGGTATTGAAAATATTTAAAATTGGTCTAGCAAGCGAAGCGTCTAAAGTTATCCAGTTAAATCAAAATGTACAAAACAATAACTTGTATCCTGTAAACGATGCGAAAATTTAAAACGCTCTTGCATTATTGTGTGTTTCCGGCGCTTGGGTATCATTTTCTACTCGCTTAATTGTTGTGACTAGCAAACTTCAAACGGGTAAAGTAAGTTAAAATAAAGCTACAAACCGCAGCAACCGAACTCTGACTTATTTCGTTCTATTTGGATCCTAACAGACATGAACTTCAATCAAAGTCCTTTAAGCGTGCGCATGCTGACGTTGAATCCCACTTAGCCCAGGTAGATTAGGCCATTGTCCGGAATTTTCCCGGAATTCTCATAAGTTGGGCACGCCGTATTCTATCTATTACCAAACCCTGTGTATGCACCATGGTGTGGTTAGAGGAGTTTTTTTCTAGTTGAGATCAGTATAATTGTTGATAGAAATAAATACGAACGATTAAAGGTGTTTCTTTGATTAAAGAGGATTTGAGGAGAGGCCTGAGGTTGTTTCACACATTATTTCATGATTGTGAAAAATGTTAAGTTTTGTGTTTTTTGCATAAAAATTACAAAATTTCCTTTAAATAAGTAAGTTATACATGACTAAGATGTTCCTGTTTTATCTGTTCGCTAATGCACATTAAACAAGAGCTAGTATCTTAGATATAGAAGAGCTGGATTCTATTTTACCTTTGCATCATTGCTTAAAGACTGTGAAAATATTTATAAACCCAAGCAACGATTTCCACTCCTTGATTGCGCGTTCTTTTCCGACGCCATCCTACCACTACTCGTTTGCATGTTTGGCCCGAAAAAAAAACACACCTCTACAGACATACAGAACTAACTGCATTTTTCGTAGCACTAATGCCTCACTCTCCGATCCTATTGAAGGTCGTTAAACATTAATCGAGCAAAATCAATTCAATGAAAAAAGGTCTATTTATAGTTTGGCAAAATGGTTGTGAAGCGCACGGTGCCGAAGGTTCTGGATCGGTGGACCGAGTTGGGAAAGGAGCGCGAGTTACGAATCGTGTCTTGCGAACTGCGTCTCGGAAAGGCCCCGCGAGTAGTGGCAAGAGTTTCGTGTCCATGTTCTTTCTGCCCGCGTATAGAACAAACACACACAGGTCGGCTCCGTAATTTGCCCCTGTTCTTCCGTCCATTTTCCCAACGACGACTCGTCCCGCTGTTCATGCGCGTTTTCCGCGCCCCAAATTGCAACGTAAAGGTGTGAGCGTGACTATCATGTGTGTGTGTGTGTGGGGGGGGGGGGGTCTGCTCCTTGGTTGCTGGGGGAAGATATAAGCGGCAGCAGGAGGAACCAAAGAACGGCAAGGAATGAAATCAGAGTTCGATAAATCGATGCGCTCGCAGCGCTGGCCCCAAAAACATACGCTTCTAGATAGATGATGGAATTAGCTTGCAGCGGAATCGCCTTCAGTGTAATAAAAGCAGAAGGCCCATCTCGTGTGCAAAGGGAGCCGAGTGGCCAAACGGCGAAGCAAACGACTATGGGGGGAAGATATTACATTTCAATCGATTTATTTCCCCACCCAATCCGTTGGGTGCGCCTCGCCTTGCGCGCCCCAAACTAATATCGGTCATTTTATCTTCTTTTCCGCTTGGGCGCGTTCGGGTGCTGCAGTGGGCAGCAATTGAATTCAAACGGCGAGTTTCCTCGAAGAAAAGGTTGGGTTTTTTTTGTTGTTGTTGGTGCTTCCTTCTCGGCTTCCGTTGGCCAATTGCTGTAGAGCGTCGACCAAAACACACGTGTACTGTCTGGCAGTGGGGCGCGGTTGTTGGACGGTAGCTTAAGATTGTGCCGTCAGAGTTGGAGGTGAAGTTGCTGGTCCGGCCCCGGGTCCGGTAATCAGGACACTTAGCTCTGTAATCCGTTTAGCAGACAGGGATAAAAGACACACTAGTGGGTAAAGTTATTTTTCCTTCCCCGTTGCAAGTGCTTCTTCTGCATTGTGCGCTACATGCACCGCAAAGTAGTACCAGCGCGGTGCGGAAATGGCGACCGAAGACGCTGATCGTGGTGCCTTTGCTCCTGCAAAGCAAGCCGGTGCGAAACGGGCGGATTGAAGTGGAAAACTTCACGAAAGGTTAAGAAAAATCAGCTAAACTCGGAACGAAAACTCCGCCGCTGGGAAGGTGGGAGTTTTTTTTCCCGTTTTTCTTCCGAGCCAGTTCTTTCCGCCGGATCGATTGAATTGTGCTTTCTTTTTTTCGTTGCGATTTTGGTTTTGAGTCAAAAATGAAGCAATTTAATCGCTCGGTTTATAGTTTTGCGAAGTGGAGAGCTGGTGGTTAAGAGAGAAACACCAGGAGCAACTTAAGCGGTTAAGTGGAAGTTTTCATTGTCTTGCCAAAAGCCACTCTGAGCGCATCGGACATCAGTGTTCAGTTTTGAATTTTCCCTTCACTTCTTCTGCTAATTGTCCTTCCGGAGTTGCAATTGAATTCTGCCCACGGTGTTCGATTGTTATGTTGGTGGGCAGCCAAAGTTCTAATGCGATTGAATGTACAGGGCCCGATTCGATACAGCATGACAGTAGAAGTGGGCTAATAATGTGATGCGCTGATGGTGTTAATGAGAATGGGAAGGACGGAACCGTTGAGACCGGGCAGCAATGAGATTTTCGAAGAACATGAGATTTTGTTGGTTGTTTTTCGTCTCTCGGGTGGTTTAAAATTGTTTATAGCTCTTAATGCCGTTGTCAAAGTTTTTGACACAACCTGCCCATCTAGAGGATCGGAGCTTAGAATGAATGACGGGAGAGGGCGCCACCATCGCAAATAAAATGGGCTGCATTTCGAAGATCAAGCCCTATGCTTGCAACAGTCGTTTTATACTATTGCTACATTTCTGCAAAAATTGTCCTAAAGTGCACGATCTAGCGGTTGTCTGTGTTTAAACTCTTCAACCCAGCAAGGCTTCTCGCAAAGTAGTTAGTCGCTCGTGATAATTCTGTCACTTTACGTAACGATATAAAGTGTGAATGCATTTCGTGAGGTAAGATGAATGATTTACATATTAAGTGCAGACAGCTTTGAATGGCCGGAAAACACACACACACACACACACACACACACACACACACACACACACACACTCCAAACTTAAACACAAAACTGTCGTTGATGAAGATCTTAAGCAATGAAAAGTATCACCTTTTTCCAAGGACCTCGAGTACGAACCATCTCCATGCGGTGGCAAATGGTGAAGACCTCGAAGAATGTGCACATAATTGAATTTGCATGTCAGGAGATAGTTTGCTTTCATCCCCGTGGTTTTGTACCACCGCGCGCTTCGCCATCGCTTACAGTCACGCAAAGCTTCCAGTGACGTTCGTAAGACGCAAGTGAGGCACGTTTGTTTTTTTTTTTTTGGGTATTTGGGTTGCCATTTGATGTCTTTAAAATTTCAAGACAACCGGCTGTATAGCACGGCGCTCGGTATCGTCGTCGGAATTTGGTAACTCGTGTTGTCAAAAAAAAAGGCTTGGTCAGACGAGAGTTTATCGGGAATTGAGTGAGTGGCAGCCGTAGCTAGTGCTGCTAGTGCTGTGGTAAAATAATTTGTTTCGAGTGCGAGTTGGCCAAAGAAGAAACGGAAGCTCTTCTCCGCCTCGGAAGGAGTGTTCGTGGGATTGGGGGATTTTTAAGGGGTAATTATGGTTTGGTTGGACAATTTTGTAGCCTTCACCTGTATATGGGTACTTTAAAAAAAGCACACTCAAAAAGAAAGGTTCTTATGACTTTAAATTAAATGTTATGTTGTGAGATTTAAAATAACAAAATGTATTATAGCTTCATTTTTAGTTGGAGTTCATAATGGAGTTTTTTTAATCACATATTTTTTAAAACTATATTCAATTTGGCCACTAGTCTGCCAGAAATAGTGGGCAACGAATCGCTGTCAGACATTCCAGTCAGTCAGTTCCAGCCCAGTCAGAATCGTGATCACTTCATGATCACATCAGAATTGCTTCATTAGATTTAAACTATAATGTTTAAAATAAACTAATGAAGTTAAATTGAAACCCCGAAGCCGGGAGTTGGATAACGTTATCTGATGATCAAATAATGGCACTCGAGCTCACGGGGAAGTGTATCAAAAATAAGAACCGTCGGATGGGCACGTATTTTTGAAGTTGATCCCAGCTGGGATCCAACGAACCAGCTCAAGACGAACCACCGGTGACTGGTCATATCGGGCTCAATTTGGTACAGATTCACCGTTCCAATCTGTTCCTTCCTGATTCGCTTTTCCCGGGAGTGTTTCTTCTAAACCATGATGGCTGGCACCATATGCAACTTTATTTGTTCATCTATTTTCTCACCTCCTGGCCTGGACTATACACACACACACTTACGGGCACGGGTTTTCCACATGCTACGGAAGAAGTACCGTCCGGTGCTGGGAAGGAAAATGATTCTATTCCATCTATTCCGGGACGGTTCCCGATACAATGGTGCATCCATCGGGAGTGAAGATAACTTTTAGTTGAATAGAATCTGCAAAAAGAAATGGTCCACGACTCCACTACATTGAAGCTTTGAATCATTTTACTACGGGCGGTAGCGCATCCTGCTGCACCGAATTTCCCTATCCACCCGCGTTTTCGATTATACGGTTGGGAAGCTTTGCATTGAATCATTCTCATCCATTTGGGTTGTTGGAAATCGTCTCGTTCTCGTGTCCGTTCCGTGCGCACAACCGCATAACCTGTACAACAATTGCAAATTAAATTTCGTCCATCAAATTTGAAAATGGACTTTTTTGCCATTGCTTCTTTCATTTTTCTTTTTACTTTGCTTTTTATCTCCACGGTCGCAAAACGCGTCGCACTGTCCATCGGTCGTTTTTGCAAAGCGGTGTTGCATTCCATCACACCATGGCTAATGGTGGTACGAATCGGGCTGCGCACACCTGCCGGGGGCGGTTTGGCTGTGGCAGGATGTCCGACCGGTGACACTCGTGATGGTA
The DNA here is from genome assembly GCF_943734755.1 of Anopheles moucheti. Taxonomy (NCBI): domain Eukaryota; kingdom Metazoa; phylum Arthropoda; class Insecta; order Diptera; family Culicidae; genus Anopheles; species Anopheles moucheti. The sequence continues at coordinate 53,906,155 of NC_069141.1, forward strand.
GCGTTTTGTGATTGCAGTTGCACTTTTAAGCAGCAGAGGTCGGCAGCTTTGAATAAATTAGACCGATGGTGATCATTGCCGCATCGCATCCGGGATGGAATGTACCATTAGCTTCGTTGTTCTTGTTTTTTTTTCGTTTTGTTTGTTGGCCAAAAAGCAGAGTGATGCCGAGATGATGCAGAGAAAAAAGGACTTTCATCTTTCGATGCATGGTACAAGCCCGTGTGTGTTGGTTTGCCATTTTTCATCATTCCATCATTTCTATTCGAAATTCCCTGTCAATTTGCGCAGCGATAGTGCCCATTAAACTGGGCACATTAGCTTACACGAATGGAGCAGTTACGTGAGCGCATGAAAGCAAATGATTTTCCAAAAAGTCTGTCCCTCTTTTTCTATTGAAAATGGACATCAAAATAGTAATTGTTATGGTTAACTTAATTGCTATAGAAATCTTAATTTCTGTACAATATTTTTTAAAGCGAATTAGAGTTTTACTAATGTGAGATATTTTACTTTTAAAATACTTAACATCAAAAGTTGAGTGTTCAAATTGAGCTTTAAAAATCCGGCCCAGCAACTGTACCCGTTGCATAAAATGTTATTCCTTCATCCTATTCTCCAAACTCTACCGCAAACAGCACATAATCCCGGTATGGTAATAAAAAGTAAACACGTGCTGAAACCTTTTCCCGTCAAGCGACAACTGACCTCTGCGTGCCGGCTGTGTTGGGTAGGAAGGCAGAAAGGGGTTGGGGGGGTGAGGGGGCGGGAAATTGGGGCAAATATTTTACCATCATCATTTATCATCCATTTCCGACGCACCAAATTGGATGGTATGTTCGGAAGGCTTCTTCACTCCTTGCCGGCACCGGGCATCCGATCGATGCGTAGAAAAATCCTTTCGACAACCTTCGCTTACATCAAAACTTCAATATTTATTAATCAATCTCCTTCATAACCTACCCCGGGGGTAAATATTTCCGCACCCGGGAAGCTTTTTCTTCCGCTTTCGCATCACGCTTCCCGCTCCTCCCGCTCCGGCAAAAGGGACAAACCAAAATTCGTAAGCTGTTTGGATCGGAAATCAGGAAGTTATTTCGGTGGGACGCAATCGCGTCCATCAGGCCCCGGTACAATTGACTGTCGGCGAAACAAGCGAGAACAAGGTGGAGTTGGAAATAGTGTTGCAAAATACAATCCGCAATCCGAGTGAGTGGTGAAACAAGACGCGAAAGACGGGGCGGCTGTGTGGCGGCCTCGGGAATGGTCGATATAGGCCGGCGAATCATTTCCTTCCCGTTCGCCGTTTCAGGCCACGTATAGACGACCATTTCTCGCAAAACAGAACTGTCTCTTTTGCTGGTGTAGTTCAATTTTATTGCTTTCGCCCTTAATCCCCCGTCGAGAGATTATGGACAGTATTATGGCGTTATCCTTTGCGAAAAATGGAGTTGGGGGGGGAAAATACGCTCAGCACGGGGCAGTCCGAATCGATTATTCGGTGGTGAGTGCTTTCGTAACGGACAGATTTATTTTTGCTTACGGTTGCGTGCCCACATCCCCATCCTCACCGACCGTGGGCTACGATAATTTGAGGGCAAATGAGACGGATGGGCTAAAATGTTCATTACTTTCTTGCTGAAGAAGTGTGAGAAGTGAATTGAAGTCATCACTTCGGCTTCAACATCTCCAAACTCCACAGGGATTATGGGGGATTGTGTTAGTTGTTGGGTAAGTTATTTTTATTAGGATGAAGTTGTTTAGCGTTTGTTTGGCGTTTAGCTTTGAGTGTGATTTGCTGCATCATAACTTTCGCATCATGAGGCAGGACTTGTACCAAACCTCCAAATTTGTGACCAGTTCCACGTGTTGAAGATTAACTAATAAACTTCTGATAAACAAAACAAAACATGTCAGAACTCACAAATAAAGAACTTTTGGAGTTATTGAGTCCAAGAAGAATAAGAATTGTGGATAAAGATCAATAAAAATGTATTTAATTCTTATAAATAGGAGGAAGATCCAACATAAAGGTTATATCTTCCATAAAAAGATCAGTAGCAAATCACAGCAGGAATTACCTAAGAACTATAACCTGGCTACGTACTAAAATTGTTTAGCATGCCCTGGCAAATCCTTGAGGCAAGCTGAGGGCATTATCATTCGTAACATAAAGTGCTGTTCATTTAGAATTCGGTCACTCATCACAAGCTGTAAATGGACCATTCTTTAACATAGAAGTATAACTTTCACATCAAATGAAAGGTTTTTAATTTGCTTTTTTACTAAAACAAACAAAAAATTTATAATTTTGATGTACGGATGAAATTATGAACTTTTCTTTTGATGCTTCCCATCAGCTGCCGCACAACCGATTTAGCAACTTTAGCAGCTATTTTTTTCCAATAATATGCCAGTTGTGAGGCTGTTTTGGTGGTTTTGCATGTCTTTTTCAGTTTTCTTTTCATTACTTTCATTCATTATTCTGTTTTTCTTTCATTTCAACCTTTCTAGTAGTACTTTGACACTCCCGAAACCGTTTTAATACACATCCAACTGTAGAAGCGGTGATTTTCAGGAATTTGGCAATTTTTCTCCCGGCCCAAGGCATTTTTCTAGCTCCAAGGTCAAAAACAACTGTAAACTTGCACGGACTTGCAAAAACTATTGCACTACTTGAAGGCGTGCTCCAATACCAACACATAAATGTCAAAAAGTTCCATATAGCACCACTGGTGGCGCTACTATACATTAAATAGTCTGAGCGAATTCTAAATGAACAGTGCTTTATCTGAGTTCTACTCATTTTTTGATGAATGTTACTGTAACAGTAATCGTTCGCACAATTTCCAAAAGGATTACTCTTTGCAACGATATCAATTTGCAGGCTCACAGTTATGATCGACCATTTGAGTTGATGCATCATTGTGCTGTCCAATCAAGCTAATGCCATGAGTTACTCTCTGTCAGCCATTGCTATGAAAAGCCTCCCCGTAGACGCATGGACTAATGATGGTCACCTTCGTCCTTGTTTCCCGTGACGTTACCGTCCTGATATCTATTTACCTTGTTTTATGATCCATGTGTGAATGGTGTCAATTTTGCTTCCTTCCACAAATCTGGCATCCTAATATCCCAGTCACGTTATGGAGCCTGTTTGCGTGAATGCTTCCCAGGCACACTTTTCCGTTGTTCATTTAAACTGGTCCAGGAGTCGAAAGGGAGGAAATTCCTGAAGTGCTGCTGTACGGCTGGAGCGTTTTTTTCTTCTCTCTCGCCCTGAAGATAGAAGTGCCCAGTGTGAAGTGTGAAAATGCCAATCTTCACCGGTCACCGGAACGTTGTCCGCGTACCAGGGTGCCAGGTGTAAGGAAGAATGTTTCAGCAGAAACGGTTAACATAGCACTCGGGAATACTTGGTGCACATTGCTGGAAGGTTTTGCAAGAGTGTACTTTCGCAGCGCTTCGTAACTGGGCTAACGGTTGGGTTGGGTCGGGACAGCAACATCTCTCGGGAGGGGCCAAGGGCTGACCATTCGCCTACACTATCAAAGGAATGCTCTCATGCTGTTGGCCTACCTGTATCCTCACCCATGGTGCTACGGTGTGGACCATTTCAAACCATCCATCCAACCGACCATCCATTCATCCATCCATCAGCATTCGATGTTGGTTGCATAAATATTATGCTTTCTCTCCGTACCGTCCGTGCCCCCCCCCCCCTGGAAACCTTCCATTCACACCGAGAACACGGGACAAGTCAGTACGGTACGGTGTCCGTTTAGGTGGATTGTTTGTCAAACGACACCTAGCCTTGTCCCAGGGTGAAATTTTGTTCACCCCTCTTACGCTTGGCTCAGCACCGGAGCACAAATAGACAAGCAAATTTTGCAGATTATGCATTCCCGTTCGGTTAGCGGTGGCCATCGTCGGTGCTAACACCGGTGGGTGGAGATCCAGCCGGCTGTAGCCGGTGAACCAGCAGCAGTAGCTCCAGGGAGTTATTAAATACTGTTTTCATTTGCACCTTGCAACAACCCGAAGCGTGGCTGCAATTGCAACTCGCCTATCCTGTTTTTTTTGCCTTACTTTCGTTCGCGCTTTGTTTGTTGTCTGATTTGGTCGAGAGCGTACATTAAAGTGAGGAGAAAACATTTACGCCTGATGCTGTACAGCGGTCTGCACGTAGTCGTGCTCCATTCATCAATCAACGTTCCGACGATGATGGAAGCGTTTCTGATGTCGGCAAACTTTGCACAATTAATTTCCAATTGACGCAAACACTCGCACACACAGCCCGTTCCATTTATTGGCTGCCTGATTTTGTGTTTTTGCGAATTGAACAGTATAAAAGCTGGCGCGAGTGCGAGTTCTCGACGGATAATGAATTAGAGATATGTCACCGTTTTTGCTCAGCAAAACAATGTCAATGTTCGCCAGCATTCTTTCGCAATCGGTTTTGATCGGATCGGAAAATTTAGGAAATTGAATTGAAAGCGTGTAAATTTATGCTAAATACGTTTCGATCAAATGTTCGCCAATCGATCGTATCAATCCTGTTTCGTTGATCCCCGGGTAGGTTAATGCTTCCCCCGAAATCCCCCGAAAGTGCAACTCATAAATCAACCTGTTCGTGGCCACACCCACACAAACACTGTCACGGGGATTGTGGGGGCTGTTTTGATGTATGGAACCGTCCCGTCGCGTCGAACTTCCCGCTCGAGTCCTCCTCACCCGCGAAAGGTTAGGATCATAAGTCAATGAGGACAGCCCCGGTTGAACTGTGGCACTCTCAGCTGTCTGCAAAATACCAACCGGGGCGCAGAAATGTATTTACAAAATTGGCTACCGGTTGATCGCGAATCACTGCAAGGTCCAGCTGGAAGCTGGGCAGGGAATAAAGGCAGTGATTATTTGTGCTGTGCACATTCGGTACACTCCAATGGACGCTGCCCGGTGAAAAGGAGGACAGCTGGGGGCAGGGAAATTGATGACAACAAATTTATGTGAACACCCGTCTCGGCATACCACATAATGACATGCGTTTAGAAGCGTCCGCGTCCCGTATCGATACTTGATCGTTGCGATACCGAGTGGGTTTTGCGTAGGTGCATCGTGATAATCATGTGCGAACTAGGGATGAGTTATTGCGAGATCAGGTCAGGTGGACACTTCCGAGAGTCGGGAAATTGGAGGTGGTGTGTGCTAAATTTATTTTAATGTTGATAATTTGTTTGACGACCGCAAGCGCTCGGACGCGACGGAACTTCAATCAATGAGTTTGCTGATGAAATTATAATATTGCTAGAGGGATAATTTGAAGAGCACTGTTGCCTTGGCTCTACTGATTAGAACTCCGAGGGTTGATTTTCAGTGTTATTTTGATGTGTCTTTTAAATATTTAATAAAAGATTTCTAATAAAAAAAATAATAAAATAATATATTATTTAAAGATTTAAACAAAAACTGTATTTCAATATAAAATGTCTTAGTCTGAAATTCTATATTTAATAATTCCTCACTTATGTCTACATCGGGATTTTGACTAACGGTGTTGCAAATTCGGATTTTATCAGTAGATTTTTAACAGCCTCGTTTGTAATCAGAGACGTTCAAAATTTATTACTCGTCTTTTCTCGAATGCAACATGAATAGGGCGCGATCCTCGGAATGCAGCCCTTTTTATTGCCTGGCTGGTGGCGCCCCCTCCCGTCATTTGTTTCAAGCTCCGATCCTCCAGATAAGCAGGTTGTGTCAAAAACTTTGACAAACGGCGTTTATGTAGTCAATAAATTGTTTGAGAATCGCTCTTTTCTTGGTGATATCAGGGAAAACTAGTTCTTCCCAGCTTTGAGTTTTTTGTGCAAATGGATTGATTGATTAATTTTAGAAAAAAATTCCTTTTTTTGTTTCATCATGGGACAGATTGTAGTACTTGTGTTCTAGCGATTCTATTTCATTGCATTTTTCACATTGTTCAGAGTTTATAATGTTCATTCGTTTGAGTGTTTCGTTGTTGTGTACCTTTCCGTTAAATTAAATAGAAGTAAAGGGTTTTCTGGTTGCTTGTCATATTACTATTGTGTAGATTTTTCCATATTTGCTTCCAATTTTTGGACGGGTATTGTGTACATAATAAAAAATGATTCTAGTCTAAAATCATTGATTAGTCTATTTTTGGAATAATTTTTGCGTAGCACTGCTATAAAACTTACTAGAATTTGACAACTTAAACTAGCTTTTGGACACTCAACTTCTAGTAAACGTTAACATGTTGGATGAAGAATAACTTTCATGTGATTTACCACTTGTACGGTTACGTGAAACCTACGGGACACCGTGCGAAAATTGGGCCCATTATGTCCCTTAAATTATTGCGCAAAAACGCTACGCTCGCTCTCGTTGAAGAGCACTTCTCTTACGCACGTACATGCCCCACATGCAGCGGAAAAGTGAAACACGAGCAGTTAAAGCGGAATTGTTGCAAAACGATCGCATACACATGACAGGAACGATTATGAGGCAATTTCGCTTGTCGTCATAAGTTGGTCATTTAAATCCCAACTGCCGCCAAAGGTTGCGACGATCGACGATCTTCAGCTGGGCAGTGAGCCAGAATGTGGGGGATAGGGAAGCAAAACGATGGGCCCGGAGAGGGGAGATCGTGCGGGAATGATTTGTTTGGATAGTATTATTTTATTTTATTTTTATGCGATCGTTACCGGAGTGGAGAAATATATTTAGAAGCTTCACTGTAGTACGCTTAGGAGAAAAAAAAACTCTCTCCCATTGCTTCCATTAGCCATTTTCTTCCTCATGCATTCCGTTTCATCTAGTCGGCTATAAGCTCGCCGCATTGGTGCGGTGACATTTTGGCGGTAAATTTGCAAATCACCATTCTGGGCCATCAACCTGACAGCCACCACACTCGAGCCGGATAGGACAGGGGCGCGGATGTTCTGGTGCGCAAAAGGGTAAAACACGCCGCAAAACGTGAAAGGACAAAAGACAAAGGACGACACACGGCAGCACACGCATATACACGCGGGGCATTTTTGGAAATGCCGCGGAATCAAGCGTGACAGTATGATATTTATGCTCGTCGATCGTTAGCCGGCTTTTCCTTACATTACGGCACCCGGTAGCCGGGCGACAGACCCGAAACTTGTGTACGCAATGTTTGGAACGGCTGAACGGTCGAGTTTGTTTTTTTTTTTTGTTTGCGTCGCCGTACTTGTACGCGCACAAGTGCATTTGTCTGTGCCGTCCTGTCAGAATTGATTGCTATCGATGGAATATAAGCGACAGCGTGGTTGTATAATACTCGCGGCATGAAGGATGGTACGTGAAATGTCTGTCTGCGTGTCTAGGTTCGATCTTTACCGGTTGGTGCGATGCTTGTTATGCAAGGTTCAACACAATGGCGACCCACAGGACAAAAAAACAACAGGGACATAGGCCATGTTTTCTGGCTGCGGCCGGGTGAAAGTGGCAAGCTTAGGAAACAATAGCATAGCTGTCTTTCTTTCGTTTGATAATCGAGTGGTAGTAAAATGCATTGAAATAGATGGTATTATTGTAATAAATTATTGTCTTTGTTATCCTTTTTATTGTAGGACATTCCAAGCTATTTTTCTGTATTTATTTTATCACAATATTTATACATTTCGCTTAAGCTTTAATTCAGGAATATTAAATAAATGGTGATGCAATAATGTTTCAAGTTTTCCCATTGGCAATTGTTAGCTTAACTTATTTATTAAAACGTTCCGTTCCGTGTTACCCAAGTATGGGTGACGATCTGGTGCACTTAGAATAAAATGATCGTTTGTACGTTTGAAACAGAATCAATAGAACAAGCCCCTCAGTTTAAGGAATAAATAGTAGTTTTAATTATTTTTTTTTAATTTTCATATTTTTTTTGTGTTTTAGTTATGTTTTTATACATAAGTATCGTATATATGAATTTTTAAGTATTGAATATGTATGAAATGAGTAAATATTTCTTAAGTTTTGATCTCAAGATCTTAAAATAATTTGTCCAGATTTTGTTGTGGTTTTGGACAATTTTGAAAAAATTGATTTGACTTAATTTTTTTGTTTGTTTTAGCAATTGTTTCTCATGTTTATTACAAATGTCGCGCAGGTTTTGAAGATTTTTTAATTCGACAAATAGAAAACATTATTTTTCTCTCTGCGATTTTTAATGCCGAAGACTTATTTTTGCAATCTTTCATAATCATATCATAGAAACTCTTCGTTCTCTAATGTTGTAATTATTATGTAGGTCATTTTAAGTATATTTATATTCATTATCTCAAATATGAAATGCAAAATTGTCCAAGTGTAAATAAATTAATATTAAATTAATTATTAATAAAAAATTGGAGTTGGTAAATTTTTGGTGATTAGTGAAGTGAAACTGAAAATTCATGTAGTACTAATTTGTTGTAGAAGATCTTATGATTTTTCTATCGAAACCATATCGCAATCTAGTTATACGGTCTCGAACCACTTTGCAGCAAATTTTGCTACGCCATGCCAAGAAGTACGTTAACCAGCAACAGATCGTTTGGAATGATAATAAGTTGATTCCCTGTTGATTCCTCGCTGGCAGAGCATGCTGGCGAAGCTGATAATGTGCTGTTCATCGCTAACGCATCCGATGAAGCGATGCTTGGGACCAAGAATGGAAGCCTAAAATTGTCACAGTTGACCAAAGCCGGTACATCCGCATGTGTACTGGAGTGTGGCAACATTTATAACTTCAAGAGCGAGATTTCTTGCCCTAGCAACCCGTGCCTTCCATTAGGGGTTACGATCAGACAACCAAGGTCTTTGACCAGCTGTGTTGTTTGGTGATTTTTTCACTGTCTGAGGGTCCGTTCGTGCATGGTTCAAGTGGGTGAAAAAAAAAACGCACAACATGAGACTAAATTAATGTGGGAAATTTTATGCCTCCGTCGTGGTTCTACTGCTACTGCTGCTGGCTTTTTTTTCTCGCCCCAAGCCAAATGTTCTTTTGGCTTGTCTTTTGCAAATAAACACGTGCTCTTGGGGTCGGTTTTTTGTTATTGCTGTCCTTTTATCATATGTAATCCACTGCTTGTTTGCTTTCTCTTTTTCTTTCTCTCTTTTTCTTTTTGCGTTGGCATGAGGTTTTTTTTTGCTCGGTCTCATTTCCAATTTTCCTCACGCCGTTGTTCAGCACTTTATTGCACTACACGGAGGATTGTGGCATGTTTGTGGCAATTTGTACGACAAACCATACCCGTTCGTGTTGCACACGCTGCGAACTGCATACACACTTTTGCCTTTCGGACGCTCGTAATCAGTACCGCTTCACAACGGTTTTGTTTTCATGTCATTTTTTTCATATCTTGCGTCCCGTTGTTTGTTGTTCGGTGTATGCTGAAAAACTGCATGTTTAGAATATGTATTGCTTGTGAGTTGTTTGTCCATGTTGTTTCCATCTCCCGTACGTGCAAGCAAGATTAGCAAGTTGTTCTTCACATCCGAAAGGAATCTATTAATCGTTAGGCACTTGGGGTTTTTCTTACCGTTTACACATTCGAAACATTGCTCGTGAAGATCGTGTAATGATCGGTTTTTGTACCACATGTCATGCTGAGCCGATGGATGTTTTTTTATGGCTTTAACTTCGCTTCGCTTCGTAGGGGAGGTATCTCGTTTGGTGCTTGTTTGTGTGAAGTTTCTAAATGTCTTTAAGCGTCGTTAATGGCCCGAACGTGCTAGAGCATGGTGGGTAAGGAGTTGCACATGTGTTGCATCCCAATGTAGAGAAGATACGCTGTGCATCATTGCATTCTTACCGAACGATGCGCTGCTAGCGTTGATCACGCGTTAGCCCGGGTCGTAACAACATGGGACAACAAAAAAGGGAATAACAAGAAGGCAGATAGAAAACTCCGTCGCTAGTCTGGGTTTATTTCAGTTTAGAAACAATAAAATATTTTCAAATGAATTTCAGTTGTCAGGTGGATGTAATCTATGGAACTCGCAGTACCTTGCTTGACATGCTCGAGAGAATGTTATTTTTTCTCTGATGTACAAAATGTAATGACACGAAATGAAGGCATTAAGTCCTAGTTCAATGACGTTTAACTCATTTTGAGACGTGAGTCGATTTACACGTGGAATCTGTTTGGCGGGCTAGTTTAATTGTTCTGTTTCAATCACATATTTGACTAATCTCGCGATATCCCATTGTAGGCCATATTAGAAAGTAGTACCTAGAAAGTCGGGTCGCGTGGTTTACTTATCCGTTTCCGGTTTCTTAAAATCTCCTTAAAATTTAAATGAATAAATTTGATAAACATGAGAAAATTTCCAAACGATTCCAAATGTCTCATCAAAAGCATGTCCCATCAAAGGCATTCTAAAGTATTTTTATGTTTCGCCTTAACTCACTGGAACACTGGATTTCTTAGAATACATATAGGAACCGTTTTAAGAATGCAAGTTCCTTTATTATCTATTAGCAACCAACATCGCGCAGTTCCCGAAAAAGACTAACTCCGCTATCCTCGCTAGCTACCTCCTGACAACCGTGTTGCCAGCTATCGCCTCAACTGTCACCAAGCACAGGGTGATTCATTCCATACATATGGTGCTTTGAGAGTAATAATGCATTTTACGGTAGTTGCTAATAAATTTTCGTTTCTAATTTATGAATTATTGTCTCATGAGCGGAATGTTTGAGAGGATGCATGCAAAATTTGACTTTGAGACAAAAATTGATAAACGCTCTCAAAATAAGGAAATTTTGAGACAAAACTTACCGGCAACGACTGTATTTGGAAAAGCAAAAGGAATGAAAGTTCTACGGTTTAATTTACATTTACATCTTGGCGAATAAACTTCTTCAAAGATAGGAAAAGTGATTGATAGAGTATGATGATTTGTTTCATTTTTTCTTGCGCCAATGTACTCGTTTGAAAGACTGCTGCACTGACGCACTTCGCAGAAAATGAACCCAGCGCTCAGGACCATCTGCTTCATTTCGGCAGCACTTCGGTGCACGGGCAAGACTCTCAATATTTTTCCACTGTTTGCCATCGTGCACTGCCACATCGTTCCGAATCGAAGGTGTGGAACGATTTATTTTTATGATGACATGCAAAGGAGTGCGATAAATAACGAAACCCTGATTGTGCAAGAAAACCTAGCGGGCGCAAACGGTGGCTTCCACAGTGGCCGAAGATGTCAAAGGCAAGATTACACGCGCGATGAATTACACGGTGATAGCTGTCAGGATAAAAAAGAAGGCTCGCTGAATAACGTACCATGCTACAAAGGACGCAATCATTACGTAGAAAGGTTTAGCATGTTGGGATAGGATGCTTCCAGGCATTACCCGTCAAACGGCCACGTAAGCGGAAAATAATCGTTCCATATTTTCGGGGCCCTTTATGTACTGAAGGGAGAAGTGGCATTTAGGTATACAAATGGGCGATATGGTATGAGCGGAATGCGACGATGAGGTTGTGAATTTCATATACCCTCACGTTCTAATGTTGGTCGATTTGGAGAGGAAGAAGAATCAGTGTATTACGATGATTGAGTGTTTTGCAGCTATTTGCATATGTGCAAGATTTGGTATGTTGTTTTTTTTATTCTTTAATTTTGTTTGTGTGTGTGTGTATGAGAAGAATGCGAATCAGCACTTTTTCCTAATTCTTTTCCACAACTCATGCTTGCAAATTTTGTTTGGAGAGCATTATTCCGTACGGTAGCTTCTAGCCGTTTTTATTTTAATTTATATGCTCTCAAAACTTTAAGTAAAAGAAATGGTACATTAACAAAATACAAAAAACGAAAAAAAACACACTTTCCGCGGAAAACAACACTTGACGACGTAAATTAAATTTTCATCTGGTGCCGCGCTTTGACGTGACCCTCGAAACGCCAGAAGGTGGAGGATAATTTATTTAATTATTCACTCGAACGCCGCATACTGCCAGCCGGAGCGTACTGTACCGTGCGTAGGTGTGTGTGTGTGTGGGTGCGTGTGTTTGTGCGTTTCGTCCCCCCCGATGGTGATGGGGTTGTGTGACGGATTCTGGCTGGAAAGTTTCCAATTCTGAGCAGAAATTGCTCTGCTTCCATTTGCTCCGCTCCGTGCTTCACGCAAGGATGATCGACGAGCACGTCGATGAAGTGCCGGGCTTGCATGGTGGTATACAGCGAGGTCGAGTTTTTGCTGTCAAGTTTTCTGACCCAATTTTGGGGTAGTAGGGGTAGTTTATCTTAGCACATCTCCTTGCCTCGGTCTCCTTGCCAACCGGTCAGACTGCAGCCATCACTCCCCCATTCCATCTCACCTTGGTTGTGGGTGAGTGTGTTATTCAAATGAAGCGTCGTAAGAAGGGAAAAATGTTCTAAATTGTATTTTGTGCAGAACACAAGAACACAACTTTGGCATCGTGGTTTGTGATACGGTTATTTAAAAATGGTGGCATCAGTTGGCAAATGTTGGCAATGTCTGTTTGCTTTTGGCGTTTTTTGCAGTTGGTTTAAAGCAGCGTGAGAAACTTAATTGTTTGCAATTTCTTTCGCCGGAAGAAAATTAATAATTGAGCCTTTTTCTATTTAAGTCCTACTGATCTAGTATTTTTGTTACACTTAATTGTTCAATTTAATGTTAATATTTAATTAATCATTTAATATTTATGACGATATAACTCAGACGATATTTCACGTGTTTTCACCAAAACCTTTATTTCGAGAGTCCTTGTTCTTGTGTGTTTGTGTGGTGTCAGGGTTATTACACGGATTAGCGGATCATGTTAACTCGGTGGGTTTAGGTTTAGGAACGCGCGTTGATTTCTTTCGCATTGTGCGAACATCCTGGCCCCTCAGAACCTACGTTCTGACTCACTGGTATAGGAAGAAGGCACAGCTTTACAACAGGACGGATATAGTTACCGGAAGCAGTTTTCAATGTGACAACTCGCGTGACTCCATCAGCACCGGGATGAAGCTTGATGATTCTGCCGATGGGCCAATGGAACGGACTCGTAGATTCATCCTTCACCAGCACAAGTTGTCCGATCTCGATGCTCACTGGTGCCTTGAGCCATTTCGAACGAGGCTGCAGGATGCTTAGATATTCAGCGCTCCATCGTTTCCATATCTGCTGTAGAAGTTTCTGCACGACATGATAGCGTTTGAGTCGGTTCATTGTCACCTCCTCGTAGTTTTTATCAGGAACCGCCTTCAGATTGCCACCAACAAGGAAGTGTCCTGGAGTGAGTGGCTCTAGGTCTGACGGGTCGTCGCTGAGAGGTACCAATGGCCGTGAATTGAGACAACATTCAATTTGACAAAGCAATGTCTCCATGTCATCTTGAGGAAGGGTCGTTCTACCAAGCACACGTACAAAGTGCTTTTGCGCTGATCGTATTGCTGATTCCCACAATCCACCGAAATGGGAGGCCTTGGGTGGATTGAAATGCCAATGAATTCCTTGTGAAGAGCCTTCCTGAATTATACTTTCGCGATGTTGTTTTCCAGTCACTAATGCTCGTAACTCTTTTGATGCACCGATGAAGTTGCGTCCGTTGTCGCTATAAACTTCGTTACACAGTCCCCGTCGAGCGACAAATCGGCGAAAGGCCTGGATAAACTTTGCTGTTGTAAGGTCCAGAACCAACTCCAAGTGCACAGCCTTAGTTGCAAAACATATAAATACGGCTACAAATGCTTTACCAGGTGCAGCACGACGATGAATCGGAGCCAGCGTGATGGGACCCCAATAGTCTACCCCGACGATTGCGAACGGCCGACTTGGAGTGATGCGTGTACGCGGAAGTTCAGCCATAAACTGCTCTAGGAGGCGAGGACGAGCACGGCAACAAGTTACGCATTCATGGCAAATGCGTTTTGCTAGGGATCTGGCCCCGATGATCCAGTACCGTTGACGAAGAATTGTCAATAATAGCTGCGGTGCGGCATGCAAATGTTTTTCATGCAGGTGTCTTACTAATAAAATCGAAAGTGGATGAGATGAGGTCAGTAGAATTTGATGCTTGGCGTCGTATGGTTGGTTAGATCGTGAGAGACGTCCACCAATGCGGATAAAGTTGTCAACTGACAAGAATGGATGAAACCATTTAAGTCGAGAGCTTGCTGACACTGGTGATTTCTGGTTGAGCTGGTACCATTCCCTTTCGAAGATTTCCTTTTGTACAACTTGTAGAATTATTGATTCAGCATTCAAGATTTCGTCTGCGCAGAGAACTGAAGTATCAGTTGTAGAACGAAGATTTTTCACGAATCGTAAACAGTATGCCAATACTCGTAGCAATCTCTTGTAGTTCGAGAATCTGGAGATCAGATTATTCATGAACTCAACCTGTTCGTGATCAGCGCATCGGGCAGCCGGAGTTGAACTAATAGTAACGCGAGTTTCGATAGACACTTCTGGTGGTAGCTCGGATGACAATTGTGGTTTAGGCCAATGTTCTTGTTGAAACTGCAGCCATGGAGGGCCGTGCCACCATTGGTCACAATTGATCAGCTCTGTGGAAGTTAGTCCGCGAGATATGTGATCAGCTGGATTTTCTAGTCCGCTTACGTGACTCCATATACAGCTGCTCGTTGCCTGTTGTATCTTCGCTACACGGTTACTGACGAAGGTGTTCCATTTTGATGGTGATGCTTGAATCCAATGAAGTGCGACAGTACTGTCAAGCCAAAAATAGCTTTCAACATCGAGCCGCATAGCGTGCTGAACCGACTTATACAATTCGCTGGCCAAGAGGGCACTGCAAAGTTCCAATCGTGGAATGCTAAGCGTCTTTAGAGGTGCGACTCGTGATCTAGCGGCAATCAATGAGATTTTAATTGTACCTTCCTGGTTTATTGATCGGAGATATGCACAAGTGCCGTATGCGACTTGAGAGGCATCTGCAAAAATGTGTAGTTGGACGCTAGTAGAGTTTGGTAGTAAGACGCATCGTTCAATTTGCAGTGAGTTTAGTTGAGGCAGTTCTTGTTGGAAGGTTAACCATTGCTGCTTGTACTGTGGTGGGAGTTCAGTATCCCATTCCCAACAGGAACCATCACTTGCCTTAAGCGTCCAAAGCGATTGCATGAATATTTTTGCTTTGGTGACCACTGGTCCCACAAGACCTATGGGATCAAACAGACGAGCTATGTTGGAAAGAGCGGAACGTTTTGTAATAGGTTGGATCTCTGTCAGAGAATTTATACCGTATGTCATAGTGTCGTTTAAAGGATGCCAGCGCAAGCCAAGGGTTTTGATGACTTGATCTCGCTCGAAACAAAATGACTCTTCATCCGCTAACCTTTCTTTCGAGATGCTCTGACGCACCTCTTCGTTGTTTGTGGCCCATTTTCGCAACGAGAAACCACCTTTTTCGACAAGCGTTGATAATTGTTGTATGATTTCGGTTGCTTCTTCTACAGTGGGTGATCCGGTCACCAAATCATCAACATAAAAATCCCTTTTTAGCACTTGGGCTGCCTTAGGATACTCGATGCCTTCATCATCAGCAAGTTGCGAGAGTACTCGCGTTGCAAGATATGGAGCACTAGCAGTGCCATAGGTTACCGTACAAAGTTTGTAGGTGTGAAGCGGTTCGGAAGGTGAAGACTTCCAAACGATGAGTTGCAGAGATGTATCACAGTCATCGACGAGGATCTGACGATACATCATCTTGATGTCAGCAATTATCATGATTGGATGTGTCCGTGCACGCATGATGATGGTTCGGATGTCGTCTTGTATGGTAGGCCCTACAATCAACGCATCATTTAATGAGACTCCACTAGCCGTTTTGCACGATGCGTCGAAAACAACACGGAGTTTTGTCGTCGCAGAATCAACTCGCGTCACTGCGTGATGCGGAAGATAGTAGTACTGTTTTGTTTTGTCTTCATACTCCTTCTCTGAAATACGTTTCATGTGACCCAGTTTGCTGTACTCGTCGATGAACGAACAGTACCCCACACGTAGTTCATCATTTTGGAAGCGAGTTTGTAGCAGATGAAACCGACGGACAGCTGTATTGCGGTTAGCAACTAACTTGGCGAGAATGTCTGTCTTCACCGGTAGCCTAACTACATATCGCCCAGAGGAAGTACGAGTAACCGTGTTCCGAAAGTGTTCTTCACACGCGGATTGCTCGCTCGTCAGATGGCTCGTTGAGTCTTCTTCTATTTCCCAGAATCGTTCCATGAGTTCATGGACTTCATTGACGCTTGTCGAAGCATGGTGAACTGAAATAGAATTAAAGCATGACATGAGCGTACTTACGACTGGCCCAGCGACAATCCATCCAAGTTCGGAATTGACAAGAGTGGGTCGATCTTTTCCGAGATGAATACGTCCTGATGGCTTCATGATGTCGTAGAAGATTTCTGCTCCGATGAGGACGTCAATTCGATCACTGCGATGGAAATAAGGGTCAGCCAGGAAGATGTTGCTCGGTATGTTCCATTCTGAAGTGTCGATCGACGAAAAGGGAAGGTTTTCCGTGACCTTCGGTAAGACGTAGAGTTGAAGATCGGCGAAGTATCGCCCGATCCGCGAGCGAAGTGTCGCTCGTATTCTGTATTTTGTTGTTGTAGTCGTGGAACTGATACCCGATATTTTGAGGTTTGTTTTCTCCTTGCGTGATTTGAGTTGCTGGGCTAAGTTTTCAGTAATGAAGCAGGTGTCACTTCCCGAATCTAGCAGCGCTCGTGCGATGTGTTCTGTACCGTCGTCGTCAACGAGAATTACTGTGGCAGTGGCCATCAAAGTCATTTTCTGAAGCCCAGACGACGTACAGGTGATCGACTCGACGACCGACGACGTAGCTGATGTGGTCGGAGTATCAGGATCTCTTAAGGTTGGTGAATCAACGTGCTGTTGCAGCAAAGACGGACATAGCTGGGTGTGATGGCGTTTGCGGCATTTCTTGCAGGTGCTAGATGATTTGCATTCTCGAGCTCGATGTCCAGGACGCAAGCAGTTCAGACAGAGTTGGTGCTTTGTGACGAACTTTTCTTTTTCCTGTGAGGAAAGCTGAAAAAACTCAGTACACATGTATAGTGGATGGTGTTGAGAACAAAACGCACAATCTCTGTTGTTGGATGTGTGAGTGGCGAGGGCACGATGTTTTGTTGGTTTTTCCACTGTTGGTGTTGACACTTCTTCCAACACACTAATACGTCTGTAGATGAACGCAACCAGATCAGTGTACGTTTCCACATCCTTTTCCGCAGCGTATTCCTTCCAACCTCGTTTCGTAGTCGAATCCAGTTGGTTGCTAAGCATGTGGATGAGCAGTGTGTCCCATTGAGCGGTAGGTTCACCCAATTCTTTTAAGGCACTTACGTTGGCTTCAAAGTTTTCTACCACTTTTCGAAGTTCACTGGACGATTCCTTTTTGAGCGCAGCATTTTCGAACAATGCATCCAACAGGAACTGTTTGACCTTCTTCGGCTCATTGTAGTGCTTCAAAAGTAGCTGCCATGCGACATTGTAGTTTTTTTCACAGATAGGAATGTTTTGAATGAGCCGTAGAGCTGAGCCGGATAATGATGTACGCAGATAGTACAACTTCTGTGTGCCTGAGTAGTGGGGAGAACCGTGTATCATTGAGGCAAATATTGAATGAAAATTCATCCAATCCTTTGGATTGCCGTCAAAACTGGGCAATTTCATGTCTGGTAGCTTCACTTTTGAGACGGTTAATACATTCTTTTCGTCCTTCTCAATGGAGCTCAACAGTCTACCTTCAGCCTGGTAATATGCTTCTTCGACCGTTTGCCGAACAGCAAAATGATCTTTCTCTTTGCCCTCATCGAGTACTAATAGCTCATCCTGTATGGTGATGAAACGTTCATACAGTTTTTTGAGGTTATCCCTACGTGCGCACACCTCTGTAGAAGATTTTGCGGCTCTTTCCGAAAATGACAAGATCGCATTAATTGACTGCTGCACTGCATCCAGCTGAAGTTTCAGCGACTTGATTTTACGCGCTTCCGCCATTCTGTTTGCTTGTAAATCCGGTTCGAAGGACCAAAAATGACGATATAACTCAGACGATATTTCACGTGTTTTCACCAAAACCTTTATTTCGAGAGTCCTTGTTCTTGTGTGTTTGTGTGGTGTCAGGGTTATTACACGGATTAGCGGATCATGTTAACTCGGTGGGTTTAGGTTTAGGAACGCGCGTTGATTTCTTTCGCATTGTGCGAACAATTTAGTATTTAATGTTTAATTATATTTAAATATTTAATTTAATATTTAATTTATGTAAAGTATGCTCGATTCAATACGAAATTAAGATTAATTTTGATCGCGATGACATTATATGGTGGTGTTAGTTAGGATTCGATCTGTATCTCGCGAGTGGTGATGTATCTGTTGTCGTCTGTGTGCTGAGGAGATATCTATTTCCTGAGTCCATTAGATCGAGAGCAGATATCTCCATCCAGTATTCGATGATATCGCGGAACGAAATCTTCTTCCGGCAGACGGTTTACGCTCCGGACTGTAGGACTCATAGTGGAGGATCATGCTTGCTGTCCGGGCTCTGCCGTGCACCAACCAGCCGCGAAGGTTGCTGGTCTCCCGGTGCCGCCAGACTCCGAGCATCAAGATTGCCCACCGATTGTTGCCGCTCTACGGTGTCTTCACCGACATGGTTCGCGCTTCGCAGCGACTGCCTTCAAGCTAGTTGTCCCAAGCTTGCGGGGGCCTATGCGGTCGGAAGGGGAACCCTGCCAAATGTTGAACACAGCAGGTCGGAACGCTCAGGATGAGCCCCTTGGTTGCGCAGGAGAGGAGAGTGACCACCGCCTAAACGCCGACTAGTGTCCAAACAAAATTACCTCGTTTAGGGTTTCGTCTGGCTTAGAGGGCTTACGAGGAATGCGAAAGATTTCGCTTGAATTAGTTTGCTGCACTCAATATCTCCTTGCTACTGATTTAAGTTTTATTTTTTGCCATTTACTTAATATTATATCTTTGGGGTCTGCGATCGTCTAACGTTTTGACGTTGTCTGGCTAGAGGTTCACTAAGATTCTTACATTCACAGTTCTTCACTATCTCGAGAGGATCGTGTGAGTGGACAATTTTTTCTTAATGGAATCACTATTCTTCCCAAGAATTTATACTGAATTATTGACCGATGATCTTCGAAAGTTACTTCATATGTCCCGAACTCTTAGATGATTTTGATGTAGTTTTAATGACTTATACTAAATGACCTGGTCAGTGATTTACTATTTTGTATTGGACATTTATGAAATTGTCAGCTTATGAATCAGACAGGTTTAGCATTGATATTATAAAACTACTCCCAACGTCTTGTTAGTAATACAAACATTGTAGAGCAACATCTTTTAACGGCACTAGAAGCAAACTGCCATTTTTGGAAGGAAAACGTTGATTTTTTGAGCAGCCAGAAGTATTAGGTAGGTAAGAACTTTAATAAAATCTCTTTCTGTAAGATAAATTCTAGAAACGGAAGTACAGAAGTTAGGATCAAAAGGCATGATAGTGTCTTGTACCTACGCCAGAATGTGCATGAGAACAACCGCAAAAATAAAAATACAACTAAACATGTTTAGCAGAAGTTAAAACGCCAATTGAAGCAATTTTTTATTGCCCTTATGTTTATGGAGTAAAAGTTCGTTATGCTTTTAAAAAATGTAGTAGCTTTCTTTTCACTTGATTCTTAATTGGATAATTTGCTCTTAGTTGTTCATGAACTCCAAGCGTATCGGTCTGTGGGTAATGGTACAAAGCGAATAATTCACTTCAACAAATATGATGATGTCAATTTGATTTGCGTGCAACCAGACCACTCGAAAACATAAACAAAATGTGTTACGTTTACGTTTAAAATTTAAGTTTAAACCACAACGCAGTCGCCTAACCTTCCGGGGACACGTTCGCATCAGGTATCGTCTCGCCCCGTTCCTTGTGCATCGCTCTCGCATTTGTTTCGGCGGAACAAATCGGGGTAATGTGTGGTTCACGGTACGGTTTTGCCGACCACCGTCGTTGATGGCGTACGATACGGCTTCTGAAACGCCGGAAACACAACATTAGATGAACATTTTTCGTTCGCTTCGGAAACAGCCCCCCGGTCCCTTGCACCTTGCAATCTGCACCCGAGTGCAGTGCGGGTAAGGTGCTTTTGCCTACTTGAGACCGTAACCTCCAGACAGCGGACCGGGGGAAGGTAGATTAAATTGCTACGAACCCATGAAACCCGGTGGTGGCGATGTTGGATGCGGTGTCGCGATGTTGAAAACGGAAAACTCACCCCCCCAAGTCCCGTCCACCCCTGCCAATGATGGTGTGCTGCAAGGCGAACAGCAGGCCATGCATACATGAAAGGCTTTTCACTCTACGATGAATTATTTCATTCGTCCGAAGCGCAGTCGCAGCGACGAGTTCCTGTACAGCGATTCGTGGTACCACTTTCGGGTTTGCATATTTTACGCCGTGTTAAATCGTATGTACCGCATTGCACACTGTACGGTACCAGAAACCCATGGCAGGCAGTACAGGAAATATTGAGTATTTTCGGCGGGCGAGGCAAAATTCGTTACTAACCCGATCCGGTCGCAAAACCGCTTGACCTTACTTTAAATGGGCTAGATTTATGGAAAAGAGTTTCTGCCCGAAAGGGCCCGCTAAAGTGACTCCTGTCCCCACTGCGGGCAAATCGCCGGTTCTCTTTCATTCTCGCTCGATCGCTGGCTGCCCTGCTTTTCGGGCTTTTGTTTTCCAATCAATGAGCCAGAATGAGGTTTACGGACCCGGGTATATGAAGTCATTAGGTAAACATATATCCCCGTAAAACATATGCACGTACCGGACAGCACACGGCCGTCCCGGTTGTTTGGTTGTTTCGTCCCCCCCCAAACAAATTGCTTTCGTTCCTTCCGTTTAGGAACACTGCAGGCCCCCCTTCTCCCCCACGAAGGCTACGGGTCATCCCCCCCACTCAAATTCACGCTCGGTTGGGTGTGAAATATTTCCTGCGGCGGAATGCATTACATCCTCTTCACGGTCGCCGAGCTGATGGCAAAAGGGATGAGGGAATTTCGGGCAAAAATTTATGCACTTTTAAGTGAGAATCCTACAGTGAAACAACATACCAACGAGGGGCAGACGGAGGAAGGATAGTGGGAGTTTGAGTGGATACTGGGGTAGCCAGCAGCGTGTGTGGGCAGCGTGGAGGATGTCTACAATTAGCGATGAATTTATTTTGACATTTATGAGATGTTCACGCCATCAGGGCAAACGACACAGTACCGCGTGCCTCTTGGTGTTGATGAGTTTTCTTTGCAATCTTCTGACAGTGATCTTTGTGCATCGCTTAGCCAACCCTGTTTGGTTGTTAGTTTTATTTATTGGTATATTGTCAGCCATTGTTTACCTTTTCTGCGGTAATTTACTTTAACTGGACAGTGTGAAATAGTAACAACAAAAGCAATGTTGTTAATTAAGATACTTGTTAATACGCTATAATTAATACTCTGTTTTAGATTACGGCATCGAGTCCGTCAAACCTTGATGATTTTGATGGCAGATGAATCAATGACATCACTCCATCTCAATTAGGGCCTATAGCTCCTTCATAGTTCTTGAAGACATAAAAAGACCTTGAACTAAAAAGTTTTGAAGTTTTTGGTTGGTTGGTGGCTTTTGGTCGTTTTTCGATTGGAAGACCATTCTAAAAACTCAAAGAATATGCGTTTTGCTGTTTCTCTATTGTTACTACACAGGTACATACAGGGCTGGAATATATTTTTGAAAAAAGCGGCTTTTCGTCGCCTTTTCTGGGCAAAGTCGATGTCTCAACTGTAGCAAGTTACTTGTAATTCTTTAAAAGAAATAATAGAAGATAATAAAAGGAAGTGGAATTTAAAGGGTGCTCCCGAAAGTATAAGCACGATTTAAAAGTTAGACAAAAAATAATACCTGTTCCAGAAACTCTACGTCTATTTATTAAAAAGAATTTGTGGAGTGTCCTGTAGTATTTCCCAAAAAAAAAATCGATCGTATGCTAATGATCGCACTTTTGATCTGACACCTCCCATCAAGTTCAGCACAGACTTGTCCTGAACGATTTTCGATCCTTTCTTCCAGGCTTTTTGAAAACTGTCGATGTTCTCCGCAGCTTTAAAATGCTAGTGGACAGAGGCCAAACCTGGCCAAAACAACACTGGACCAATATGTTTTCGTATTATGGGTCGATTAACGTCGATTCAAACACTCCCGGATGTAGGAATCGGTCCTCATCGTCTCCGTTGTCACTAAACGGTTCGGACATCATAACGCATTTGCAAATGGCTTGCCACACCATCGCCTTTTTTTCGAATTTTTCGGGAAATATAGATTTTTCGGCTTCTTCGACGTCCTAGCTTTCAGGCACGGTGTAATATTGACTCCCCAGAAGAGTTTTGTATTCATAATTTACGTACGACTCATCGTCCATCACGATGCATGAGGATTGGCGACACAGCAGCTTGTCGTACAGCTTCCGAGACCGATATTTAACGCATGTCAGGCCGTTTTGTACTCCGTTTCGGTTTCTTTGGCTTCTTATACGTTTTTAAATTCAATCTTGCCTTAGCACGTTGGATGTTACTGTTTGATGTCGCAGTTGAGCTAGTTTATAGCACAAAATCTAAGCAGAATGGTGAAAATATGATAGAAATATCCTTTTTTTGTCATATAAAACATTTGTGTTAAACTTATTTTAATGTAATCTTTCTAAAAATCGCCTGATTCGCTGAATAAATAAAATTCAGAGAAGGAAGTCGACTCTGTGACTTTGAAGTATAAACGAAATTACACCAGGATCCGACTTAAGCGGGTTTTCCCGGGTTTATAGCGATCCGCTATAATAGCGTATCTCGGGGACTGCCTGTACCCAGTTTTTGAGCCCCATCGCGAATGGAACTTTCCTTTCTTTGCTCGAACGCTTTTGCTATGTCCCGGTCCAACCGCTGATCGACAGGACCAGGATTTCGGTCACTTTTCGGAGCATCCTCAAAGCTGGACTCCTCCCGAAACTTTTGGATGGCGGCACTAATTGACTTAGCGAAATATCGAGCACCATTTGTGCAGAATGCTTTTGCGCTTTGTCAACGGAAATGCCTCGCATTGTAACAGACGCTATTGAAAAAAAAATAGTTTTAATGCACTAGCTAGTAGCTCTGAATGTAAACAATCAAGCATATCAAGAATCAGCTGTTTTACGTCATCCGTTTACTAGAAAACTCATTTAGAAATCGTGCTTATACTTTCGGGGACACCCTTTAATAAGACTACTTTGATTAAGGGAAGGTGAACACTATCCTTAAACATTAGACACACTCCTTGAAAACTAAAGATGTTTTAAATGTTCATCAACAACACTTAAACTTTCGTTCGTTACTTAATGTTTCGTTGGCATTGTTAAACAATAAATACATAACAAAGAATATTAATTTAATTTCAACGTAAACCGTTGCACTTAGTCTTTGAAGACGCTTCAGACTCTACTCCATCGCTGTTGTAGCCTCGATCAACTAGTGCAACATATGTGCTATCCCCCCCCCTGTGAGACGAATCCAACTGCATGGTCCGCCGACCAACATTACATCTGAAATTGCCCATACGTAATCGGATCGTTTAGAGAAACCACGAGTCTCATTTAAATAATAACGTCCTGGTGTAGGGGCGCCGAGTTTTGTTCCACCCGCACCCTTCGAAGGGCGTGTCCCGTAACCGTCTTCAGCACTGGCAGTTTGCAAAAAAAAACAGAAACGATGAATGAATTGAATGAAATGAGAAGCAAAGACGATATTCGTTAGTTGCTCCATTGTTAGTTTGCCAGGAAGATTGGCCACTGGTCGCGCAAGACAAAGTGCATCGGTTGTTACGCACGGACGGGGGGGACGGGGGACCCAACTTACGGATCGTCTGTACCAGATACCGACGGTGCCGGTGAAAAGAAGCAGTGCAGCACATTAATCAGCGCCCGATCTCTCGTAAAAGACGTTTGAAAAAGTGGATCCAATCTTTTCGCCTTGCTTTGTCGGTGCGAGGAGAACAACCGACCGCCAGCCAGCAACCCGCAGCGCCCGATGGAGAAAGGCTGGTCACCCGCATCCCATGGAGCATGCAAACATGGTTATAAATACACCCGGCACGAGCACCGGGAGACCGGGAGTGTGCGCGAGGTCTTAGGTTATTTGCTGCTGAACAAAACGTTCGCTCGTACGGTTTCGAGCGGACAGAAGGGAAAATGCGATGAGGGAAATGGAGGGCGTACAACTTCATTCTTGAAAATGAGGTACAGCAACATCCACCGTCGACGGGGTTCACCGACGTTGACGATGATGCCGCACCGCAGCGCTAACGAGCTGGAACCGTCTCGTGCAGCAGCGGTACAGCGGGTGGATGTTTTGTGCGAGGCACTGTTTGCAACGTGTTGACGCGTAGGTCATGGTCGCATTGGGCTACGAACTCGTCGCGTGTCCCTTTAATCGTACGTTCATTTCGGTTCTGTTCCTCTACGGTTCTGTTGTGCCGCGGACTTTCAACGTCGGTGGGGTGGGATGCGAATAATTGGGTCTCCGTCGTACGGTCGGTGGATGGATGCTTATTTTTCCTGCATAAATAACGAATGTCGGGGGAAAATGTGCATATGTGCGAACGGTAGAGCAAAGTGCATCGGCTTTGGGTGTGTGAGAGAGTAGGGCGCTCGTATTGGTGTGTGTGTTGATTAACAGCTGTCTTTTTGGGGTAAAGTCGCGCTGACACCCTGTGGCATGATGGATTTATGCTCTTGCAGCTCAAAGTTCAATGTAACACGTAGACGGGGGAGCATTACATTAGAACTTTACAACATTACATCAAGGTTTACATTAGTTATGGTTTGTCAAAATTATTCGACAAATCTTACCAATGCCGCAATTTTGTCTCTCGGTTAAAATGATTTTATTTATTACGGATATATTGTTAATAGAGCTCATTTTAATCTATGGTTCATTCAATTATTACGTAATAGGGATGATAGGGAGGGTTGGGAGGAGGAAGTCATGGTGTCCACTCAGTCTCAATCTCAGAATGATGCATCCAAGTTATCCACCATCTTAAAGAACTTCATACAATCAATCATTAAGCATACATCAGTTCATTATTCCATATCATTTAGTGCTCGTACGCTCATTCACGCTACAATGCGCCATCATGATCGGTGTGGTTGCCGTGTTTGTCATCAACGGCATCCCTCTATCTTAATTTGGGCCTACCAAGCCTCCTCTGTCCATGAGGACGACCAAAAACGGTTTTTTGGACAGGGTCGTCCGGTGTCATTCTCATGACATGACCAGCCCACCGGAGCTCAGACTGGTCTAATCTGCTGTAAGGACGGTAGGTTCGCCGTACAACTCATAGAACTCATCATTGTAGCGGCTCCATTGTCCTTCCACACATACGGGGCTAAAAATCCTTCTAAGCATCTTCCTCTCGAACTCGGCTTAGAGGGTTTCGTTAGTATTGGACAAAGTCCATGTCTCAGATGCGTATGTGAGTACTAGAGCTACATAAGTTCTATGTTCTCCCCGCTTCGTTCAATTGAAAATTATTCATTAAATCTACTTTACCACCAAATGTAGTTATAGTCCTACGTTTGGGATCTGAGGTGATTGAGGACTGGTATACGAAGCGTCTTCCAGAAATTGATTTCTTTATGCCCCTATCCTATCCTATCCTAGAACCTATTCAGCCTTGGTTTAGTTAACTTGGTACATGCCAATGATACAAGTTATATTAATGAAGGATACGGACAGCCAGCCAACAAAAATTGTTAACAAATATCGTATGCATAATCGTAGGTGTATGGATTGAAAAATGTTCTAAAATTACTAGTTATATATTTTGTATCTATAATTCAGATTGCATTGATTTTCAAATGATCTAAAACTTGCACTGAATATATCAACATTTCTCTAGCGAAGAAACATTCCGTACCTTTTAAAAACGGTCGTTTTAAAACGTGAAGATTAAATATAAATTTATAAATACGTGAAAGATTCTCTTAAAATGTACTTAAACTGTTTAAATACTAATATAATAAGCCTTTAAAATGAGGCATTGCGAAAACCGATTTTGCGGTACTCATCATCTTTTCGTCAAAAGTCATTGAAAACCAATTTGTTTTTTAAGTCACAATCTAGTGAAATCCAGTATCAAATGTCCAATTAAACATTTCAAGTTAAAGGCGACTTTTTAGTACAAGATTTTCCGTTGTTCTGTTCTAATTTGAGCAGTAGTTATTTGTGTAAAGTAAACCTGATAAACGTTTCAAATGGATACACATGGATAGTTAAGGATATAGGTTTACGAGATGAACTACAGCTTTGGCATTTTATGGAATTATTTTGAATTTCTTATCAGTTGTTCCAGATACCTTCAAGCTTGATAAAATACGATAGACAATTTCTAGTTTTTCAATATGTTCGTAAATTTGTAATTCTGCAATCCTTACTCTTACTCTTAAAGAACAAATGTAAAATATATAAAAGTCATCGGAAGTTTTTCCATTGTTGTGTTTCATAACCGCTAGATTAGCTTTCCTTCCTCACTCCGCATAATTGATTTCTGGGTGCTTTTCAATTTTCAACCCGAAACAAAACGCTGTTACGCTATCGGTAAAAGATCCCTATCCGCCATGATCACAGACCAGAACATAAAACTAACAGTGACACCTTTGCCTTCGCCTGGTAAGGGTAATAAAATTTCCGTTTTACGACACTTTTCCTAACCTGTTTTTGCCCGTTCGCCAAAACCGGCGATGGTGTGTACTAAATTTTGCTCCCACGGCGGCCTGGCCCAGGTCCCTGTCACATAAGGTTCGCGTGTGTCTTACGCTTGTCAGGTTACGTTCCGTGACCGGCAGTGTTGCACTTTCGAAGCATCTCATTTGCAACATTTTCTGGCCCGGCTGCACCGGCTGGGGCCGGTTAGTTTTACCGGGACATTGAGACACTTTCTTTTTGGGGGGAGGGCCGGCCGGCCTTGCACGATAAGGCAATCCGGCTGAGTAAACAGCTTTTTATGGTTTATGGAATGGAGCGAAACATGGCGGGGAGGGGAGCGACATTTTGCTGAGCTGTCGCATGATGCGTGATGGTGCCAAGATACTGTTTCTATTTAAGATGTGTACTTGTGTCAGCTGTGAAGTATGATAGGTTTCTTTTTCTGATGGATGAGATACGGCTGAAGGATATACGAAGCCCATGATAAGCGATGCGGTGGAGTAGACAATGGGTTTTGTTGTATTTTTTAAAGTTTCACACTAGCAATGACACTAATTTAATAGAATGTGGAAAAAATGCGCAACTTCATCCCGGGAGAGCAAAAGGTAAATCCATCAAGAACCGCACATCTCTTCTGCACATGTTACACTGAATAAAACATCGGTTTAGCAGATATCTCCATGCGCCAGTGCAAAATTCATTCCATCAAGTGCGGTTACCATGGTGAAGGAAGTAATTTCTTTCCCGTCTTTCCCGCGGTACGGTGTGCGCGCGAGGGCTCACATCCCGGACCGGCAGTGATAAGCCGAGCGAGTGTGATCGGAATGTTCCAGTAAGCACCGAGCAAACATTGGTCAAGGATTGGTAAACATAAATTAAAAACATGTTTGCATGAGCGCGTGGAAGTGAAGTGGAACACGGAACTAAAAGAGTGAAGCAAAAAAAAACCCTATTGGACACTACCATGACCAGAGGAGGATGGGAATGGTTGTGGCTGGCTAGATGGGAACGGGAAATGAGAAAAAAATACTTCAGATCGAAAACGACACACGTGCACTCAATGTGCGGTGCATAGCTGGGCCAAACCGGAAACGTGGAACAGAAAACAAACGGCCGGCTATGTATCGTCCGTCACACCTACGCCGTGCTAAGTGTCCTGGGGGTAGCGCTGGTAGCGCTGACGTTCGTAGTTAGTAGTCGTCGATGGTTGAGAGATATTGCAGTCTTATCAATGCTATATATTAGGTTTTTTTTTGTTGTTTTTGTTTCGTTTTATCTACCATTCTCCCCCAGCAAAAGCTCGCAACCACTGGCAGTGAACGGTTCTGCCGGAAGGGCTAGTCCTTTCGGGTCTGGGAGGGCCCAACATCGGGTTGGGTGGTTGATCGGTTCAGTAAATAAAACCGATGTTTATCGATTATCCTTTCGTGTCCCCACGGTGGATCGAAAGGGGGGAGGGGGAGAAGAGGGGGCAGAATAGTGCCAAGGATTGTTTGGCTTTTGCCGAGGCATGGTTTTATTTTGCATCGTTTGTTTCAGTGTGCATAACTCGGGACCAAGGGAGAAAGGGACTTCTCGTTGGGTTGGCTTTTTTTTTTTTTTGTTTTTCGCTCGTCGGAAATTCTCGAAGGTAATATTGAAGTATCTCACATAGTGAGCAATTTTTTTGTTATTGCGCAACTCTGAGGTTAGCGAAGAACGTCCTGCTGGAAGACTGCTGGTTGCGCTATAACTTATGCTGCCCCCGTTGGGTTCCTACCATGCGGCATGAGTGGCCCACTCCCAAGAGTAATAGCTCGCAGGCTACTTCACCAAAGTGAGATAAAAAAGCTGTAAAGTCAAACTGTACGGTAAAAGAATAAATTTTACTTTGGGAAATAGCACATCGTAGGTTATTTGACCTACGTTACGGCGAGTTTTTGAATGCCGAGTCGCCGTTTGGACAAAGGTAAAGTGATCATCATATCATTCAACATTCAAGACGCTTCGTAATAATTCCTGCTACGGCTACGGTGCCTGGTCGTAATAAATTATCATAATACAGATTGGATGTTGACACCGGACGATGGAGCTAGGGCTGGTGGTTTGTTGGACCACCCGTTCCTTACCATACCTGCAGACCAGCGCCACCGCTAGTCGTCCGCTAGGTAAATCGTTATTATTTCTCTCAACTATCCCCCTTACCACATGGCAATTGAAAGCAATAATGTGCAGTTTTTGCACAAAAAAAAACCCCAACCGACCGGTGACAATTGAGCGTTCTCGGGCCAGTTGGCTTGGCGTTCTCGTCCGTACAGTAACACACTCACACAAACAAAAAAAAAAATAACCGCTCGTACCCACAACCCGTAGAAATGATGGGAGAAGTTTTGTGAAGGTGAAATTTAAATATTTATTACTCATCGTAAACTATTCCACGAGGGCGAGGTGCGTTGTGGCGACGGATAGCTTAGCTTTGGTGCAGAACCACCGGAACGGGACACACCGGGCCGAGGGCAGTATCGTGGGTGGGTGTGTGTGTGTGTGGATGAAAAGTTGTGCGACGAATTTTTACGAATTCAGCATGAATCAATTTTCGCACAAAAGTTCTAATGGATGTACATTTAATTTGGTCTGCTGGATTTGTTGGTTGGCACACAGTTTATACCCAGGTCGGAACTGTGGAACAAAAAAACGAAAAGAAAAGAAGAGAAACACACTTTTGCAAGGATAAATTGATTATGCTTGGTTTTTGTTGACAAGTGGAAGAAGTGATTGTAAATTTATAGAGTATGACTTTCAGACTAGTGTACCGAATGTTGCCGCTTAAGTGCGTAACAGTTTTAGCGTTTAAATCGGATGATTTTTTAGCCTTTGCCTAGTTTATCTCTTGTTAAACATTTTATTTAATTAGCTAAGTAATTTTGTAAAAGTTATTTGCCATTGTAAACTTTTATATAAAGTTTATCAATGTATTAATGTGCAAATACTGTATTACTGTAATACTGTATTTATTTCAGGCAGAAAAGTAAAAAAATAGTATGGATTTGCTTATATTGTTAATTTTATTTTTTTAAATTAGATTTCGAAAATTAAAAGAAAATATATTAAAAATATATTTTTTTAATTAAAAAATTATTTTTTGAAAAATTTTGTTCAAAATAAATAAATTAGTTTTGGTGTGGTGTTAAGAACGAAAATTTGGCCGAGTACACCCGGTATATGGCGACCTTTCACTGTTTGGAGAAGGAAATATTGTAACGTAAATATCGTGTTGTAAGGTGCAATAATATAGGACTTAGTATTCTGGAAAATATAGTAAAATGAGTCAGTTCTTACACATTATCCCACTGAGCAATTGCCACATGATTCAACGCACGTGTGCAAGTGATTGATCTTTTCGTCCATGCTTATTGCAGGGCAGATTAAAGACGGTGGGAATTTGTGTGGTTCTGTGGTTTGTGGTGTTTGATGCAACTCGAATACTACATCACTTTTTCCGAGTGGCATAACAGGGAAACACCACGTCCTAGTTCGTCGACGTGTGATGCGGGGTACAAAAACAAAAGTAACGCTACAAATGGCGGCTCAGCAGGAATCGAACGGAGCGAGTGTGTTGAATTGGTTTGACATGGTTGGATACGATCCCTGCAGGACCCGGAAGCGAGATAACCCGGATAACCCGTAAAAGAAGCCTGGTGTTTTGGTGCTCTTGATGCGTTTGGGGGTATTGAAATCGCTGTTGGAATCCAATGTTCTGAGCAAAACTGTCAGTAAATAAGTAAATAATAAAATGATCATTTGTCATATTGTTATGTGGTATAATACATGTATAGCTACCATGTGGATTGTGCGGTAATACCACAAAAGTTAAGGATTATTATAGTGGCAGTAGTAGACTCAACGATGAGCAGAAGTGTTACACACTCTTTGTTCAATTTATACACCGGTGAGATAGGACGTGAAGGTTTTCCTCTAAAAAAAATGATTGTAAAGTTAAGTTTGTTTGTAGTTGCGTATTAAATATGTTACGCTAAATAACATAATTATATTTTAATTTAATTTGATTGTAGGCACACGGAGCTTCATTCCCGAACCAATTACACGTATAGATAAATAGAAATAACGTAGGAAAGAGAAAAAAAAAATATAATATAATAACTTCAGAAAAGGTCCGCCTAAGCTGTCCTGAGCCTTTTCGTACGCAACCGCGTGCGGCTACGCATTTACTTCCTTTTTCTCTCTTTCTCTTTCTCTTTTTATCTCTCTCTCTCTCTCTCTCTCTCACTCGCTATCGCTGTCCTCTCTCGCGATCCTGTCCACTCTAGTGTTGGGCGGATCGGGTCGGATTTTGGGATTGGATCCTTCATTGGATCAATCCGGATTCGAATCCTGAATCCAGGATCCTCTGGATTGGAATCCCAAACAATCCTTTTCGATCCGGATCTGTCTGTCGTACCGGGATCGAAATCCAAAACAAGAGTGTCCGGATTCGGATCCTTCAGGATCCGGCTTCGTCAATACGAGAATCTGGGATCGAAATCTAAAATAAGAGTCCAGATCCCGGATCCGGATCTGTCATGATTGGAATCTGGGATTGTGCTAGGGACTGTTTTCGAATGCTGATATTTTGTGCTTTATTGCTTTTGTATTCTGTTCCTTGTGAACGCATTTTCTCAAAGGTAGGGCAAATTTATACGGATAGAGGAAATAGGTTGCTCCCCAAGAAACTGAATGAAATATTATTTCTAAAGCATAATTTAAGCGAGGAAGACATAGAAATAATTGGATATTTTTATTTGGATTTGGATTTTTATAACTTTGATTTGTAATTTTTTAAATTAATACATTTGGTTTAAAACATATTAATAAAAAAATCACATAATGTATTTGGTGATCTTGAATTGAGTAAAACTTGAGTAATTAATTTAGTTTCCTATTTAAGAAACTAAAACGTACAATTTTAGCTGTCCATTGCTACATGAAATTGTGATATGCTGATAATCTGCTGATGCTGAAAAATGATAATCTCATGAATCTTGAGTAATACTGCAATCGATACTGAAAATAGTGAATAAGAATAAATAAATTTAATTATTTTTTTTATTTCACATAAGCTCAATTGTGTGAACGCACAAGAAAAAAATGTCGTATTAGCATATCCACTGTACATTTTCTTTGATTACAAACCAAAGAGTTTTTTGTGGTCAAAACAAAATCTAGTAGGATTCGGATCGGATTCGAAGAATCGATCCCAAGGCGGATCCGGATCGGTCGGATCGAATCCCACATGGGAGCAATTTTTTCCCATCACTAGTCCACTTTTTATCCGACTGTCGAATTCGTCATTTCCGACGATCGATTTCACCGTTGCAGGGTTCGCCTTCATGTAATTCCTAACATTGGTAATGGAATCATTTTGACCCCTTATGTGGGGAAGGGCAATGGAGGAATCGCTGCAATGACGAGTTCTATGAGCTGTACATCGAATTAGTCTCGCCAGGTCCCGGTGGGTTGATCACGTCATGAGAATTTCACCTGTCAACCATAGCCCTCTCACATCCTTTCCTTCTTCATTTTTAAATTTTTTTTCCCCTATTACCACCACAGGTGAAAGAGACCCAAGAGGTCCAAATCCTTTTTAAAAATTTCCAACAACACCCTGTCAACCTAGCCTGTAAACTCGTTATTAGCGCCTGTTATATATGTAACTACATTATAAAAAATCAGTAACAGTATATGTCTCACTATATTGATATATAGAACATAAACTGCAATACATGCTTTACATTTAGAACTGCTCATCATGTGGTTTCAGTAGCACACCGGCTCGTTCGCTTGTAACAATCGTGACGGTAGTTTTTAATAACTACTCTCACCCTGATTCTATCCCTTTGCTACCCACGAAGCGTCAAATGCCAACGTCGCGAAATAGAATACGTGACATTCCGCTGATATGGCTTCCGACGCACTCCATATGGCAGCCGCACCGAACACCGTTCCGTTCGCCCAACCCCGCTCCCTCCAGCCGGGTTTGTCTGGTGGCGATGGCTTAGTTTGTATTATTAACGGCTTACCGTGGAGAAAGGGTAGAAGGATTCGCCACTCGCTAGAGGTAATAGTAATGATAATAAAAAAAAGGATAACCAACGAGCCCCAGACCCTCCCCCCCCAACTGTGTGTTTGCAGACATACGCAGTGGGAGAGTAGAGGGAGTACACGCGCGTACTTCGACTACTGCTGAAGCATCACAAACACGTGGTTGAAGGTTGCCGCGTGTGTGTGTATGCGTGTTGAGTACGCGATAGAGAATGTTATCATTATTATTTCCCTAGCTCACTTTTCTTGGGTACCAGGAATGCCGGGAATGCCAGCGGAACAAACGTGGAGCTCCTCGTGGAGATGATGTTTGGACTATGGTTTTTTCCGTATCCCCATATCCTTTATATAGGGCTGTTTGTCTGGAGTTTGTTGGAGCGTGTGGGTGGGTGATGGGGGGGTTGTGCGCCATGTTTGTCACTCGGTATGCTTTGTTTAATTTTTCCTTTCGCTTCCGTATGAATTTCCATCCCCGGCTAGTGAAATTGTGACTGTGCATCATACCCATGATCGTAAGGCACATCCGTCAGGCGAATGAGTGGAAAGCATGCACAGCTTGTTCTAGTGCGCTTGGTTTTCGTTTATAATTCATAAATGAAATTGTATACAGTTGTCGCTGCCGTTCATCACACACCGTATGTGTGTGTGTGTGAGGGGTATTCAAGCATCCCGGCCACAAGTATATCACTCCGGCTTTTCGCGGCGACGCGTCCCCGACAGTTTGGCCTTTCCCAGGATGGCGTGTCCGGCTGCCTGCTGCAAGCGTTAAGGCGGAAGAAGTCACGTAAAGCGACCACCGTTCGACACTTTGAACGTCCTCGCCCATCTTGTGGCGGCGCACTGCAATGCAAAGCCGGGGTCTAGTGGGTTCGCTAGCGAATAGCCTCCAGAGTTGGCCGGCCCCGGGTTGGCAAATATTGCACCACGTGCACCCCGGTGCTGTTTCTCGGCCCCGGTCACTCGGCCCCGTTTGGGAGCGATCTTTGCGTGTTTTGCATGGCAGTTTGTCGCAACTAGAATTTAGGAGACAGCTGTGTTTACCTCGGTGTACACGGAATACATTAACGCTGGTGTCGCATATCCACGGCCACCAGAGACGGTCGTCCTCGTTGGATTTGGTCGCACCAATGGAATCCCTCTAGTAGCTCTACTGGTCGATGAATAGATGAAATTTGTATGTGTGTGAGTAAGAAGAAAAGAGATGCAAAGCCGAAGATAAATAGAAGTCTGTTTTACGAACGCGCCTGAATAGGGTGACCGTCTCTGCCCATTCCCCATTTCCCGAACCGGCAACCAGGATCGGTGTTTGGAAGCTAGATCATCGTCTATACTCTTTTACGCTTTTAATGAATTTTTATTGAAAACGGTGAAGCTGTGCAAGCAAATGATGTCCTAGCTGGTGATATTTATTCATGGGACTCGTCGGCCCAATGCTTCAAAGTCCGGGGAAGCACCGTCAGGGGTTTAAACTTTTATTCATGCACGCTTTAGTTCACGCGCGCTGAGGAGCTATCGCGTTGCTGTTTCTTAGTCACTTTCGACGGTACATAGTGACACCATCTACCATTCACTCAGCACAACTCTGTTTGGGTTTTGTCTCCCGATGCGACATGCGACACGGACAGTGGGAATGTAAAAGCAGCATGTTAATCACAGACATGTATTTTTTTGTCGTCGTTGCTCCCTGCTTTTTACAACCACTACATGTACATAATCCCAGCTCATTTCACTGTAAAATTACAAATGTTTTTTCGCTAACCTTTCTGCCTTTTTTCCGACTTCTATTTACAGAAAAATGTTCATCGGCGGTCTCAGTTGGCAAACAAGTCCAGGTAAGTGGAAATTGCAGCAATTGAACTCGAATCCCCGAGCTGCTAGTGCCGTGCCATTGGTTGCTACGGAGAGCTAGTGTGTGTGTGTGTGTGCGTCGACGAATAATGGCTAGGATGGTAATTGCAAGATTAGAAGCGCCGGTTGTGGCCGGACGGAATCAGGTGGACGGATTCAAATGAGTCCCCGTGGGGTGTGGGATTAAGGTTTGCGAGTCGTGAGTGAAATTGCGTTGTGGAAAGTTCCGGCTCTCCAGGTGGTGGATGGATGGTGTGGGGGTGACTTTAATCGCACCTGTGTGTATTCTTGTGATGGCCGACTGTATATCTCCATTTTATTTGCGTGAAGAGGGCGAAACAAACGGTTTGACCTAGGTTTGGGTGTTTAGTGGGAAGTGTTTGATTGCTGTGCAGAATGGTTCGATCCTGATTTATTTCATTCGATGCTATCTGTTCATTCTCTTCTGTGTATTTTTTATTAAATTCTTTTAGAGTTTTTAAGTAAGGTTAAAGAACAGATAAAACATTAATTCGTTTAGAAATGTAGATGAGTATATACGTAAAGTGTTATTTTATAAGTAATGAAAAATAAATTGAGTCCAATTTCTAATACTTGTGCTAATAATAGAGTAAGGGTAATCAATATTTAATTGTTTTGTTTATTTAAATAAAAAAGCTGAAGTGGTTATTCAAAGGAAACTTTAAGTAAATTGTGATTGAGTCATACATTTATAGCCGTTTAAGAAAAGAAATTTAAATTTGACGAGCTCTTGTTGCTCCAAAGTATAAAGCCCAAATGGTTTACTTTTGGATAGAAAATATTGACTAATAGAAAGTGTGTGAACTTTAGTGAATTATTTACAACTTAAAACGTATTGATATTTCTCGTTACATGATTTTTTGTTTGATGTATTGTAAAGTTTATTGAATTTATTATTACTAGCTAATCGGTCCGGATACTGGGCTATGTAATGGAACCCCCGATGAGTATGCAATCTTTATGATGTTTAAAAAGAGGGTTTTCTCCAATAAGTTGACGTTGTGAATTTTATTTAATTTAGTTTAATAAGTTGTTAAATTTCTTATCTCGGGAGACTTTAGGTTTCGGAAAAAAAACTATTCGGCAAAGAATATTCCAAGTCACATATAGTTCTTGTTGTTATTATAGGTTTTAACAGACCTTGAGCCTTGATGGCTTCGTTCTTTTCTCAGTCTGATATAGCAATTCGTCTGATATGGACATCTAGCGTCGTGTTTTAGATATTTGGTCATTGTAGTTTATTAGTCCCGAACCTTGGTCAGTTATCACGAATGGAATGTATCGTAAAAATATATGACACGTCCTGTTTGCATTCAGCTCCCACCTGGACAGTGATGCTCAAAAGCGACATATCATTTGGATATGAGTACTCCGAATTACCCTTAAGCATTTCTTCAGAATCTTGCGTCAGATTATACCCCTATCCCTTATCCTGCTTTACGTAGGCACCGCACATAATTTTGTCGAAGGTCGTCGTCTTTCACAATAGGAAAACTGCATCTGAACTGGCTAAGGTTAAGTAGTCGTCCACATTCAGGTACCACAGATTACCCAAGTTTTTTCTGAGTTTTTCCTCACATACAATACATTCGAGTCATGCCTATCCAGTAACAGGCACATACATGTTTAGATTTCATATAGTGCCATTTAATCAGATGTGCCTGGTAGTATATTTGGTAGCGGCGCTAATCGCCAGGACCGGCACAAAATTACATCCGAACCAATTACTCGTTCCCAGGAACAACTATCCAGGTTACTGGTAAATAAAGTTAAAAAAGCTCAAAATTAGCAGGCCAATATCTCTTGATGTTTTGTGTAATGGATTATTGAAGCAAAGACGGTCAACAAAAAACAAAATTACCCTATTAAAAATTATCTCGTCTCGTAAAAACTCCAAACAAGGACGGGAACAATTCTGCAATCGCAAACCTGAAATTTTCAGTGAAGTACAATGATCAAGATAGTAATTAATTTCCTATAATTATTATAGGAAGTCAAATATGCTGGCAAATATAAGGATACTAATTAATCCAAATTTCAATACAGAAAACGTTTGTTCTAAATTCGTTCTGAAGTGTATGTACTAAGAATGCAACAAACTACCAGTGTGAAGAGCTATAAATAGCATTATTAGGACCCAATGGTGTATTTATAAGAAGGCTTTTACTGATAAATTCATTTCATTTCATTGTGTGCCTCAATGATTTAACAATTTTTTAACTTACTTAAGGTAAACTGACAACAATGAAGTATAAAATCCCGTGAAAGGAAAAAATTAAACAGTGTAGGAAGGAAAGGAAAAATAAAGAAACAAAGAGAAAAGATAATAATGGATTTAAATAGAATTATTAAGCAGAAATTTTGAAAGTGTGATAATACGATGCAATGCTAGAAACTTAGTACTAATTTTACACTTCACTTCATTGGCTCACTGTTCTCATGAAACACTGCTGGCAGAAAACGACAAATTGTGCCGGAATTATGTTTTATCCGGTGCGAAATTGAAAATCAAGCCACATTAACATAGGCCCTGCCAAATGAACCCTCCCTTTCGGAAGGTAAATCTTGTTGCCCGAGGAGAAAAAAAAGAAAAGTATTAAGACCCCCAATCCACGGTGTGTGGTTCACTGCTACACAACCCCTTTTTACCCTTGTGGCAGCGCGTGCACTCCGTGTGTGAAGTAGCGTTTGTTCTCACATCCCCACCCCCCCAAAGTGGTGCAGAAAAAATCGATTCCACGGGGAGGGAGCGCAAAACAGCTGTAGTAGCGCCGGTGGTGGCTTTTGCTAGGGCGCACCACCCAAAACGGGGGTCGAAAGTATCAATCGTCTTAGCGTAAGCTTTTGCCTCGAGGTTAGATACCCGCACGATTGCTCGAATCGCACCCGCACCCCAGAAGACCCCAGGTGGGGTCGGGTGTGTGTGATTGTCTTGAACGGCTTTCCGGCGGTGCCTTGGCGGTGTTGGTGATGGTGTGTTTTATCGATGAAAGCTCTTCAAAGACGCCGGGTGAAATCGTGCGCTTGCAGGCGGACGTTACGGCAAGGTGGGATGTGGCTGGTCCTGCCCATGCCAAAACCCGCAACGACCTAGTTGTTGGTTCACTACCGGTGTACGCTGGTGTGCTACCTGCACCGTCAATTGCTTAAAGAATATCTTTCCCAGCGCAAAAAAAAAATCAACAAAAAAGAACAATTCAATTCACAGCGTTGGTGGCTCATCGGTAGATTCACTGTTTGCAAATTTCGCCCACCCCACCCCATGGTTTCGGGATGGAGGGGTGGATTTTTGAATATTTTATCCCTTAAACGATTCTGTCGATTTATGTAAACACCCGAAATGGCTCACCGGGACCGAAGCGGCCACAGTTTTCTGGGGTCTGAATTTTCTGACTCTCTTCTCTTCCTTCGAAATTTTGATTTTCTTTATGTAATTCTCGCAGCGACGCCGAGTCGAGTGCTTTCCAATCTGCATTCGGTCTTACACCTGATTGCGTCTAAGGGGGAGAGTATCCATCCCGGGTTTTTTTTTCTTCTTCTTCGTTGGTTCCCGTTTTCTTCAGGCTTGGTTTACGGTGAAAATTGATGGATGATTGGCGAATCCAATGAAGTTTGTGCGAGCGCGCGCGCATGTAGCAAATGGAGATTTATTTTCCCAACCCAACGCAGCCAACGAAACCTGATCACCTGCGGCTTATCGATGTTGCTGATTGGGATTTAGTCTCCCGCTCGACGCTATTTTCCCTCCGGGCTAAGTGAAAATTGTTCGCACAATCACAATTGTACCCCCGGGGGGCGGGGTGGGCCGACGTATTTTCCATACATCAATGCAAATATTATTTTATTTGCACACATGATACACGGCACACGGGCACGGGAGTTGTGGCGATGGCAAATGATCTTATGCTTTGGGGGTACTTTGGGTAAATGATATTGGGCATCCATTTTTTCCTGCAGGGAATTCGATAACGTATCGCACTTCTGATGGTGTGGAAATCGACAAGGAATAAAAATTGATCGACTCTTTCGCGGGTGCCAGTCCGGGGCTTTGCTGCCATTCACTCTTGAGCACTCGGTGGTGTTTTTTTAGTGGCATTATGACGGGCGAAGTGGTTGAAAACCCAAGCAGCACCCGATAGTATGTGCCACCGAAACACGTGCGAAACTCTTGCTGCGCTTCTGGTGGTTCATTGAACTCCGGGGGAGTCTCCGATCCAGGATAACACACAAGCACCGCGCGCACACCGACCGAGGCCGTACGAACCAAACCGACCGCGACGGAGCAGCAGGGCGAAATCGCTAATTTATTGCACACGGTTGCAATTCGGTTCCGTACATTATATCCTCATCGATTTCCGTACCATAAACAATGCCCGCGGCCCGGGGTTCTGCTCTCGCGGGTCCGCTTTTCCCGTTTTAAGCATCGCGCTCCAAGCACTGTTGGCCTTCAGCTGGGCGGGGAGGTCTTTGGGGAAGCATTCCCAGGTTTCCCGCGTACACGGACACGGTGTGTTGTAGCGGTCGCTGGAAGGCAAATGGTGCAGGAGCTGAAAACCGAGCAACACACACACAGCAGCGCGGCCCGGTGCCCGATGTGCCTGTACACCTATCTGACAGCCCCACGGTATGGCAGGACTGCAAGAGCATACTGGAGGATAATAAAACTCCGCGCTCGGGTTGAACAAAAGGCAAGAAAAAAAAAAACACACACATACCATGGAACAGAAGAGGGGCAAAAAGCGTGGAGGACCATTTTTGGTAGCGGGTGGCATGTTTTCCGCACTATTGGCGAAAAGCAGTCCCATTTGGCATATTTTTCGATATTGGAAAGCGTTTCTCTTATGGGTTTTTAGGTGCTTGTACTTTGTTTTTTTTTTTGTCGCTTCTGCCGCTTGCGCTGTGCCTGTGCGCTGAATAGGTTTGTCCATGTGTTTGTTTTTCTGTTTTTTTTTGTTTTTTCGTTTTCCTGGCTGGAAAATGTGGAATGTGATTTTCGAACGAGAAGGAGTTGGAGTACCATTTCGAAGTTGTTCCAATTCACTACGGAGCCAAAATCAATGCATGTTTGTTTGTTTGTGGAGTGGCCAAAAAGGGTGGACAAATGAGAGACGAAAAAAAAAACCCGTTATTAGTTCGGGTCGCTGCAGGACTAGCCTGCGAGAGTGGATTATCACTGGTTGGAGGTTTATGAAAATGTGGTTTTCAATTTTAGTAGGTTTCAGATTATTTCGTATGGGACGCTGACTATTCGTATGGGACTATTTTAATTTTCTCTTTCAGCATTTGGTTTGATAGACTAATTTTGAAGGCTCTGATAGTAGTCAGCTTTGACTATAGTTGGTGAATTAATTCGTTCCATCAAAGGTTTGTGCCTTCATCTTATTAAATGCAATAGTATATCCTCACTGGTGTTGCAATTCCACGATTAATAACACTTTAATCCATAGTGCAAATATGGCTCGACCTGATCGACCAGTGTGAAACATACCGGAAAATCAACCAGCTTACCATCTTTAGAGGGGGGCTGCTTGAACCACCTGGCGCCTACCGTTTCGTGAAGTTGACCAGTATTCACACCAGCTCAACCAGCTGCTTTCCCACTTGCCAGCCGGCCAGACTGGATTATGTCAGCTTGTGTACACTTTGGTTACGCTGTGTGTCAAGCTTGCATGCGGATATCCGTCAAGTGGCCGCATCGGTACCATCAACCGGTTGGTACCACCGATACGTTTGTGTGTTTGGCCATTAATATTCTTGAAACGTGCCGACCATTCCAAGGATCAATTAGTTCGCCCCCTGAAGAGAAGTGTGGAGTGAGCGTGTGTGCACCGTTCCGACTTATCCTTTTGCCGGTATGCGGCTCCGTATTTCGTAAAAGGATGCTCAAATTTTAATGTCCCGTGCACGATCCTAAAGTCTGGCGCAAATACGTCGTTGGGCGCGAATCGTACGCGAACCCACTAATGGGTTCTTCTGCGATCGTGCGATGTTAGCGATGCAAATATTTTCGCTTATCGCGCGTTAGCGGATCGTTCCGCGTTGCTTCGGTGCCGCTGGATGAGCAGCGTTCCGAATCGTGAAGCGATATATTGATTACTTAATCAATCGCTCGCCACCACTAATGACCGTTTGCGTGGAAGCAGCATTTCGAAAAGAAGGTCTCCGGCCAAAACTCGGCCGGTTGCACAACCAGGCACGGCCCAGCGAAAGGTTTATACGCTTCATCCGCAAAAAGGTTGGCTATTTAATCGAATGTTGACCGTGGCCGATCGCTACGCACCAGTGGGGCAACCGTTTGCGTAATTTGTGCTTGTGTCCTCGGGCGGAAAATGTGCTGATATGAGAGCGGATGCATCGTCCTTTCGGCGTCCTGACGCGGCTGTTTTATTTTTCGTGTTCCGTGTGCCAATGTTGTGCCCGTTATTTCGTGTCGGTTCTTTTCGATCGGGTCGGGATGCGCTGTACAAGTAAATGCAATTTTCGGCGGCTACCTGTTCCGCGAACAGCAGGATGAGTAGGTTGAGTAGCTAGAAGGCAACGGTAATGGGTATTCTTTTGGAATATAAATTAGCAGATTGCAACAGTGGCGGAAAATTAATTTTAATTTCCCCGGCTTGACAGGTCCGCGTTAAACGATTAAGGTCTTATGAAAAGCTCTCATACGTATTATTGAACTGGGTTGAGCTTTTATTATGCATAATTTGGTTCTGCTTATTTGAAAAAATATAAAGACAGTCAAGTTCGATGGTTGCAGTAAACATGATTAAGGTTCCATAAATTTATGAAAACTTTCAGTTTTAAAATTCTAAAGATTGTTCCTCATACTTTTGAAAATCTTTCAAAACTTTAGCCGTCACAGGTCATAAAGAATATTTTAGTAAAATAGGTTAAAACACGTGTTGGCAGCAATTCAAATTGTTATACAGTTTGAGGATACTTGGGGAAGTGAAAGCTAGGAGTATGAAAAGTTTACTTAACCTAAATACTCAGATACGCTTCTGAGACATGGACCCTGTCCGAAATTAATTTATCTGCTGTTGTGTCCACCGTATAATGAATCAGACCCTCTAGGCTCCGGTTGGTTGATCATGTCATTAGAATGACACTGGATGGCCTAGCAATTCGTAAAGTCCTTTTAGATTGTCCACATGGACAGAGGAACTGTAGGTTCAAATTAAAATGCAATCATAGCGTGCTGGAGTATGTCTTACCGTGAGAGGATTAGAGGTCACTTGCAGTAGGCCAAGATCACTAAGCGGTTGTAGATTCTTTTAATTAAGTAACAGGTGGGCTGATAATTGTTTGGCCTATGATAGTTAAACTCTTTTTTTTTGCAAAATTAGTTTTTTTATTCAACATACATTCCTTCAAGGGTGTTACACCGATTATAGCCGGTTTTCAATTTTTGGTTACCATTTTTGTAGTAGTATTTGTCATTTGCCTCAAAAAAGGCCTTTGTTTCGGCGATCACCTCTTCATCCGAAGAAAATTTCTTCTCACAGTACATCCTTTTGAGATCTGAGAAAAGGAATTAGTCACTGGGAGCCATATCTGGGGAATACGATGAGTGCGGAAGCAATTCGTAGTCTTATGGATGCATTTTTGCCATTATTTGTTTTTCTTCAAATGT
This sequence comes from Anopheles moucheti, assembly GCF_943734755.1. NCBI lineage: Eukaryota > Metazoa > Arthropoda > Insecta > Diptera > Culicidae > Anopheles > Anopheles moucheti. The sequence goes on from NC_069141.1 coordinate 53,948,544, forward strand.
GGTCGTTTTTTTGGCGTTTTCGTCCTTCAAACGCTCAAATAACATGATATAGTAGTTGCTGTTAATGGTTTTTCCTTTCTCAAGAAAGTTGATGAAGATTATTTCTCCGAATCCCAGAAAACTGACGCCATAACCTTGCCAGCTGATTGTTTCGTTTTCCCCCGCTTTGGGGCTGGTTCATCGCGTCCAGTCCATTCGGATGACTGTCAATTGGACTTTGGAGTGAAGCGGAGAAGCCAAGACTCGTTTATGGCAATATACTGACGCAAAAACTCGGATTTATTTCGCTCAAACAGCTCAAAACATTGCTCCGAATCAACTCGTTGTTGTTTTTCGTCAAATTTGAGCTCTCGCAGTAGCCATTTTGCACAGAGCTTTCTCATATCCAAATACTCATGAACGATATGTCCAACACGTGCCGTAGACATCTTTAGGGTGTCAGCTATCTCGATCATCTTCACATTACGGTTGCTTTTAATAATTTTGTGATGTTTAAAACCAGTAACCACCTCTTTTGGGCGTCCACTGTGTTTACCATCTTCAGTGCTCATTTTACCACGTTTAAATTTAGCATACCAATATTTTATGGTTGGTTTTGGTAGATCAGTGTCCAAAGACTCTTCATCAAGCCAATTTTTGGTTTCGACCGTATTTTTCCCCTTCAAAAAGCAATATTTAATCATCACGCGAAATTCCTTCTTTTCCACGATTATTCAGAACAAAAAAGTTGCGTCACACAAAATGCTCCAGCCTACTAGGTTATAGCCGGAGTGCTGTCAAATTTTGACAGAATTCGTTTGAAGGTTGGTACAAACTAAATGTAATATGGATTTAAATCTTCCAGTGCGATCTATGTATTAGGCCAAACAATTATCAGCCGACCTGTTAAGTGATAGTTTGATTACAGGAGCTGTTTCATGAAAATTAAGATTCAAAATTGGGTTTTGGGAACATTAATTCAGGCAATATTATACGTAAACGTAAAAAGTCCTTTTTTGAGCTTCTAATCGTAGAGTCTTTCATATGATTATTATAGCGTTAATCATTCATTTTGCTAGACTTGTTCAAATAAATTTCTAGAATGTTGAAAAGATGAGAAAAACACTAATCCGCAACAACTTTCATTAGCACCCAACTGTAAGCATCAAAAAGCAATTCGCTAATCGTTCATTGTGATATCGTCTTGAGGCTTCCCTTTCGCATCAGCTCATCAATAGCTATATTAAACATTAAACCCCAGTGGAATAGAGCGAACGTTTAGGGTTTAATCTCCTCCCATTGAAGTAACTATTGCGGTACAGCGCGGGAAAGATTTGTCTCCATCAACTAATCCGTCGGTGACAAGCTTTCTATCCGGGAAATCGAGTCCCTTCTTGCAAGATGGCGATCGTGCAAAAAGTATCGTTTATCATTTCGCTTCGATGCATGGGGGTCTGGTGTTAATAGCATTTGCCGATTTGGAAGATTTGGCATTAATTCTACTTTCATATTTCCACGGGCAAATCTGCCTCCCTCTCCAGTCCTACCATTTAATCTCGAATGTTTGCGGTTAAATTGTGTAATTAATGGATTGCGTTCAAAGAAGGAACGCTTAGGCCCGGTTGGCTGGGCCGGTTTTCATCGTTATTCGGAAGTGAGTTTTAAAAACTCGTCACTGGAGCGTTTCGGATCGGAGGAAAGGAGTTCTTCTTCGTAAGGTGGGCTCATCAAATCATGGTTACCATCGTTGAGGCTTAGCCTGTCGCTGGCGACTAATAATGCTTTGGGGCTAGAATTCCAACCAGCGGCCATGTTCACCACCACTATGATGGAGCACCGCAGCAGCACCGGTGAGATTGAGCGGTAATTACGTTTCGGGAGGTTAATTAACCTAAATTAATTATGTCGACGGATGGACTCGTGCTTTGTTTCGTGCTTGTTTGTATCATTAATTTTCCTCGCTACTCGAACTCGGTGGGTTTGTCATCCGGAACTGTCCTTAAATCTGTTCCGTTTGGTGGATCAACCGCTGGATTGTGCCAGGTTTGGATGTATCGTACCTAATCTATATTTGTTGGATATATTCTGGTTAGTGGACATCGTTTTCAACGTTCAGCGTAGTGACGTTGCTGGATAGGAGGGAAAATCGATTAAATTAAGGATAATTTTAACATACCTCAATGGAACAACTGATGTGTTTGGCTTGATATATTTGTTACACCTTAGCGCCACCTGTAGTCATTTAAGGGAAGTAATGGGTTTCTTGAGGAGTTTCCCATTTTATTGTGACATTAAAAACAATTTAATTAAAAAAGTTACTGTTCTCAAATTCCTACTGTTTAATTAACTCTTTCGTTCGAGCTCCGGAGCAATATCTTCTGGAAACATTTATTGGTACTTATTGTGCTGTGTCTCTTAGACGTTCATTTCGTGTCATTTATCTTCATACCTTGGTGGAGATGGTGTGCTATCAAGGGACACATTCCTTAACATTTCTCCCAAGGTTTATTCTTCACTCATTTGCAATCTTCCTGTAGCTATTACGGTCACTGAAATGCATATAAAAATAAAAACAAACTTTTCTCTCCCCGGCGGTATGTGAAACTGCCGAAGGGATGGGAAATGGCATTGTGCATTTTGATCACAGATTCCACCACACTGCTGACACGGGGGTGGCAAGTGAAGCGTGCAAAGGCTGCAAAGGAATGTAAATGGATGATAGTAACGAGTGTTCTCCGTGCACCCTTGTCTAAGGTTTTGTTCAAATAGTTAAGCAAACCCCCCGCAATCAAAAAGGTGAACGCAATGTCACTGGATTAAACGCCCCGTAGACGCACTTGTCTGTCGGTGGAAAATTCCATCACAAGTCGACTGTACGCCGTCTTGGAAATGTATTTATGAGCCGCTTGACTTTCCAACAAGCAACGAACCCGACCCGAGCCAGACAATTCTAGCCATCCGGAATGATTTGGTGGCGTATGTCACACTTTGGCAAATGATGGCTACGTGACGAAATGTAATTAGCACCCCCCGGGCCAATGCAATGGCAGACGCAGCGCCCACCTGTCCGCACCTGTCACGGTGGCTGGTTTCGAGCGTAGAATGTATCCATCCTTCATCCTCCAAGCCTCCAAGTGCTGTTTTGGCACTGTGGCGTCCGTCGCTGGGACTGCGCGCCGACTGCTTTGGACTTGCTGGCTTTTTTCAATTATGAAAAGTCGCGCCACGTCAACTGCACGTTCGTGTATGGTTCGTTGAAGGTGTGCTTACCGGGAACTACGCCGTGTGTGTGTGTGTGTAAAAATTGAGCCTGCCAAAGGAGGATGGGGCGAGTGCTTTGTCTTAAAACGTTATCCTCGTTGGCAAACATGAAAAGCGACGTGTACTTTTCATCAACGTTGCTGGTTAGCGCAAGAAGGAATCTTGTTGGTTAGAGCTTTGAAGACCCGTTTTTTAAAGGTCGCTTCTGGGGACCGTTTTTGGAAAGGGGAAGGGAGGTTGTGCTGGTGCTGCTATTATGCCCGTACACGTCAGTCAGGAAGCAAGCAGGACGCGATGCGCGCGTGTGTTGCGTTTGCATCTTGCTGAGTGACAACATTGTTCCTTCGTTCGCTGCAGAGTTCCCGTAGCGTACCCCGGCTTTTGTATTAACCCGTGCAGGAGTTGAGGTAATGACGTAATGGTGTCTGAGAGTGGTGCATAGCTAGATGCAGCGCACACTGTGCACAGCGTCCCTGGCGTCCATTGGCGATGGCATTGGCGTTAAAATGTCAATGGAAAAAGGCAAGGAAAAGTCATCATCGGAATGAGGTGGTGAATTATGACCGTTTCGGAAAGCGAGTACGGGCCAATGCACAGCGCAAACACACACAAACTGGCTTTGGTGGTTGGGTTGAGGGAACACTCGGCTCACCGACGGTACGGTACCGTGCCAGGAAGCATAAATGAATGTCTAATGACAGCCGGGCAAATGGGTATGTGTGTGTGTGTGTCTGCATTCCAGACGGGTTTCGGCTTTGGCCACACAGCCAGCACAAGAAAAGCCTTCGCTTTACCGAGATGATTTGTTGGTGGCAACTGCAACCGGGGGATCAACCTTTTTGCGCCTTGGTGAATCCTTTTCATGGGCTTTTCCAGCTGGATCGGTGGCTTGGCTCGGTGATAACCAATGAATGGGTAGGAATGGAGTAGAAGTGGGGGGGACTGTATCGTTTGATGCTTGCACACACGTCGGTAGGGACTCGGGTGGGATGGTTAAGTTCGGAGAAGATTTTAATTTTCTTCGAAAAGCGGATAAAATGTATGAAAAGAAAAGTCATCCCGATAACATCGCTCGCTGTTTGTGTGGATGCAACGCTTGGAGTTGGTGGATGCAAGCTGGTGTGTTAGCCATGGTTTGATTGCCAAGCGTGAATTTTTTTTAATAAAAACATGATGTTGGTTAGTTAAAAATGATGCATTTTAAATGTTAATAATAATTAAGCCTTCTTTCAAAAATCAACATTTATTTTATATGATTTACATAAATATGTTAAAACAAAAATAAAAATTTCACTCATTAGAGAAGGGTCGACTTCCTTAATTTTTTTAAAAAGAAGATGCTGGATGAAGGAAAACCGTGGAAACCCTCTCCAAGTCTCCAGAAACCCAGTCCCATTCTTACTAAATTTAACTGAACAGTTAGGCGACATCACGCGATGAAGAAAAACGCAAAATTTATCATTTACATTTATGCTTAATACGACCCCGGCCAAGGGTGTCCCTGTTGCCCCGCTGCAGACGGGAAGTGTGTGGTTGCATTACTAGCCATCCACTGTTAGCAAACCGTTTCCATCCGTCGGTTTAACGAGAACATGCACATGCAGCTCTACAAAAGTCACATTTAAGCGCGTCAAGCTGCTCACGTACGCTCTCGCGTACGTCAGCCGGCAAATGGATAAGGACACAGGCGTGCGACAAAATGCCACCATAATCGTGCACCGATGCTGGGCACCGATAGGGTCCGGAAGGGTGCGCGCCGGCCTTTGGACTTTGCCAGCGCAAACGTGGATTATTATGTGAGTGAGATAATGAGGGAAAAATAGATATTTCATGTCCCGTAAGTGAAACAGGGCACTCGGTGCGCACGCGGGCGGGCACTTTTCATCCTTGATGTGCGAGATGAACATTTTCTGGCCGTTCGTCTTCGTTTCCCGTGGCTCCGGTGCGGTGCTGCCAGACGGGGTGCTTTGAGCGAGTGTTTATGCGCGTGCAAATTTGATTCCGGTGGCCAAAAAGGACGCGTTTAAGGTGTGCACTCCCGTTGAAGGGTTTGTGCGCTTGTGCGAAGACTAACGAAGGTAACGCTTATTCGTTACCTGAAGACAATGTAAATTAGGTGTAAAAATTCGTTTACAATTAGTCCAATTTGTACGCATTAGAATGCAAATTGTTTTAGGTGTTTGCATTTTGTGCGAGCAATTTTGTCTGGTTTTTATTTATTTTATGCTTTTATAAACGGCCAGGCCGTACTACACAACCGATGTTGTTAGATATTTAAAATATATTTTAAGTGACATAATTATGCGTGCACGACGGTGTATTTGGTAACGGGGCGAGATCAGAAAAGAATCTCATCTCGACCACCCTGACGCAAGAGGGGTAAATATATTAGTAATGAGCCATATATAGCCGGTGTCTAGACCTCTTGGGGTTGTAATGCTATTAAAGAAGGATAATTATACAACGTTAATATTTTGCGAATAGTTTCAATAATCACACCTACGTTTTTTGTGTTTTAAGAGAGGATTATAATCATATTTCACACTATTCTCTTAAAAAACTAAAGTTGATGTGTGTTATTTAAAAAAAAAACAGATGAATTTTATTTTATGGAACGATTCAGCATGTTTTATGCTTGCGATTAACGTACTTTACTTCGCGTACGGATAACTAATTTAACGTTCGCATAATTTCGTTGCGTAGTGTAGATCATCCAGGAGATCATTAGAAACCTGGAACAGGTTTCCCTTACTGAAACGGAGCTCATCAAAAATCTCTATGATTACTTGACTATTTTGAGCTCATTTTGAGCCGTTCTTCATTTGGTTCATCATTTGGGAGATTTGTTGCGTAACATTCATTTTCCTCCTAAGGAAGCTAGATTTGTTGCGCAACATTCATTTTTCCTCCTAATGAAGCTAATCTTGTTGCACAACTGATCTGATGATTGATGTTTGCATTATTGTTTTTTTTAAATATTTTTTGTTATATTAATGCGTTATGTCTACGATACCTGACAAGGGAAGAAATTACACTGTAATTGGAACTACAGAGTAATTACACAGTCTTGGAAATCGTTTGAGACTGCAATATAGTCTGTCAATATCAATTTACACACTACAAATATCCTATAGATCGCTCTAGCAAAAAGTTTTGTAAGAAGAGAACGCCTCCTGTGAATTGATAAGTTTCCTGGCAATTTCGCAAGATTTCGACAACAATTTGTAAAATATTCCAGATAATAGATATAAAATATAAATATGATAAAATATGATAAATCTAGAATTACTAGAAGTCCTGAATTATTTTTAATCAATACATTTAACATGTCTGGAGCGTAGAGTTCCATCATTTCATTTTGTGGAGTGATAGCTTTTGAGGGGAGTTTCACACACTTCTGTTTTCGTCCTGCATAACAATTTAACTTTAATTTCATTCTTTATTGTTTATTGATTCCGTAATTTTAATAAGTTTCGTACAATTTTATTCAAAATATCAAGTTTTTGTTTGATTTCATTTTCTTTAATGTAAAAGTTGGACGTTCTATTCCTCTTTCTTTTAAATCAATTCCAATTGATATAAATTTCTACTCGAGTTCTATAGAAGTGCTCGGCAGGTATAATTCTAGTGAGATATTGCATACATGCCAGTGTGGTATGGCAAAAAAAGAAAAAAGGAATAGAACATATACTTAAAACACGCACATAACAATAATTCACCATATTGCAAACCATACAAACGGATTCTCACAAAGATTGCTATCGTATGACAACAGTAAACGAGATTTAAGCTCCAAATAACAGCATAATGAAATATTCCATCAGCAGCCGCTTATCTTCTGACACTAATTTTTCCACTGTAACGTGCCAGCACGCCATCGAACGTTCGGGTGCTATCAATTAAAAGAAATGCTTTCCCCCCGTCGCGACTCGTCCATTTGGCTGATGGCTGATAGAAAAGAAAACAAAACGAAGAATGAACGAAAGTGACGACTTCGAATGTCTTTTTCCCATTCTGTGCATTTGCACCACCGAAGTTCGAAGTTCATTTCCTTTCGGAGGTAATTACTTTCGCCCGGTTTTGGATGTAATCAACCGTATTCGTCGTTTGCGTTTTACGGTTTCATTTTAGGATTTTTTTTTTCACTCCTCCCCTCCCACCCCCGTGAAAAGCTAAGAAAGTGCGAGGAAAGCGAGCGTTGGTATATCAGTTTTATGGTGTCGCTTTTCGGTAGATAATACAAATGGAATTGAAATCCCATGCACCACCGGTGGTCATGCTGCATGGGATGGTGATTTGAAGGATAGCCCCACAGCACAAGGCGGGGCACGGGGTTGGGTTGTTGGGCACTCCCTCGAGTTGCTTCCAGCACTTCGGCAGTATTTTCGATTCACTGTTTCAACAGCATTTGTGTGCGTGTGTGTTTTTTTGGTTTTGTTTTAAGTTGATGGTGCAAAAATGAGAATCTTATCGCTGTGCTGTAACGTCCTCGACCGGCCGGTATCTTTTTACTCGACTCGATAGCGTTTCTTCTCCATTGCCGGTTCCCGGTGTTGGTGTAAGCGATCGTATCGTAAATTCTTCCGTACCACACACTCACCGGCAGGATCTTCCCGGTGAATGACAATCCACCGCTGGGGGTGGGAGAGAAATTTAATGGGTTTGAGGCGCGAAACAATTCGAAGCATTTTTACGGTCATTCGATATCGTTTGCTGTGGGGATGTTTGGCCAAACTTCGCCTGTAGGTACCGTAGGGCACTTTGGTCGGTTAGACAAATTTGGTGGAGTAGCTTTGGGGAGGTAAATTCTATGGTATCCTTCATGGACATAACGGACGCACGGAACGCTGTTAACGTTGATGTATTTGCCGACACTGTAAGGTTGGTGGTAATTTCATTTTCGCGGTTCAACGTTTCGTCTTCACACGGTCCCGTTTCACGATAAAATCAGAAAGAAAAGCACGGACGAAAAAGTACAACCATTCAAAGAAATCACTCTCATCGTTTAATACCCGGGACGCACGGGGGATTTAATATACACGGCAGTGGCCAGGCCGGAAGATGTAAATGGCTTGGATGTAAATTGATAAATTAATCATACGCCAATTGCCAAGTGGTGGGAAAATTGAATTAGATTTTGGATTTGGATTGCAAATGGTGGGGTGAAGAGATGGACGCAACCAGGCAGTCCCAATAGGGGAATGTTTGGGAATCTGGTCTAAACTGAGGTCGAAAACATAGGCATTTCAACCAGTATCTGTTATCGCGATCCAAATAGTAGAAATAGCATAATACTTGAATACACAAAATGGTTTAAATTGTCACAAAAAGTGAGGGTACTTAACGGCAAAGTTAAACTCATTTTTCTTGTGAAGTTATCGTGAAGAAATCATCCAATGTACACCATTCACCCTAACAACATCCACTAAATCATTCCGAAACCTTGCGCGACTTGCGGAGCGATTGGAAGGTACGTCTGTAAACATTTGTACTTTCTAGGATAAGTCCATTATCCTAGAGCAAACATTTTCCCTTTTCCCAACCGTGTCCTTAACCGCGTCGGAAAACAACACGGAAAGATCGCGCTGATATCCGGTCGGGTATCTTAGACACAAGGGAAGGAACGGTTGGTCAGACGCCGGTTCGGAAGAGGTCGGAAAAAAATCATCAACACTCACTTTCTACCATTTGCGTAGCGTGTGGTAACGTTTCAGGCCTTCAACCACTCATCCCTTCATCCTCATTCCGTTTTGTCCTCCCTGAAGGCCGGTGCGTACGATAACTAAATGCGACACAGTACATTTACATCGATTATTTCCTCTGCGGGATCTCTCAGAGCAGCGAGTGTCGTCACGTGTATCACACGCAGGACACGTGCCTGTGTGTGGTTAGATTCATGCCTCTGGGTGAAGATTTTGCTCTCGTCCAGATGGTGGACCACACGGATCGGAGGGTGTAAGGTGTACCGAGTTATCCTTTGCGGTGGACCTTTCCCACACAATCGATCGATTGTGTGGGAAAAATTGAATCGTGGTGGTTCCGGTTGTCCGGTTGAAGGAAATTCCGTAAGCGTGGTGATGATGCTGGTGTGAAAATCATCATCCTGTAAGTTACCGAGAATCACTCAATTTCAATCAAGGGGATGCAAACATGCTTCCTGCCAGGGTTTTCTTTCTACTCCGCAAGTTCCGGTGGTTGGGCAACAAATCGAATGGATGATGTTAGGGATGATGTTTTGTTCTCTCTCTCTCGCTATTTTGGGGGTTTTTTCTTCTTCTAAAATACAAATACCAAACCTTTTCACTCATTCCATCAGAACGGAAGCAATGATTGCGTGATTCGTCGGTTTTGTTAGCACCTTTCCTTCCACTTCGCACGTGTTTGATTTGAACGAAATCTTTGTATGGAGCTGCTACTTGGCTGCCGCAATAGTTCGGGGCATTTCCCCGAAATTGACTTCTCAACCATCCGCAGGGGCTAGACAAACGCCGGGGTGCCGTCCCTTCGCTTCAAAATGAGCAACACGGTGGTACGAGGGTCGGCCCTGGTACTGTGCGCCCCAGCAGCGGAAGGATATCTTCTTCGGCAATAGAGGCACGTTTTGATAATGGATTTTCAGCAGCACCCAGTCCGTTTAGTTCTCAGGGGTTCTAAGAAAAATATTAGTGTAGTAAACGATACGGCGGAAATCAGGAACATATTTTTAGTACGAAAAGATGAAGTTAAAGTTCGATGGAATACATCATCACCACCAGCAGCAGTTGGAGTGTCGGTGTTCCCATGGATCCCTCTCCTGTCCTGGTGCTGACGTAGCGAAATGGTGAAGCAGATAAATCTCATCGTTGGGTGCTTTCATCGCGAAAATGATCGTTAATAACTTATCGATGATGTTGTCGGACGGTGTGAATCAGCGTTTATCGAGCAGTCATGGGGAGCAGAGTGTCATGGATGACTTTTTGTCCTTTTGCCCAAACACAAGCACAAACCAGCTTGGAGAGGCAGCTTCATTCCACACTTCTCCATATGGGATGGCAAATAAAAGATTGCCCTTCCGAGAAGGGAAGCACCGAGCAGGACAATGCAGAAAACAGGAAGCCACCGGACGGCATTCCGGTGGGCAAAGTTTGGTTTGTCCGTCGTTTAGTGCCGTTTCCGGGCACGACGGTACACGCGCGCGTATGGTCACGTCACGAAATTATGAGCAATTACGGCACGCAAACGGAGAGTTTTCCCTCCCGTTTGTTGTCCGCGAATCCGAAGGGGAACAATATAATTTATGGAGTATCCATAAAAAAGCACTTTGAAAGATTTGGACGCTCCGGCTCGGAAGACGTCGGCCAGTTGGCCGGCCAGTGGTTGCATGCTGTGGATATAAAAACCACCACCATTGAACCATCCAACCATCTGGTGGCTTGGGAGTTCTTCAAAATGAAAATCTTTTGTTCTCCTTACACTGCTCGCCACCACTGGGGGAGTGCGTTTGAAGGTTGGACAATCCGTTACACTTGCCCACAATGCTGAATGGATCTTAAAGCTATCAACCACGAGCAACAGCAGCCCATCAGCGTCATCATGCGACGCACAAAATTTGGACCAATCAAAAACGGTCAGATTATCAACCAGCTTGAAATGATATATTAATCATTTGTTCCGGTACGGTAGGTTTTCGGTAGTTGGCCTTTTGTTGCCCAACCACCGCCGCTCGAGATAATAATATCCAAGTGCAATGTGCGAAACCGAGGCGACGCACTGACACACGACCTGTTTAGGATGGTGAGATCTCTGGATGGATCTCTGTAATGGATGTCCCCGACGGCAGCGGTGAAGTGGTGGAACCGAATGCTGCATTTAATGGCACTGTGGCTGAAATCATTTTCCACTCCACTGTTTTTGTCATGTGTCGCCACGTCGACAGCAGCCAGGTCAGCTGGAATGGATTGGTAATGGAAGGGTGCGGGACCACGAGGGAAGGCTCCGGTGGTGGTGGTCGGGATTTTGAAATTTTTGTCAAACACAAGCATGCTGCGGATTAGAATGAAGGGTGGGATGATGGCATTTGTGGACGCACCGGGGGAAGGGTGACAATTCGATCCCGATCCCGGTTGGGACGTGACAGTTTATGGCATTAATTCCGGTATGCTTTAGCGGCGACGGTTTTCGTATGCGAACATGCATATGAACGTGATGGTGAGAAATTATATTATCAGTTAATAATGTTTGTTCATGAAACATGTTTCCCACCGGTACCTTTAATCCCAATAGACAGATAAACTGATTATGACACATTTTTCCACACCGGACTGTAATTGAAAATGGATTAGTGTCGGGAATATTGATGGATTCCGTATTTAGATTAGCTTCAAACTGTCACCTCAGATAAGCTTGTGACCGAGGCCTTTCTATTGTTTTCGAAACTTTACCAGTTAATGATTACATTTAAGTAGATTATTCAATAACAAAACGAGCACAGGCTCTTTCGAGGATTGACTGAGTGTTTTGTTGTTTGTTTGCATTAAAGTCTTCCATTTTAATCTAAATTATGTGGCCATAGTGGGATCCAACTTGTCCTTATCAAGAAATCTTGCTTTACTTTATTCTATTTTACACAGTTGACATATTTTTGGTCTATTTATTAGTTATTTAATTAATTAATTTATTTATTTATTAATTTTTAACCCAGTGCCTCGGATGACGTCGAATAGCGCATAGATGGAGTGTTAAGGATCTTGAAAGTATTCCAGTTAACGTTACTTGACGTTAGTTACTAGAAGACGTTAATTAATTTTGTTATTCTTATAAACTTGAGTAACATTGCTTGCAACGAATTTCAATGTGTCACATATTTTGATTTGATTGTCCTATAGGTGGCCTTGAAAGCTATGACACAAATAGATTAATATGCAGGCAGTTCCCGCGATGCGCGGTTCCTCTAATACGCGGATCCGGAGATACGCGGTGTTTGGAAATTTGACAGCTGAGCTACTTTATAGCAAAATGGTGAAAAATTGGTCGAAAATACCTTTTATGTCACATATAACATCTGTTTTTAACTTATTTTAATGTAATCTGTCTAAAAACCACCTGATTCGCTGCATAAATTAAGTGCAGAGAAAGAAGCCGACTCTGTGACTTTGAGGTATAAACGAAATTCCACCAGGATTCGACTTACGCGGAAATTCGAGATACGCGGAAATTCGAGATACGCGGATTTTTCTCGGGTTATAGTGGTCCGCTATAATAGCGTATCTCGGGAACTGCCTGTATTTTGCCGTTCTCTCTCTAAGCTCTCTGAAGTTGGAGATCTGCTCAGATTTTTACATTTCTGGTATCTAAACTATATATAAGTTAGATTATTATATTTGTTATATTTAAATTAATGTTAGTTAAATTATTATGTGTCTAACGACTAGATTTAAGCTAGAATTAATATTCTTTTAATACAAAGTATCTCATTTACTTATTAAATGTATAGGTAAGCATTATGCCGCCACTCGTCCCGTTTACGTATAGCACGAGACGTGTAGGTAGGCGTAGACAGTAAGAATTGAGTGTTACAATAACCCGGTAGTCATAATTTATATAATAATAAAGGGTTATTTTAATTTTCTTCAACACTTGCAAGAACATTTGGACTTCCTCCTATTTTTGTTTGTTTAAACAATGTCCAAAAAATTATATTTGATGCAAATTTTCAATACCTTGAGCTATAGCAGCTCCCAATGGTTATTGAAATATGTGTGAAAAATTGATTAAAATTGAAACAATATCCACAAACCGGTGAACTGGTTTTAAATGAAGGAATAATTTATGTTGAACAGTTTTGGTGACGTTCATTGTTTGATCAAACTTATTATGTGTTCTTTAAAGTGTTATAATAACATAACAGTTTTGTTTTGATGCCACCAAGTTGAAACGTCCAATGAAACGTCTGCGACTGCGGCTCTTTTGGAAAACAGGCACAAATAGAGTGAGCGAAACTCAGAATCTTCAAACGAAAAGCCTATTAACAGCTGAGTTTCGCACGCGTTCATGGTGTTTTTTTCATCCATGTCTGCGTTTTGCTTCACACGAACTGTTGACGAAACAAGTCGGATTATGACGCCTGCTGGAGCGGCCCGGCGGATGCTGCAATCTCCGGTTTTACCCCGGAAATGGGTACCACGTACTCGCCGTGTCTGCGTTTCGCGCACACGCGTCAAACGCTACGGTTACGCACCCGAGCACTTTTTCATGCAAAAGAACCCCGCGCACAGACGGTAGCGAAACACTTCGAGCTGTGAAAATATTGCAGCATTTCTTCTTGAATGGAATTCCTTTCGACCACCCTATCAGCGCTGTTCGCTGGGATTCGGTTTACTACAACCGTACGGCATTCGGTACGATTGTATGTATAATTTCATTAAATATTTACACCGAAAATACACACGTTCATTACCGGCCCGCATGCCGGCATGATGGTGGGGCTTAGATTCGCGACCGTGTGCGCGCGCGAACGTCGTCTTGTGGGCGAACGAATGGCAAGGATCGTTGCCGCACCCGGATCGAAACACCGCCCGATTCGGTCCGCCATGAATCTTACATCTCCTGTGTGTGCTCTTTTCAACGGTGGCGCCGCTTCCGAGAACCGCCCGACCCACAACATCCGCCCCGCAAAAGCTCGCTTCCGAATCACCGACACAATAACGGCAGGAAATGGAGGCTGTGTGTGCGTCAGCTGGAAATTGAACGGTGTAAGTATTTTATAAATGAGCGAAATCAATTTTCCGTGTCGTGAGTGGTTTGCGCCGTGGAAATGTGTTGACTGTAATCAAACTAGATTTGGAAATCGAAATGAAACCTTTCCCTATCAACTTGTTGAAGGTGGCTTAATATTCGGCATTACAAGTAGCATGCTAAAAACAATGAAGAAAATCTTTAAATCAAGTTGCCATTGCCGTAGTACAGCTAGTCCAAGTAAGCAGTCACAAAAGTAAACAAAAGTTAGCATTGCTTTTCCCGAACGCAAAACATTCCCAGTACGAAAATGTGGCTGGTTGTAAAAGAAAATCCGACCTCAAACAAGAAAAAGAAGAAGAAAAAGGAAAAAGCACCTTCAATTTCCGGGATGGCGTAGTGTAGCACTACTCTCCTTCGTACACGGGAGTGCAAAAGCGCCAGTACCACTTCAAGATCTCCATTGCTCAGCGGACCGGCGTGTACCGGCGTGGTTAGTACTGTGAACTTGCTTTAACTCGCCAAAACCATAACAAGCAAGGGCGTCGCAGAAAGCAGAAAAGAAACAAAACAATTGAAAAGAATTGTCCGGGAAACAAATTTTACCCTACGGGCGTAGAAGAAGCAGGCGTTGAAGAAAAGCGAATGAAATAAACTAAAAACACACTCACGCACACCAATACACCAACGGTAGCGGTGAGTGGACAGGATGCTCTGTTGGCCTGCTAGGACTGGAGCGCTGTTCCCTCCGGGATGTGACCGAGAATTACAAGAGTGCCTCGCGCTCCACTTAAGGTGCCAACAGTGTACCGAGTGTCGGGGCGTAATGAGAATGAGATTAGTTCCACGAGCCCTTCGGGCTAGGTTTGCGGATGCTGCAGTGTAAAAAACCAAAAAAAAAACCTTATCAAGTGATGCTGTCCGGGTACTGTACGAGCCAATGTGTATGAGTGTAAATGTTCTTTGTTGGTTGCGTGAGATCCCTGCTTTGGCAGGCACCCGGTTGATATGAAATCTAATTATCACCTGAGTGTTAAATCAATTAGAAATTCGAAAAATGCTACCAATGGCTCTTATTTGATAGGTTCCCACTTGGCGAGTGTGTTCCTATTAAGGGGTACACAGTTGTTTGTTCTCTGTCACATATAATTATTCGATAATTCGAGTGAAAAAGGTGTGTTGGTATTAGATTTATTGCATGCAATGCTTAAAACTATTGCTAGAAGTTAATACAATTGTTTGAAAGTGTCAACTTCTTCTTTAAAAAATACTACATCCATCTTTTGTATACAATCAATCAAAGATTCGAAAAAAAATCATCAAAATGAAACGGTCGACGGTTCGTCCTACTTGTGACAGATCCGGATATCGAATGTGTCTAATGTGGAAATGACTTTGAGTTTTTCCCTGACTTTTTGTCAACTTCGTTCCAATTCCCGTTCCAAACCAGTGCGAGGGCTATACCGTCCACCAGTCCAGAATGAAGATAGTCGAAGCTGTGGGTTGATTTATTTTTCTTCATTTTTTTGTTGGTTGTTTTGGTTGTTTTGGTTTCGGCCACCACGGCCAGAACACAACAGAAACTTTCCGCTACAGCCAGTCAGGCCGGGTCCAGGGGCTAACACACACATACGGGGACAAATAACGACCAGTTGCGTAGCATGCGTCATCCAACGGTTGCTGCGAACGTCGCGTAGTCCTGCAGCCGTCGTCCTGACAATCTTTTTCAAACGTCCAACCAATTTAGCCGAGTCCGCAGTTACGCATGAAGTAATCTGAAGTGCCTATGGAAGCGGCATCGGATGGATAGGGGGGGTCGGCTGACCGGAGTGAAAACAAGGGTTTTGGTGGATGATTGTTTCCGTTTCGCTTGAAATCAACCCATCAACGCGCGTGAGTGTTTCCGGTTTGTGGCAGTGGCAGCGACCTAAGCTGGTCTCCGTTGGACCACACTTTTGGCCGAACGCGTGGGGTGGGCGAATGCTTCAGCC
This sequence comes from Anopheles moucheti, assembly GCF_943734755.1. Taxonomy (NCBI): domain Eukaryota; kingdom Metazoa; phylum Arthropoda; class Insecta; order Diptera; family Culicidae; genus Anopheles; species Anopheles moucheti. The sequence continues at coordinate 53,964,488 of NC_069141.1, forward strand.
AGGCTCTTGGTAAACGAGACAGATGACGAACTCGTCACCGAGAGCGGCAATGCCGCTTGGTTGGATGGAGGGATACTACGTGCCTCCCTCGAGAGAAGGCCGTGACGGATTGGACGGTAGGAAGTTTGCGCGAAGTTTTCGGTGGCATGCTTGTGGCATGATGAAATGTTAGATTTAGCGAGGCAATAAAGTGGCGAAAATTTATGAAGCTATATTTTTCGGAAAGGTAGAAATACAAATAATGATGTTCCTTCACGTGGTGTCTCTAGAATATACGGAAATAATAATATATAACGAGGGTTTGGGAGGTTTAAACTTATTCATTAAATGTAATGTTACAAAGAGTGAAAAAACGATCAAGTTAGTTTGAAGTGTTTTCGATTAAGAGATATACCAAGGTCTGTATAGGATAGAGGTCGAGTAATATAGAGCGATTTGACAAGTAGCCAAAAGTTCGTTACACGTGATTTGACGTTTGGATGCCCTTTTCCATTCAAATGTTTTGTGTGTAGTTGTGTTGATTATTCGGGCCGGTCATAGCAACAAGATTTTTATTGTTCTAGATTTGGTTGGAAATTTGTGTCGCTGTTTTTCGATTTTAGTCCGGAATAAGTTCACAGTACGGCGTGAAAGTCCGGTACCGTGTGATCAACCCTTGGTTTCAGAACACTAATAGGTGATGACCACACACCACTTTATAAACCCATCAAAAGTTTGCTGTTTTAACTAAAGGCATTCAAAACGAAGGAAACCTATAACGACCAAGTTAATTGTGAAACTTCGCGATATAGTAAACAAGTAGGCTAGACGCAAGGAATCTTACACGGGCGACAAATGTCAAATGAAATCCAAAATGGCGAACCCCTATCTTGGCTATTACTCGACCTCTATCCTACACAGACCTTGGAGATATACATTTTTATTTTAGGTTTTCAGGCCGCCCTTGTTTAAATAAAAATTAAAAAAAAACCTTTAAAAAGAAATGGTTAACATTTGGCCAATTTATTAAAAACCGTTAAGGCAAAATGCATACAAAACACTTCATGTTTCTTGAAAAGCACCAAAAACAAACGAACTCCCACTGCACGATATATATATATATTTTCACCTTCGTACGCAACGGATCGAGAACTGATAGCTGCAAGATATTGACATTTTCGTGACCTCATAACTTCTGCCCCACGGCTGGTTCGAAGGGCGTACACGTTTACCGAAACATACGCAAATATACATTTCGTGCCACGGCGGAACAGATCCATCCGTTCGTGTTTTTTTGTTGCCGTGAGTGTCAATGGTGAAAGAATTATGATTATGGTTGAAAGCTTTTTATTGCCCAACCCGGATGTCCGACTCGGAGTTGCTCCGATGCTCCGATCTTACGGTCCCCGGCACAATCTGGACTCTGGTACTTTCTGGTGAGCAGGAGGCTTGACTGTTTAAAAAAGCAGGAGCCAAGGTTTTTTCAAACCCCGCCAGTACAACGAAAACACACCTTGCTGATTATTCGTTCGGTCGTTCGTTCCGTTGAACGGCTCCAACCAGGCAAAACAGGAAGATGTAGAATATGCTTGAACAGCAGCAGCAGCAGCAGCAGCTAGCGAGCGAGCGATAGGCGCCACTAACGAAGGCAAATAAACAACGGAAAAGGACCCGTTTTGAAGAGTTCACCTGGCAACCAGTGATGGTGCGCGCTGTGTGGTTGTTAAATTTTATGGCACATAAACATGATAAAATGGTTTGTGTGAAAATAGATTGTCACCGGATGGTGAAGGGATGATGGTATTTCTACGAGGCAAAGATGAGTTAGGGAGCAGATTAGAAGATCCGTGACTTATTTCTTCAAAGAACTGCTGAGCGGAAGAATGTGGAACTTATTGATTAAAGTGAAACTTTCGGTGTTCAATGGAGCTTTTGCCAATTAATGCAGGAACGGGCCAAGCGAAATCCTTAATTTTATGTTTTGTTTTATTTCCCGCAGCTCGTTCGGGCCGAATTGACTAATGGATATCCTTTATTGAAACTTGCCTTGGAAGTATGGATGAATGAACTACTCAGCCAGATGAATCAGTACAATCGGTACTTACACTGAGTGAAGTGTGTTTAAAACTCACCTAAATTTAAAACTCGCCCCGTAGGACCCAAGCCTGCCCCAGTCCTTTTGGAAGTTTGATCGTAATTTTCTTTACCCACCCGGTGAATGCGCTTTCCAGCAGTGAAAGTCTGAAGCTTCCGAAAGTTATCCTTCCTCAGATGTTTGCTTCCGTCCAGCCACATTGATAGAATGTACGGTGCAGCTGGAGTGGAATTAAGGGAAAAACCCGGCACAGTGCACAAAGCGGCGGTAGTAGTTCAATAAATTTACATCGGTAAAACTTTTGCAAAATCAATAGAAATAACAAATCCCTCGGGTGCTTTTGCCATGCACTAATCCCAGCACGGAATGATTACGGTACGGTTCGTCGGGTACTGGATGGTGGTCCCTTTTGGGTGGGAAGGAAAGTTGCGTTGAATTGGTTTTGGTTTAATATTTTTAAAACATGAACTAACCGTTCGGATCCGGAAGGTATCGCAAGGGAAAGTTTTGTATTAAAAAGATTAGTTATGATACGTATGCGATTACGTATGGAATGGTCCGTGCATTGCTTCTTTATTAACCTAATTTAACAAAGCCAGTGCATCATCTAAACTCGCAATTGAATTCATTTCCATTCCCATCGCACATGTTTCGCCGTGGCTAGCAGCCAGCCTTTCCGAGAAGCCTTCCGTCCGACCCAATAGCAACCAGCGCAGCATCAGCAATCGCACTTATAAAGAGATTATTTAATGAAAAGCGAACCCCGGCACGGTGCGGTGTTGCATTATCCTTCGCCATTCTGGGTTTGCAGTGTGTCGGCGGTTCAACCCGTAAGGTAGCGTAGCGGCCAGGGAAAAAGGCGGAACACCTTCACCTACTGTGGAGAAACATTGGAGGAAGGAAAAGCCAATGGCGCTCATGAAAGTGTCGTTTGCTGCGTTTTGGGAATTTATCATCGTCGTCCACATCCGAAGAGTCGAACGATTCCCCGCTGTGGAAGTGGATGCATTCATGTGTGGCTGTGGATGTGGAGTTTGTTGTGTTTAGTTAAGATAGAGCCTGCCATTTCCGCTTTTTGCCACAGGACGACGGTGTGTACGGTGTGACACCTTCGGTGTATCTCGCTATCGCTGAGCATATCGTTTAATCCTCGGTTTGTTTTCACCGTTCCATTGAGCGAGTTTGTTTTTTTCCTTCCTATTTTTCCATTTAAAGAGTTTTTTTTTTAGATTTTACTGTTTGCCATTGAATTCTTTTGCCCTTTTGCCTTTCGCGTTTCGCGCTGTACGAAACAAGGAGGAGTAGGCATTGGAATCGCGCTGCAAAGGAAAAGCTCACTTTGAGAGCGATCCGCCGCGTGATCCTGTTGGAATGGCGACAATGGGCACGGCTGAAACTGTACCACTGGATAACTTCCAGCCGGAATTGGGAAGTGAACTTTGGCCGGAACTGGAACGTATGCAATGGAACGGATACCCTCACAAATGCCCGGTGGGTGAATCCTTTTTACCACCACCTCTCGTCGCCTGCGAATCAGGTTAGCAGTGTGAGTGCTGCGAGTAGTGGATGTGGAAAAATGAGGTCGAAACCATGGTGACCCGGTGCGGTGTTCATGCGGAGCCAAGAAACCAGTGAGACCGGGTGCGACGTCCGGCCGGGTGATGATGATGGACTCTTCACACAGTCCTGAATTGTAGGTGAATTTATCCACACGTCCTACGTACGTAGACGCATTTGACCTTCTGTCGCTCATTTAGTTCTATCCGGGTTTTGTTTCCATTAAATGCTCCTGCGTTTCCTTTTTCTAACTGCCAGTGCCGAGCGTCGGAGATAGTTTGTGCGGTTTAAGCATCTCATGATTGGACACATTTTTATGACCGCCGTCATAGCCGTTCGGCAGAGGGATGAGATTCTTGCTAGTGTAATGTTGGTAGTGTTTCGCAGCACAATCACAGATCCTCATCATCATGATTATTCGGCGAACAAAGCATCGAGGGAGTTAAAACCCCGAGAGGGATTTTTAAGGATTGTACCCTTTTTTTTAACGTGACCCAGTTAGCGTGGGATGAGATTTTCATTTATTCAGCAGCCTTCAGTGGCTTTTCAGTTGTAGTTGTGCCCCGGGGGTGCGGGAGGATGTTAAAATTGTCCTTACTGGGTCACTGGTGAAGTTTGAATGTTCGGTACTGTGCTGCGGGGTGTCGGTACCATAGCCCAAGTATGATGTTTGCTTATCACTTTGAACTGTTTTTTGATCGCCAAAGGGAAGCCAGGGGTGTGAAACTGTAGGGTTGCCGTACCTATCTCAACACGTACGCGGCACATGAGCTGGTCGAGAAACTAGAAAGGAGCTTGGAAGGAAGCATGTTGTCAACCAAGGTTGAGCTATTCTTTGATGTTGTTCATTGATGGAAAGCTAGTTTGGTTTTGTTTCATATTTTGAAAATTTAACAAACAGAGTGTTTGAAGTGCTGAAGATTGTTGAAATGGAAGGTTGGTATTTATAAAACCATAAAGACATTATTATTATAAAATAATAATTATATTTGTTTATATTATTATAAACGACATTATTTATAAAACATAAACAATAAACATAGTTCATTAGTTCTTTGAATTAGGCCAATTATTATAACCTGTAAAGCTAAAACTCAACAACTTTCTTGTGGTTGAGATAAAGTGCTGTTCATTTAGAATTCGGTCACATATCACAAACTGTAAATGGTCCATTCTTTAACATAGAAGTATAATTTTCACATCAAATGAAAGGGTTTTATTTGATTTTTTACTAAAACAAACAAAAATGTATTTCAAAAAAAACAAAAATGTAACAAAAAATTTTGATGTACGGATGAAATCATGGTCTTTTCTTTGGATGCTTCCCATCAGCTGCCGCACAACCGATTTAGCAACTTCAGCAGCTATTTTTTTCCAATAATATACCAGTTGTGAGGCTGTTTTGGTGGTTTTGACTGTCTTTTTCAGTATTCTTTTCATTTCTATCTTTCATCATTCTGTTTTTCTTTCATTTCAACCTTTCTAGTAGTACTTTGACACTTCAGAAATCGTTTTAATACACATCCAACTGTAGAAGCGATGATTTTCAGGAATTTGGCAATTTTTCTCCCGGCCCAAGGCATTTTTCTAGTTCCATGGTCAAAAACAACTGTAAACTTGCACGGACTTGCAGAAACTATTGCACTACTTGAATGCGTGCTCCAATACCTACACATAAATGTCAAAAAGTTCCATATAGCACCACTGGTGGCGCTACTATACATAAAATTGTCTGACCGAATTCTAAATGAACAGCGGTTTACTAGTTGATCTGTGCTCCCAACTCACATTAAAGCCCAATTAACTATTCTCGGGGGGTAATGATACCCAGACGGCTCATTTGTATCTTATCTGTCAAACTTTTTCAGTATCAATTCGATTCTTTCGCTTTATTTATATATTATTTTACAGTTACACAAGTTTAAATAAATTAAGAAATGGAGCTGTGTTCTGAACAATGTCAACTATTACTTGAAGTATCTGCCTATACATAGGATGTCATGCTTTTGATACCAACATAAAGTGCAAGAAGAGTTTGGTTGGATCTCTTCAAACGATCCATTGCCATTTGATTGGTTCCGCTTTACCCGATACCTCTAACAGACGCGGATGAGGTAATGGTACATCTGGGACCCTTTCCGACCTTTTCCGAACTGCAGTGCGTAGTAAGCAATCGTAGCAAGCATTTATGTCTGCCTGTGCTAATATAACGAAGAGACAACAGCAAAAAAGCAACAATAACCCAGCATTATCTTAACTCTTCTGGATTGCAAAACAACCCTCAACGCATCTCCAGGCACACGCATCTCCACATTCCAAATCTCTGGACGGTCTGCGTGTATAAGAGTGTGTATCTTCTTTGTGTCGCTGTCAGCAGACTGCTCTACACGTCAGTTAAGAGGATTGTTTGGATCAGGCAAAGAATTCGCTTCCGTTCATCGCTCGACGGCTTCCGGTGACGGTGGTCGGGACGGGTTGATAAATTCCGCTTTGCAGCGCCCTGGACCAGCCTCCATTGGCACCTGGCTGGCGCTTGCTCATCCTCACTTGCACAGCCGATGTCTGACAGATCATAAAACGAGAACGTTTCACCACAACCCATTCAGGACACAAGGCCTAAAAGGGGATTAGTGGAAAGTGATCGGTATTGGTGGATAGCTGGAGCAAAGAAAATAAAGAAAAGAACACGGCGGTACACTGGTGCTGAAGTGCGTATTTTAGTGGCCCACTTGAGAAGGGTGTTGCGAATGGACGCAAGACGCAGGAAGCAAACCGCCGAGCCAATAAAGTGCACACCAAAGCAAATTCTTTTCACCGCATCAAGTGAAACTTGATGAAGGAGCGCTCCGAAACGGAAACGACAAAAAGGATAGCATATTTTGAGTCGGCAAGCAAGCGTCCGGAAGTGGCTTTCCGGCATGCGGTAGCGTGGGACATGTGTGGTGACGGTTGATGAAAAACGATCACCGATTCGTCTCGCCGGCCAATGTTTGTCCCTGGCGGGAAAATCATTTATTGCGGATCAGCCATTATAAATCCGGTCTGAATGCATTTTCTTAAGCGCGCAATACTACCAATATACACCCGGTGCGAGGAATATCGTCTGGTTGGGATTAGCTTACCAAGGATGAGGGATTAAACGATGTGAGGGATTTGAGATTTTTAACATCGGTTTTACACGAGTGTGTATGGGTTTATTGTGAGATTTTCTAGTGATTTTCACGATTTCCGTGATGGATGCAATCCGGTATATTAATTATCGCAATGAGAATGAAACTGAGGTAATGGTTTGGTTGGAAATCTCACCTAAATCGGAACAAAGGTTAGCACCGACAGCAATATTGATGTTGAGCTAGGCTTTAAACTGTCAATTGGTCTTTTCACAGTTCGATCAAACTTCTCCACCTAAAATACCTGTCGCGACGAACGAAACTGGGACTATATAGCACTTATATTGTTCCGTGAGTTCTCGACGCTTCTGAGGCATGGAGTTTGTCAAAAACTATCGTTTAAAGGTAGTTTTAGCCTCGTATTTGTAAAAACACAATGGAGGAGTCATGGTCTTGTCATGAGATTGAGACCGAACAATCCAGGTGCTATGTAATTTTTCGGGTCGTCTGGACATGGAGAAATATGAGATCGTAGGCCCAAATTGGTCAAAAAAAAATTCAAATTAAATTGGTCAAATTGATGGCGGTGATGCGTCGGCCAGAATGACTGGAATACAGTCGCTGCCGCTAAATGTTATCTCATATCTTCTAATTTTTGGTTGTGTCTTTTGTCTAACTTTTGTCTCTAAGTTCCAAATTTTTATCACTTATTCATGATTTTTTGTATGTTCTTGACACCTGGCAGTATGCACTGGTTTTTTTCTATTTTATTGTTAAATGAAGATAAAGTCGTTGTGATTAAAATGTTAAATATTACGAGTACATGTAAACACATATTAAAATGAAACAAAATTATAGAAATAGCCTTGCAACTTTTTTTCAATTTAGTAGGTGAGATTCGTTTTATCATCAACGCAACAACGTTAGTTGTTTTTCATGTCTTTGTTGATCTAATTCTATTAAATATTCAATACATGTGAAGTAATCATTGCAGTTTTCTTCCTATGCGAAGTACTCCACCATTCGAGACAAAAATTCAATCGTAAGAGACATTTTGCGGCAACGTCTGTAATGAAATGGCTGATGACTGAATTGAATGGTCATATAAATTGTTGACCGTTGTTTACAAATTTATTTTTAAGAAAAAAATATTTGTATTTTTGTGTTTTTATTTATTTTTTTAATTTGATAATATGGAGTTAAAGCTGTAAAGAAAAACCAATAGGAGCAATCATGGAGTGAATAAGTACAAAACAAATTCACGAAACCATTTAACATACTGTTACAAGCTCATTGTGAATATAAAATAAAAAATAAATGTGGGAATGAACAAGGAAGCGACCCATGGAAGAATGGAAGAGTGATGAAAGGAGTGAAACAAAAATAGGTAGAGAGAGCCGGAGATAAGGAGAAGAAAGGTAACTAAGTGACGCGCGGCGTCACGAAGGATAGGATTCGCAAACTGACGATCAAAGCGGAAGGAACCGTATACCAATTATCATTCTTTTGCAATCATTCTTTTAAAAAATTCAATATTTCTCACACATTATTCCGTACATAAATAACTTTTTTCTGTAAAATTTAAATAACCTTTTTATAAGTATGCTAAAACCAGAACAAACTCTATTTGTATGCCATAAACAATGCGTACGAATTGGTTTAAGCAATAATTTTTGCTATAATAATCATATCCACGCTAATCGACTGTCTAAATCACCGCGCAAAAATAAACCCGGTCACAAATGCTTACAAAACAACGCCGGCATAGCAGTGCGCACTGTTCGTATGCACTCCAGGCAAATTTTCATCGAAGCATGGTCTTCTGGTATCGGGTATGGAAAAGTTTGTCGTTAGCAAGGAATTACGGTCATCCCGACGGGCGGGCTCACCAGGCTAGTCTCGAATTCGTGTTGTGATTCGAGCTAGTTGTCCAACTTGTCGTCATGATTTTCCACCGTCCCCCCCAAAGCCTCATTGTTTCTGGCGCTTCCTTGCTACTTCATTCCTGCAGGACAGTTTGAACCCACGGAAGTATTCTTCAGGCAGTAAAGGTGGAGAAATGGGCTTCTTGTCTCACTGCTCTACGGCCCATCGGCCCATCGTTCCTCGGTTCGTGAGCGAAAGTATGTGTATGTACAAAACACAAAAAACAAAACGCAAAATGTTTGCGTTGGTGTTTTTAGGACCGCTGTGAAAGACGCGCACACTGGATAAGTCGTAGCTCAGAGATCATGTTTTGTGCATAGTTTTTTGAAAGCCAACGAAAAGGGCCGAGAGAGGTTGGCGAAAACAAACAAACCAAAATAAAAAAAAAAATCCGTAAAACCCAAGCATAAAGCATAGTAAAAATAGTTTAACTTTTTTCTGTGTGTGTACGGTACGAAGCCAAACGAGCCCGTAAAGGGGCTAAGGATCCATGGAAGTGGGAGAAAATAGTCGGTGAAACAAAGTTAAATAAATTTTTCCATCCGACGTCGCGCGAAAAATGGCGGTTTCAATGGTGTGCAATAAAAATGAGTTTTGCAAAAAGTTGACTAACCCCCCACCCGGTACGCTGATGTTGACCGCGGTGGGTGTATGGTGCGGTGTGGCAGGTTAGTTGTTGTTTGTCACACTGGTCGCTGCTGAGGGGGTGTGTGTGTCTGTGTGGTTATTTTTTTTCTGCAGGTCCTTCCGATTCGGTACTCTGTTTGTTTTTGTCTTTTCCGGGTTAAAAGTTCACAACCACTGGACGTTCGTTTCCTTCCGTTTTTCGTCACGGGGGAGGAGGTACTTAGGGCCGCTCCACGGGGTGTTTCGCATCAAGGTTAGTTAGGATGAAATACTATCCAGTGAAATAATTGATTTGAATTTGCATTAGCATTGCTATTGATATGTTATGACTACAATGTTTGGAATTTTTAAATTTATTTTCCAAATATTTAAATCTTTTGGAGTTTGACCTAAAATATGTAGAAATGTTGATTAATTATTGTTTCGTCCGGGGGATGTCCTACGTTGTGATTTTTGGAGTTTCTTATATCTTAAATTTATATCTTTTAAAATATTCTTGGCTTTGATAAGAGCTGTTGGGGTTCACAAATGGGGTTCTCAAGTGGGGTTTGCTCGCTTTGAACTCACAACGAGTGAGTTCGAGCCACAAATTTAGGCTCCTTTTATATCCTCTGGTGAGGATCTAATTTTTATTTCCATGTGCTTTTGGGGATCTCACTGGACCCTTCCAATGTCACGTTCGCTCATGACCCAATTAACTTTCTCACGTCAGACGCTTGCCCAAACGTCTGACTAATCGGGATCGAACAATTATTATTAATTATTAATTGATAATAAAGTTTGATAAATTTATCATACAACTTTTGTGAACCAAAAATTTTTAAATACATTTTTTATAAGTGTTGTCTTACATACATACCCAAAAGCTCAGCAGAAGAAACTCTTCCCTAAATGTCCATTTCGGTCCACGGAAAGTAACGTCACAATCAATTACGCAACCGTTATCAGTGAAGTGTTCCAGCCGGTTCCTGAACGTTAATCCAGTCCACCCAATCAAATTACCAACGGTGGACGGTGCGGTTGTCCACCACACGGCCCTGACCACGTCCCATGTGCTCACACACTTTCGTGATTCCATTTTTCATCAGTTCAAACTACAGCACCGTTGGCATTTGCAAGAGGGTATCGGGCCCCGGCAGGACAGTTCGTTTCGTTCGGTAATGGTACGATTCGGAAGTGGGCTAACCGTCCCGTTTTGCGATTGTTGTATGAACTCCAGCGATGGCATATTTTTATCTAGCGTGTGTGTGTGTGTGTGTTTTTGTTCGTTTGCCAACCGAGGTTCCGGGTTGACACTATCGGTCTATCGTCGGACGGAACTGGCCCGAAAGCGTCTCACGATAAAACATCGCCAACATCAACAGCGCGACTCCGTTCGCCACCGTTCCAGAACTAACCAAGATTGATGATGTAACGCGCCGCGCTGTGTGTATGTGGCGATAGTCAGCGAGTTGCAATCGAACCATCGTGCTTGTGTCACACGATGCTTAGTCTTACACCTCATCCCGCTCCAGCCGTCCACGGAATGTGCCACGATACGCGGGGTGAAGAAGCGATGGTATCTTCCACGGTGGAACCATCCACTGGTATCGTCTTGCTGTTTGTGAGGATTCCGCAACTGCACGTTCCAGTGTCCTTGCGGTGTGCTGTAAGCGAGTCTGTCTGTGTCATTTTTATCAGTTCCGGTTGTATTTGTCAACGCTTAGTCTCATTTACTGGAGTGATTTTTTCGTCCATTTCCATTAGTGGTTGGGTGGTGATGAAATGAAAATCTTCGGGCAGAGAGATTTGAAGTTGTAGTTGTTTTATGGAGTAGTAAAGTGCTGTTCATTTAGAATTCGGACTACTCGTCACACTATTTTATGTATAGTAGCGCCACCAGTGGTGCTATATGGAACTTTTTGACATTTATGTGTAGGTATTGGAGAACGCATTCAAGTTGTGCAATAGTTTTTGTAAGTCCGTGCAAATTTACAGTTGTCGTTGACCATGGAACTAGAAAGTCGTAAATTAATTGTGCACAGCCACTTAGAAAATCCAACTTGGGCCGGGAGAAAAATTTCCAAATTTTCTGAAAATCGCCGCTTCTACAGTTGGATGACTATTAGAACGGTTTCGGGAGTGTCCAAATACTACTAGAAAGATTCAACAAAATCGTCGATCAGAAACAGTGAATCGTAAGCCGAACGGAAACACGCGCCCCAAAAATTGAATGATCAGGTTTTGATGAGGTACACGGGTTGCATTCGCATGGATGACGAAACGTACATGAAAATGGATTTCATACAGGTTCCTGGCCAAACATTTTATGTTGCCACAGCTCGGGGTGATGTCCCCGATAAATATTAGTTCGTTTTTGCCGACAAATTTGCCCGCAAATTGATGGTATGGCAAGCCTTCTGCAGCTGTGGCCTCAAGACACGGGTTTTCATAACCAATGCATCTATGAACTCAACAGTTTACAAAGAGCAGTGGCTGGAACAGTGTGTTTTGCCTTTCATCAAGGCTCACAAAGGCCCAATAAAGTTCTGGCCAGATTTGGCAAGCTGTCACTACAGTCGGAATGTAGTACAATGGTACACCAATAACAACGTGGACGTCATCGGCAAGCATTTGAACCCACCGAACTGTCCAGAATTCCGGCCGATAGAACAATATTGTGTGATAATGGAAAGAAAATTGAAAAAGACAGGCAAAACCACCAAAACAGCCTCACAATTGGCATATTATTGGAAAAAAATAGCTGCTGAAGTTGCTAAATCGGTTGTGCGGCAGCTGATGGGAAGCATCAAAGAGAAAAGTCCGTGTTTTCATCCGTTAATTAAAATTATAATTTTTTGCTTATTTTAGTAAAAAAGCAAATAAAAAAACCCTTCATTTCATGTGAAAATTATACTTCTATGTTAAAGAATGGTCCATTTACAGCTTGTGATCAGTGACCGAATTCTAAATGAACAGCACTTTAATATAATTTTTATATTTATGTTCATTTAAGTTTTGTTGTGAACAATACCAGAATAATGTAAGATACGAATCATAAACCTAAAAAAAATAATTTTATAAAAACAATATATAAAACTCCATGATTTTGAGTGATTTTTCATTATGTCCTTCGACCTAGCAACGCATCATAGTAGCTGTAGTTGTATAGGGTAGCGTTTTGTTCTATAATTTGCTCGAAGAAAGTAGAGTGAGGTAAAAGAAAAATATTTGTCTTCCCAGTGATGGCTGCAAAACCTCCACAACGAGAACTATTGTGAAAGATTTTTGTTTTCAACTTTGATGCCTATTCACGTATTGAAATCCTTCCGTCCCATTTTGTGTTCCAAATAATAAATTTGGAAATCATCCTCCTGCTGTTTTATTTTTTTTGTACTGCTCACTCCAAAAGGCGAGGCATACCACGCGACATGACAATGCCAATGAAGCTATTTTTCATGCCCTGGCGTAACAGAGCCCCAAAACAAAACAGCTCATGGATTGGCTTTTCACAGCACCGCACAACATCCGATTGTTATCCGGGGAGGGGGGGGGGGGGTGGTTCGAAGGAGTCCGGGTTTGAAGCTGCCCGATCGGCATGATGCAACCCCGCCGAGAAAATGCAACCCACCAACGGCGATCGACAAGGAGAAACGAAGCAAAACAAAAAAAAAAAAGGAAAAGAAATGGCAAAAATGTCCCACCGCGAAAATGTCGCACGGTGCGGTTTTTCCTCGGTTGTAATTTTGCTGATGGAAAATGAATGGTACAACATGGTACAATGGGTTGAAAAATCCGCGGGCCGACGACCGGTACAGCATACGTTCACACGTAAACACTCCTAGCTGCGGTGGGAAAGTCACGACAGTGAACATTCCTCCATCGTGGTGGATTTGGATGGCGGTCGCTGTTTTCCACGATTTTCCCCGTCATCCATTCTGTCTGGAGATGAGGGGGGGGGGGGGGGGGGGGAAAGCTCCGAACCGCCCGATTGTCGTTCACCGGTGAGTTCTGATCCATTGGATTTCTGATTTCCTTTTGCCTTTGTGTACCGTGCACCATACACCATTGTTGTTCCTTTTGTTGCCGTTGTGAGGGAACGCAAACAAAAAGCGTATGCTGCGCGAAGTAGAAAGTGGAAGCAGTGAGAGATAGAAAACACCCCCCCATTCGCCTATTGTCTTCGAGAATTCCATTGCTTCTTTTACCTCTGTAAATGGCCACCGACACCGACAAAAGGAAAAAGCATGGAAACAGCAAATGAACGAAGGAACAAAACACAACACACCAACACCGCAAAGGCAAGACGAGAGCCTGAAAAACTGCATTGCTGCGAGTAAAGGCAGACAACAAACAACAGGCAGCGAATGCGAATTTGCTGTGCGGCAAATCGTTGATGATGTGCGAGGGGTCCAGGGAAACCAGGAGGAAAACTTTTCACTCCATCTTTACGACAATTTCCGGCGGCCCGATGATGCGACATTCGGTGCCGATATGATGACAAACCACCCAGGGTGTGTGGGCGAAAAGGAAAACTTACTCCACTTACTTCCGCAACCCATGCCGGTGGTGACTTTGGGGTGTGTGTGTGTGTTTGTGTGATTGTAGTTACAACCAAGGAAAACGGCAAACGGGAACTAGGGACGGGAAGATGGATATCAAAACAAAAAAAAAATCCGACGAAAAAAAAGGCAGACTGGAAGAAGAAGCAATGAATGAATGGGAAAAATCATAAATTGGGTAATTTATAAACGTCGTGTCATCATTAGCGCTGCTTCCTGTATCCTTGGCGTGGGTGGGTTGGCCGGGGCAAGCAGTAATAAGGGCGAGAGCGGGTTGTCATTGTTGGTTGTGTTTTGCTTTTGGCGTCAGTACGCCCAATCCGTGATGGGGGGAAAAACCCAGTTTTCCACACTCCTGTACGTGATGGGAGCCCACGGACCGGGTACCGCACAATGCGAGGATGAAGTTTAGTTGGTAAAAAATGATGCCAGAATGACTTTGCAAATGTTTAGTGAAAGTATAAGGGTGGGGGGGGGGGGGAAGGAGAGGGGGAGGGATAGAAAAATAATATATAAATGATAAACCTAGTTGAAGAGGGTGGCCCAGGGAAAAAAAGTGGAAAGAAAATAAAATGCTTTATAAAATTTGTGGTCAAATGGTGGGGAAGAAGAACCTGTGTTCGATATACACACAGTCGCCGGTAACCGAATGCGTACTTTCCCACAGTAACACGAGGAGTGAACGGTTCAAGTGTGTCACTAATACGCCATTTTCGATTTGCGAGTTTCGATGCTGGGCTTATCTAGCACGGGAGGGGTTCGTTTATTTTCTCGTTCTCGTTCGAAACGGATGTCCGTCAGTTGAAGCTTAAATTAACTGCTATAAAGCATACCGGTGCAAGCAATTACTCTTCATTCGTGTTCACAATTGGGAAGGGTGTGTTGTGAGGGGGGGACTCCATATCCTCGCCGCCATTGGGGAAAATGTTGTTCCAGCAAGTGAGGTGAAGCTTACCCGAAAAAACCGCGTACATATCTCTCGGGACAGCACTCTTCCACATGGCCAACAGGCAGGATGTATCGGTTCTTATGGAAACGATTTCGTACCGTCCGTACATGGTTCATTTGCAATTGGCTGACGTGTTGGCCGATGGCAGTGGTTGTGGGTCTGCTGGCAGCCCAGTAAGTGGACAACCTTCGATTGTTTTGCTGTGGCTGGGAAGGTAAATTTGCGTTTATAACCTCGAGCGTTATTTTACTCGACTCGTACAGTGGTGAGAAATTTTAAAAGGGAATAAGTAGGCTTGTTTTTTAGAATTTTATTTTTGAGAATTTAATTAAGTTTAATAAGAATAATTTCCTTTTTTTGGAGGTCCAAAAAATCTCGACCTCACAATTTTATTGCAATCAAGTAAGTGCTCTTTCCGTTTCAACGAAACATATCTCTTCGCACTGTATGTGCCGTACATAACGCCACGTGAAACATGGGGAATAGCAGTGGAAAACCGTCCATCTGCCATTTGCTGTTGTCATTTGCATTGGCCTGGTAACTGACACAACCGACCGTAACAGTTGACACCATCGTTTTGTCTTTTCGAACGAGCTTCCGAGTTCCGGACCGGCACCGTGGGTTAACGCAGAGCAACGATTTGAACGAACGGTCAAGCCTTTTGCGGCCAACCGGCAACGAATGAATCTTTCTAACCGTTCTGCTGCTAGCGTGGTAAACTAATCACTACCGTTGTAATGGTCATTTTTCTAGTGACAGGTGTCTTATATTGCCTTCTTTTTGCATTCCTTTTTCTCGTTACAGGTAAGGGTGAGGCAATGGCAATTTGTATTCCAGCTGGCATGCTACGACGCTGTAAGTTTTACATCATTTTATTTTTATTTTCATTTCGCTGGATCGGTGCTATAAGAATGAAATTTAAATCACTTCCGCATGGGGGAAAATATCCCATTAAAAGATTTTCTTAAAAAAAAAATGCTCGGAGAGGTGTAAAATCGAATAAATTCAAAATTTGTTGGGCCCATCAGAAGGTAATATCCGCACTTTCGGCCCAGGCACCCAGGTGAATTGTTCTCCAGAAAAGCGTAACTTTTCCCATATGTTTCGTAAAATGTCTTTTTTTTCTTTCTTTGTTTGTGGCTGGAAACTATCCCAGCAAGAATTGCAATAAAATAAGTTATTAGAGCGACAACAGCAAAAAAAAGTGATAAAACGTGAACCGGAAGCTATCACGTTTTGATTATATATCAAAGAGGAAAATAAAATCGGGTTTGCTGGAGAGGATATTGCTCCTGCCGATGATGGTTGGTACACTTTGAGGCCATTCAAAAAAAGGGGGTAATAGTGTGTGTTTTCTTTTGGAAAAAAATATGTTTTACCACAAAGCAAAATAAATTTATGAGTTTGGCTTTGAAGTGTGTGTTTTGAGATAGTTTGTGTGTTTTTTTTTCCTTTAGAATACGTTTAAGAAACTTGTGGTCGAAGAAAAAAGGGTGGAATTCCTCTCTTGGCAGCGTGATTTGATTATGGTTTTGCGCAATAGGCGTATTAAAAAAGTTTTTTCTCTCTGGTAAAGCTTTTGGAGGAGTCTAGAAAGAAGCCTGAAAAGAAAGGAAAAAAAGCCCAATTTCCCTCCCATGTGTTGTGTTCCCTTTTGCATAAGCATATTCGGGTGCTATTGCCAAACGGTAAAAATAAAAATCACACTTGTCTACTCAAATCGCACTACGCCTGTGCTTCGGTCTGCGAATGTGAATATTATGGATATTTTCTACCATTACGGGCAGCCCACTGCCTGGCAAATATTGTTCGGAAGAATCAATATTGGAAAGGATTCGAAGGTACGTGGAGCCATTGGCTGTGCGTTCATTTCCCGACCCGACCCGATCCGGCCCCTGGGACACCCCCAGGCAAACAACGGAAAACTCAAAACAACAGCAATCGTTTGCAAGATGCTCTTGAGTGTGTTTCGTGTTACGTGTGTATCTGATGCCCCGTTTTGTATGATAGTTGCAGTCAAGGAGTGGATCATTGAGAGGACACTTTGTGGCGTCCTCGATGCTATCGTCCAATATACTTTTCGGTACCGTACGGGAACGGGCCGTGTTGGAACCGGATCCGGATGTCGCCAACATTCTTTCGCACCTGCCATAAATTTTGGGATGTAGAAAATAAGTTCCCTTTCTTAAGGAGGTTTTCTTTTTCTTCTGCTGCTGTTCGATCTGAACGGAACGGATCGGTTCTGTAGGGTATATATTTTCTCCGAAAGGGTATCTTAAGCTTGGGTCGGTTTTGGGAAAAAGCTGGTCGAGTTTTTCAATTCGACACATCATAGGGATAGAGTTGTTTGCTTCGTTCCGTTATACGGAAATAATTTCGTGTGAAGGTACAAATGAATAGTGATAAAATCACTATTAATAATAAAATTCACTATAAATCACTATATTTAAATTTAAGGTAATGCTCGTTCATGACGTTAAGAGACTGTGGCATAATGTTCGTCTTATGAGATACATAATGACGGAATTTTTAAATAAAAGCAATACAAGCGATTTATAATAATGAAAAGCGATTTCGCGTCATAATAGATAAAAGTTTCATATTTTAATTGAAAGGAGGCCTGATTGCTCGGCGTGTGAGAGAGAGCGACGTCATTCTTTTACTGGTCCTACAACAGGACCATAAATAAAGTTAAAAAAGACCAGAAATGACGAGTCTTTTTTTCTAAAATGCATTTATTCTACTACAAATTTGCCTTGAATAATATCCTTTTTCTACGTTACATTATCGATTGTACTTTTTCATATTTTTCAGGATATTTTCATTGAATCCGTTGATGGTTTTCTCCTCTAATATAACTATTTTATTGCCATAGCCATTTTTATATAGTATTATAAACATTGCCATAATTTGGCATTTACTTTACTTTGCATTTTGTTCAATTCGGGTTTGCATAGTTCATTTAAATGCGGGTGATGTAGTTAATTTTTCTTTGGTGATTTTTGTAAATATTATCCAGATATCATTGACGTTTGTACATTCCTTAAACTTATGTTTTAAATTATCAACTCGTAAATATTTTTTCATTTACTAATAGGTAGTATATACTACGTTTTTTGAATTTATATTAATTTATTTATATGAACTTATATTTATTATATTTATATTTCGCCAAATCTTTTTCCATTTAAGAGATGAGTGCTTCGTCTGTACATTTAGATGGGGCAGTGAGCTATTAATTAGTTTGTAAATATCCTTGGCGTGTTCGTGTGTGTTCGTGTTTTTTCATTTAAATAATCTAATTCTATTTTGATTGGGGTCAAGACCACTTGAGGTTGTTGTGCCGGTATAGAAGAAAGTTTTTATATTTATATGATTTTATATATATATACATATATATTATATATATATAACACATCGATAATAAAAAAAATCATTTGAAGTTTAGTCATTTGTTCTGCTATCTGTTAGCTATTTGTTAGTTAACTCTTATTGGTATTCGACTTCGCATACATCTAGAATGTGAAAAATGCTGCCGCCTTTCTCTCATCTTTTAAGACAACTCGGAAGCTCCAAACACAACGCTGTTGTTTGACATTTTTGTGTGTTTCATGAAGTTTCAATGTCATTACCTAATTGACTGTCTGGTGTCATTTTAATGGCATGACTCAACATCGGACAACTTTTTATTTCTACCGTGACAAAAAAAAACATTATATAGATTTATCGACAATTTACACTATTTTACTGTACAGTGGAAAATATTAACCGACAAAAGATGTGATATGTATTTTCCCTCTTTCTTTAAAAAAAAAAGGATAATGCAATTTTCTTTTTCTTCAAGTCTTACGACAATTCTGATACGTTTATTATGTTTCATTCATAGACAACGAGTATGAGACAATGAAATTCCCGTGGCTGTGAATCGTCAAGCAAAGTGTAATGTTAGAAGCAATTTGGCAACACACCGTATCATCAGTACTCTCCTTGGGTGGGCTCAGATTCACACGGTGAGCATTTCCCGCAGAGCACCTTCGCAGTCGTGTTATAATTCCAATCGAATCGGACAGTTCATGTGGTTTCGCGAGTGTTGTTGATTGTTGGCCAAACAACACGAGTGGTAGTGTGCTCGGAAACATTATACATCATAGCCGTCCCGTTCGCTAGTGCAGCCGCTTCCTAGAGCACATCGGAATCGAAATCTGGCTCCATATTTCTTACTGATTCATGAGATTCGACTGCCACATCTTTGCGCCTTCCGCGCCACCCGGCGACCCGCTTCAATTTGTCTTATTTGTGGAAAGTAAGATATATTTCGGTCTGGTTTTTTTTTGTCCGCTGTGTGTGTCTAATATTTTTCAAATACAAATTTCGGCGAGTACTTCGTTCTGCATGTACGCGTTTGAAGCTGTCCAAGATATTGGAAAATTGGCTGTATGTACTTGCGGATTGTATTTGCACAACTTCTTCATCGAGGTTTTTGCTCTCGCCATGGACACACTGCTACTGGAGCCATCGCGATATCGCCATACATTTCGTAATGCAACCCCGGTCCCCCGGTGTGCACGTCGGTTCGGTTTGGGCGAAGAAAAAACAACATTTTGAAAAATGTGGCAGCGGTGTGCGGTATCTTGACTGGTGTTTGTAGTCGCTTTTTTTGCCGCGCATGAAAATCCCCCCGATCGGACCATCTTCAGAGACAGCTTCATTCCAACTTTCCGACAGCAGTGTACAACCGTGCAAACATGACCCGTGCCCGAACCACCCGCATGCATCTATTTGCAGATCGGTGATATCTGCACCAGAGGCCCGGGTGGAAATGAAATATCTCTCCTGGGCAGGAGCTCGTGTCTGCTTCACTAGTTTCGCTCGGCGCTTGCAATGCGAAAGCCCGCGGGATGGCATCGGTACATATGTGAACATGCATAAAGTCAATGCGTTTTTGTTTTTCTCGCACACGTCGGATCAGGTTCGGGTGTGGAAAGCTGTCAGAAAAAGTTATATTGGCAATGGTTTTAGATTGAAAAGCGTCCAAACTGTGATTGCTGTTTAGCTTAAACCGCTCGACGGTGGTGCTGATGCACAGTGCTGGCGGAGGTGCAGGTGCAGGTCGTGATTGTTTGGTGCGGATGATTGAAATAAGAAAATAAATTGCAACCGATAAGAAGGGTCTTGAGCGAGTGCGAAAGCAAGCACAGCAAAGTAACCATCCAATTTATCAGGAAAGAAAATCTGTTACTATCTTCTTGAGTGGATGGATTTAAGAGTAAAATATTTAGAAAAAATGTTAAGTGTGAATAAAAATGGAGATTAAATATTGGTTTTAGTAATTATTAAAACATATGTAGGAAACTGTATAATCTTCAACGAAATTTATTCGCTATTGAACGTCTTTTTTTAGCTTTATTTATAAAAACGGAGCTTTTCTCACTTTTTGTGAGCTTTTTGTCAAACTTATGGTAATATTCTTAAGGCATTATGGTAATATTTTTTTATCGGAAAATTATATTTTATTTTGCATTTACATAAGTACATAAGCTTGGTTTTTTAATGAACTTTAACTTATATTTTATCATTTTTCCTCAAATCTCTTAATATTTTCGTAAAAAAATAAAAAACATGAAATCATTTATTTTTTTGGTAACAACTGTCGAATGCTGCTTCGATCGTGTGGATATTCTTGTCAATTTATTTTGTCAAACAGTACAATTGTGTGCGTGGCAACGGTATAGTGATTTTTCGCAGTTGACTAGCTGATTTTGTCACTTGACAAATTTATCAGCATTTTGTCAACTCTCGTGGCCCTGCACCTTTAAAGGTTGATTAATGTTAATAAATTAAACACATTCGTAATCGATCGTTTTATTAAGAAAATTGTAGGTGGATATTTTACTGCATTTTATTGAACCTTAAATTTTAGGCCTATCTGTCAATAAAGCCAAAGAAGTGAACGCGAAACCTTTCATGTTCAATCTGTACACGCAACGCAAAACTTTTAAATCGTTAACTAAAATCCGCGATTTAAGGAAAGGCTCATGAATACATAAGTTAATGTTTGCTTTCTAATAGTTTTTAAAAGTCTCCCAAAATTTTTATTTGAAACTTAAATTACTGCTCTTGGATTAAGTTATGTGATACTAGCTTTAAAAAAGGAATTAAATAAACCTTATTTTTCATCACAATGTAACATATTTTCCATTAAATACCAATAATTTGTACTAAGTAAGAAGCATCTCCTTTGAACAATAGATTTCAAACACGTGACTTCATATCTCGGAAAACTGATTATACTAGTCATATAGAAATTACAACAAATGCGAATGAAGATCAATAGACACCTGGAACGACTCACAAACACTTGATCGTTGCATACGAGAACAAATGCTCACATCCATGAAGCACACAATGAATTATTCGCACATTCCAATCATCACAACGACTCCATAAAATGTGCACACCCTGTTTCTTTTTTTGACAATGTCAACTAGGACTGTTGAGCTTGCATTTCCATTTTCAGAAAATAACATTATTCATAGACTGTACACGGCACGACATCAAGCACCGCCGCGAATGCACCCCGCATACGGGGTGGGGAATAGTTCTTATCTCCTTAAGACCAACTCCGACCGGAAAGAAATAGACAAACACAAATAACTTCACGATGTGTGTTGGGGAAAAATAAAAAAACTTTCAACTACATTTGTACACACCGTACAGCTCATGCATGCGGCAGCTAAAGGAGATTAGTTTTGCATAATTGCACCATTCTGCCGATGGCGAACGACGCGGTCGATTTCCTGCGAACGCGAACCCCGGGTGCGGTGCCTTCCATCCGGCAGAAGTGCATATATCCAACGCTGGAGGATGGAGCTGTGTGGTGGATTTGTGGCTGTACTCTACTGGTGGAGACCAGATTTATGTTATGGGTGGAAAGTTTTCCGATAAATTTCACCCGAATTTATAAGTAAAAAGTTTCGCTAAAACCGTAACCATCTTGTCCCGAATGGTGGGTGAGGAAAAAAGTGGTTTCTTTTCCCATGTTTTGCAAGATGACATGTGTTTTCCGACTGACTGTTCCAACCGGTCGAACACGGGGGTAGCTTAGCCGGCATGGTCGAGCTTTCCAATGCCGTTTTTCCTTCGTGGCGAGTGTTGAGCATGGCAAAATGAAGGAAAACACATGATAATGGACACGCAGTGAAGCATTTTTAGCAAATAATTCTTTGCCGCTTCCAAGTTGTGTTGACTACGATCTTTGATTTCCGTTTTGCCCCTGTCTGCTGTCTACTGTCGGATTAACATTTAATGGAAATTTGTCTCCGATAAAGATGTCTGCGCGAAACGGTAACAAAAATAAAATAAATCTACTGCTGAATCAGAATGTGGCAGGCAGAGCATGGTAAGTGGGGACACGGGTGGAACAAGTTTTCTCTTTCTTTTGTACTGAAATCAATTTGAAAACGTTTTGCAAAACCGCATCAGACGTGAAGGGGGAAGAAAAGATTCAACAGCAACCAGCAACACAAAAAATCAAAACCCGAGTCGAGTTGCGGTCCAGCAGCACAATGCAATGCAGGAAGTAATGAAGGAGCGCTAGTTGGAAAGGTTGTTGTTTGGTAAAGCCATCCGGATGGGCGAAACTTCCGATGTCTACGGACGGTGCCAAGAAGGACAAGAAGCTAGTTGATGGCTTCCGGAAGGCGGATGACAAATCAGAATGCAGCGGATGTATGGATACAGCGTTAGCGGCAATGTCACGCCTGAACGGTGGACAGAATTGTAAATATGATTATTTAATATTCCACAAATTGTTGAAGAAAAGCAACGAGTGGCCGGCCCTCGTAAACCATCCTAGTACCAATTTGTGGAAAGCTTCACCGAGTGCTGTTGTCCCGCTTTGGTGTGTGCAATACCGTTTGCTAGTGACAGTTGCAACTTGACGTAAGAGAAGAATGGAAGCTTTTATCGTTCGGTGTGGTACCGATCCCGTTTGGAATCGAGGAGTGAAATTTTCTTGTCCTTGTTTCTTTTAAAATAATCGGTTTTTGAAACAACACAAAATGTCACCTGAACCCGTTTGGAAAGCAATCTTTTCTTTCCCCATGCCACAAACTAAAGCACACACCCACAGATGGTTGTGAAAGGTGAAAGCTCAAGATGGTTTGTTGCAGAACTTCGTCTGTATCTGCGTAGTGGTCGGCTTCCCATCCACCCATCGAAAACACCGCGCCGCGAGTGAGAATGGGTTCGTTAGGTGAGGTTTTGACTTTTTGCTGTAGTATTTGCTTAACTTCTTCCTGTGCCTGTTCCCGCGATAGCACCATCTCAAAACCCTCGAAAGCTCCGGTGCTCGTGTCAAGAATGGATTGTATTCTATTTATTTACCTTCCGAGAACCCAAAAAGCCTGCAAGGAAGGTGCAGGATAATTGCGGGCAGCGGTGGGATGCGATGCTGTCAATGGCAGGACAGATTCGTCGTCTTGCAGGAAGCCTTTTGCGCGTTGGTGAGGGGTAAATGAGCCAAGGACCTTTTGAATGCAAATAATAGGTAAAAGGGCAGCCCGCAAGGAGCTAACCGTGCCACGACCTTGTCTGCGATGATGTTCGGCAACAGAACGAGGGATTTCACCATTCCCCGGTTGCTTAACAGAACGGGTTTGAGCGGTGTTTTGTTTGACAGGGCGGGAAACAGACACGAAGATGAATTTTTGGAGAGGAAAGATTAAGGGGAATTTTTAAAAGAAAATTACTACATTTTCTTCATTCATTCTTAGTTTTTATTTAAAATTAAAATCGAAGTTGATAGTTTTTTGCGATTCTGAATATAGCGTTAATTAATATATGATCCAATTTATAAAAAGTATTAAAACTTTCCAACCTAAACAGATAGTTAAGCATCTACTGAGCATTACATCATGGGCATATGTTTTATTTTTTTTTAAAGGAACCACCCTTTAGTCCGAGAACTTACTCAGCAGCTCTCAGCACCACAAAAAATCGCTCGCTTTTGTCATTTTGGATCATTATCCCTTTTTGAGCGTCAAGTACGGTCAAGAAGGTACGAATGGTTGTGGGTGATGATGGGCGTCAAAAAAAAAAAAAGAAAAACGATGAGAAAGAAAACACTTTCCCGCACGGCACGTTTTGTCTGCATTTTATTACTTTACTAACGCGCACCGTAATCGTAATCTCATTTCCATCCCGGCACCCGTGCTATTCGGTGGAAAGTGAGAGTATGGCCAGCGTTTGGGCCGCGTTTGCCACCATTTTACATCCTGTGCGGATTGATGTTGAGGACGGGTGAAAGCGTAGAAAAAAATAGAAAAACACCCCTAACAAAGTGCGAAACGTCCAGGAGTGGTGATGGTGCCCACCGCACACACAAGCTGACATTTGCGTCTTGTTGCGTAGATTGGTTTGCGCGTCCCTGCATCTTACAGGATGATGATGAAGCGTAGCAAAAAGGGACACCGTGGACATCATCATCACGATGGTCATAATCATAATTTTCAATTCCAAACCGTTGCCCCTGTAACCCTGCGGAATGGATTTGGGAACACTCGCCGTCAATAGGGATGGATGGACTTATAGGCTAGCGGGTGAAGATGGTTTGTGAACGTCACATCATCATCTCGGTGGCACCAAAATCTGGCACCAATTTTAAAGGTCCGATTTCAGATAACTTCCTCTCCTACCGGCACAGCTATAACGTCGTTGCTCGAGGGAGGTGTAAGTAGCGTAACAGCAGCAGCAAAACTAACGAGCAGCTAACGATCTTGGAAACGATTTGAACCCCTCACCAGGAGGTCAAGAGTGGAGTAGTGTTCCAAAAAGTTGTCTTAAAATTTTAAAGCAAGATTGTCGTCTGTTCGTGTACCCAGCCAGCAAAGCAATTGCGTGCATCAGCATAACAAACTTTCGCCCATACCGCCCCAGACACAGCGATGTGTACTAAAAACGGAATGGAATTAAAGGCATCAAATTTTGCTTGTTTTGTTTGTTTTCCATCTCGTGATGCGTATTAAATAAATATCTCCAAATGTAGAAGGCTCCGAACTCGGGGTTTTGGGGGCCCGGGGCGCGAGGCATAATTTTAAGTGGAAGAAAGTTGACTGGCAGATTATTTCGTCACAAGTGGTTTTCCGGGAAATTTGCCGAACGACGTTCAAGACGTTATCGATGTCATGCGATTTCACAAGAATATGCGTGGAAAAATATGACCCACCACGCTTTTCCGCGTCAGCCCCGGGCCGGGTTCGGAGGCCACGCCGGGTGAAGGTTTTTTTTTCGGACGAACCTTAAACGAACGCGTATAAACGTAAATCAATCAGTGTAGCCTCTCGATGCCGAGATTGATGGAGATTCGATACCGCCGTGCCCGCAGCTTCCGGCTAGATGCTTGACAAAGCATAAGTGGAATGGCTTGGATGGTATTTCGGATGATGCTCCTAAGTAAAAGCCATCAGCAATCAATAGACTAGCAAATCGGATTGCGCACGAATTCCCACCTCCGTGATTGTGTGCTTCCACGAAGCGATGACGGTGAATGTGAATGGTAGGCAGGCATATACTAGTGAAGCATTTCTTACTTCCGACCGAAGGCAAAGAATTCGACAAGTTCATTGAAGATCCTTAAATCGGCTCAAACGCCGATGGTTTTTAAAGATTTGATACGCTTCGGTACACCATTAAAGGTAGGCCGCTTTTGTTGCAAGTGTTGGCGCCGTGTTGGGTGCCTGGGAGGGGGGAATCTTTTCCCTCCCAACCACCTACCACCCCACCCCGGCACCGAACGGCGAGGCGAGAACTTTTCCCCGGCGCACGTTTTTAAATACACTTCCGAAAAGAATTCAAATATGCGCCCATTATGATGAAAACGAAAAAGTTTTCTCTTCTTCGCCGTCGCCTGCCGTTGGAGCAGATTGGTAGGAGTTTTTCCTTTCCAGCTTTCTTGTGCCTGGGTTGTGCAAGAGATTTTTTGGGCGGAAGGTTGTGTTGCCCACAAAAACCGTTTGCCGTGCGAAGCGCTCGTTCCCCTCCCCCCGGAGCGAATGGAGATGCAAGAGTAATTTAATTAGAACTCAATTATATGATTCTTCGGTACAGAGGAAGAAAATGTTTTTCCTCCTGTTCGGCTTTCGGTATTGTGATTTTGGGAAGCAGCCTGGGCATAAAGAGGGATTGCTTTACTTTTGTTAGCAAGTTTGTTTTTTTCGTTTTCTGATGGGTTTCTTGTTCTTGCTTGGGTAGTTTCAAGTGTTTGCATGTTTGTCATTGAAGTTTTTGTTGTGGCAGGTATTTTTGTTGTTGCTGTTGCACAAAAGTAGTTGAATAAGAGTCCACTGTAGAAGGCAATTGATGTAGCAGTAATTTGTTTGAAACACGTAAGAAAATAAATAGCTTAACAGGACTTAACAATGTTCATAGAAGTTCGTTATGCGCGTGTTAACAAAGATTATTTATGGCATTCTGGTGAAGTTGAAGGCAGCAAAGGACGATAAATAATTGGTAAAAGATGCAGAGAATTAAGTAATCTTTCAATACCAAGATAATATGTAATTAAAATATGAAAAGAAAAGAAACTGTTTGAGGACCAAAGCAAGCATAAAGGAAAGCTTTAAAATAATCAACATAAGGTAACGATAAGAGAAATGAATAAAAAAAAACAAACATAAGATAGGAAAAAGTCAAAATACGAGATGAAAACGAAATAATATAAAAACTTGCAAGCTATAACAAACAAACATAAGGTAAAAATGAGCGAAATGAAGGGAGTAACAAACATGAGAACGCAAGAAGTTTAAATACGAGTAGAAATCGAAATGATAGAAAAATTGATTAAACCATCTGAACAAGGAATGGAGCGATTCATTGGGACAATAAAGAGAAGGTTGGTTTTTCTCTCCTGAATGATTATTAGGATGTGTGCCAGATTTAACGAGTCTAAACCAAAGTTTAAAAAACTCTTTGTCTCACACTTTTGAAACAATATAACAAAAAATAATTAAAAAAGAGTGTTGCATTTCTTCATTCAAAACACAAAATAACAATAAAACGTAGTTCAAATGAGATTTTCCCTTATCAGCTTGAATCTAATCGAGAAGAAACCCCGTTAGATGGCCATCAGAAACAGAATACCATCTGCATGTTACACGAGACATATTTTCATCCATCCAACGGTGAACAGTATGGCAACGATCACCATAAATTGTAGCCCAATGGCTAGCAGAAGCATTTTACTTGGTTAGACGTATACGAATTGCTGCGTGTGCTTTTCGTTCTTTTATCACTCTTCCTGGTGAGAATTATATTTATTGACTGTGGTCCAAAAACCGGTCCACTAACCGTTTAGCCATTACCGGTGGAGATGGTGACCAACACCAACTGGCCGGGACAATGGGATGTACCGCGTGTTGTAGGCTCGATGCCAGGATTCGTTAATGCAACAGGTCACGAGTCTTGCACAGTAATCTAGTTTCCTGCTGGCATCCCATAGGGCAACCGTTGGCCAACTTTATGGATGGTAGTAAATGGCATAAGAAGCCGCTTGCACGAAACAAAAACCGGGCTGGTGCCAATTGTGGTCTATTATTTGCAGGCACTTACAATAATTTATGTGAAGATGTAGCAGTGTGCCTACGGCTAATTGGTGAAAAGTGGGCTGAGAAGCGTCTCTGCGACGAACATGCCATAATTGTACGTATTTGTGTACTTATTTTGAATTTTTAAACTCTTTTGCTGAGTACGTGAAAATGGATTTTGTTCCTTTTTGCTGAGAGATAGACACATCGCAAAAAATTCAACAGTTGCTCCTAACCAACTACACGAACAAGACAATGCATTAAATATTGTTTTCTTGTAAACTTTATTTTCCATTCCACAAACATCCACACGTTCTACTGACATGTACCTGTCCACGCTGGTGCAGTCACAGCTACAACACTCGACACTCTTCCGCCCAGGATATGTGGAGACAACTTTTCACTTTCACAACCGCTTCGAGCGGAAGCGCACCTTGCTTCCGGTGGGAAAAATGACGCCAAAAGTTGATCGTTCCGTACGTCGCCGGCCGTTCGAAGGTTCGCAACACAAAACCTCACCTCACGTTTGGCATTTAGCAACACACAGTGAGTCGATTGTCACGATTGCACCTTGGCCGGGCGAAAGGCAAAGAACCCGTGAGAAACAAGAGGGCTGGCTAACCTTCGTTCCACTTTTACCGGGTTTTTGTAACAAATTGTGTCCTCCTTCTTCGACCGTGACAACTTTCGCGAAAACTTCAAGTGGTTCTGCTGCGAAGGCGTCCCTGGGCGCGCTCAGTGTTTGCGAGAATCGCCGTGCGATCCTTTCCTCCCCCCCGCTCGAAAAAAAAAAGAACCCGGCAACGATTACTCTTCATCTCTCAGCGGGAAAGCCGAAAAATGTTACGATGAGATTCGACGGGCAAGGGCCGTAGTTTACCATCCTTGATGTGTTTTGCTGGCGTTGTATCCGAGTGCCGGCAAACATTTTAGGGGCCATTGTGTGCGGAACGGTGAAGAAGAACCACCACCAACGAATATGCTTTTCGATTTGTTGTCTTCATTTTGTTCACCCTCGTCCATTTCACCTCTTTTTGGGGCGAGTTTCTCTGCACTCGGGTGAAAGTTTCTTTCGCAGAACGAACGTTTGCGTTCATCATACCAGCCGCATCGCAAGGGCATCGCAGCTCACCCTGCACGTACGCTCGGGCAGACAGACAAAAGTTTACAGCTCGTGAAACAAAGTGGAAAGTTGTTTTCCTGTCGATGGTATGAATATCATTCGGAAATGAAAACAACTTTCGTTTGGCTTTTGGGTGTCGAGTGTCGGGCGATGGCGTTTTTTTTCGCACCCTTCTTGGAGGTACGGACAGGTTCCGCGGGACAGCCGATTGCCGAGTGATGTTCGAATGTGTTAAGTGCAATGGTTCAAAATTGGTTTGCCAAAGTTGCATCCAAAAATTACAATGACGTGTAAAATGTGTCCGAGCAGTATTATGCATTACCCGCTATCTTTTACATTTGGTTCTTCGATGGAAGGGATAATTCAATAAAATTGGCACATTGGCGAAGGTTACAATGGTAATAAATGTGTCTGACAACATGTGGGCGAACCGTTGGACGGGTTGTGTTCATAACATTGAGCTCATATGTGCGAAACTGTTCTAATAAGTAGCCTTTTGTGTGAAGCAATATGGATGAGTTTTGCTTTCTATGCAAAACGGTTATTGGTCAGTGAGAATATTATGCTTCAGAACATTCCGTTTCATTCAGCTCGCATGTGGTGTTGATGGTCTTGTACAATGTCAGCAAAAACTTTGCTATTTTAAAAATGGTAAATTACGTAGACATTACCAAACACGCATAGAACAATCCCCCAAACTTTATATGTGAAGCATGATGGAATATCTTAAATGGAGAAAAATTATTTTCAAAATTCAAAATTGTATGTTAAATTCTGTGATTTGCTGAATCTTGTTGAGATACATAAACCTTCCGGATTTATAATCTAAAATTAATTTTAAAGCGAATCATTAACTCAAAACTAGCGTTGTGTCTAATGAATCTTTTGAGAAGAGTCATTCAGGAATTATTTAAATCTTTGACTCGGTTTTCAAATAATTCTAGAGTTCTCAGATTTACATGAACCGCTGTTAATTCATTAATCCTTAAAGTTTCGTAAATTTTCAAACATACATGAATACTCTAAGATTCATGAAGCAATGATTCTTGAATCCTTAAAAATTCAGGAATGATGGAAGAATCATGAAGATGTTTTGGATCATGATTTAAGGCCTATTTTTAATCTTCTTGTTTCCGGAAAAATGATTGTTTTCCAGATATTATTATCAATAAGTATAAGCACTGTTAGCATTCGAATGCGTGAACTTTGCGTTGCCTTCAAAAAACGTTTAGTTGTTAGTTTTTCTTTTAATTATTAAATTATCTTATGAAGTAAGGACAATGCACCTCCAACTTTCAATGCATTATTTTATTGATCTCTTCAATTTTTTCTTCTACTCTAAAAAAATTGTATTTTCAGTTATGTTACGGTTGAGTTATGTTGTGTTATAAAAAAAAAGGCAAAATAAATTAGCAAAAAGGGATAAATCAGGAGGGATTTATAGATGTACAGGAGGATTCATTAAACTTGTGGAATCAATATTCTTATGCGCATGTTCAGTTGAAAGATTCATGATTCACCCAACACCGTTTTGAATCTTTATTATAACATGCATCCTTAATTCATGACTCGCCATATAATTTGACCCTTTGAGATTGCTATTTTCAATTAAAATGTAATTTTTTAGCAATATCTTTAAATAATTAAATTAATTTCCCAATAATTGACTGAAGCCTTTTGCTGACTCATAAATCTTAAATAAATCTTTGCTGATTCAATAATCCTGTAACCGTGACAAAAATCTAATTATTCAAATGACTCTGCTCAAAGCATTTATGATTAATTTAGGCAAGATTGGTTTTGAAATACAATTAAATTTTATCCCATTTTAAATAAAACAAACAAACAATTTCATATGTATTTGTGATAAAATTGATGACTCCCATGTACATGTTTTAAATTTAAAAAAGAACGTTTCATGTTTTCCAGCTCACGTAAAATAATGCGTCTGTTCTACAATGCATGTATTCAATCGATTGCATGTTTACCCTCAATGATGTGTGAATGGAGAAAGAATTGCATTCAACTAACGAGCGAGGCAGAAATTTACACACTTCTGCTAGATTTACTCCGGTCAATGCATTTCCCATTTACAATTCGTCATGGCAAAGCAATGATAGCACTTTGCACTACGTCTTTGCACGCTGCGGGGGCTGTATGCCACCGACGAACGGGGTAGCAAAGTCATAAAAATTGTTCTCGAAGAAAATTTATCATCCGTGCAGGAGTGAACAGCGAACAGCGTACAACAGGGGGTAAGCCGGCAAAGAAAAACCTCGTTAGAGCAGCTTTATGAGGTTGGATGATACTAAAATTCAAATAACATAGCCATTGTTTGTGGCCCGATTACGATGCAGCCTGGCAGTCTTGGCGACGAGATTGTCTTGGCTGGTTGGCGTGTAATATGTTTTCAATCTTCATTTGCTGCCAATGCAAGTCGACCATTGATGCGGAGCGTAATGAATCATTTGCGTGTAATTTCCACCATTAGATTGTTGTGTTCGGATAGCTTATCAATCGATTAAGCAGAAATTAACAATAATCTTTCACCTGAAGCTTGTGCAACCTTTGGCTTCATTCGCTACCGGCGTACGAAGATTCCGTGAAGTACATTTACGGGAAGGTAGGTTCATTTTAATCGAACATAGATTGGATATGATACCGAACAGCACAACGCAGCTAAACGATCGATGTGAACGGTTTGGCGGTGGCAAGCGAGTGATACGGTGCCAAAAGGGCTCCCGTTTAATAACGAAGCCCACGTAACCGATCCTGATTACAGCACAGCTCGCCGTTGATAGTGAGATGATTTGCTGGATCGATTGATTTTTTTTAGTAACACCGGAGCTTTCTTCTGCCTTCATCCCGACGGTTTGAATCGTGAAAGCAACGTGTGTGCTTGTACAACAAAAAAAAAAGGTAAAACGAAACGAACGATCGGACGAGATCCGATCGGAAGGGGATGAATCGGCACCCAGCGTCTTGCAAGCAGCGGATGATGTAGCTGAAATAGATACGGACATTCACTATCATCACCATCGGAGCGAAGCGAGCACCGGCCGGGGGAGGCCATGGAGGCGGTGTGATGATAGCCTTCTCATGCGCTAACCATTCATTCACCGTGCCGTGATTCGTTTCGAAGCGAACGGTCGCATTCGGGGCCGAGTCGTACGTGCCGCCCTGTTTCGGTCGAAGAAGTGTTGCAGGCGGATGGCAACAGATTTGGCCTCCACACCTTTGCTAGCAGCAGCCCGGTATCCCGTTCGAACGTTCTCACGTGTTATCTAATGCGCTTTCCCGCGTCCCGGGCGATGCCAGCGATTGACTCGTTGCTTATTGCTCACCGGCTACGAACAAGGGCATCTTAAGGTTTGCCTGATGGCAGTGTAAGTGGTGTCGCTTTAAAAAGGGGGAAGAAAAATCTCATCCAGACTTCCAGGCGATACGATGCGCTATTTATAAAGCTCATCCTCGAAGGAAAATTCAATAGCTTTCCTCCCGAACAACAATTGGTGGTTGGGTGGTTGGGTGGTAGCGTCGGTTGGGCGGTGCAAGATCAGGATTGGACATTCACGTACGATTGAGGGGCCACCTTCGGGGTTGTGGTTTGCAGCTGAAAAGGTATTAACAAGCAATCCGAAAGAACACTCCGTGCTCATGTTCATCGTCACTCTGGCTCTTGACGTTGATGCTGTCGTTTGGTTTCGCATGGGCGATGGAGACGCCTGGTGGTTTGTAAAGCGGAGCGGCTAAGCAGTGCTTACATCACCCACTTTGTAATTCCCAGCGACGGGGAAACGAACGTGTAAGGTTGAATTGATTATGTCAGATCTGTGATTCTGCACTCTTCATTATGGGGTTTATAGTAATATTGGTAATAAAAGTTGCAAAAAAAGAAATATATGCCATTGCCATTTTGTAGAGTTATTGAAAAATATAAGCCAAACATTAATATAACTTCTAACGATTTTGTCGAATGCAAATGCGCTTTTGTCCGATGAAACATTGCGCATTCCTTTCCACAATTTGCATACTGAAGTCCACCGTTTGCCAGCCAGATGGATGACAAATACTTGCCTTGCCATGCCTTGAGTAATAGCCGGAGATCCAACGGTAGCCACAAAGTGCTGCAATATGACCGTTTCACATCATGGATTGCAATTTGCGTTGCAGCACGGTTGCACAGCCACGGAAAATGCAGCAGCTGTGGTTCCTGTACGACGCCGAAGACGACAGTGGATACTCTAAACGAGCTTAAAACCGTCGCACTTCAAAATGCACTCTTGATTGCCCGGGACTACTGTTCCAACCAGGTCCAAGGGGGTGATTCGGGGTGATCGGGGGGTGTAATTTTATTTCATTGCAATTTCGGTGGAAAATTTATGATAAATCCAAGCGCCAGCAGCTCCGTCATCATAAATTTCGTTCCCACATCAATCAGAAGTTGTGGGTTACTTTTAATGCGTCCCGGGTTCTACGGTGACGACGTCCAGGTACAGCGAGACCGGTTAAAAATGTGATGGAACTTTGAAGCAATTCATGTTGCCATGTCCACCAGTGCCACCGGTTGGCCTGTGGCTTGAGAAGGGCCTTCCTTTTCTCTCGGTTACGCCGCCGGTAGGGAAAGGTAGCCGGTGTGGTGCACTTACTTGGTTTGCCTTTGTGTTAAATCTGGCAGCAAATACCGCAACCATTACCAGTCGCTGGTTGAAAGGTGCTAGTTTCGTGCATCCCTCCTGTGCCCATCTGTGCACATTTTTTTGGGAGAGCCTGAGTTTGGTCGTTGGGAAAAAGGGGATTGCGCCTTAACTCGAAACCCGGTGCTGTACGTGCACATGCCTACGGTGGAGATTGAGATACTCAGGTGCTAAATAATAGAGTTCTTAATCCGGGCTACCCCGAGGATGATGATGATGATGGTGGTTCGTTTGGCCGGGGTGGAGTTTTTACCGGGCTGCGCGCTACTCGAAGCAGCAAAGGGCGGGAAACCACAGGTGACAAAATTACAGTGGCCTGAACGGACTAATGTAGGTGGTTTGGGCAAGTTTTTCGCCAGATTGAAGCAGGGAGTGATTTTTACTTGTATTTTGTTGCTGTTGGGGAGTTTTAAAATTAATACCCTGCAACGGTACACGTTGTGGTGTTTATCTCCTGTGCATAAACGGAATTGAAAGTAAAACAATTTCTT
Organism: Anopheles moucheti; assembly: GCF_943734755.1. Classification (NCBI taxonomy): domain Eukaryota; kingdom Metazoa; phylum Arthropoda; class Insecta; order Diptera; family Culicidae; genus Anopheles; species Anopheles moucheti. The sequence goes on from NC_069141.1 coordinate 53,998,164, forward strand.
TCACGTCGATCGATACTTTTATATGATTTTGAACTATTTTTTTATTTAAAAAAAGGCTAGCTTTTCATTGTTTTACGAGCTTCAATCGTTACGAAGATATTTTTGAAATTTCTGCTCCTCTTTTATACAGTTAATTCTTTCGGGCTAATATTTGCACGAATGGATTTTGTTTGAAAAGCGATTATTTCGTTTACTTTTTATTTAAACCTTTTCCTCATCAGCATTACCCGGACGGGGATGGCAAATTATGTTTTATGGTCCTTCCAACAAAAAAAAACAGAACCTTCTTCTTTATCTGTGCTGCTGACTGAAGATAAAAGTAGCTAGGCAGCAAGGTGTTTGTACACAAGAAGAACACTCGGAGCAGCACAGACACAAAAAAAAGGCGAGCCGAACTCCATGCCGAACTTCCTTTACCTTTGTTAAGAATTTTTATGGGCACCGGGCGCGTTCGTGAGCGAGGCAAACCATTGTAGGGCCGGTGCGATGGTGCTCGAGAGATATACCTAGCCGGACCCTTCCATCTGCCAGGGGAACATAATGACCACTGAATTATGGTTTTTATCGCCTTATGGAGCCTTTTGATATTTTCAATTAAAATTTTGCCTCACTAAGCTTTTTACTGACCCGTTTAACAGGTGATGGCTTGGTGCTTGGCGGTGGAATTAGTGTCTGGTTTGTGTTGTGTTTTGAAATGAAAATATGCTTTAAATAACATCGAATTGTTTGGTTGGTGATTACCTTTTTTGTAATTGTATTTGGTGTAGAACTTTTGCATGGCAACGGGGCCTTTTGCATTATGCACGGAACGCTTATAAATCATGACTTTAAATTTTCTGGTCGTGATTTAAAAGCACGTAAAATTGCTTGATTTCATGAAAACAAAACTGTTTATTTGCTTGTGTGCGTTTGCTACTGGTACCGCCCCTACCGCCCCGGTAGCATCATCAATTAACATTCCTCAGCACATTATCGAAATTAGTTATTCCAAGCATGTAGCTCGAGCCAATCGGAGAACGACTAGCCCAACGTTTGTTCTCGCTCTCCACAGCCTGCTTGCTTCCAATGGCATGATCAAGCACGGGATAATCTGTGCGATGTAAACGATTTCAGTCATGTTTGAGCAATCGATTAACTTAATAATCATCATTCATAAACCGTACACGGTCGCGGCATCCTGCCCAGGTCGGTGATGAGATTCCTCCGAGAATAGTCTTGCCTCCCCTTTTGGATGTTGTGATGCTACTCGACCGACACGCTGCGTACCGTACGGGAGTGTATTATGCTTCACAGCTTTAAAGGCATCAAACAGCTATTACTAATTCCGAAAAGGGAAAGTAGAAACAGTGGGGCATCTCTCGGCACTGTCAGGTACTGCATAGTTCGTTGTGCACGCGTAAATGCATCATTAAAGCGGCAAGATTCATTATGCGGTGATGGCAGCGAGATGCGCTTTTGTGTGTGTTTATGCACGGTGGATCTGATGAGCGTGGTGAGCTCATCGATAGTACAAACATAAACAATTGGTTTAACGCTCTTAGCTCAGTATGTTTGGCCAAATGTGTAGCAATGGGAGGATAAAATAAGGATTAGTATTGTTCATGGGTTTTGCGTTTGCGTTTGGCTGATGCACAGGTGGATAAACAATTGCAGCATAGGTATAAATAAGCATTGATGTTGTTAGAGAGTTATTAAAACATAAACGGTAGACGGTTTGGTATTATTTAATACAGAGAACATTGAATTGGGATCAAGGTTAAACCAGTGCAAACATCACGTTTAATGTTTATTTTATTTGTTTAATTGTTTCAATTGTTTCATAAATTAAGGTTTTCAAATTTTCCTAATTTCTCATCCATTTTATGTTTAACTGAACCTTTTGCTTTAGAATATTTAACGTGTCAACGGGCTATAATTTGTTTCTTGTTTTGTTGGTTAGTTGCAAGTGTTGTGTTATGTATTTTTCCTAACATTTATTTCCAATACGTATAGTTTATTCGTAAGTCTTTCAATTGTCGTCTTTTGTCTTTTTTTTTGTTTAAATGCATGTAGTGTTTAACAGGTGGGCTGATAATTGTTTGGCCTAAGACATTACAACACGATTTTTTTGCAATATCATTTTTTTGTATTCAACATACATTCCTTGTAGGGGGTTTCACCGATTATAGCCGGTTTTCAAGTTTTGGTTACTATTTTTGTAGTAGCATTTGTCAATTTCCTCAAGAAAGGCCTCAATTTCGGCGATCACCTCTTCATTCTAGGAAAATTTCTCCCCAGCGAGCATCCTTTAGCAATCTGAGGAATGGAAATAATCACTGTGAGCCATATCTGAGGTGGTGGAGACAATTATGGTGGATGGGGAGCCAATTCGTAGTCTAATTAATGAATTTTTGCCATTGTGATTTGATTTGCCATGAACTGATTTGTGGCACGGTGCGTTGTCCTGATGAAACACAACTTTTCTATCTTCAAATGTGGCCGGTTTTCGGCGATTTCGTCCTTCAAACGCTCTAATAATTTGATATAATAGTTGCTGTTAATGGTATTTTCTTTCTCAAGATAGTCGATGAAGATTATTCCTTGCGAATCCCAGAAAACTGACGCCATAACCTTGCCAGCTGATTGTTGCGTTTTCCCCGTTTTGGAGCAGGTTCATCGCGTCCAGTCCACTCGGATGACTGTCTATTGGACTTTGGAGTGAAATGGAGAAGCCAAGACTCATTCATGGTAACATACTGACGCAAAAACTAGGATTTATTTCGCTCAAACAGCTCCAAACACTGCTCCGAATCATCAAACCGTTGTTGTTTTTGGTCAAATGTGATCTTGTGCAGCAGCCATTTTGCACAGAGCTTTCTCATATCCAAATAGTCGTAAATGATATATCCAATATATTCCTTAGACATCTCTAGGGTGTCAGCTATCTCGATCAGCTTCACATTATGGGTGTTCTTAATAATTTTGTGATTTTTTTAAATGTTTTCTTCTGTAACCACCTCTTTTGGGCTTCCACTGTGTTCACCGTCCTTAGGGCTCATTTTACCACTTTTAAATTTAGCATACCAATATCTGATGGTTGATTTTGGTAGAGCAGAGTCCGAAGACTCTTCATCAATCCAATTTTTGGCTTCGACTGTATTTTTCCCCTTCAAAAATTAATATTTTATCATCACGCGGAATTCCTTCTTTTGCATGATTACTCAAAGCACAAAAGTTGCGTCACACAAAATGCTCCAGCCTACTAGATTATTGTTCGAGTGTTGTCAAATTTTGACAGAACTTGTTTCAAGGTTGGTACAAACGAAATGTGATATGGATATAAATCTTCTAGCGCCATATTTGTGTTAGGCCAAACAATTGTCAACCGACCTGTTATGTATCATTTATGTTCTTTTTAATTGGATTAACTGATGCTTCACAAGGATACGCCTTCAAACAAAGGAGAAAAAAAAACAAACCATGTAAAGACATTAGCCTCGAATAAAATTTACGATACCATTCCTTTACAAATACACTCCATTCTTCACGCTTTTGATGTACATTATTCGCCATTGCGTTATGCCCTCCTCGTTACGCCGATAAGGGTAAAACGGGTTTTTTTTTCGCTTATCAGTGTAAACCCCCACTTCGCTGCATCGGTCGCTAGGAGGGGGCTGTGGTTTCCCGCCCAGAGTATGTGGTGAAATTTATATGCTAATTTTTGCTAATATTGAAATGTATTATGATACGAGAGACACGGGAACGTGCTATTGCTGGTCGGCTGAAGATTGGTCGAGTGGTGCGTACTCAGGATGTGACACTCAGCAACCTTCCCATCGTTGCCGTAAGTGTGTGCCTGCGTGGATGTATGTGTGTGTGTATGGATTTGCAGTGTGAAACACGCGCGCCTGTTCGGAATGTTCGCTGGATGATACCCATGGACAGCGAAGGCAGGCTTCGCTCGAAGCGAAAAGCCTCGCACACAGTGCCTCGAGCGAACTAACAACGGTAGGTGTCTTAGATTGGTCCCCCTGCTCTTCGCGTCGCGTGTAAGAGGCGCTGAAGCACTTTTCCCAACCGTTGTTCCGTGCGTTGTGGTACGAATGGTTTTTCATTTCTTGCCCTTTCTTACACGTCGCTCTTCAGTCCGGGACTGGTGGAGAATCGCACCATCGACGACAACGATGCGATGACGAGAGCTTTCTACTTCACACACTCGACTCGGCATATATTGCCTTTTTCCCAGTGTCCTTCCACGTAGAGCTCTGCCAGCTTCCGGCTTCGTTCCGAGATTAAATTTACATATGCGAACAACAGCCCTTCCCGTCTGGCGGAGGAGGGATGCATAGGAACAGGACCGGCCACCATTTGAATAGAAGTAACCCACCCATCCGACAATCTCTCGGCAAGCGTTTTCCCTCCTCCCCCCCGGGTGGGCCCTTGCTTTTATACTCTCGAGACATTTTCTTCCCACTTTTTTTTTTCGTGCCCATTTCCAACATCCGAGCGGGAAATGGGACAGGGAGAAGAAGGTGGCAAAATAATATGCTAGATTTTCAATTTGAAATTTACATTCAAAAGTTGTACCCCGTCTTCCATCCTTGGGTGGCTTCTCCGTGCACTGTACACGGACAGCCAAACTCCGCTGCTCAATATGTCTTGATAACTTCCGGCCGTAACATGCTCCGCCGAGGTTGTTGGTGTTGCAGTCGAAGATAACCTCCGTATCTTCGCCTGCATGTGATGCTGTGCGACAAATTTGTTTGTAGTGGCAACAGCAACAAGCTGGTACACGATGTGGCACTGTCGGCGTGGTGTACTATAAATATCATTTGCCTTTGGAAGCCTGCCTGCTCGTCGATTTGTCTCTCGGTGCGGAAAAGGATTGACTGTTAGTGTGACACATCATTTACATAGCTAAGGCTTTCATTTGTGCGGCATGATAATCGAGCTGCAGTTGAGTAGAGTTCGCAGCAGCACACAATAGCACTGCTGATCGATTGTGCGGTAAATTAGGTCGGCAAACCTTTGGGGCAACTTAATTCAACAGTTTAGCAACGGTTTCAACAAGCGCGCTATTGGGATGTTATGCAGATAACCTTTTCAAAACATTGATTTCAAGTAAGATGTTTTCATTACTTTATTTACCGTATTTTAGCGAGTATAACGACCTCCTTTTAGATCAAAAATAACCAAAATCCAACTAAGGGGTTCCTTATACAAGGGTAGTAACTTTTCCGTTCTATTAGGTTCGCAAATAAATAACGGCCGTTTTAAAATCGGTGAGGCCACTGTGGACTGTGGCAAGATTTTGACGTTTACATAGGTCATAAATTAAGTTCGGGAATGACATAATCAAACTGCTGCAAGACACTGCTCGGCCACATGTTGCCCAATCTGTGAAAAACTACCTTAATACCCTCAAATGGGATGTTTTACCGCACCCACCATATTCATCGGATCTGGCACCATCAAATTTCCATCAATTGGTTGTATTGGTTGTTTCCAAAATTGGTTGGATACCTGGATTGCGTCGAAAAACGTATCATTTTTTCGAAAAGGTAAACGTTTTTTTATTATGTGTATCTCAACTCTTCAATTGATTTCGTCGGAAATACCATTTACAATCAAAAGGTTGTGCAACATGCAACACACGTTAATAATGCGAATGCATTTTTGTGGTGCATAATGCAGTTGCCTTTCACCATTTATGCAACGAAATCGCCCTTTTAGCATGCCGAATGTTCTTTCCACAATAGCTCGAGCTTTTGCATGTTGTTCGTTGAAAAGAGCTTCTGAGCTATTTGGGTCAGCATTTCTATGGGGTTTTATCAGCCACGGTTTCGATGGATAAGCCGAGTCCCCTGAAATGAAATGCAAAGTGTGCTTAATATTTGTTTTAAAAAGTCATATGAAAATATACTAACCTAGAATCTTGAACATACGATCTCCGCTTCTCCACTTTTGTTCTAAATATGTATATATCGGACTGTTATTAAAAATGTAAGAATCATGATCCGAGCCACTGAACCTAGCGTCCACAAACCGGATCATTTTCCTATGGTCACAAATCTGAAATAAAAATTTTATCATCAATAAACATATTTTAAACTATCACGAATGTTTCCCACTTACCATTAAAGCGTTAAGGCTGTAAAACCCTTTTCTGTTGAAATATTGTATCGGGTTTTCTCGAGGCGCCACAATCCTTACATGAGTTCCATCGATACACATTTCAACTCCAGGCACAGGCAATTTTGAATAGAAATATCTCCTAGCATCTGATTTTTCGTGTTCTGTCAGATCCATATTTATTACATATGCCAGTTCACGCTCTAGTACTGCTAAGGTTTGATCCAACGTTTCACAGAATGTTGATTGGCCAATTGCAATATTATAATCGTTACCAACACCCAGTTGGTACGATCCTTGGGCCAAAAATCGTAACGTAGTAGCCAATTTTTCAGTTGCCGTTAAGCCTCGGTTGTGTTTTGGGGAAATATACGGCGATATTTTGCCAAGAATTTCCTCAAACAGCAACTTTGGAATTCGAAAATTTTGAATAAACCTAAAAAAGCAACATATTAACACAAAATAATCCTTTTTGTGAACGACTATGAACACTTTTTGTGAACCAGAAGCGTGTGTACGCCATGATTCTGCTCCATGATTTTACTTACGCTTTATCTGATAGTTCAAGCGGATTTAGCTGTTTCCGCAACCGCCTACGGTGTGATGCCAGGTTTTTCTCGTCATTTTCATCATTTTCCAAGAAAAATAACGCGTTTAACATGGTTTTAACTTGCTTTTAACACGCACAACACTTCTTCGTTAGCCGACGATATGAAGACAAACCATAGATTTTGACAAATGACAAAACTACTAGATCTATATTTATAATGGTTGGTATGATTTTATAGACTGGTAGGGGAAAAACGTTCGCGATACCATTTCTAGTAGATAAATATAATGGTGGATAAAACCAAGCAGGTGGATAAATTTTAACAACTTGTTTCGCGATAGGGACCAGTATAATGAATTGTAATGTTCAAATTTAAATGTAACAATAATATTGTTCCAATTGTTTTAAAAAAATATATTAAATCTTTTTTTTCCAAAAATCTTGGATAATTCATCTAAGGGGTGCTAAAATACGGTATTTAAATTTAATCTTTCTCTAACTCGTCGATTGTTAGACCGTTCGGAGGCACCTTGAGAGCAAAGTTGCGTTTTGACGAACGTTGAAGTTTAATTAAACGTTGGATATTGCGTGGTTGTGCTTTAACCTCAAAACCGCAACAATAAGCCCAATCTGAGAGTTTTGCTTCTCCTCACAGCAGTGCAGAAAACATGGCAGATTACGGTTTGTTTTCCTTACTTGTGATTGCTATCTATTTAATTGCGGTTAGCTCTATTGGTCACAGGCGATGCTTGAGGGGCTGAAAGTGATGGAGAACTGTAGTGATTTCAAACTATTTAATTTGATTTGGTTACTGATGGATGGAACATGTCCGGTGATGGTGAGTATTTTTTGGACAAAGAAGGCTAAGAAATAGTTTGCAATAACCGAATAAATATGTACTTTTTCGTAAAAATAGTTTAAGATTAAATTGTGTTGGAACGCTTTCTGAAGTGCGTTCGTTATAAAGAAAGTATAAAATTATGGTCAGATCTGTGTTTGAAATCCTCAAAAATACGAACATCTCAGCTGCAGCATTATAAGCATTACAGGAGATTCATTTGCCTCGTTGGAAACTACCCTGACTGAGTGATGGTGTTATTTTTCTTTAGCTCCTCTCCTAGGAATACGAGTCGTTCGCCTTAGACACGCTAAATTTCTCATCCCATTCCCCCTCGTTTGGAGAAAACCAAGAAACCCACCCGAGCAAGGATATGCCACCATCCATGTGAGAGGCGGATGAGAGCAACAGCATTGACCCAGGAGTGAAGGGCAGCGGGTAATTCCGGCGTAAACTACGCTACACGTTTCACCATCACTTACGGGCTTTCCAGAGTGTGCGGTTTGCTTAACTAAATACCCTTGGTGGTATAACTTTTCCATGTCCCGGTGTCCCGTTTTCGTTCCCGACTTTTCTTTCCCGCTGCTGCTGCTGTGGAAAGCGTGCCCGGCCCGGCGAATCCTTGCGCCCCGAATGCCGAACTCTCGCCCATCGCTTTCATCTCTTGCCCCGCGCGGTCCCCGGCTCAGCCTGCGGATAGGGTTTGGGTTGGGTTTGGGTTGGTGGTTTTTGTTTTACATTCACCAAAAACACTCTCCACGACACCCAACACTGCACGATGGGAATCTCGGGCCGTCCGCGAGATCCCTGCTACGGATACGGTTCGGCGAGAGTTTTCGCCCACCGCTTCTTGACTAAACAATGACTGGCTTCCGGTTTCCGTTTCTGCTGGCGGATGTGACTACAATGGTACAACAGCCGTTAGTTTCGGCCAAACATCCACAGACCGGCCAGCAAATGGGAGGGGATGTGGGGTGGTGCAAAACCGACGGCAGAGATTTAGCTGGTGTCTCTTAATCGCTTTAAATTCGTTTATAATACAAACTCCACCACTAGCCAGTCGTAAAGGCGAGCAGCAACACGGTGGCGCAGCATCAAACTTGGGCTGGATTGTATCGTGTTTATGTGCCGAGAACGCCACCGAGTTTCGCTTTATTTACAACTTTGCACGCGCAAAGAGCGCGAGCAAAGCTAGTAGCACCGGGATAATGAGGAACGGTGCGTAAAGTTCACACCGAATGTCACATTGTTTCGTACCTACAAGGGGGAGGGCGAGGGAGCCACAAACTTTTCCTATTTGCGTCGGAAGGTTCATCATTTGCTCAGTGCCTTTTTCTTCCAGGGTTTACGACAGAGCACAACAACAACGTCGTAGCCGAACGATGAAAATTATTTTCCCTTTTGTTTTAAGCTATTTAGGGCCAAAATAGCCACAAAAAAAGCGATAATCTTACGCGAGAGAGAAGTACAAGTCCTGCAAGAAAAACTCTCCGATGCACCTTTTCGCCGCACAACACCTGCCAAGCGGTATCGCTCTCTGTTTACATAATTTTCCAGGAATTACGCGGACACACACACACACACACACACACACACACACACACACACACACACACACACACAGGCGACACTGTCCTTTTCGCCTGACTGGTTGTACGGCCTGATGCGCCTTCTCTGTGTGGGTGAGTGTCGTTTGCGAAAATTTTGCTGAAGAGTTCCACCCTTCGTTGGGGGTGGTAGCACGGGTGGATGGTTCAGTTCCCGTAGGGTGTGCTTTTGCGCCATTCACCGCAATGCAGTGAGTGACGTTCGGACTTTCGGAGGGCACTGCTTTGTGTTCGTGGCTGATGGTAGATGGTTCGATGGTGAGTGGTGGTTTGTTTTGAAACATGACCGCATCGGACCGCGAAGCGAACTCAATTCGCCCACGTGTGGGGAAGTTATTGCGGAAGGAGCACGCATCTCAGTAGGCATGTTTACAAACACCAAGCGGACCGGCACAGAGACTACGGTACGGCAAATGTCAGTTTACTGGGTAGTGAACGGGGGCTTTTCGTCGGAAAAATGGAAAAGGGTTGTGTGAGGGTTCTACTACCACTACTATTAACACCCCCCTCGGGCACTCATCACATTTGTTGAAGGTGTGCGAAAAACGATGTCATTTTCTCACCTTGCTGATGGGGAGGAGGTGATACCCGAATTTTGGAGAGAGAGCGAGCGAGAGTGAGAGACAAATCAAAAGAGCCCGAGAGTGTTTTTCGTGTGGGGGGGAATAATAAAAAAAATTGTCCGGTGAGTTTTTGCTTTCGGAAAAGTTCATTTGAGAGGAATGAATTCGCAAATGGCACAAGTAGGAAAATTGTTTGCGAATTGTAGATGGAAAGCGCTAAAGAAAACGGTACGATTAGTGCTAAATTACGATTGTAATTTTTTTGTTACATAAAAAGCTTTATTTCGCTACATTTTTGCTATTGCTGTACGGAGAAAAACCTTGATTCCCAAATTTCGGGTGTTCTAAAAGGAATGATTCAAGGAGACAAATTTCCTTCACCTTTTCATTTTTCTTCTGCTAAACCCTCCTTTTTCTGTCTTGACCCAATCTCGGGCAGGAATGCGTGAATGCTGAAACGGGCTGCTGGATTAGGATGGCAATGCTTGTTCTGCTTATCCTAGCGTCGTCTAGCTGCAGATTATTTCCGTTTCGTTTACGACCATTTCGGGATCAGAACCTAAACCGATTGCAGGACATCCGGCGTCATTCGAGCGTGTGCCGGGGTGTTTTCGCTTGCCGTACAATCGCCGAGCTTTTGGCATGTGTTTATTTTCCGTTTAATTGGATGCCGAGATGGTTCGCTTTACCGTGTGATAGAGCAGCCTACACTTAGGGTAACGAGATCTGTTTTCTTGTATGTGTGTGTGTGTGTGCGGTGAATGCGATCGTTATTCAAATCGTTAAGAGATCGTAATTTTAGCTACAGTCCTGTTTTTCATCTTTCTTTTTTTTTGCTAAAAGATACCTTTTCCGTTGCTCTCCGTTTTTTTTGCGAAGCAGTACATTAAGGTGAGGTCAATAGAAGGCACCTCACTTTGTTCGTCATTCATCTGGGGTATGGTGGCTTGTCGTACCCCAAGAAGCGGACAAATAGAGAATACAGTTAACCAATTCCCCCGGCCCCCAAAACGATCACCACTAGGTAAACCCCATTAACCGTGATGCTCTTTGGGAAAATAAAACGATGAACTACCCCGCACTCACTGACAGTGATTGAGTGTCCTAGACGACGCTGCACACGTCGCCTTTTGTCTTTTGTTGTGCGGAATCGCTCGGAACTACATGCCCCTTTTGGCACGCGTACGGCACGCTTACCGGTTTGTGATCGAGATCGAAGGTATGCTGTAAAAGTTGGTTGCACTTGCTATAAAAAAAAAACAAGGTCAATACCAGGGTGCGTAAAGTGTTTGTGTGCCCGCACGCGCCGATCGATGGCAAAATCCGGGAAACCATTTATTCAATTGCCATTAAGCGAAAATGAGCATTGGCAAATGGGGGAATGGTTTGGGCGACTGATTTGCGGGAGAGAGCCAATCGATTGGGTAAGGAGACCGATTCACACAGGAGTGGGTTTTCTTTTGTGTCTATTTTTATGATCACATGTAGTGTTATGTTTTTCTTCGATCGGCTTTATCATCGAAGTAGTAATAATAACCGAACGGAAATTTCGTATGAATGATCGGGGTGTCTTCCTTATGAAAGATAAGTCTCACGATAAATAAGTCATGAAACAGGTGTACTAACTGCAAGTTTCGACATCAAAGAAAACATTTTGAGATGTCATCACCAGTTAATCAAAACCATGTTGAAGCATTAAGGTTGAAAAAGGTTGTTGAAGAGCATCGTGATTTTGTAGAAGTTTATGACAACCAGTTTCTAGTTGGATTGAATTTTGGAAGTGGTGTCTTAACTCGTTAAAAGTGTCAAATTTGTCTGGGAAGACGAAGAATGTTTCGGGGGATCACTCAAGTACAAGGAGGGGCAGGTAGAGGTACTTTTGAATGAAATCCTTCTAGTTCTCGAATTATAAGCTTTGTGATTGTGCAGCATTGCGCCCTACACTGATTAATTGAGAATTCGAGAGGTGAATCCTCCAAGGGAATCAAAAATAACAGCTTGATTTTAACACATCGGAAAGCGCTGCCAGGTGTCTATTGTTCGCTACCCGTTACTAGGACTTGCAATAGATCTGACAGCTGAAAGGTTAAAGGATGAATTCCAAATCTTGCTGTTGGCTAATTCGTTTATTCAAATACTATTGGTAGACCCCACCCATGGTGTTGCTGTATTAGCGATAGTTAATTTTTACATGACCGCTTTGGCCATAAAAAATATTTTTATTTACTAAAACTTAAAACTAGGTCTTAACCGATTGAATGTCTAATAGGAACTGTCCTGCTTGGCTGTCTAACTAAAATTGATTTGCCTTTACTTCGTTTTGCGTGGATACCGGTTGATCTTGGGAATGGATGTTTATGTTGAATGCGCGTTGTCAGCTCTCTTGGTGTCAACGCGATTATGCTTTTTGTTCGATGTAACGCTGCACGGGAATTTGTTTAGGCTGCGGCGCAATCTGTTTACGAAACGCGATCTGTTTATGAAGTGCGATCATGGCTGTAGGAATATACGTTGCGCTATGTTTTATGCTGAGTATGCATTATGCTGCCTTTGTGTTGAATATGTGTTGTGCTGACTGTTGTGCTAACTCGATGTTTAAACATTTTAACCTGTTAATTCTTAATTTGCTATTTTGTCCAATAACCAAATGGTAATCCTGTCCTAGTAGTGCTTATTTTTATTACTAGGTGGCGCTAACCGACTTATTTTATTGCCTACCTTCTAGGCGCTTTATCTATCCTAAACACTGATCATTAACTAACGTCAGGATGCAGATCCTTCTAAGGCAGCAGGGGTAGCTCAGCAAGGTATCGTTGAAAAGCAGTAGAAACTGTCTGAAAGTTGGGAAATTTGACGTCATTGACGTTTTTTGTTGCACATCAGATTTGAAGCTGATCGTGTAAAATGACTCGACAAGGATAGTACAACCCATGAATACTCCAGCGATGTCCCATCATCGACATCATCTAAAGCTGAGTATTCATGCCAGGAAGATCATTTGATGTGTTTGGTGGGATCAGAAGGATGTGGTCTATTGTGGGCTTCTATGACCGATCGAAAAGGCCACAGTGAAAGTCTACCGACGACAGTAGATACATTTCAGCCCAACAGTGTCATTGTACGAGGAATGATAAATCTATTCTTCAGCAGAGATGTCAATCACATTTAAGGTAACGTTTATTTGTAGAAACCTTTGGGAATTGAATTGAAATGAAAATTAAATTCCTGCGGGTGTATCACATCCAATTTTCTAATGAAACTTTTTAAATGATATTGATGTTAATTGGAGGAGAGTGATACAAAATGTATTGGTGCATAAAATCCCTTATTAATCAGAAAAATTGCCAAATACCAATGCGAATTCCAAAGTACTTATTTGTACTCCTAATAGTAACAGCAATTAACACCAGACCTTTGTTCATCATCTCAAGTGAAAAGAAGTTACCATTTCGACTGAAGATAGTTTCTACATGCTACTAGTAAGCACCGTCACTTACTCCCATTCGTCATACTATTTGTTTCCGCTTTATCCAGTTCCATCGCGCTCGGGGTACAAAATGTTGATTTATGGAACAATTTAATTAGCGCTGTTCACAGCGACCCATCCACCACCAACCACGCGGTACAGGTACGCGGCGAGAATCCGGGAAGAAAGTATAAGTCTGCAACCTCGTTGACATTTCGAGAAAGCGATCAGCGAGGTCCTTCATCCGTCTTCACTCGCTTATGAAGTTGATGATTTATTGGCAAACATTAACCTGGCGCGCTGGTGTGTTGTGGGCGCTTGTGCCACCGAGCCACGGATAGCAGTGGTGCTATTAATCTCGGTGAATTATGACCGAACAGGTCGTTGATGGCAGCACTTTGGCACTTTACATTCACTGCAGTTTGATGCAGTTTCGGGAAGGTTAAGTGTAGCGAACTTGATTGGAACTTGATGTATTAACGCTTTCCGTGTGAGAAAATTGTGTCAAGTATAATTATATGGCAACACACGTTGTTTAAATAATCATGCAAACCTTGATTTAATTTTGCAGTCATGCTATCTTGCTGGCTCTATGCGTTTGCAAACAAATCGATACCTGTTCTGCTTAAAATTGTCTCCAATTCCAATTCACCGCCTGATTGCCCATCATTTTTGCCATTGGGAAAATCGATTGCAAATGTCCTCGTTCTGATTTTCTGTGTGTGTGTGAAGCGTTTTCTGTTGTTCGTTTTTATTCGCCCTCTTCCTCCCACCATCGATTCCGAGTACGATTTCCGCAATGAATAATCAATGAATGGAGACAATCAAAAAGTCCGGTGATATTACGGTGTACGGCATATTGATGCAGGCCCATAGTTTCGCCAGGACTTGGTGAGGTAAAGAAAAACGAAATCAAAAGCCTCGCATTCTTTGAATTTACCGTACGATTAGCCAAAGCGTTAGTGGAGGACTTTTTCACAATCAGCGATGAGCGCTCGGCCAGGATATTGGCACCGGTTTCAAGAGGTCACAATCACACGCTCTCCTCTCCGTCTAGGTGGATTTTCATGCGATAAGACACGGTCCAATCATTATTGCTTTCCCGAGTTTTTGGAAGCAAACTTTCTCACCGTTCGCTATCGTTTTTTTTTTTCTAAATTTTGAATATTTTAAAGATGAAAATTTTAATTGAATTCTAAAGTATCTTCGCCCGGGTGTGGCGTGGATAGATATCTTTCAATTTTACCACCGAATGCAATCATCGCAAAAGGCTTTCCATATTCATCGATTATTTAAAAACTTTAGCAAAAAAGGATCCGTTCTTCTTTTTTCGTTGTTTTTGAAAAGTTTCAAATTGATATCCGGGTGATGTTTGACGTTTCACGTTTTAGCACCCTGATTCATTTCAACCACCAAACGCCTACGATAATCACAAACCGTTGATGAGAACCAATCAACCGGACCGTGGTATGGATTGTGAAACAGTGGCAGCAGAATTGCGACGAACGCAAGAACTTCACTCCGCTTCACAACTTTATCCAACGGGCGGACCATTGTTTCCATTTTTATCTCACTTCCTGTAAATGTAACGCCAGCCAGTCGTGTCCCGGAAACCGGATGCCGCCGGTGCCGACCGTTCGGACAGGTGCAAGCGTGATGGAACAATTTTATGCAAAAACAATCAGTGTGATTCGATTAAATTGACTAATTTTAAATTGGCCATTGGGTTCATCAGCGCCATTGTGGGTGCATTGTCAGTGTGCAGTCGTTGAACGGTGGCTAGATAGATCGGTTTTGTAAGTGGGATGGCAGGAAATGGGATGGATCTGCATAAGCGCCGGTGTTTTTGTTCTCTTTGCTGTAAAAGTTGTGTTCAAAATGGTGGAAAAAGTAGTTGGCGGTCGAATAGAAATGGGAAGTGACAAAACATCGCTCGAAGCATTCCTTTACACTCTTTCAGTCATCTCTCTGGGAATATAATTTACGGTAAAATGATTTCGTATGGAATGGAATGTATTAGATTAAGCAAACGCGTTTAACGAGCGATATTTCACATGGAATGTTTTAAATTTGCCTGTGAGTCTGTGAGTAATTTATTTAAAAAATAATTTAGAAGCTTAATATAATTCAATATAATCCATTTTTTCCATTCAAGCCCTTGCAACCCGTGTCGTGACTTTTAAAACCATTTCATTCAAAAACATCGCCGTGCTGTACGAAACGCACGAACTGGTAGCAAAACAAAAATACGAACGGAAAAAGCTTAGGCTTTACACGCAAAATCGTCGCCAGATAACTAACCGCTCTTAACAGCATGTACATCCGGCTGGTGGGACATTTTTTGGTTTCCCAAATCCCACACTCACACTCGCCACCTTACAATGTCCATTGGCCGTTTCTAAACGCACCAACGGCTGGACATTCGGCCATTCGCTGTAAACCAGACAGCAAAACAGCAAAGCGAAAAAAGAAGCAGCAAGAAATAAAATCCTACTCACAAAACGTTTTGAACAGTTTGAACGGTTGACCCTGGTGCTTTTCACTTTCACAACATATTTCCGGATTCCGAAGCCATAACGGGGGGATGGAGGGGGAGAAAACTCGGCCGCAAGTGTGTGTCGGTTTTTCCCTTGTATGTATGCTTTGCTCCACTATTTTAGTGATGAAATTTTGTTTGCTCCCGAGCACGAGTTTGTGGGGTGTGCGTGCGCTTTATCCATGTCTATTCTTGCATTCATTTTCTAAAAAAGGAAGGAACGCTGTATGTTGGAACATTTTCATTTTGGAATCTGTTTTATGTCTCACTTGCGCGGGGCCCTATGTACATGATGGTTGGCTCGGCTTTTTTTATCGTACGGCTTTCCCTCGCATTCATTACAGTGCCGAGTGCGCTTGGGATAACGAATAAAATTATGGTCGAGAGAAAAAAAAAAGGCAACAGAAGCAAAACACACAAAAGAAAAAGCACGTAAATAAATTCCTTGTGCATTTGCAATTCATTCGCTTTGTTTCGCACCTCACGCTTCATCTAATCTGTGCGGCGATTGCGTTTTTTTTTTTTTGCTTTTGTCTGTTAGGTCAATTTAAAATGTATCCAAAAGGATTTGCTTAAAATTGCACCAAAGAGTTATATG
This sequence comes from Anopheles moucheti, assembly GCF_943734755.1. Lineage (NCBI taxonomy): Eukaryota > Metazoa > Arthropoda > Insecta > Diptera > Culicidae > Anopheles > Anopheles moucheti. The sequence continues at coordinate 54,014,433 of NC_069141.1, forward strand.
AATTTAACGAGCTTTTTGTGTGTGTCTTTTGAACGTTTTCCAGTGCGTGTGATAGTGTGCTATCGCTGAAGGCTTAACAAATATGATAGTTTAGCGTCATATTGTTGCATTTTAAATGGTATTTAACTTGAACTAGACTTTAAACAAAATTTTGCAACTAATTTATGTTTAAAACAGTTTGATAATTTCCGCTTTACTAATGTGTTTATTTTTCCTTTTCATTGCAGGTATGTTCATTCAGGACTTTCGAGCAGGGATGGAACAGACTAAAGCAAATTTTTCTGCCCTTTCGAAGTTCGACGGCTTGGGATTATGAACTATCAAATTATATCATTATTTTCGGTGGACAGAAAAACAAGTAAGAAGACTTATTTAATCGCAAATGTAATTATAATGAATATACAATCAAAAATTTTACAAAATCAGCTGATGCGCAGTAAATAACAAGTTCAAACTAGTAAATTTTCAAGAAAATATTATGATGAAAGGCATTTCTCATCATTATAAAGGCTTCGTAATAAAATATAGTCGATATTATTCAAACGCGACTTGGGAGTTAACGTTTAAAAAAAATAAAAGTTTGAAACCTTCTCGAGATATTGGGTTAACTAAAGAATATTATAATCATTATTCAACATTATAACCGTCCCGAACTAACTTTAGATTTTTGACCACAAAAACAACATTAACCTTCAAGTAGGCAACCGAGTTTATTTCAACTTTAAACTGCAATTACTTTTGATTAATTGCTTGTTTTGACCTGTAAATTTCTGTAGCCTACCAACTTTTTATTTCCGATTTTTTGGTGCATTGTAATTTTCAACAAGCAGTGTGTATTTTATTTTGATTTATTTTAAACTTTACTACGTAAGTTGGCAACCAGCATACCCGGGTATTCCATACATTTTGTATGGAGAATGACGTTTCTCTTCTTCTTCTTCTTCTTCTTCTTCTTCAATTTCAATCGATCTAAAATTTGAAATTGATCGTTAGTTTAATCATAACATAGAACAACATAATTAATGAATGAAATAGATTTTAATACGCACGAGCAGCAAAAAGTCTAGAATAATTGAATAAATTGTAAATAAAAACATTACATAAAATTCAACGTATAAAGACAACGATTATGCTGAATTAGCGAAAATGTAAACAATGGATTGTAATACAACGCATATCCTATTACTTGTTTCTTTTTTATGTTATAATATGTGTGATATCAAAAATGTATATAATATTGCATTATAGTTCTATATTCATTTAACGTTCCGATTTTCAAAGATTTGCAAGAATATAAATGTATAGAAAGCATTGTTTACCTACGAAAACCGTTAATTGTATACGTCAAAACGTATGGAATACCCGGGTATGCCGGTTGCCAACTTACGTGTGTAAATTTGGTTGCCAACTCTACGGTTAAAGGGTACATTTTCTTTATGACTTATTAACCATTTTAAATTCGATCGGAAGGAAAAGCAGTCGTAAATATAAAGTATACATAATTAAGTAAAATGTAAAGGTTCCATGTTTTCCAAGATTATTAAAAATAATCTTCCTTTTTCTGGTAACTCCGGACGATTGTCCAGGTCGTGCAACCTGCCTTTACTTGCTTTCAATGACTTGTATCTCTAGGGAATGTTGGAACGACGAGAATGTTTTGAGTTTTAGAAATTAATTTATAATTTTAAATTCACAAATAATCCATTTCAAATTGTAAAATCCTTCAATTAAACTGACTTTAAAAAAACAAAAGGCCACTGGTTTCGTGGAAATTAATATCAGCTTCATTACCAGTTAACTTTGTCCTCCATGCACAAAACCTTCTGTTTACAGCGCAGTTGTACCGCAGTTGTAAAGTTTTGCTTCCTCCCCATAAAACAAACCCCCATACAACAAACATTTTGCTGCTAACTCAGCACCATTTCGTCACCCACGCGAAGTAAAGCGCGAGTGTGTGCAAATAGAAGCAAAAACCCATCGCCAGCATCGCAAATGTATGTTGTTTACTGTGAAAAATTGCGACCACTTAGCGGTTTAGTGGGGTCGGCCAAGTATGATGCGCATGCATGTGGGCGCCATTTGTTTTTCATCACCTTTTTTGGGGCAAGGCAGCATCGTGTTGGCATGGCAGCTGTAAAATGCAAACCCATCCGGCTTTCCCTTTCTGCTGGCTGAATATTTCCCTGGTACCGATTGCTTCGATGTGGTGTAAGTGATTGTGTGTGAAAGAGTGGGAGAGAGAGAGAAAGAGAGAACAGAGGGTTGGATGAACGATTAGGCTGCAGTAAGCATTCCGAGAATGCCACTGAAGTATTTCCACCCCCCCCCCCATACGTCGACCGGGCGTTATCGGGAACACCTCTTCACACCGGAACGATCTGCTGACGTGCCGGAGAGTGCCTGTGAGGAATCAACCATCTATTGACTGGATGTTGTTTTTTTTCTTTTTTGGGTTGGGTGGTTCTGCTGGGTGGTGTGTAAGGGACGTGTGTATTTGCTGTGCGACTGTGGAAGGCATGCACAAGGACGACGGAAAATACACGTCCAAACAAAAGGGAAACCACCTCCGGTGGGATCGAACATAAATCATACGCAGGGTGCGTGTTTGAGAAATGTGGCCAGGGGTTCGAGAGATGACTCGACTCGGTGATGTCTGAACACTTGACTTTGGCTTAGGGAAGCAAAAACGTCGATTCGGACTAGTTGGCAGTCTGGGGGGGAATAGCCACTTGTACCAGCCGAGAGTTTGGTACTGCCGGTTGGTATCTGTGTTCTGTGGAGTTTTGTTGAAATCTTCTGGACTATGGTGAAACGCTCAACGGGAGACTGAGCTGGAGCGCTAGTATAGCCATGGGGAGCGACGGATGGTCGAACATCTCAATTGAAATAGCTTTTAAACCCCTAAATCATTCAGGGATTGGCCGTGATTTTTGTTTCCCCCGCTCCTAGAATCCAGATCTAGTCGGGTGCGGGGTTTGGAGCAAAAATTTGAAAATCGAATTTAACCTTCGTAATCAGATCGGTGATAAAAAAATCAACCACAAAATCGGTAACCACCGCCTGGGTGAGTAGTAAAATCGTAAAGCAACAGTTTTTTTTTTTCAGTCAGCCGTTGGCCGTTGTGAGCGGGCGAGTTTTAAGGTGTGAAACATTCGCCTAGAAATATCTGCACCCCAGAGGGCAGCCAGCAGCAGCAGACCCGGTTCCCCCGGTTGCCTCGGATCACGGTTCCTCGATCATCGTAACCCATTCCAAAACCGACGGTTCACCGAGACGGCGGGAAAACAGTCGTACATCGCACCGTGTTGCCCGTGTCCTCATCATCCGTCATAATCGAATCATCTTCGAGACGACGAAACAGAAATCCAATTTAAAGCTTCCTATTGCTTTCGATTTCATTTTCACCCGCCAGCGGCATCGCATCGCTTCGTCACCGGGCGGTTTCGCCCGGAAATGGATGGAGAACAGGGTTTTTTCGGTGCTGCCGGGGTCGAACCGAAAATTACATCCTCACACTTTTACAATTTTTCCTCCCACCGTGTTCCACCGTGATGGTGCGCCATCGGATCTTCGGGGCGGTTCCCGAGCGGCTTAAATTGAATTTCACGACAGATTTTCATTCCAGCTCAACCGTGCAGGAATTTTGCACCCTGCACCTGTAATTGCGAGAGCCGAGACATGGTTGGGTTTCGTGATGCTGCCGCTCCTGGTGGGGTCGTGTTCGTGTTGTGGGTTTGGCCGTGGTGACTGGATTGCTTCCGGGTGCGGGCCGATTTCCTGCCTGCAAGTGACGGCAAGGACAGCCGGTCCGGTTTCGGTTTGGTGCCGGACGATGATGATGATGATGGTTTGGTGGGCTTTTCGAGCTTGATTTCCTGCAAGTGATTGATTATGATTTTATAAACACACTTGTCGTGACACGGTGCGAGTGTAAATTGGATGTCATTATGAGTGAGATTTGACGCGTCGGGTACGATGGTTATTCCGGTTGGGCAGCGTTGTGATGGAATTACGCAGAAATAAATTAGATAATAAAAAGGATGATACTTGGGGCTGTTGGGGAACGAAACATGGTGACATCCGTGCAAAAATGTTTTAACTTTTTTATCAAATTTCCTTCGAGTTTCGATGAAAAATTTGTTAATTACTAGCTAATCGGCCCGGTTACAGGGCTATGCAACAGAATTCCGTTGTGTGCGTAAACTCAAAGATGTTTAAAAAGAGGTTTTCATCCCAATTGGTGGACGTTGTTAATTTAATTTCATTTAGTTTAAAAATTTGTCAAATTTCACATCGCCCGAGATGCCTTGGCTTGGATGTAACCTTGGCTCTTATAAAAAAAAAACTATTCGGCAAAGCATATTCCAAGTCACATAGAGCAATTCTTGTTATTTTAGGTTTTTACATTGACATTGAGCCTTAGCGGTTTCGTCTCTCAGTCTGAGATAGCCATTTGTCTGATCTGGACATCTAATGTCGTGTTTTAGATATTTGGTCATTGTAGTTGAATAATCTCGAACCTTTGTCAGTTATCACGAATGAAATGTTTCCAAAAAATATATGACACGTCCTGTTTGCGTTCAGTTTCCACCTGGACTGTGATGCTCATATGCGGCGACATATCATTTTAACATGAGTACTATAAATTACACTTAAGCAGTTCTTAAGAATCTTGCGTCAGATTATACTCCTATCTCTTATCCTGCTTTTCGTACGCACTGCCCATTATTTCATCGAAAGTCGACGACTTTCACAATTGGAATCCTACAACTGATTGCATATGTCTAAGGTCAAGTAGGTATTCCCATTCAGGTACCACTGGTTACACATGAGTTTTTCTGCAACATAGCACAACCACAACAGCAACTGCTTCTGAAACACTCACGCATTTCTGTTAGTAAAAAACATCGAATCAAACAGTAAAACAGCTTGTTTAATACTTTTATAAGTTGCTGTAAAACATGGTATAATTTTCTATGGTGCTATCTTCGTGGATTCAATGACCATTTCTGGTCTTCCTTGATATATATTAATCAGGATAGCGAGTCCTGCGCTCACTTGGCACTTGAAAGCGCTGGGGCGGTCCAGTGGCTTGATGGTAGCGACGCGAAACAGTTCACACTGTATCACCGACCAAAATTTAAAATCTTTTTGAAAATCTTGTAAAAAATCCGAACGCAAACTGTTACAAAACGCGCAAATACCCAAGGACAACAATTAGAAAAATTCTCAAATTGCGCGTCCATGTGGTTTGGTCCATTTGGTAAAACCAGAAGTATACATGGAAAAATAAATTGTTGGCTCATAGAGGGGGATCATAGAAGGCGTTGAAAGAAAGGAGTTTAAAGAAGAGATGTGAAATCAAAAATGCTCTAGACACAAAAAAATGATCCAAAGATGTGGGAAATAATGTTACCATGGAAACGTTATGCGTCGCCTCCAATTAAAATACATTTCCGACAAACACAAACATCCACAATCGAGTTTCATTTGATCCACTGTAATCCATACTCAGCATCAAAGCTTTTTCCAATTGCAAGCTTGAAGGAAGCGAAGAAAAACAAAACTTTCACACATGCACACACCGTAAGAAGCCGTTTTTGTGGCTGTTAAAAGCTATCCCTTGTTTTTACCTCACCAAAAACGGACTGATAAGGCGTATCATCGGCCCGGTAAGTTCGACACCTAAAACCACTCGCAGTCCGGGTTCGGCTCCGTTCGGCGCTTGGTCGACTGGGTATTTGTGGCCAGTGGTTTGATCTGCTGACATTGCCTGCTGCACCATCGTGGTGTTGATGTTACAAACAAAGTGTGTAACTGTTGATAGTGAGCATCGGGGCAGACGCAGGAATGGATGGGAATTGGATTTTATCTCCTGCCTGGAGACTGTCCTGATTGCATGTCTGGTTTGTGGTTTTAGCAGCAAAACCATTGAATCGATGCCATCTGCACGATGCCGGATGCAGGGTGTGTGTGTGTATGATCTCGAAAGCTTCTCGCAGTGTCATCGAAAATGAAGAGCTATCGTTTGCACAAACAGGGGCCCAATGATTTCCCTTGCCAGACACGGTGTCGGTTAGGCCCACTGGGTGGGGGTGGAAATAGAAAGAATGAAGTGGAAACTTTGTAAACAATCAGTATAAAAAGGATTTGAGTTCTTACATAAATATGCACTTTGCACTTTGGAAGTGTGCGTAAAGCTTGCGGGGGTGGCTTAGAAAACAAATACTTTGGGGTCGAGTTTACGTAAGTCAAAATTAACAGTCACCAGCTTGGCGGTTCCGATTTGTCGTGTGTGTTTCATCATCATGACGTACGCAAAGAAACTGCATCTAGGGAGAGAAACATGTGGGGAGGGGGCTCACAAGCAGAAGACTTCTTATAAACATTGCACTCGGTAAGGTTTGTGTTGATTGAAGCATATTCTTCAAACGTGTGGTGTGAAATCCTTCCTATCTGCTTGACTACAGCCGTGGCGCTGAGGTGCACGAATGTTTTGCATCCGAGCGCGAATTCCTTTCGCGCAAGGTGTGAAAAGCACGATGTGGAGTCGTAATTATAATTATTGTTATTGTTGCAAGCTTTTCCGACCAGATACGAGCAAGCTTCCATTGGTGACACCATTGTAGGGTAATTTTGATTAAGATAATCCCTCAACCCCCCGCTCAAGTCTCGCTCTAGTTATGCTAGTTTATGCGGAAATTAACGAAATCTATTGCTTGGAGGCATGAGTGCACGTGCCTTTCACCAGTGCAAAGTTGTGCAACATTTCTTCTCGGCTTCGAATTAAGTGAATTTCGCCCAAGAAACCCAAGACACAATGTGGCGCTCGATGTGTACCCTAGGTGGAGCAGAGTTTCATCTCAGCAAGCGGCACCTTTTTTTGTTCGGCCGGTGCGGTGGTTTGTGCGTTTTCCCATACACCATAAATTACCGCCTCCAAATGACACGCGTACACACAATGCATTTCTTAACTTTTACCAGTAATGCAAGCATTCCAGTAAAATGTCGTACCTTTCGACTTTTTTTTGGCCTGTTTGGTTTTGCGAGATAGTTTGGGTAACATATTACTTTCAAATGATTTCATCCGCGAACCGGTTACGCGGCACCCCGTCCCCTAAAACCACCGCCAGCATCCTCCGTTTTTCCGTGATTCGGCTTATAAAAATAGTTTTAGAAAATGTTTTCCACCCATGTTTTACACCCGGTGACCCCACAGCATCATCGGGTACGGTTGGCAACGAAGCCGCTCCAGTACGATTTGCGCGCCGCGTTTGGAAGACCGCGTACGACAAAACGCAAGTCCTCGCCCCGGTATCCTTCGTTCTTTTCGGGCTGGCTTTGGCAAAAGGTCGTTAGTTAGGGGGGGTCCATAAATCTCATCAACACAATGAGTAAGGAATTTAATTTTCCAAACAACGTCTCAACTGCAATTGCTAACGGCAGCAAAGGATGTGTGGGTGGGTGTGTATGTGGGTGGGGGGGTGGTATGGGTGGGCGGTCAGGCATAATTTCATGTGCATGGGTAAATTGTGCTGCAGTGTGGCACAAGGTAAAGATTTACCACCGGTCGTGCTTGCGATCGGTGTCTAGAAAATGGTGCCTCTACTCCAGTTCTCGATGTTCGTGGGGCAAGGTGATAGGGGAAGCGGTGCTTGGGAGGGGGTGATGGGATGGCGAAAAGACGGGACGGGAGTTTGCAGGTTTTCGGGCACTTGTCACGCGGCTGAATCTACCGCTCGTTTGCTGTCCAATTGCTTTCGGGGCTTCGGCGCACTCTTAACTACTCGCCATAAATGATGTTCATTCGGCTGCCGGCAAATGGTTGTGCTGTGAAGTGCTCTTGCAGCTTCATAATTTAAGGAAGACAATATAGTTTCACCTTCGCCTAGGTGAAACTTTTCATGCATTTCTTAACTGTTTAGCATTTCGATGCTGCAGCGACTTGCGGGCTTTTATTTGTTCTAACCGCTCCGCATGTATTGCTCTGCTTGAGTTTTGATTATTTTTGCATTTCAAATCATAACTGCTGTGTGTCTTTTCAATGCATTTAAAATTGTTGATGGAAATTTGTGTCTTGGAAAGGCTTTTTCGAAATGCGTTTTTCATTCATGGCTTGGTGCAATTTATTTCTCTTTCAACATTACATTGAACAGTTTTAGCCAGCAATTCATGATCCTTAAAACCGTTAGGAGTGAGTTATTATTTCCACTGCCATCTTTTTATCTTCAATGTTAGTGGCTGTTTTAAATGATATAAAACGTTTTAATATTCGACTGGTCCCAGGTCAAACTAGGCCCGGGGTCTTATAGATACAGAACAATCTGTGGCTGGTAAATTATGTGGCTACGAAATTAACTACCAGTCGTTGAAAATATCAACCGACATATTTTTTTTATTTATATGTTGAAGTGGATAAGTATAAACTTATTAAAGAAAGTTTAAAATTTCATTTATTATTTTATATTATGGCAGAACGGACTTCCGCTTTTATATCCTTATCTTTTGTCTTTTTTTCTTTACCAATTCCTTTCCTTTTCTAAACTAAACGTTTTCTGTTGCCTTCATTTGACCACGTCCAAATTAAAAACGTAGTAAACTAACGTTTACAAATAACTAACGAAAAGTGACGATTATGGCCCGGCCTGCATACGGGAGATCTCATCTCTCTATAATTTTCAACTTTTTAGAAATAATAAAATTGAAGAACTAAGCTAGTCGTGGAATGAGAAAGGTGCGTGGAACGTGCTGCAAGTTGCATCACGCAAAGCTCTTCTTCGTTAGCCGAAGATATGTAGAAAAATCAAAGATTTTGACATATGGCAAAACTACTAGATCTGTATTTATAATGGTGGGTATCAAGGTCTGTGTAGGATAGAGGTCGAGTAATATAGAGCAATTTGACAAGTAGCCAAAAGTTCGTTACACGTGATTTGACGTTTGGACGTCCTTTTCCATTCAAATGTTTTGTGTGTAGTTGTGTTGATTAATCGGGATATAGTAAACATGTAGGCTAGACGCAAGGAATCTTACACGGGCGACGAAATGTCAAATGAAATCCAAAATGGCGAAACTCTATCTGGGCTATTACTCGACCTCTATCCTACACAGACCTTGGGTTGGTATGGATTTATCGACTGGCAGGGGAAAAACGTTCACGATTTCCATTTCGAGTAGATAACTATATTGGTTGATAAAACCAAACCGGTGGATAAATTTTAACGACTTGCTTCGCGATAGGTACCATTGTCTCATTTACTTGTATAATAGAATTTATATAGTGTTAAGAAAATTTTACATTCTTTAACTTTCAACTTCACCAACTGTAAGGACTTCATCAAACTCTTTTCACATTGAGTAAAAGCTTCTATTTTTTTTAAAGGGAATTTCGCTTGTTGGAATTACAATAATTTTTAAAGCAGTGTCAAATTTGTGAAGAAGAATTCAAACCATATATGTAAACAGGAATAGGAAAGTTAGGACAAGTAAGATTTTTGATCAAAGTAACCATATAGCAAAAGGAGAAACGGAAAAATCAGTTGTGTTGTTTGTAATGCTCTAGAGTAACACATTATAAGAGATTGACGACAATGAATTAGTACAATTAAAATTAAAACACAAAAAGAAATCAACGGAAGGAGTTTGGATTTTTATTACAAAAAACAACACAACGTAGGGTAATACACGCCAACACGCTATTAATTAGGCATTAAAGCATGAGTTTACTTTTGTAAATGGAACGGTATTTCTTTTAGTATTGAAATGCATCCGTAACCAATGGCAACCATAATGTGCGCTCTATGCCCATTTTCCATCCATTCTAATAATACCTGGTGCAGAGATGAATTTTACTACATTCTATTGGATGCATCTTATGCAAAGTAAAGTAATTCCACTATCAAACTCGGTGCTCGGTGCGATTGATTCGTTTCTTTAGAACTTGCCTCACTGCAAAAAAAAGCCACAAGACGGTATGATTTTCCTTTATGGCGAGTGGAAAGACTAAACGATTTGCAAACGGGCACAGACGAATAAGCGATTATTTCTATCTCGATAGAGATCATCATGTTTTCCTTTGGAAAGTGATAGCACTTTTTTCGTTACATTTCACAATGCATTCTAAAGCATATCATTGCGAACTACGAGGGTTGGTAGTTTTTTTTTCTTCTCTCTCTATTTAGCAATGCTCCCAACGCTACTGGAAGTCCCAGTTGAGATGGAAGAATTCTCAACTTCATTGTAATGGAAAGTCCGCTCGTGCCGCTGCACTGGATGGCATGATGCGTCCTCTGGTAAGATGCCGTTTTGAAGAAGAACTCTTTCTTTTCCCCAAGATCAAGCAAAACGCCGCCTGGATGAGAAACGAGCTCGATGACAGACAACCCTGGCTGTGCATGGCTCGTTTTGAAGCTGCAGCCGCTTTGAGGCCACACATTCAGTCTCCCACACATTTGCAAACCAGTGTCGTCGATGCAAGACGAATTGGAGGAAAATACTAACCCCATTTCCTCACGATGGGCAGGATGGGAGCTGTACCGCTTTCCTTTGATTCGTTCGTTGGCGGTTCATCCGAGTGGAAAGGAGTAGATATCTCAGCTGCAAAGCCAAGCACTCGTAAGATATGCCTTTTTTGCCTCACCAGGAAAGACACTCCAGCGCGCCAAAATCGAAACAGTTTTCCTTTTGCCGCCCGTTCGATCTTGGGGGGGTTGTGTTCTTTGGGCGCGTTTTCACTTCCCTAACAATGCCCGCCACGAATGGGTAAAGGACGGGTTTCCTTTGCGATATCCCTCCGATCCTTACGTGTAATGGCCCCCCGTATATCGGGGGGGAAGGAAACCAACCGGGATATCTGAAAGGTACGTCGTCCCCTTTTTGCTGAACGAGATGGCCCAGGAAAAACGGAAATAATAATAAAAATCTCTCATGTGCACATAATACAAAGGAAGGCTAAGTTAACAAGCTCTGAGGTGGTTTTTTTTTGTTGCTGCTACTGTACGTGTGTCTATAGCTTCGGTGCCGAGTTCGGTATTCTGTGAGAAATTTTCACGGCAAAATGGGGCTGTAAAATCCAACCCGGATTGGAGCGTTTTCGTGGTGGCATAAGGAGAACTGCGGGACACTCATCCAGATGAATCCCGGGACCGAGGAACACTACTCCCTGAAGGGTAGTACGTGTAAGTTGGAACGCAACACACAAAGTAAGGCTCCCGTTCGTTTGCTACCGCCAGTCGGTTGTTAGTCGGCTGTGTGGCAATGTGGCTCCATCCTTCCAAACGCGGAAGTGATCGAATGGTGAACCTTTTTTTCTCCTCTGTGTTTTCATTTGAAAACTCTTATTAATGTTGAAGTTTTCTTTGATTATGTTGTAAATGGGGCAGGGACGGGAGAGGCGAAGTTGCTTCGGAACGGCGTAAGAGATCTCTCTTTTGCCATTTTGTTCCGTTCACCTTATTGCCACATCGCAGACAAATCCTTTCGAAACCGGTAGCCGCATTGATGAACCCGAATTGTGTGGTGTTGTGTCATTTGTAGAGGATTTGCACTTCAACATCCACTACCAGGTGAAGGTGTGATTGCTACCGGTGTGTCTAGAAAGCACAAATTGGAGTGTGCTTTAAATGCTGCATCTCTGTAGATCAACAGGATCGAGGATATCGTACAAATGGATCGAAACAATTATTGAACCCGATGCATGGGAACGATACGTCCGCCCGCGGTGGAGAACTAAAACCAACACACCTTATTAGTGTCCACGAGAGGACGCTCAATTAGTGATAATAGGTGATTAGTGTTTCTCTCTAGTGCTCACCGGAGGGTTTGCTCATCGCGTAACGAAGTTGTCTTGTTTTTTTTTTCTCACCTTCCGCTTCCGTTTGCCCCACACGCGGTGGTGGTGGCCCAAGAAAGGAGAAGGACTATTCTATCGTCCGCTTCCAAGGTTCAAGGGTAACCGTGAGGCTCACCGTGAGGCAACAACAAGTTACAGTGCCACCCCCCACCGGGTGCTGCACCCCACTGTCGCCCCTGTTTAAAGATGGTGGCCGTAAGATAAAGTCGACAGTGGTTTGGGTAGCCGCCTCGAGATGCAGACGATTAATACAGTGCAAAACAGTGGAAGGCACGGGATAATGGTGTTGCCGAACTGCTGAGTTGGCTTCTTGCACCTGCCTTTGATGGGGTGCTTCCGCTTGGTGGACGGAGTGGGGCAACGGAGTTGGCGGTTGGTCGTGATTAATGATTTTGATAAAAAGTTTAACGATATCCCACTCCGCCGATATTATGATCGGAAGAGTAATGGTGCGGCACTTGCTGCGGTGGCACCGTGCGGAAGGATGGCGCTTTCCAGCGCTTGGAGCGTGTGTAATGGGTTGGTTCTAATTTATTTTTATGTCACTTCTTCTAGAAGTAGTACGGTTTCTCGGTCGGTACTGTTGGAAGTTTTTGTAGTTTCTTCGGTTTAAACACAGCTCCACAGTCAGAGACACGTGCAACTGTTCTTGAACGAAGAGGATCCTCATTTGCTAGACATTCAATTAGGAACTGGTAAAATGTAAAAGATTTAAGCCATACTTTGCCGTGAGCTGTAACTTAACTAGAAACAGGTTAAAGGTAATTAAACATTTTTTGAACATGGAGGTCATTACGTTAAAGGTTTTTGCGTGGTTTATTCTTGTAATTTTAGTAGTTGATTTATTCTTTGAGACTTATTTTTTGTGACGTAAATGAGATCTAAAGCGAATTCATTTTTGTCGCCCTTTCAGTTTTGTTTGTGTTACAAAATTTACAAGAGAATCTTTTCGTACGTCATCAATAAATATAGTCACAAATAATATTCGTTAGTTATATAACGTTAGTTAGTTAAAGTATATCTTTATTGTTTATAATTTCTAGATGTGACGTCACAATGGTAATTTGGAGTAGTGGGTTCGATTAACAATCATTCCGCAATGATATTTGCTTTTCTATAGCGTAACCGGTGTTGAAATTTTACACCGGTCGTTGGAGTTAATGAAGTGAGAAAAATTATTTCCTAAAAAAACTCACGTGTAAAAAAAAATTACTAACTATCTTATATCTAGAGAAACACCTAATCTACCTACACTAAATTATCTACTACATTACCTACATTATTCCGGCTAGTTGCTGTACAAATGAATTTTCACTCATTTGGCATTTGTTGTAATATTTTCGCGCAATCAGATCGATATAATTTATAATGAGATGGAAGTTTGTGCAGGTCAATAGTGCGGTACCATGGTGGAACATTTAAGATAATTTTTAGTAATTTGTTTTGACAAATTTGCAATTTCTTTAAGTTAGTTTTCCTCGCAACTCTTCCATACAGGAGCAGCGTACATTAAAAGAAGGCTGAAGCAAGCGTTGAAAACATGCAATTTATTTTGTACATTCAGTTTTGATTTTCTGTTTACTAGAGAGTAAAGATATTTCAAGGTTTTTTTTCAGTTTTACTTAAAGAATTTTCTAAATGTGATTTAAATGTAGTGCGTTAATCCAAGGTAATTCCTAAGTATTTCGAAGTTTCGGAAGTTTTCGTTTACTGGTGTATTTAGTAAAGCAAATAGCTTCTAATTTATTTCCGTTTTCCCTCAGTTTCCATTTGTTCCCCTATTACTACTATTTTTTTTTGTTTTGGTTGTTTTGATGACGATGACGATGGCAAAGTCGTCAGCGCATAAGTATTGTATCCGGTCACAATTTTTCATAGGTGGTAGATCTGATATATAAATGTTGAATAGCAGGGGAGATAATATGCTACCTTGTGGTTCACCAGCTTTTGGTGAAAATGTATCTGATTTGGTATTTCCGATATGGACACAGTTTTGTCTGTTTTCGAGAAAGGATTTTATTATTTTTACCAAATATGAAGGGTAGTTATATGTAATAAGTTTATATATCATACCTTGGTGCCATATCAAATCAAATGCTTTTTCCCCATCCAACAGTACAAGGCCGGTTGATTGTCTAATTATTCGGTTATATAGTATGGTATTTTTCAATCTATGAATTTGATGAGTGGTGGAAAGAGCAGGTTGAAAGCCGAATTGATAATTCTGAATAATGTTGTTGTTATCCGTAAATAAGCGGAGAGGAGAGGCGATAATTTTTTCAAAAACTTTCCCTTCACAGCTCAACAAGCTTATGGGTCTATAGTTTTCTGGAATCCTCAAATCTTTGCAATCTGCATCAATATTTGATTATTTTGTTAGAGGAGTACGGTAAGGCTTAATTGCCTAAATCGACTGGAATCTTAGTCTGAAGTAAAATTCACATAAACTAAGCGACAAATCCTACTCCGGACAGTAAAAGGGCACTTTCTCCTTCACGTTTACTCGACCGAATATTTGCTTTGATTTGAAGTTGAAATCATTCCTTCAAAGCTCGTTGGTGTAGTGATTTTAAAATTTAAAATAATTTATGCAATGTTATTTTATTTTGGCATCATTTGTGATCCACTAATGTGAACTAATCTAATTAATGATTTAATGGTAACATCGTACGTGAGAAGCGCTTGGCTAATTATAAAAAAAGTAGTGTATAATTTTGCACTAGCGGCGAAAGTGTTTCTAATTTGTGATATTTTAAGATGTGATGTTGCTCGTTTGGCTTTCCCTTTGCTACTGTTTATTCAATTGTCCCTTAAGTTCATTTTACAATTCATGCGTTCATGCAACTTAATTCTACCATAGTTCATATGCCTTACATGTTGCGTCCTGTTTACATATACGGCTCCTAGAGTTGTCAAGTGCGAACAGATATAAACAAAACAAAACAATTACTTGACATATTTACAATTTACGTAAACCCTAGAAATCCAACAAGTAGATAGTTTCAAATTTTTAAATCAGGTTTAGGGATTACTAGAGTTAGACCATGAATCTAGTTGTCAAAGGTGGGTTAAACGATTTTGACAGATTATTACTTTTTATATAATAATATGAAAAAAGTTGCGTATAATCAACTATTCAACAGACGACAATCGTTCTCTTCTCGCAGAAGAAGATTCACCATAGCTAACTTTCCGTTTTTGTTTTAAAAGGATAAAATATTCACCCCGTTATCACATCGTTCTCGGTAATACGAGCTCGCTGCTAAAGCACTTCATACAATCTGCTACACTTAACGCAGTGGTGGCTTCTTTCGGTTTTTCTCGAAAGCTCGAAACCCAACTGGTGGAAAAAAAAAACCATTTGCAACGCAACATTCACCTTGTGAAATCTGTGTCAAAATCTTGCAAGCACATTCCTGGTGGAGGTAATTACCAATATTATCCCATACTTGCTGGTGTTTTTTTTTTGTTCGCTTTGTGTTGTACCTTTCTTCAGTTAGCTACCACCGACGTGAGTAGGTTGTTTCAATGAGCAATCTTTTCCATAAACGAGCTTACCCCAAAAACGAATCTCTGAAAGGCAGAGGAAAACAATCTAGTAAGAAACAACAACAGAGTAAAAAAAAATAAAACCACACGATCCCAAGTGGTGGTTTCGAAACGTTTTGGTGGAAAAATCTACGCAGGTTGCCTGCCAAAGTAGTGCGATAAGATTTTAATGAAAATTTTATTCACCGACACGGTCGTCGGAATAATTAATACGGGACGCTTGTACGATTGCTACACCGGACCCAACAACCGCAGGAGCAGGGAGCAGGATTCTGGAACCAGAAGGTAGTATCGCGAGCAAAAGATTACAGAGCAAACGAGCAGTGAGGAACTGAAGTAGAGGAAAAAGGATCAGCCTGGAAGTGGAAATGAAAGTGGTAGAAGCAACAAAACAGTGTAAAGGAATTTACTTCAGGAAGAACAAAAAACATAAGCTGCAGTTTGCCAAGTAAGGATGTACAGAGATACACAGACGATCACGATCATCCAAGAGTCCATTGGAAGGAAATAGGCAAAGGTGTTGGTTTGTGAAAGGGAGAAACCCTCCCCATCAACATAGCGTCATCGTCGGCGAACCTTGATCGTCAAAGCCTGAATGAGCACAGATAGTGAAGATGTAACAAATAAACAATGAGCACGAGAAAAAAGCTTGGCCACCATACTTGGCTGGCGAAAGTACTCTCGCATATCATTACCATAAGAAACAGTGCAATTTCGATGTGGTGTATGCAGTTTTTTGTTTTGTTTTGCTGCATCTTCATTTCGCGCTGTTTTTGTTTGGGTGTTTGGTGGCAGTGGTTGGCCTACGGCTGGAAAAAAGCCTCAATTCCAACCACAGAATTTTCACAGCATTGGCTGGCAGCCGCTGTGTGGATTTGAGCGGATTATTATATCGTCACCATTCGCAAAATGCAATGTAATGCAACGCAGGCTGAAAGGGAAATGGTTGCACTCACCGTCCCTGTTCCCTGTACTGATGGTGATGATGATGATGATGATGATGATGATACCGGTTAATTATGCGGTTGACGAGGTAAAAATCTCATTTGACCGGCACAATGAGCACACCTTGGCGTGATTCACCCACAGCCCCGTTTTCCTCCATGGCCTTTTCCTGTAGAGTATGAACTGGAAAACCGGGTGGAAAAACAGGCGCACCCAGAAGCCTGTGTAAACTGTGTACAACTTTCGCATTAGCTAAAGATAGCAGACAGACACACAGACCGGTCGGTGTGGGAAAATTTGCTCGCGCTAGAAAGAAAATCCAATCAGGAAAGCTTCAGTTTTTCAGTCCCATCGACACTCCACACGGGCGTCACAATTATGGTGCAAGGGGGGTGGGGGATTAAATCCAGCTCCCTACCACCACCAGCCAGGTGCGGAACTAGGAGCGAAAGTTTTCCATCGACCATTTTGCCAATATAACCCGGGATATGGGACCGTAGAGTCCTATTACCGTAGTGTGATGCGGGGCTTGTCAGCTTAAAACCGATATAGCCTATCATAATTCATCATAATTAAGCGATGATAATGGGAATTCTGATGTAGCATAAAAGCGTCCACTATTGCAAAATGGGGCCAAACCCCTCAAACCCGTCAACCGGCGCACACGATACAGGTGCGGTACAACTGCACACTCTGGCAAAGTGTTTCACTGTAGGGAAATGGTCAATAGTTATGCCACATTTAACCATCCCTTGCCACGTGGGCACGCACGTGTGTGTGTGTGTGTGTGTGTGTATGCATGTATTTGTGTTTGTATTTCACCGCAAAAACCTTCCGTCGATTGCATACACTCAATTTCAGTACCCACTTTGCAAGTGGTGGAAGTTTTTGGACAGTGTCAGCATATCCGATTTCTCATATGACCTGTCCTCCAAAACTCGGAAGTATGGCTAACAGCATCAAAGAGAGAACGTGATAGAGAAACAGAAAGAGAGAGAGAGAGAGAGAGAGAGAGAGAGAGAGAGAGAGAAAGACCGATATAGGGGAAAAAACAATTGATTGTGTTTAAAATAAATGACAATCAGATAGCAGCAGGGCTGAACACCAGCAAGTCGATGCCGGGGGACTACAGTACAGAGGGGTACAGTACAGGATATATGCTCCGGGTAGGTAAGGGGTGGTACAAAATTAAATCGAGAAAGTCGGTGAAATTCGGTACACAACTTTGGGCTATTAAATTACGGTCCGGTTTAACCGCATGGATGAAGTCCACTGTGGATGTTCGATGGGCACGAGAGACCTATCCCTAGAGGGATGGGGACCGATTTTCTCTAAACCTTAAACGAAGCGATGTAATCTGCCGTCACAATGGTTTTTATGGTGCCCACTAGTTCGGTGATGATGATGTTTTACTGCCGGTTATGACAACGCTCAACCGGCGTTGATTGAATTTGAAAGTTAAAATGTGCTTTTATGTATCCTTTTTCTTTATTGCTTAGCGAAAATTGCTGCGGACAAAGTGGACATAATTCAAACCGATCAGTTGGCCATCATTTTTGTTCCTTTTTGTTCATTAATTTACACCCAATCGTAGCACTCTTCTACTGTTTTGTTCGCAAATGGTAGCGCAACTCGGGGTTGGTAGAAACAAAGGCTGAAAAAGCTGAACAGTGTGGATTAAAATGAGCATTTTTTACACCATTTTTCGCACCGATTATCGATGGATCTGCAGACGCATTCATGCTGGGCCGGTATCATCGCTGAAGTGTTAAACGGTGTTCATTCATGGAAATTGCCATTGAAACCTCCGTTCTTATTGAAAATATACTTCAGCCACACCGCCAGATCCAAGCACCGAGCATTGCCAAACCATGGTGTCGATCCGTTGCCTGACACCAATGCCTGTTTCGATGGTTGTTTTGTTCGAGTGCGTGTGTAACCCATACGGTGCGAAGTTTAATGTTGGCATAATTTACTTACAATCCTCTCAATAGTGTGTTTTTTTTTTTTCGGTGGAATATGGAATACCGATGGGCTACCTTTTGTCACCGGACCGAATGAGAGCAGGTGAATGAGTGCGTTTTAAATGAATTGATCATATTTAAACTCATTAGGGGTGGATGTGTTGAGGCCGCATATTATGAAAGTGTTCAATAGCCTCCACTCCAAAGTCAACGCGAGGCGATCTCTGGAACTGGTTTCGAGTAGGCTTTGGCGATAAGTAACCTATTAACTACATTCAGGTTATAAAATTCATGCGAAAATGTATAAAGTTGCGCATAATGACGAAGAGTATGGCCTTTATTATCTTTTAATGTTATATAAAACTATAATAAAATGTTTTAAAATTTTCATTAGAACACCTTAAATCTTAACGCTCATCAAATGTTCAAATAAGTTAATTGAACGTTGACAAAAAATTAAATACTTTTATCACAAAATAGTTTGCAGTAATCTTTACTCTCCCGGTATAAAATAAAAGTAGAACACTCATCGGCTTAAAAATCGAAAAGTTTTGCAATGGCATAGGTTAATGGGAAACTGGAAAAAAAAATCATGATTCATGATAATACACGAGAGTTGGCGTTTTTTGTGTTTTTCACCATTTGCTGACAATACAATAAATTAATGCAACGACATGAACGCTGGTTTAGCTCTTTTTTTCCAGGCGGATGGGTTTATTATCCTTAACCGTGTTTATTCGTTGCGTTCGATAGCAAAAAATGTTTGATCGCTTATGGTTGGCTGGACGGGTTTCTATAAAGTTTATTTGCGTTTATTTGGTTTTTTGGAAGGGAATCTTTTAGATAGGAAGTGTAAAATGTATTACTGGTAATTGATTTTATTTTTTAAGCTGCAGATATTGGCTGAATGGGAGCGTTTATCAACTGGATTATTGCTTAAATCCAAAGGTTTAAATCGAATGTATGTACGTTTTTTATGTGAAAATATGATATATAAAATTAAAGGTTAGAAAAAAATAAAAAAGAATATTAAACCCAAAATGAACGAGCCCAATGGAAAGTTATTTGAGAATCTCAAACATGTAGAAACGTGTATGAACTTAGTAGCTCAGTGCTTATGACGATCGAATGTGATCGAGTGATTGCATATAACACACACTTATTCACTTAGAATGTGTTAGAGCTACTCCTGACATAGCATCATATCGTTAAATTGAGATCGCAACCGAAGGCGATTAGAAGTCACTAACACATGCATATCAAATTCGGAAGCGTCTAATCGAAGATCATTTTGTTCAGTTCAGTGTTTGGTTCAGTGCAGTGAAGAGGGCAGACAAGGCGTCATGGTGTGATGCTTGAAAGATTTTAGCTTTTAGTTGTTTGTTGACGCAGTTTATAATTTGTGAAGTTAATAACTGTTGTTTTAATGAAGGGATAGTGATGTGACGTGTGATAAAGTGCAGTTAGTTATTCAATAGTGCTCAATGATGTGTTCGGTAATATACTTATGCTATAGTTTTAGTGTATTTTTTTGTTGAAGTTTGCGCTTATTCTAATATAAAACATAACGTGTTTGACCGTGATTTTTACACCATCAACCTTTAAACACACGCAATCTAATCGAGGTAAGGCATTTATCTTTCTTTATTTCTTTAAAAATAAAAAATCGTCACATCGCAAGCAGCCACATTTTTGGAAGCGTCCCTTTGTGTAAGCTTCCATTTGTGTAAGTGTATTAATGCCATTAACCGTACGACAATACGGTAAAACATTCGCACACGAGCGTATAAACGAACATCACACATTCACCACCGTACGCACTGCATGTTCGTAGCTACGATCACAAATCTTGTGCACTTGTACGACACGACGGCCGGTTGGCTTGTTTTTTGTTGTTGCACACTCTCCTCGCTGCACTTTTTGCAGGTTTTGGCATCATTTCCCAGTGGACAATTGGTGTGACAATTTTTTTTAAATCGATACACACTCCATTCGAGCCTTTCATGTCATGACGGTTTGGGTGATTGTAAAAAAGCGTGTTACCTCTCTCTGGTAACACACAGCTGGTGTTAAAAACTTATGCAAAAGAGATTCGTACAACATGGAATCGGTTTAAAAACGCATTTGTTTTCCACTTTCTAGTTGTACAGCGGAAAGCATGTAAAACACACACACAAACACGCCAAAGAGTACAAAGTGTATCGAACAGCGCAGTAAATGGTGTGCAAAGAGAAGACTTTGCAGTAATTATCAAGTTTACAGCCCGACTTCAATGTGTTCCCTTTGAAACAGGGCGGGAGCAGAAATAAATGAAAGCTTCCTCGCTTGAAAAGCTATCCAAAAGCTGATTACCGCTGAAGGAAATCACTTTCCAAACCGGTTTCCCTTTGCCGGTCTGGCCTGATTTACAATGCAACCCAGGGTCCCCAGAGACTATATCAAAGTGTAAGGGTTTTATTTTTTGTGTCCTGTTCGAGCGGGGCCCCTTATGAATTCAGGGAAGCATTAATGACGGAGGAAGTGTCCTTCAATGACAATACGCCCGTCCTTCGGGCTGACGATGCACTGGAAAATTTGCTACACGTTGAGTGGTGGAGATGGAAAAAAGTGGATCAAAGTAGCTCTCCAAGAATGGGCGAGCTCAGTACGAATGAAGCTACAAAAGAATGAGTAAGCAGTGGATTCTTACAGCAATTCCCACACACACACACACACACACACACACACAGATGCATTATATACGTACACTTGAGTTGATAGTAAAATTAATTCACTCAATCACGTTCGGTGACGTGACGGTGACGTACAGTGCAGATCGATCGAAAGAAAGCGCTGACGTATGCTAAACGCCTCCTTTGATTGTTCAAGTTGGAGTTGAACGAACCAGTTTTAAGTTTGGTTTCCGTTTAAACTGTTTAACTTGACTTTTTCATAAACATTTTAAGTATTGTTTTTGATACATTTTTACATTGCTTCTTTAAAATAATTTTATATACTTTACACTTTTGACTGCTGTAAATCTTTTGCTCAACCACCCTCACCAACAGTTCAACTTGATGGCAAAGGAGAGCCCAGAGGCCCTGGGGGGTTTTTGCATTCGCGGCTTTAACCCACAGTTCCCTGTCCCAACTTTTTATTGAACTGCAACCGGCATAATAAGTGTGGCGGTGAGAGAAAGCTGCTTTCAACACCCATACCCAACCGTTACGTTTTTCCAACCAGCGACAGTGCGAAACCGAGCGAAACGAGAGCCAACAAGGTGTCAGCGGCAATGAAATGAAATATTATTATTTTTATGATTTATGCAAATGAGCAAAACCAAACCATTCCGGGTCGGGGTTCTGGTTTTGCCAGTAGCCGAAGCTTCTTGGGGGTGGGTGGGTTTGTCTCACTGCCAACGGGGGAACATTATTGGGGGTAAGTTTTCCTGTTGACCTGAACCCGGTTGTTTTTTTTTTGCTGTCGTTTTGACCGGTCTTGGTCTTGGGTGAGTGTGTTTTTCTTTTACCTTTTGGCCCCGGTTAAGTTCTCTGGCACTGGTGGAACACCGGTTGGTGTTTGTCTTGCAGCTGTAGCAGTAGCGGGAAAGTATTATAGTCCAGCCGAGTGAATTAAAGTCACTTGAAACGAAACGTTTCACTTTCTTTTTGTTTCAAAAACATTTTTAAAGGACAGCTGCGTTTGGTGGTGAAACGGTAAGGGAGTGCGTTTCTTTTTGCTCTGCTGAATAGAAGCAAACGGAATATGTTTTTGATATTACTTTTCGATGTGGAGGGTAGAAAAGTACTCGAGGGCAACAATACAGTGGAAGGTGGTAATTTTGTGGGAACAGTGATGAGTGAATTTAAAAATTAAAATTGAGAAAGAAATATTTAAGATGAGGCCAGTATCACTTCAAAACTTTTAAATAATTTTAATTTTAATAATAGTTTTTTTTTGTTTCGTTAGAACGGCCTGGCCGTATTGACTTTATTTTACCACGTAGCCGGATAGGCAGTCCTTGCTACGGGGGATTGATCCGGATGAGATTTTGGTCCGGGTCGTTCGTGTGAAGACCGGCTCCGCTACCATCATGCCACCGGGCCGCCCCAATAATAAAATTTAATTAAAAAACAATAATTTTTAAGAATAACAGAACTTTTTTTATTCTTGGTGTAAAAAAAAAGCTCAATTACTGTAAAGCTATTGATACAGAGGACCGACTTGAGGTTAGATTTTACCCACAATAAGCATGAGAAACCAAACCCCAAAGATTGAAACTTAATGGACGAATAAACTGGCTCTAAACCATTGGAAAATCACTGTCACACATTCCACTAGAAACCCATTGGGTATGATCGTTCCTTTGAAAACTCCTTTCTCATCTCATCCGGCATACTCCAACCGTCACAACGGTCACAGGCGGCACCTATTGCATATGCAAAGCTCATTCGTATGATTGGTTGAACCATTACGAATAGTTCATCTGATTGTAGTTTTATGAGCAGTCAGTCTCATTATTTTCAACCATGAACTTGCGACCGAAGCTCGCCGTACGATTTGCCACCGTCACCGTCACTGTCCAGGGTGGTGTGGTGTGGGAATTGTATCATGGACAGTGTCCCAGCGTCATCATCGGTCGCCCATACGTCGTCTTGCTGAGAACCGTCTCTTATCTTCCTGAAGTGTCACAATCTCGTTGAAATCTTGAAGTGAAATCGCATCATAAACATCCATGATGCCGTCTGTAACGTTCGGGTCGAGTTGGGCAGCCGTGTGCTCGTCTTCCTGTGATGTGGTGACATTGCTTATCCTAGCCTGAACTGGTAGCGAGAGGACACCGAACAGCGATGAAGATTGAAGGACGGAGCACGGTTCCGTTTCTCGACTGTGTTTTCCAAGTCCAATTTGGATTTAAGACGTCCATCCGGATGAGTGTGTGTGGACGGGGGGAGGGGGTCCTTCTTGCCTGCGGCCACAGGGTCATAACTGTGTGCCGGCTGTCACGGAGTGACAGATTCGTAAATGGACAAGGATATCTGGTGCTGTATGTGTGGTGTCGGTTTGTCGGTGGTGAAAAATCATCTTTTCCCTTTGGTGTTTTGTCCGCCGTCTGGCGCGGGTTTTTTTTCCTCCGTCTTCTTCTTGTGACGAGCTGTTGCTTAAACCAAGTCCATTTGGTTTAAGAGACCACAAACTGTCTCCCCTGTCGGTGGCCCTGTTACTACTGCAGCCACGACTGCTGTTTTGCTGTTTGTTCCGCATGCGAGTGCAATAAAAAGAAGGAAATTTTGTTTTATTGCGCGTGAAAATGTGATATATATTTCGCGATTATGCGCTGTACCATACCACCCATTGGCCCCCCCGGGCCATCGTAAGATGTTTGTGGTGTGCTCAAACATGTTTTCCTTCGGGGCTTGAGCGCGAGCAAGCAGAACGGCAACGATGACAGATGGTGGCCGGCGATTGTACGAACGCAAGAACAGCAAAAACAAATCCGACAGTTGCAGAAATTGAATTCGAACGAGCGGCCATGAATTTTTCGCCGGGAAAAAGCACTACTTTGGCAGCAGAATTGAAATCGCGTGATGCTGTCAGCTGATCTGATTACGTGCAACAGATGAATTTTCCGTTTTTAAGCATGGTGGAAATTTGATGCAAATGTACGATCTTGGTTTGTTTTGCCGTTTTGCTTTCGGGTATCGTTTCACGAGTGGATGGAAATATGAAAACAAATATTTTCTTCCGTTCATGGTACAACAACGCAGCAAAAGTGAATATTTCACGCTACGATAAGCAATGTTCTAGCACTCGAAAGCCCTGCACATCATTGTTAAGCATTGCAGACGGCATCTAGGGCCAAGTGCATTTTACCAACGTGCAATGAAAACACGGTGTGGTCGGTGACACGGTCTAAACCACGACGAATAGGCTACATCCGGGTCGTGTGTGCCTGTTTGCCGGGAGTTTTCGGAGTTCGGCTGCCGTAGAGTTTTGCTGTTTGGTGACCAAGCTGTCTTGATCACGGTTCGGTGAGGTTTTCTGCCTGTTCCGGATCATGCCAGGCGTCCTTAGAATGTTGAATGCCTTGAAATCTACCCCCGGGAGAAAACCCCACGTAGCGAGGTAAATGACCTATAATTATCTTGTTTGCGGTTTCACGTTTGAATTAACTCGAATCGTTACCGACGGATGGTTGGTCAGCGCGTGTGACATGGCGAAGGTTTGGTGCAGGGCAACATTTTGAACCGTGGGAGGGTTCGTACCGACTGCGTTTGGTGTAGTTTGTTTGGGTCTCTATGAGTTGCTTGTGCAGTAGCAAGTAGTTGAAAAAGGGTTCAAGAAATGTTTGATGTGGCATAAATAAAGCAATAATTTTTAACGATTAATAAGGCTTTTCCTACTTTTTTTACTATTTGTGGAGTAAGTTTTTTAAGCTTGTAAGATATTTTATTAAATACTAAGAAGTAAGAGAAGTAAGAGAATATATTAAATTAAATTAACTCTTAAAAGTTTAAAAGCAAAAGCTAAAACACAGACATTACCTCTTAATTCACAACTACAGGAGTTCCATAACTCCATCTGTCAGACAGGAAGGTTTGATTTTGCTTTCAATCGAAAGATATCTGAGAGAAAATGGTGGAACTTCTCATAAAAAAAATATGTTAAAATGTATAAAACATCTGATAGCATCCGACTAATAATAAGAGTGATTTTTATTAATAAGAGTTTAAATTACGAAAAAAATAAAATAAAAAGGGATTATAAAAATAAGGTAAATTGTAATTAAAACTATCTTGTAATTGAAATTGTTTTTATCTTTGATGCTTTATCGAAATGCTTTTAAGTCAACCAAAGTAAAAGAAATTATACACATTTTAAAAGGCTTATAAAAATATAAAAATTATACATTTCTAAAGGCTTTTAAAAATATAAAAAATATACATTTTTAAAGGCATTACTTTTAAAAATATTTAACAAGTCTGAGAATATGATAAGTTAGTAATTATTTTTGAAAAACGTTGCAATATGTTGTGAAATAAACTATATTCTATACTTATAAATTATATTCTATGAAACTTTCTATATCAAATCTCATTATAGAAGAAATAGTTGAGCTATTAGGTAAATGTTGTGTTGAGTGTCATATTCTAGATCTTTCGTATTATATCGAACCGGTCATAATCACTGCAATAATATTGATGGTTTTTTGAGTTATTTACATACTTATATCAAGCTTGGTAGTAAATTTTAAACCAAAAATTCATCAAAGAAAAGTAAACACTGGACCAATACGTTTTCGTCACACAAAAAAAAAGTGGGAAATAGTATTTTACTATTGCAACTGATGCACTCGCATGTGTCCATGTGTCGTCTCAGCGTGCATAAGTAAAAATTCTGCTACAAAAGAGAATAAATCGTCAGGCTATCGAGTTGTCGAGTAAAATCTCACGAATCAGCTGTTTCGCAACGAAACTCGACAGCGGAAACCGGAAACGTGGCGGCTTTATCATTTACTCGGCTACTTTAACTGACTAAGCTTGTTTTCTTATATTTGCTCGTCGATAACAGAGGGACAGAGCAAAAAAAACCTGTGTCCAATCGGTGTAAGCAGACCCCTGGAGCTGGTAATGGTGTTGTGAGATGGAACAAACAACAAACAGTTTGCTCCCAGCTCGTATTCGTATGTCCATCGATTAGTTCGCCTTTTGAACTCCGCAAGCTGCAAGGAGGAGAAACAGTTTTTTCTATTTTGTTTCGTGTTTAGGGTCTTTTTTGCCTATGTTGAACGTCGCATGATGCTGGCTCGTCTTGTGTGTGTCTTTTTTCCTTTTGGTTCCTCTTTCACTGTTGTCATATCTTTCGTACACCACCACCGCTAGGCGGGAGTTTGCTTACGAACCGATGTTCGGTGTTGCTTTTTCGGGGTTTTACTCCGAATCGCTGCACACTCCTGTCTCGAGACTTCCGGGTGTCCAGTTCGAGTTTTGCATTCAGCCGGTTTTTATCCCGTCCCGTTTGGTCGGTCAGGCGTCAGTGCGAAGCAAAGTGCTTAGCATTGCTTTAATATGGATGAACGTAAATCTAGCGTCACAATCAGTGCTACTTTTTCTATCAGACAATTTGCAACAATATTTGCAATTCGTTGTTTTTCGATAGATTGCTGGAGTTTAGCTTTGCTTTTGCATCTTTTTTGTGGGACCCTTTAATTTTAATGGCAATTCCACCCCATTTAGTTGCCTTAATTTGGTGTTTATTTGTGATTAAAGTTTAGTTCAAAATAAATTGTACAGCCGTACATAACCACCGCCGTGCATTTGATGTCAGGATAACAAAAATTATGCAATCAATTTCTATTCGAATGCTGTGAAGCACAACTTCTGGTGGCCTTTGCCACGTTCCCTATCGCCGTTTTCCCCGCCTATGAGGTGACAATTTACTTCAAATGCTTCCAATTCGAGGTAAATTATGCTTCATCCACTGCACGGTGCAATTGCTTTTGCTGGGGATGGACGGAACACAGAGAACGCAAATCCTGGACTGGAACTGATACCGTTAAAGCGTGTGCGGAACGTTCCCAGCACGTCAGCGTTACGTTACGTTACGGTGGAAAAGCAATGCGATAGCGAAGGAAGATTGGTAGTAAATAATGGAAATGAATTACGACGATGATGGTACAGATTTTTTGTCCAACAGTCTATTTTATTGCATTTTGCTCCGGCTGCAACAGCACGTGCTAGTAGACACGCGCTGTCGATGGGAAAAAGGGAAGCAATAAAGACATGTGTGTGTGTGTTGGTGTTGGTGGGAGGAAAAATCAGGAAAGGTTAGATTCCAATCACTTTGGTTCATTGTCGGAAGACATGGTGGGTGACAATTTGGACACCGTTCAGTTGATAGTCGTTTGCAAAACGGTTCGTCGCTATTTCCACCGCTACCGGCGGGCAGGGGTGTAACGTTTCTGTTAGCGCTGATGCACAGTCATTCTGTCCGCGGGCCGATCATACTGTTTTGTGGTAATGGGGACGCACTGAGGAAGGAGTTTGTGTTTCCCTTGCCAGTGACTTTAGTGACTAATGGAAACATGTTAATTGGAGACATGGTGAAAGGGTGAAATGATAGACACTGGAATGAGCACAGTTAGCGCAAAACGGTTTCTGGAAGTTAATGATGGCAGCACATTCTCATGCCAATGCGAGAGTCTAAATATGGTTTTGACAGCTATTTATTGGCATTTGGTTAATTTTGTGCTTTTAAAAAATCGCACTATTTTTATAGCTATGGACATATTTTAATATGTATACTTTATCTGTTGATTTTAAATATGCTTGTTTTTTGCAATTATGTAAAAAATGTTCGTTTTTTATGACTTTATTGTAAACAATTTACATTCTTAAAGAGATAAATCTTTCGATCTTTTCTTGAGAATATTTTTACTGGTTTTTTTTTACCAGTACATTCAAATAATTGTAATAAAAGATTGAATAAATGCCAAAGAAATGTAAAGCATTATTATCAAAAACTAAACATAATTGGAATAGAAAAAAGGAATTGTAAGTGAGTTATTGAACCAATTCAACAGTGGATTAATTTAGAATTTAGTAACAAATGACATTACCAATATTTAAACGCATTTATGTTGTATTATTTCTCTTTCCTTTGGAACCGTTTTTTAAACTTTGCCGATGGAAAAGATGTAAATTTAATATTCAACGAGAAAAGAAATTTGTGAGTTAGTTAAGTTAACGTATATCTTTATTGTTAATAATTTCTAGATCACAATGTGAATTTAGAGTAGTGGTTCTTTAGCATAACCGGTGTTGAAATTTTACACTGGTCGTTGGAGTTAATGAAGTGAGAAAAATTATTTCACAAAAAATCTCACGCGTAGAAAAAAAAAACAATTAACTATCTTACATCTAGAGAAACACCTATTCTACCTAAATTAAATTATCTACTAAATTTCCTAGATTTTCTCATTTGTTGCTGTACAAATGAATTTGCACTTATTTGGCATTTGTTTTAATATTTTCGCGCAATCAGATCGATATAATTCGCAATGAGGTGGGAGTTTGTTCTTTTGTGCAGATCAATAGAGCGGTACCATGGTGGAATATTTAAGATAATTTTAAGTAATTTGTTTTGACAAATTTGCAAATTTCTTTAAGCTAGTTTTGGCGCAACTCTTCCATAGCGTACATTATTAGAGGTCTGAAGCAAACGTTGTAAAGATGCAATTTATTTTGCACATTCAGCTTCAGTTTTGATTTTCTTTTTTTCTTTGAGAGAGTAAAGTTATTTCAAGGTTTTTTTTCAGTTTTACTTAAAGAATTTTCTAAATGTGATTTAAATGTAATACGTTGATCCAAGGTAATTCCAAAGTATTTTTGCCTACTATTTTTCCATGGAAATTCTGTGTTATTTATTTTTAAACAACGTTGGAAAAGTTTTTGTTTACTTGTGTAATTAGTAAAGAAAATAGCTTCTGATTTATTTCCGTTTACTTTCAGTTTCCATTTGTTGCAGAATGTACTATATTTTTTCAACGCGTTGTTTAGCGATTTTATTACTGTTTTTGGTTATTTTGATGACGATGTGACGATGTGGCAAAGTCGTCAGCGTATAGGTATTGTTCACAATTCTTCATAGCTGGTAGATCTGATACATAAATGTTGAATAACAGGGGAGATAATATGCTACCTTGTGGTTCACCAGCTTTTGGTGAAAATGTTTCAGATTTGTTATGTCAGTTATGGACACAGTTTTGTCTGTTTTCGAGAAAGTAATTATATGGTAGTTATATGTAATAATTATATATATCATACCTTGGTGCCATATCAAATCAAATGCTTTTTCCCCATCCAACAGTACAAGAAAATGAAAAAAAAGAAATAAAGAAGAAATTTGTGATGTTTTTGTCGTTTGTATCTGGTAGAACTCGTTTGACATTTCGTTTATTATTTTTTTTATTTGTTACCTTGTTCATTTTTATTTAATTTGCGATAATTCGTTAAGTTCGTGTAAATCAGAATTGTTTATACTGATTAACGTGTTGTCCATTACACTTTTACATTTATGCTCTAAATCTAATTTATGGAAAACATCACTTTTTTTTTTATTTAACCCCTACAAGTGAAACAATTACTAAAAGCGGCTAAATGTAATACAAAAAACAAAAACATTCTCTCACAAAAAAGATGCGAAACTTTACGTATGAATGTGATGAATGAGCTACTAATTAACACCTTCGCTGCACATTGAACATGCAGCAACTATGCTGTTTGGTTCCTTTGCATAATCATGAGCTTGTTAAGTGGAACAAAGTGCTTGCACACTGCTAATAAATGGGTGATGACCAACGGAGAAAAAAAAAATGGTACCATCATGCAGTAGCAGATCATTTGCCGATACGTTCCCCCCGTTTTGAATGTGTGTGCTGCTGTTTAACGCAAAAGGGTGCCATTTTGCAATGTAAACTCACTTCTGGTCTGGGGGTCACTTTCTTCCTAGAATAAAGCCATCATCATACGAGCCAGTTCCCACCGTCGTGTTCCTTTTGCCGTTTGCCCAATACTATCGACGCATCTGCAGCCCGATCATTTGCCGCTTTATTTACAATTGTGGGTTGCAAAATAATAAATTAATTACCATCATCATTATTATGCTACCCTTGCGCATGCAACCCCTGATGGTGCACAATCGCTCAGTTTGCACGCAGGAGCATTCGATGTAGCATTCGACTCATGTTGCTGCGCGTGGTGCCATTTGCATATGTGGCAGCACGGCAGCACGATTACGATTACCGCCCACCATCCGTTTTGTACGTTTCGTACATGAACATTTTCCCGATTGTCGATTGAGCGCTGGGAGGTCCACACCCGGGCGGTTGGACGATATGCTTTGCTTAAGCTTTGACATGAATGGCTTTTTCCTCGCTACAGCGGAAGAATTGGGCGACAAACGGACTTCGCCGTTGTGGAAGTGTATGCAATTAATTAACGTCGAATGTCACCTGCATCGCGTTTTTCGGGGTGCACCGATTGAGCCTGACGGTCGCCCGTTGACATGTGTGGTGCGGCTGTTGTAGGCTCGTTCTTCAATAATACGTACGGTACGTGCCACAGCACGGGCAAAAAAGCAACAAAAACTTTCCCGACCGTGCACGGACGGCAATTGGGGTACCTCTCCTTCCGGGGTCGATACAGCTTTCTCGCATGTTGTGCCTAATTATGAGAACGTGGTGATAAGTGTTTTCATTTCTGTTTTTTTTTTGTAATCCGCACCGCACCGTTTAGCTCGTGGTTCTGTAATTGATACCGTGCGGTCACACGGTGCGGTTTTCGTTGATAGCCGTTGTTAAGTGGCTTCATTTTACAGCTCAATACTTTGTCATCGCAACATTGTAAACTTTTATTTAAAAAAAAAAACAGGTCCGCAATAGTATTAGGTGCGCAAATACACCAAGCACGGCTGCAAGCTCTTCTTGCGTTTGGCAGTGATTTTCCTCCAGTAAAGCCGTCAATTCTTCGTCGGCGAACGTTTTGGGCCTTCCTTCACGTTGAGCATCCTCCACGGCGAAATCACGGGCTTCGAAAGCGTCGGAACCAATTCCGACACCTTGTTTCGTTTTAGAGCAGCATCGCCGTAAACACTCGAAAGCTCTCGATGCACTCTCGAAAAACAGCAACACCTCCCGCATATGCCGCTTATCCGGCTCAAAATCAGACCCCCAGATTTTCAAGAACTAGCAACTTTTACTCGCACGAAATAATCACTAATCTGTTTACTCAGTTTGATTATGTCATTCCCGAGCTTGATTTGTGACGTTTTAAACGTCAAAATCGCGCCACAGTCCACAGTAGCCCCATCGATTTCAAAACGGCCGTTATTTATTTGCGGACCTAATGCATATTGAATTACTCAACATAATAAACAATAAAATGTCAAAATGGCAAATTAATATGTTTGAATTATGAATTTATTTTCCACAAAGTTCCACGTCGATTGCAGACACATTTCTAGCGCGTAAATAGACTCTTCGACTCTCTTCTGTAGATCATCAGGCAGAGTTTATTGCAAACTTCCAGCCAATTTTGAGGCGCTAAATGGAAACGGAGATGGAAAATCAAATGGAAATTTCCTGTCACTACAGCAGCAGCAGCAGCAGCACGATTTTCTTCATCCAATCTCGACCCATTCGGATTGATATCCGATCTATTTCGAATAAGTTACAGCAAACAGCAAAACATAGTACACGGTTCAGTATTTATAACTGGTTGTGTTTCGGTTTTTTTTGTGGCTGCAGGAAATAGATGTCCTGCTATGCTTTTGACGCTGATACGGAAAGGAAAAACGCTTTTTTTTGCTAGCTTTTTCCACAGTGTGCCATACACTGTGTGACCATTTATGGGAAGATACATTGGAAAATGCTTCCCAGCGCGACTGAGCGGACCGATTGGGGTAAATTGAAAACGACAAAATTTTAATTGAAACGCAAATGAGCCTGACACGTTCGGGTCGGGTTGGCAATCCTGGGCCAGTGGGCGAATACACGCACGGATGTGTGTTTCACGATTTGTTGATGAATTTTGTTGTTTTTTGTTTTGTTGTCAATTAAATTGATAGCAGAGCCGGGTCGTATTTGAATGAACATTTTTCCCATCAATCAGTGACTGGTGGATTGTGTGAATGCAATAGGAAAATTGGTGTTTGATATTTTGGAACACAAAATGGGGACAACAAAAACTGAGACTAACTGCTCTTTTGGAGGAAAGAACATTCCTTCTGAGGATTTTATAATGGGAAAGAATGTAATTAATCGAATGCAATGATGTGTCATAATGAGGGCTTAATGTGCATAATCTCATTATTATTTGCCACATGAAAAGGCCTTTCCAAACTCCCATTTAACGACGATTTAAATCGATTCCGATGCTAGTGATAGGGAAGGATTTCTTTTCCCAAAACAAGCACACGATAAGTAGCATCTTATCCATCACAGCAGCAAACCCATCATCGTCAGTTGAAAAAGTGGAAATTCCATTTACAAAACAAACCAACCACGTCACAACGCTTCACTACATCACACATTTTCACCATCGCCGTACGGGAAAGGCCTCCTAGAAAGACCGGAGAGTGGCGCAAAATCGGTGGCAAAAATTTAATTTCGAACTTTAATTTCCTGTCGATTTGATGCCACTTTGATGGAAAAGAGAGAGCGGGGTTCGACGCTACGGTTCGACCGAAAACTCAAGCATCCATCCAGTTCCATTTTATCGCAATGCTGCTTCGGGTAAGGCAGTCGCAGGCACAATTTAGAGGATGCAAAATTCTAGCTGATTTGTTTACCGTGCCCTCCCACTTCCCGAATGCGACTCCGGGAGAAGGCCGAGGCTTGGTTGACTGGCGTGTTCCGTTCCGGCACATTCGATAAATCATTTTGAGGCAAAGCTGGAGATTCCTTCGGGGGGAGCCTGCTAAAGCCGGATGTAGTGATGCCGGGAAATAAAGGGCAATACAATTTTGCCGCATCGCAATCGGAAACGATCGAGCGATTAGCAATTCTCTGCCCGGCATGGCAGTGGCTTGTGTTTAGTTCACATCCGCCCGTTTGTTCGAGTGTATGGGAGGAGGTGTAGCTTTTTGAAGGATTTCTCCAGGACGGTAGTAAATTATTTCGTTTCTTCACATTGTAAGACATGCACCCTCCAGTGCACGATGCAGCAGTACCCGCTCCGTACCAGCACGGGGTAGTAAATTTCTGTATATCGACATCTCGACATCGACTTCGTGTGGCTGTGTTAGGCTTGTGGAATTGGCTTTTGTGGACCAAACTCACCCCCGGCCCCCCCGGTGGGAGGGAGGAGCAAGGGGCAAAAGTCAACCCGACCCAGAGTACATGGTAGAAGCTGTCAAATGGTGCCCCGGGTGTCAACCGAGCTTGGGCTTGTGCAAAACTTCCGGTGGCAATAATTCAATCGAACAAATTCTGATGGAATGTTCGACGTACGTTTCTTACGTTCGTTCGTACGGGAGCAGTGAAACGCTTTTGTCGCTTTACAAGCAGGCAATATCTTACCGGCTGGCGGCATCGCAAAGACTTTCCGCCATTCCGTTCGGTTCTCGCTTTGTATTATCATCAAGCAAGCGACTTCAAAATTTGGAACGACTGACAGCGGAACAAGCCACCGCTGTGCTGTGGGAAGTGCATCGACGAGTTCTGCTCCAAAAACCGGAGATTGCCATTAGCGCACATGGCAGACCTTATTTAGATTTTCGTCGGGGCGGGAAAATGTCAATGCTTGTATTTTTAGAACCAGGAGAAGGATGTATTAGCATGGCAGGATGTATTAGCATCATCTTATTGTGCTTTCAGAACTTAAGACAAAAAAAAGGGAAGACTGTAAGACTACTGTAAGCTTTTCTTCGGAGCGCCCGATAAATAAGGGCGCGCTAGTGCGTTTGATGCGATTGTACAACAAACCCAACTCCATCTTTATGCAGTTCACCCAGATTTAGTGAGCAAAACTCCGCTGGGGATAGTAAAATTTGCATATTAATTTACATTTCGCTCCAAACGTATGGGTCAAGCATATACGGGTTCTTGAAGGCGGAACTAGTCCTTTGTCGCCATTGCTCGCCGTATGGCGTTCTCTTCATGGCTTGTCACTCAGAGCTCCGTGCAAAGGTTCTAGTTCTTCCCTGTACCAATTATTGTTGCCGTTACTATAACGTTGCCTGAGCAATTTTGAATTTCCGCACGTCCCTCGTGTGTGTGTGTGTGCGAATCCGGAAGTGACTGGTGCCAAACCCCCGGTTTGTGCGGGTCAAGCAAGTCTAGCCTCTAACCTCTAGCGCCAAGTCAATTTAATGTTTCTTGGACGAAAATGGACCATCGCCGCGGTGCTCGCGGGTTGTCATACCGCGTTGGGTTTGCGTCAATATTGATAAGAGACTTGTAAACATGTCGCTCTTCCTTCGCAGGAAGATCGGGCACGGTAACTCTGTGCTTGTGGGTGGGTGGGTGGTCCGCGGGGTTGACGAGATGACGAGGTGACTATCATCAGTCGCGACCGGAACTCTTCACACCCGAAAAGGGATCGGTAAGGCGGAAAATGTCGCGGCGCTGTCTGGTCTCACACGGGTCGGAAAGGTTTACCATGGCCAAACTCGAGTGTTTGGCTGGTGGAGTGTTGCCGGATGTTTCGTCCCATTGCTGTCCTAGTACCCTGCAGTTAGCACTAGACACTTGCCTTCCCCCGGGCCCGGGGACGTTAATGACATCGATGTTGAAAATTACATTACCATAATTTCCTGTTCGTTTCCTACCCCCTCCTTCAACCCTTCATGGCGCATGGGAAACATATTGAATCGGACGTGGTGAGAATTTTGCTTCCAAACCACATCGGCACATGAAAATCAGCTCCACTCTCGGAAATCGGTTAGATTGTGCGCCCCAGATTAGTGGGGGAAACACCATTCCGGTGCGTGGGATTTGGTGAGTGATGAAAACGAAAGGTACGGATGAATTAATGCATTACCATCGATAAATTTGTCAATTAAGCGGAGCACAATCATGCATCATCACGGTGGGTGGAACACGCTGCTATCAATGAAGTACACGCAAACGCATAATACGGGACGATTAGATCGAGGAATATTTTTTTCCAGCCAGCGTTACAACGTTTTTCCATCGAAAACGGAACGGAATGGCAGCCAAGCTGCCCAAACTGCATCAATTAGTGTAAGTTTCGACCGGTTTTTGCGCATGAAAGGAGTCAATTCGATTAGTGGTTTATTCGCTGGTTTTAAGGGGGAGGTGTGGCCATTTTTTCTTTTTACACTTTAATCAGTTTATTGAATTATGCGGAAACAGCGGAGATTATTCACAGGAAAAATGGCAAATGCAATGCATGAATGGACATGAGCATTCGATTCGAGCGTGTTCACGAATGAATGATGCCGTTATAAACTGGTCATTTGAATTTGTTGCGTATTGAGGTGTATTTACTGCAAATTATTTATTGATTAAGTCTGTGTTGTGCTTCTTCGTAATTGGATTGTTTTTTGTAACGCCTGAACTTGTTACTAAAGTGTGAAGATGTTCGAGACGATTAATGATTGACTAATCTAATTACTGTACGATGAAGGGCATTCGCATTACTTACCCGTCTTTTTACGAACGAGTACTAAAAGATTAAAGTTAATTTATCCTTATTTAGTCACCGACACTGTTTAACTGCTGTTGCTCCTAAACGAAACCTGTGTTTCATTCGCGAGGTGAGCGTGATTGATTGATTGATTATTTGCTTCCCACCCACAAGACGACGCGCCTGCCCAAATTGCCCCGTATCATTGATTAGTGGCTGCAAAATTGATTGCCTTTAAATTCGAGCCCGAATTCGAAAACCGGTGTGTCCCATGGTGGTTTGCCATGTTTTATGCAACGCTTTAATACGGCGAGTTAGTAGTAGTTCGGTGGGTGAAAATTTTAAACATTTTGCAAGCGAATTTGTGGAAAACCACAAAAGTCCCCCTCGCGGGAAAAGCTGTGCTGTGAATGCATGCACATTTCCCGGTGAATGTAGTCCTGATGAGCGAAAAAAAAAAGCTCGACAAAACTAGAACCAAAGTGTGCAGCGCTGCATCAATTAATGCAAAACCAAGCACCGTTTAACACGCTTAACAATATGCGCGTATGTTGTTTTGCGGTAGTGCAGATGATGTGTGTACTGCCACACATGCTCGATATGCTCGGCATTGCCACCACCATCACGCACAGGTAGCGATAAATACAATTTCTGCTGACAAGCGACCACCACGGAACCGGATCGACAACAACTGTCCATATAATGCGCTACCATTTGCAAGGTGATATTGAGAGACGCCAAACAAATCACGCCAGGGTTCGTTCGTACCGACGGTCCGGATCGATCCTGGCCATATCATGCTATGGGGCTGTTGTATGAGGATTGGTTATGTGTGTGTGTGTGGCAGCACAGCGGTGCTCATGAAAAGTATAAATTAATTGAAATTATCGACGAAACTAGCTGGAAACGATATAAATGAAGTGAGTTGTAATTGAATTAGTGATTTACTAGCTACATGCATCGCCTCACGACGCACAAAACCGGGCAAGTATCGATAAGACCCGCCCTGTATGGAGCTGCAGCACACATGCCATCGATACAGCACACCCGTGTCCGTGGGGGTGGGAGGGTGGAATCCCAGCACACGGGGTAGACAAGAAAGGGCAGTCGCCCTTTCTGGAGATCCTTTAACCACCATCGCCACCATGCAACGGGCCCGGGTTTTGGGAGAAAAGTAGGCGTTGGATATAAATTTGACAGCTTGAATTACACCACCTGTCCCGTGCACTCTCGAACTGTCGACATTTGTCTGGGCCGCTGGCCATAGCCATCCGCCCGCTGTAAAAGGGCAACAAAGTGGAGGGAAAATCCACACCATCCCTTCGGAGAGGGCAGGTTTTCCGTAATGAGAGCGCGAGCATTCACTGAGCACCACCGAGTATAGCCGTGTGTGCAAGAAGGCTGCACAAGAAACGATCAGTAGTAGTAAGTGAAGGAATGTTCTTATGCTCTCGTACGTACCGGGGCCACTTCACTTTCCAGCGCCATTGGTAATTGGTACCGAAATAAGATTAGCGGTAACGGGCCCAACCTTCTTGTCTGGATCGTCTGGGACTAGTCTGATATTTCGGGTATGGTGAGGTGGGGTATGTTGAGATGAGAGCACTATTAAACGCAGTCTCGACCGTACCGGTAGTTTACCGATACCGAGGAGTTTATCGACTGTAAATTGATGCACTATTAGGAGAAGGTGTCTTACGGATCTGTCTGTGCGAGTGGTGAGTTAGAGATTCTTTCATCTACGAGTTTGTACGAGATATTGGAATCGTTCTTGTACTTTTCTTGATGTGTAGTCGCAATGAGTAAGCTACCTCACATAGGGATTTAATGCGTATAGAAATCTAACTTCAAATGATATTATTTAATCCATTCCTTGTGCTAGAAATTGTGCAAATTTTAATAATCATTATTTTAAACAAAAAACATTCGAAAAAACCTTGGTTGAATAAATTTTGCTAATAATATTTCTTCAACTGTTTGCTGTGGAGTGAGATAAAACTGCGCGCAGACGTATGGTCCGAAGCGATTCGCAAATATCGGTTGTTGTCTTGGCTAAACGTCTTATGCCCGATATAACAGCGCTCGTAGTGGATAATTGTGGAAACTGAGGAAACTGGAAAGAGGTTAGCAACGGTTGCCAAAAGATGGCGCTACTAGTCATAACGTCTGAATTATTAAGACTGGATATACGACGGACAAAACGGATTTTATGATATTACCCAAAGGGTCGCGCGACCCAAAACTTGGAACTAATCGCGACCGTTTTTAGACGTCGCGATTTGGTCTTGATTATGTTCCAAAGGAAGCAGGTTTGACCTCAGCTCGGCCGCGTTTTGAGGTGTGTGGCTTGGCTAAAGCGCTTTTTTTAGCTTTTGCAAAATTTAACGAACGGAAATTTAGCGAAAGGCAAAAAAATAAAATAAGGTGGTGGTGGTGGTGGTACACGTGTCTATCAGTACTATTTGTCCTTTTTACTCTACTCTTCGCCCTAGCATTTATTCCTTGGCTTGGAATGTGCTGTTCTGTCGTCCTGCTACTGCTACCACATATCAGCTGTGTGTGGGGAAAGTGAAGGGAAGACATTATTGTGATATTGGCCAACCTGCTCAGGTCTGTATTTCTGTAAGGAAACTTCTGAAGAGAAAGCGGATTTGAACGGATTCTTACCATGAGTGTTTGCGGCGTTCGTCTGAAGATGATGCTACGGCGATAGCGTGTCAGAGAGTTACTAACTAGTGCGTTTTATTCTACGCGCAGCGCGTGAAACTTAAATCTTAATCTCCTGCGTTTATGCGATGGTTTTGGTTCGAGGATGCATCAAAATGTTGCGTAATGGGTGTGCAATAATATGTTGCGATTTTTTTAGTTAGTCAAATGATATTGTATTTTTTCAATTGTTGTTTATTTTTAGTGTATTCTTTGTGTTTCGAGTTGTTTGTTTTCTGTTATGAAATTGTCGATATGGCAATCAATACTGCAACGATGTCCCGTGCATTATTGTGGAAGATGATCGTTTCTAGAACAACCATATTCAAAGAGACGCTGCTCGCAAAGACAGGCGAATGAGGAATTTGCAGCAGCAACCCGGCCAAATGGAGGGTTTCTCCCTCGTTCGGATTTTGAATTAGCACGGCTAGAAACGGAGGAACAGCTAGAGGATTTAGATCAGGGCCTACCGGTAGATCCGGAGTACAAGCCACAAGTAGAGTAGTTTTTGCGCTGGTAAATTCCTCGCGCAGACGTTAATAATCGTTTGCATCAGACGATTGCTGTTCACCAAATCCCTTTTAAAAAACAACCCATAACTGAACTCTATCATTTATTTAACAAACCCCAGCTATGGGAACTTGAACAAAAAACAATTGCATTTTGTAGTTGTTGTGGTTTAAGATATTTCAGACAATCTCAAAGATAGTTTTATTATGTTCTAGATATTACAATGTAGCAACAGATGAATGGTGCGTTCACAAAATTATTGCTGTGGTCTCCAGCTAATGTAAATGTGTACATATTTGTGCGCAAAGTAACATGTTATGTTTGGCCAGAAAATACGTAAGATTCCAATGTTATTTCCGCCACTGCAGTTGACCGCCAACTACCAGACTGAGGACGTCCCTTCAGTCGTCCTGAACAGTGTGAAGCAGTGACACAAAAGTAAACTGGTCAAACACAGAAGATCAGCACCTTTCGACAGGTCACGGGTTTATCCTTTGCTCGATATACAATGATTGTATAGTGTTAAGAGGAAATAATTTGTTCAGACATATACGGAAAATAATTTGTCCGCTCAGAAGGCTACACAAAAGGAATCTTATAGTCTAATCTTAAATCTAATAACGCGTCAGAGGAGGAAACAAACATAGAGGATTATAAGGAGTCATTAATTAGTCGGGCCCGAAAAGCAGATATCGAGATGCTATAATCGAAATGATAAAAAAGCAGTTGAATGATTTCATAGCTCGCAGAAAAGGATAATTTTGGCCGTATAGGGTAAGGCCCGCCGGAATGAATATAGATAGTAAGGATGGGGCATATATTTTGTTGAGGAGAATCTTAGCGATGAAAATAGCTTGCGTATGTGAGAGGAGTGATTTTAGATCTTCAATTCCCAGAATTCTGAAACGAATGGAGTAGGGAGGCATCGGATACGTACGGATATGTACGGGGCATATTGTTCGTGTCATATACCATCCGTGCCATCCGAGACAGACTGCAGCTAGTCGATAGTGCCGTCCGTGGTTAGAAACCATGCGTTCCCCCGTTCGTCTGCAAAGTGAACCGTAGACGGATGATCACTTTGGAAATAATTTTTTTCTGCTGGGAGGGATAGGTTATGGTTTGCTCCGGTGACTTTGGCATGCAGAAGTATTAAACGCATAAGCAGTATGAATAAGTTCAACGTGCACATGCATGAAATTGTGATGCGTTTCGTTGTTAGATAGCGCTCAGTAACGGATGCCTTCGTCGATCGACATGGACCGAAATCCATCAATCCAGGCAATTCCACAACCGCTTCGATAGGAACTGAAAAAGCGAAGCCCTTATTTTACACGACACATTATCACCCAACAGTAGAACTTGCCATTTCGGCTAGGGCCCACTTGTGGGTCAGCTTCTTCGGCCGTGTCCACCTTTATGAATTTAGCCACCTGTTTGTAAAAAGCACCGGTGCGGCGTTCGCGGTTCAAATCACTCATGTTGATAAAATAAAAATGTTTGAACACTTTCGATGTAATCACTGGAGTTGGTTGCTTGTGTAGTGTCTTGTTTTTTTTTCGGAAGATGCAAACCTACAGTTCCTTAAAGTTAAAGCAACCGATCCTTTTGTGATATACGTGCCGGTACCATTCGTTGCCATAATGACCTCTTTGTAATAAGGGCACCGTTTAGTGTTACACGCAAAAATGTTTGGAATAGTAAAATATATACATTAACCCTTCTTCTTGATATCATGCCATGCTGGATTTTCATCCCAACATTAGCGCGCTTGCAATACCATCAAGTTCCTCATATCAACAACCGGTGCAAAAATGTACTCCTGCACACGGCAAATTTGACGAAGAAAATGCACATGTGTGTGCGCAATATCCAATAATGAGCACGAGCGAGAGCGCATGACGCCGAAGAAGCGAACAGCATGAGAATATCGTTCAGTCATCGAGCGAGCTTTCGATTCTGCGAGAGAGCAAGCAGGAGAGCAACAGCGGTTAGAAAGAGCACTCTTTAATTTTGGCCGTTGGAAGTCTAATTGTTCTCTTTGGGTTAGAAGCGTGAACTTCAAGCAAACATTCAATTGCGTAGTAATTGCTTTACAGTTTGTCAATCATTTACATAAATCCATTTGAAAATTATGATATGGAAAGTATAGATCGACATGTTTTATCCGAACGTCCGTAATAGTGAAATACATTTCATGCATATAATAATGCAATGTAATTGATTGGTTTAGCATATAATTTGCTGTTTGATGTTTGAAGATACGTTGGGTGAATTGAAAAGTTACATCCCATTTTTTACACATTAAATTTAAGAACCGGAAACATGACAGACAAATGGGCAAGTTGCACAAATATCTTTCCATTTCAGGGAGTTTTACGAACACATCGACTTGACGGCATTTTGACGATATCGTTTCTGGAATTGTGCGCTCGTAAAGTTCGGTGGTGGATTACGGAGAATTGTCATATCCCGGTGTTTCGAACTTTGTACACCTGCATTGTCTTCTCCATCCCGGGTATCGCCCGTCTGTCACACGGATTAGGGAACCTCCAGGTATATCGACACCGGAAAGATTCACCCGGCTAGCAACAGACCAGCGTCAGGGCAAGGATCGCCCGGGCACTTTAACTTCGACACGGTATGGCCAAAACCGATTGCCTACTTGTCGGTGTTTTTTTTTGGCAGTATTAGTTCCTGTGCCAATTTCCGCATCCGTTTCCGGGATGGTCTGGAGGGCAGCGTGTGACGGCTGATGGTGGTTTCTGTCCCACCCATCCGCACATAGATATCGTACGCGCACAGTGTGGCGCTTAGTGCGGGCCACTGCCTAATCGGAAGCGAAAGATCAATCAAACTTTCAAATCCACGCAATCAAAAGTTTGCGACTGTGTTTTTGTTTGCATTTGCCACACGCTGCCATCCGGGCGCTGCCATCCCCCGTCCTGCCGCTTTTTCCAGGGCCTTCTTACACTAGAAAATTCGACAACGCTTTTGAGGCATTGGAGCTAACCTGGTTTTTACATTTAAGCGGTACGAAGAAAGGATGCAAATGAAACAATGGGTAAAGCGAGCCAGATAGCGAGAGAAAGAGAAAAAAACTACGAATAAAATCCCTTTCAAAGAGTTCAGATGTGGTTTTGCTGGTGTGTTTTGTTTTATTTTCTGCTCTTACCATTTTCTCGATTTTAAAAGGCAGAGATCGGGCACGGCTGTCGAACAATACCGAAAGGATGTATAACGGATGTGGGTGTGTGTGTGTCGATAGGGTTAGAGTTTGATTTTTGGCGGGAAATTGAAGAGCCACTTTCCGGTCCGATGACTTTCCGATGCGCCATCATTTAAGCTCCAATTGATTCACCACAAACAAACAAAAAACGAAACAAAAATCGAAGCAGCGTTTTGTAAACGATATCCGGTAGGTTCTTTAATATGCAGGACTGATCTCGATTGCGGTAGACTGTTTGGTGTGTTTTTGATTATGTTAAATTGTAATGTTTTTTTTAGTGTGTGTGAAGGATTATTGAAAAATACATGTTTGTTGACGATACTAAACATTGCTTAAAATGGCATTTTGACGAGTTTGGTTTATTGCACCTTTTCATTTGTTCTTATTTATCTCCATCCAAATCTTTTTCATAATTTGTTAATGTTATTGTTCTTTTACTGTTTATTCAATTCGTTCCGGGTCTTTTGTTCTAATGTTCCTGCTTTTTTAGTTTAGTTTTGTGAAAAAATATTAATATATAACATTTGAAATGAATGGATCTACATTCTTTTAATTTTCAATTTGCTTTATGTCTGATTTTTGTTACTTTTATTTTTGTTGCAAGAGTTCTCATTTTATTTTATTATTGTAATAAGATTTTTGTATATTTTCATTTCTTAACAACTTTTAATTGAATTTATACTGAACTTCCAAAAAGATTCTTGTTGCTTGTTGTGTAAAAGAAACATTTTAAAGAATCATTGCATTTCTCCAAAACAGAAGCAAATTTCGCTAAGAAATGCAGTTTGTTATGATGGTTTGGCACGGTTTCAAACTTAGTAGAAATTAGATATTTTTTTTAAATCGTGAAATAATATCTCCGTAGCAGACCGTACCTACACAGGAAGCAATTAGAACTTGCGTACTGATTATTTTGCGACCCAAATTTGGACCACTTCCAAACCAGGTAAACAAGGTCGCTTTTCGTTTGACTAAAACCACAAACATTTTGTGGACGAAAAGACAAAAAAAAAACGCCGGGAAAAAGCATTTGTACAGCAGTGTGCTGGAGCCAAAACTCAAATTCAAATTAAATTACATCTCATTCAAGCAACGGAGAAACCGTTCTTAAACGATCGCAACGGCTTTGAATTCTGTGATTTTTTGTTATTCACTCTTGAAGAAAACACTTTTGTTCATAGTTGAATCTTTAAAAAATCGCCTTTTCAGTTGACAGTTTTTACCATTAAACGTTCAATACCTCTCTCGCACTAGTGGGGCGAATATTTACGATCGAACATTTTTACGCTTAACTCAGTTACGGCGTGTAAACAAACATCGTGCAGTTTCTATTGAATGGATTCAGGAAAAAAAAAAAAACAAAAAAAAACACAGGAAAAAGCATTTGTACATCGGTGTGCTGGAGCCAAAACTCAAATTCAAATTAAATTACATCTCATTCAAGCAACGGAGAAAGAGTTCTTAAACGATCGCAACGGCTTTGAATTCTGTGATTTTTTGTTATTCACTCTTAAAGAAAACACTTTTGTTCATAGTTGAATCTTTAAAAAATCGCCTTTTCAGTTGACAGTTTTTACCATTAAACGTTCAATACCTCTCTCGCACTAGAGGGACGAATATTTACGATCGAACATTTTTACGCTTAACTCAGTTACGGCGTGTAAACAAACATCGTGCAGTTTCTATTGAATGGATTCAGCAAAAAAAAAACAAAAACACACACACACACACTGATCAAAAGAACTCGACAGATGGTTGTTTTTGTGCTTGCTCTTCCACCTACCAAACAGGGGTTTTGTGGTGCAGCACGCTTAAAAGCGCCGCTTATGAGCGCCACAGTCACGTAAGCGTTTATCCGCTTGCACGTAAAATCCGGCCCACGGTGGGTTGTCCACGATGTGAGGAAGTTTGTAAGACTTGAAACAACAAAAAAACGGGAATGTTAGTGTGGCTGTGCCTTTGTATGTGTATGTATGTGTTGATACATTTTTTCCCACGTCAACATCTCCCCAGGTACGCTGGGGGGTGTTACATGGGCGTCCCACAGCCGAAGCAAGGCATAGTGGTGCAATAAAACGGACGATAGCAAACAAGTGAAAATAGAAAATCAATTTTCACTTAACGTTCCACACATACTTTGCTTATGACGGGTTCGGGTCGATCGGTGAGGGGTTTTCGACAAAAAATAAACCGACACCGAGCATGAAAGGCGGATCATGTTGTGCCGCTTTCCGTGGGCTGCAGAAACACCGTATTTAGTTGAACGGCTAGAATGTAAGTGAAGGTTGTTGTGTTGCTGCTCGGTCGGCAGTGGCTTTCTGCACGCTTCTCGCCAAGAACGTGCTTAAGAAAGGGGTTTAAAATGCTGGCATCCCGCTAGTGTGTCGGCACTAGTGGAGCAGTTTTTAGAAGAGTCACACAAATAGCAAAACAACAACTCCGTTACACGATCACGGCACACTACGAGTGGCGGG
The DNA here is from genome assembly GCF_943734755.1 of Anopheles moucheti. Lineage (NCBI taxonomy): Eukaryota > Metazoa > Arthropoda > Insecta > Diptera > Culicidae > Anopheles > Anopheles moucheti. Next base: position 54,058,790 of record NC_069141.1, read on the forward strand.
CAATCATAAACATTATGTGTCGGTATAAAATTTTTATCACTTCGATTTCAATTCCACGTTTTGAAATTGAGATGCTCGTTATCCGGAGCGTCTCGAGCCGCCCGAATGTGCCCGATTGGGAAACAAAACCCCACGCTGCTTTATGATATTGAAACATTTTTACTGTCAATTTTTGCTGCTTGTGCTGGCTCGTGTTTTTGGCAATGTTTTTTGTCAACTGGAAAGTCGATCATTATTAGTGAGGCGTGTGTACGGGAAGTGCCGCCGCAGTTCGAGATTTGTTTTTACGAGAAATTATATTTTTTAAAGCACACCTCTCTCGCCACGTTCCCCAAAAACTGGTGTGTTTGTTTTTGATCCCATTCGAAGATATGGAAGGGATGCGGCCCAGGTGTGCCACCAATTGGAACCGGCAGGTGCTGCAGCCAATTACTGGCTGTTTTAATATATAAACCCGCACTTCCCATTGCCATCCGGACGGATAACCCCCCCACCCGTTTCGCGTTTGTAAATGATCTAAATTAGGTTCGTCTTTTTTATGCCCCTTTTTCTTGTGGCACGCACTGCCATTCCGCTGGCAAGATTTTCCCACTCGCACAGTCGGTCGTTAATAAATCAAAATTAATTTTCCACACCCTTATTCGTTACTGACAGAGTGAGTGGTAGGGTGGCAGCATCGGTGAAGGACCGATTTTTATGACCCCGTTTCGAACCCACAAAAACTTTCCATTTTCCCCTTTTTGCCGGTTTGCCTTGACGGGCTGATAGGAATGAGATCCGATGAGTCGTTCTGATTAGTCGCCATCACGGATTGGAATGTTATGGTCACGCCGCCGCACATTGGGCAGTTGCGGGGACAAAAGTCCTAAAATAAACTTAGACATAAATGAGACGATAACCGAGCATACTGGAAATCAAATAAGTAATCAAATAAGTAATTTATCATAATAATAAGTAACGAATGAGCAGAAGCTCTTTAACTTATGGGATGTAACTAATTAGAAGAAAAATAAAATTTTAATTACAGGGTTTTCCTATTCACTATACGGCCAGAAAGCTGATGATGATGCTGGCTGATGAAATTAAATAAAAGATCCTATACTTGCATCTAAAAATATGTCCCGCTGAAAGAAATCGAGTACAATTAGTCAAAAAATGTGGGCAGCCAGTCAAAAATGAACTGGAAAACACTGTTTGATTGTTGAACACTGTATGATTGAACAACGATTTAATGTTTCCTTATATTCCGGCTGAGACCGCGGATGTCATTATCTTTTATCTGAGTTCCTTATTTCGTTCCTGATTACGATCATTATTTCATTTCTTGCCACTTCATACTCATTTCATCATTTAGTTTCTTTTTCAAATAATGTGTATCCTCCTTGGTGTATTAAATGATATTTTTAAGATCCATTTTTGCATTAACTATTAGTGCTATATGTAGCCTCATGGCAGAAATAACAGGGAGTTTAATAAATAAATAAATCAGTTAGGTGAAAATACTCAGAATTCCTGCAAAGTTTAATCCACATTTTTGAACGATTATTTTTCTGGCTCTGGATATTTTTCTTATAATCTGTTTTCTATAAGAAAAATAAACTATCCTTGAAAATGTAAGTATAAATCAAAACGACTTAAACTAACTTTAGCCAAATTTTCAATACACCTCTAAAAATCGATTGATTCCTCAAATCTAGCTAATTTATTATTGAAAAAAGCGTAAAATGCTGTCATCTAATACCTTGCAAGTGTATGTGAAATTCATTCGACTTGTTTTCAAAAAAAATCTTGTTCGCCTTAAAGTAGGTTGCAAAATACCAAGCACCAGGCGTCTCCATTGGTATATATTTTTGTTATGTGATTTTCTTACGGAGCTTTTCAGTCATTGAACAATAAATTTATCAAATATCAAATAATTGAAAACAAAACAAATATATACTTATGAAATGTTCCACTTCTCGAACGGTTATATTTATTTTTGAAATCTTACTGGAAATGTATTTAGAAAGTTATGTTAGGATATAAAACTCTATCGTCTTTTTTGCGCGTCTTCATGCGTCTACCAGAAGCATGAGTCACGGCTTTCAGCTTTCAGGATATTTTTCACTTGTTTTTTAATATACATACTCAAAATGCATTAAAGGTTTCAGGAAGGTTTTTCTCTTATGGCTGAAATCGTCTAGAAGTGTTACTAATACCAATACCAATCAGATATTTGGGAGAAAAAACAGTTACAATCCAGACCAAGTTATCACATCAAATGAACGGTTTGAAATAGAGAACATTTTTATATTTTAAAGAAATGAAAATACAAATCTTTTCTTTTATCGACACGTTTTTTATCCCGCCGTTCATTTATAATTGCCCACAGTGCACTGGCGTCCGTAAAGGAAAGTGTGATCGTATTCGGGTACCTTAAGACAGCAATAAAATGGCCCCACCTTTATGGGAACGGTAAAGAAAAGTATTTCTCTTACCCAATAGAGCTCAATATGGCCTACTGTTATCGGTTTCAGGTGTGTATCGGAGGATAAAGTTCGATATTCGCACTCTTAAAAAACTAATGAATGAAAAGACCGTTCTCTTTTTTGGTCAGAATAAAACAACATAAAATGCGCTAAAGTCACTAAGAGTGAAAATATTATTAAAATTTAGAATCGAAAAAGGTAAATGGATGCCCGAAAAGCCTTCTAAAGAAGGAAATGGAATTAACAACCGGTCTAAAGTCCAGATCGTTTCAACGAAGTGAGATCCACAATAGCCTTTGACTGGTTAGTTAAAAAAAACCTCGTCTAGATTTGCTGCCTACAAATGAGCGTTCTAATTGCAGCGTGCTGCACGACACAAATCGGCAAAACGCCGTACCGTACCGGCACGCAATACGGTTTAATCATGCGAAAACATGCGTTCAAATTAAGATATCCATCAAGCGCTTTGAGCTCGTGTTGCTTTTTTTGTTTGCTGCTGTTGCTCTGCCATTTTGTGCCAGTGGCTTTCAAATGTTCCCCGTTGCTGTTTTAGCGGCAACTTGGGGTTTTCCATATGCACATCTACCCCGTCCCGGCTTACCACCCCGCCGCCCGTGCTCTGATAAGCTCAGGGTACATTAACTGCATAGAACTGTTAAGGGTTTCACCTGTCAGATTGATATCGCAAATAACCACACCGTTTAAGCATCGACGAATTGACGACAAATGGTGGGTTGTTTTTATGTGTGCTTTTTGCTTTAGTTTTCACTTTATTCCACACCGTTTTTCGCCCTCATGTATCTGCCGGGAAAGCAATTCACTGAAAATTGTCATTCGTTTCTTGTTCAGCACACACACACACACGCACACACATGAGTACTATACGGCAACACGGCTAATTGAAAATTATTTCCTACCGTAATTGGTCCCTGTGCCTTTCATCGGCCGAGTGTCACGCGATCACTCATCTTTGATGTTGTGTTTTTTTCCTTATTGCTTTGCTCGTTCGGCGTTCATGTTGTTTTGTGCGAGTGGGTGTGTGTTAGGGGGAAATTGCAAGTGTTTTACAAATTACATGCACGTTTTGAAGTTCTTGTCGCGTGTGAGTTGACATGCTGTTAGGTATGTGTGTGTGTGTGTGTGTGTGTGTTTTGTTTATATTTTGTAATCAGATGGAATATTATCGTTTAGCAACCGTGTGAAGAATTAGTTGAAACATGCATAGAATGGTATTAAATTTGACACGAAAGTTGTCCTTTGATGGGCTCGTCTGTTGAGGTGGTAATAATTGTGGTTGTTCCGTTTAACAATTAATTTGAGCTTGGTACCAGGCATGGTTGGTAGCATGTAGGTATATTCATTGCTTTAAATTTGCTCGTTTGTAATCAAATAATTGAAAGCATGGATAAACATCGTATTTATGACAATAAATTTGTAGTCCTTTGTAGAAAAGGATCAGTTAAGGCCAGATTGGATTGTCGAGATAGGATAAATTTAGAAAATTGTTAAACAAATGCTGAAAGACTTTAGAAAAAAAACTTAAAGTTCTTAAAGAATATAACAAAAAAATCACAAGAAGAATATAAACAAAATAAACAAATAAACAAAAACAAATTGATAAACAAATACTGAAAAACTTCAGAAAAAAATAGAAGAATATAAACTAAATAAGCAAATAAACAAAAACAGCTTAAACAAAATATCTAACGAGATGACACAGTAAATAAGATAAATCAGGACAGAGAATTTAAGAAAATAGAAAATGTTTTAATAAACTATTAATTTTTGCTCATTTTTCTGTATTCATAAATGTTATTTGTATAAAATTGAAAATCATCAATTCGTCAATGGGTTGCACAAAGTTGTTAAAACTTAATTAAATGCCCTTCTAGCTGGTGATGATAATGGTGACCGTGATGATGTTGGTAATAATGTGAACGAATTAAAAAAAATCCAACTCCGTTTTTCGACAACTGCTTCTGCTGGTGCGAAGCTGAAACCGTTAAGTTGTTTAGTAATTATTCTCTCCCATTTTTTTGTGCATGTTATTGTGTTACAAACCTGCCACGATCGTTACATCACATCAGCCAACAAGCAAAACCGGATGGACAGGTGGTAATTGAAGTGAAGCAGGAAATTCAATTGCTTCCCCAAAGGGTGCCCACGGTGCACACCGGAGGAATAATGGTTTCCCTTTTCGTCCGTTCGTTCGCTCACTTTCCATCATCATCTCACCACCCGAAGCCAAAGGGTGAGGAAGGCAGCGAATCGCGCGAGGCGAGGTGAGGGAAAACTGGACGCTAGGAAATGGAAAATAAAATATCCTCACTCGCTGCCCCCCCCTTTCTACGGCCACCGTTAACCGCGCTGGTGGGGGAACTGACCGGAAGGTGCCTTTCAGGTGGCCATCGCGCAGCGAATGGATAGGACCTTTTGGGATGGATGGAAGCGCTGGGAATGTTTCGTTACAAGAATGGAAGAGCAAATACACGAGCTACGATACTTATGCACGCAATCGTTTTCCTTAATGAAGTAAATGCAGTGTGCGGCTACTCACACACACCTTCGGGTGCAACCTTTTTTCCACTGGCCACTGGACTGGGGTGTGTTTCTTTTCTCGATGATTTTCCATACACTTTTCTAGCGATGAAGGTAGAGTGCGAATGGACACTCGCTATCGTGCACATCGGTACAGGCCACATTCCTACGGTTTCGGGGAGGGGTTGATGGAGGCTCCCGGTACTAAGATACCTCCGTTGATAAACCTCCGTTCGTAAACCGAAAAGTGTACTGAAAACGGGAGCACCGTGAGTAGTTTCGTGGTGTTGCCTGTTGTGTGCACTGGACATCATAAACTATCAAGTGTGGGTAGTTGGGGAGGGCACAAGGCAAGGTGCCGAACGCAATTAAATCATGTCCGCCACCCGGTCGTCGTCGTCGTCGTAGTTTGTGCATAAATTTTCTTCCACACCCGGGGAAAGGTTAACACACGTCAGCTAAAGGAATGCCGACGGTCGGTTCCAACTTCCACCAAACCGAACACATCAATCAACCTCGCGGATAGTGGTAGAAATTGTATGCGAGAGTGTATTATGTGCGCGCCACCGGACCGATGGAAGTGAAGAAAACTTTTCCTAACACCGGATGGCCCGGTTGGGTTGTCGTGTGGCAAAGTATGTACAGCTAACGTAACGATTAGATGAGGTGTTGTTGTTGGTAGCTAGTGAAGTATGATTAGTTTTACTATGTGCGATAGAACAAAACGGTAAATTAAAGCTCTATTTCTGTCATTTAAGGAAAATGGGAAAAAAATTGAACGAACCCCGGTGTCATTTGGTGTGAAGGCTTCCATTTCGCCCTTTAATGCTGCTTTCTTCATTGCACTTTGTTCTGAATGACACTATTGTTTGAGGTTCTTACTTAATGAGGGGTTTTTTGTTCTTACTTGTAGCTGTTCGCGTACTTTTCAATTTTACCAGCTCTAAGATGATTTCGGGTAGCATTTTTTTCAGTTTTCAGGGCGCTATTTAAATTCTCTTCATTTAGTTTTTCTGAGGTAAAGGTTACTCCGCGGTAAGGCAGGACATTAATGGTGTTGATTAGGTATATTCTACTTAATCGAATATATTATTTCGTACGAAGAGCCTGTGTCACTGGATTGAAAAGCGCAATTTAAAGCGAAATTCATGCAACTCTTATTTAAAATGATTAAATTTTTGCTTGATTCGTTGATTTCGATTTTTTGAATTTTGAGTTGAAATGGAGTTCAAAACTCGAGAAAAACATGGTGATGAAAAAGTAACTATTAAACTACACCAGGGAGATTTCAAAACATCGAATTTTTGTTTTTTTTTAAATAAGCTGAAACGCTGTATATCACGTATACTTTACAATAATTTGGAATTTCTTATCAATACTTGTCATGTATTGTACATAATAATTAGTTAAGGACAGTAACTTTAGTACAAATTGGTTTTACTTACATAAAAAGGTGTTTCAGTTGCTTTGGATTATTCCTGATCGTAAGTTGAATAAAGAAAGAACACCGATTTAGAACATCATACAATTAGTGTTGGGTAATTTAGATTGAGATTCTTTGAACTGAATTAATGAATCTGAATCTCTATTCCGAAGATTCATGAATCCTCGAGTTTCATGAATCCTCATAAATTCATGCATGTTTTTAATAATTTTGATTTCAATAAAGCTATTATTACCACTGCTAGCATTCGTAAGGTTAGATTGCTTAAACCCAATCGGGCAGAATTTTATTCTAGTGACCGTAACTTTACGTTGCCTTTAGAATAATTTAACGATTTAAATTTAATTTAATTTAACGATTATGGTTTAAAAGTACACTGTTTATATATATTTTTCCAAAACATACACAATTTCTTCAATACTGTTGGTTATACGTATGCTTTATGAGTATTTTTGTAATACAACTATATATCTTATTAAAAATATAAATCTCCTAATATTATATTAATAAAAATACAAATTCTACTGTATTGAACAAAGCTAAAAATTTCGGATAATTGCTAGCAGTGCAAATACTTCTTCTTAATAACTTCTTAATAACTTAGACGCGAAAATCATTAAAAAAAACACGCCAAACTATGTTTCCTACGAAATTCGTGAATCTTTTGAGAATCGACTCATGATTTGAATGAATCCTCGTTAAAGATTCATATGAATGGCTCTTCGCAAAATATTCTCTAAGCACAACACTACACACAACGTTGGCAGCAAAAATGAGAAAAAGAGTATTTGGTTGCGATAGAAAAAGACTTATCTGGACTGTTCCTCAGTGGCAAGAACTGACTATCCTTGCTATGTGGTAAGCTAGAAACGGCAGACTTGAACTAGTTGCTTGTTATGCTAAGAATATATTAATTTAAACATTATAAAATGCTGTTAGAAACAAAATTGGCAACACTGATCGCGAACGGATCATTCAAACAGGCACTTAGGGAAGAACGTAAACACTGCGATGTTTAGATTCAGTGGATTCAATTCTGTAAACATTTCTTAAGGTCAACAAGCTAGGAACAGGGATAGCGGATTATCACACGGGAAGAGTTTATATATATGGGAGGAGGGGCAAATAATCGCGGCATTATTCGGTGGTTCCGCGATAGCAAGGCAGCTTAATTTTGGTTAATTTTGGAAGCATAATAAATAAATTGTAACCTAAAATACTTGCTTTTCTACTACGTCGATACGTAACAGTGCTTCGAAAGAACATTGACTGAATGGCTACAATCAATCAAATTTGGTTCATTGAACTACAATACACAATGGATTGTTTTATTACCATTAACTAGATATTTGTACAATAAACACACTGCAGTCACTGAGCTATGAATTTTAATACTGCGATACGATAACATTCCCAGGATATTCTTATAAAGAAGTAATATAAAATCTCAATTATTAGGTAATTAAGGCAGTAAAAGTTTGCAAAACAATTAGATAATTTTATTTATCAATTTTCATATTCACTTGGAAACGAGAAGTACTTGGTAGGATCTCACGTCTTACAATTTGACATTTTCCTAAAAATGGCAGTGCGTTGCATGTAAACAATTATTAAGTAAAATTGTTAAAGCTGTCCAGCTGTGTTTAACAAATTTCCTTTTATCTTTCTCTCGTTGCAGGTACTGTCATTCATCTTCGAAACGAAGCACTGATACCATTCCGGTACACGAGGCATAATAAGGTCCCCCCCCATTAGCTTTCACCGATTCCAGCAGTCTTTGCAGATTAAAATGAACGTTTCAATTGAACCAACCAACGGCCACCATTCCCGAAATCAGAAACACACATTTAAAGCACACGATTGCGTGCAGTGGGCACATTACACGATACCAACTGCCATTTTGACATTGGAAGGGACTGCCTTTTTTGGAGGGGGGGGCGGTTGTTGACTAAATGACATTTTGTGTTGTTTAATGGTGCGGGTCTTGCCAGTGCCGGCTGGCAAAGGTGAGCGCATAAACGATGGACGTCTTCCCGTCTTGCCGTGCGAACCGAAAATTCGGAATAGACGCGGCAGGGCAATTAGGACGGTTTTGAAAATAAGTCTGGATGCGTATTTAATGGTGGTCATTTGCCCCCTACGTACTCCCGGCCGATGGCGGTCGCATGGGCGGTGGGGCAAAACTTTTACCCAAAATTCGTCAAAATATTCATCTTGAAGTCCGTGTCCTGTGTGTATTTATCGTTAAGTTTCAGTTATCAAAGAACGCAAAAGTTGCTATCAAAGAGTGGCCGTAGTACGCTCGCTTCGCTATCTCTTCATTAGTCTTCTTTCTGCGTATCTGCTGTGAAGTTTAAACATCATTTACAGTCGTCCCGTGGCCGATGGTACCGTCACATTCTACGAACGATCATTAATCAAATACGATTTACTTGCCCAGTTCCCGGCTGCAAGCAAGCCACACTGATGGTCACGAAACATAAGCGGGCCTCTAGCGGCACTCGCGAACTCTGGTTCAACCACTGTGCCATACTGAAATGCTCCACTTCCCCCCCCCCCCCCCCCCCTCCCCCATCCAGCCCACGCGTGCTCATTGGTGGAAAAACTTTCAACCTCAATCCGGTGTTGTGTTTTGTCGCACGTTTGCCCAAAAACAAGCTTGCCCTAATCGCGGAACTGGTGAATTGAAAATTGGCCAGTAAGGAAAACCGCATAATGAGATAATGTGCGTCAAACCGAAGGGGGGAAGGTGTGAGCTCCGAGTAAAGGACGCTTAAATTTGCATATTGAATTGCGTTTAGTGACGCAAAGTGACGCACGCCCGAGCCGCTGGAGGCCATACGGCATCTCGAATATGGTGGCAAAGTTTTAGCGCACACTGTTGACCGAGCCGTTATGTGTCTTGATTTGGGAGTTCCCGGCGAGGAGTGAAAGAATTCCCGGCCCTATAATTTCACTTTCCCTGTGGGGGGAAAAAACAACAACGAACCATTTGGGGGAATGGTAAGTTTTCCCACACTTTATGCCAACGCACTACCGAGAACGGTGCGCGAATAGGTTTGGAAATTAAATATTCTAACTTTTATTTCTAATAGTACACACGCGGTCTCGTCCGCCACGCGACCATATTTCGGAAGTCCCATCGGAAATTGCTGTGGTTGTTGTTGTTGTTGTTGCTATTGGCAGGCGTTGATTGTGGTGTTTAATTTACCAGAACCATCACAGTAGGCATCGCCCAGCTTTTGACACAAGCATTAACGCAAAAAAACCCACCAGAAGGGGACAGTTTTCCCGCCGGGGGATATGGGAGTTTGCGGCAAGAAAAAGAAAATCCTTGACACAGAAATGCAAAAAAAAACAGCAAAACAAAGGTGCAATAGCAACGAGCAGCTTATTGGTTCGTAAAAGTTTCAATTTTCATTCGCACTGAACCTGATTTGAATAAAGCGCTGTCCGGGGTCCGGGGGCCGTTGTCAATTTTCTTCCCCCTTTTTCGACCAATCCAATGGAGGATTTAACAAATCCCGTGTTCGAGTTTCTTTTCGGCCAGTGTTCGGATGTCTGTTCCATTTCACGTCCCCAATGCCTAGGTGTCGCCTAATGATGGAAACAAATTAATGGAAAACTTAACAATGTCCTGTGTCTTTTGCTTCCAGTTTTTTTTGCTCGCCAAACGGACGAACTTTCTTATCGAGATTTGCTTCCCGTGGCTTACACAAGCTTGCTGGGGAGGGAATTTGTTGAAAATGTTGCCCCACTCGTTTTGCCTAATCTTTTGAAGATTTCGACTTTTGTTTTCTTACTTTGCGGGTACTTTGACGGCAAAAGTCAATTATCATCAAATTCATTAGACTATACTTACGCGTCGGGCGCGAATGTTTATCGCGATGAAACGACTTGCGGCCGGATCGAAAACGAACTTCAAATCTATTAGCACACGCCGCGTTCGCGCGCTAGCAGTGATGCAAAGTACGCCGGATTAGTGAAGTCTCTTCTAATCGGGGATGGCGGGATTTGGAACCGAACTCTTGCCGACGTCACCACAAACTAAATGTGGGTGTGGGTAGCGCTGGTGGAACTTAATTAAAAATTAGCTAGCGAGGGAAAAACCCCCAAAGTCCAAAGAGGAAGAGGATCTTTTTTTATTGGTGCGAAAATTTGACAACTCTGCTCTGATGTAATCCCAAATTTCGAGGATCTCGAGGAGGTTGTGTGGATGAGCTCTCATTTCCCAATCCCATTTGCAAAGGCGCTAAACCGAGATGCTCTCGGGCAGTAGTGTAATCCTGTTGCGAGTGTTAAATATAGAGGGTTTGAAAACTTCTATCATAGATTTGTTGCTGTATTCTAGTTCTCCCTTTCTGTATCTCTCTCTCTTTCTCACTTGGTCTAAATCGAAGATTTTATTGCGATAATTATCCACTCCCGAGGTTTTTTGGCCCTCGTTTGTCCAGAAGCGGGCTTGTATGCTTCCAGCTTTCGTAAGCACTTCGTAAGTACGCGAGTGGCTCGCTTTGGGGAAGCTTGCAGTGAGACTATCTACGAGCCTGCCATTCGTAGCTCGCGAATGCTATCATTTATCCATTTAACGAGCTAAACACTTTAATTACCACTGTTTTATTTCCGGCCCATTTTGTCCCGAATCGCACAGGAACTGTGTTTTCTCTCTCTCTTGCTCTCGTTTACCCTGTTTCGGTGCTTGGGTGCTGAGCTTAGCCCTCAGAAGTACCCCCCGGACGACTAATTTTTCGTCGTACTCCATGCGGGGAAGAGATTTCAGCCATCCAGCCAAAGCCATCCGTATCGTGATATCGAATTCGAGCCACTACCCAACCTTCAAGGATAAAAACCTTCACTGCACTGGGGCAATAAAGAAATACCTGGTTATAACGATCATGATTATGGGGTTTTATTTCCACCATTAGGTTTCGCGTCACTTGCGCCGCAAGGGGAACGCCAAGCCGCATGTTTCCATTCCTTTCGGCGACGGACCGGAGATCCCCCCATCCGGTGTGATAAGATGCAGTTGGTGGAAAGGGGAAATGGGAGTCAGCGGCAAACCGGGAAAATTAGTTGATAACCACGCACGCGAGTGATGAGTGTGGGTCGTTTGGAATTTGTGGCCCAGAGAGAGAGAGGCCCGAACTCCGCTTGCGAGGTGTACAACATTACATTTACCTTACCGTCGATACGAACGCGAATGTTTATGCTACCACCATTAAGCGCTAGTTGGTGCGCCTATACATAATGGATAAAGTTGTTATGTGATGTGTGTGTTGCCCAATTGGGTTTGATTCTAGCTGCCGGGCCATGGTACATTAAAACGAAGACTAATTTCTTACTGGCAATTTGGGAGTCACTCTCGGTTGGTACTCACCTCGATGCTGCTGCTTGAGTCAAAGTTGCTCGTCAAAGCATAAATGACATTTTGCGGGGCCGATACGATCACTACGAAGTCCGAATGTGTGGCCAGTAATTTAATTTTCCCCACCCCCCCTTTAACGGTGAGTCGTTAAGCTTCTTTTCAGGTGTGGCTTTTCAGAGTGTTGTTTTTTTGGTTCGCTTCCTTTCGTGGTCCAACATTCATTCATGCGGACACATTGCGCATCAGTTGCACACGGTGGTTGAGTTCGGTGCCGTTCCAGGCCGCCCGAGCCAGGTCAGTGATTTTCGGGAAGGCTGAAAATCGCTTAAAAATAACTACCCCGTCAGATTGATTAATTGAAAACGGGCACCCCCACACGCGCCCCGTTTGACAAAACAACACGTGTGGCGTGTGTGAGGGGTTTTTTTTCAGTGCGCTGCATCAGCTGGTGTTGTTGGGTGGCCAGCCGGTTTTTTTTTTGGTTGTCTCCTTTAATTTCCCACACATGCATATGCCAGCTTTGCATTCGTACGGCTTAATGGTGGCCTCTCACGCGGCAAGATGGCAAGTGGCCCAGTCTAGTCTGGTGGTTGATTTTTGACCGTAACGGAAACTGGCACAAGTCCTCCGATGCTGTGGACACCACGAATCGTGGCACACGTGTTTTTTTTTCGCTCTCTCTCTCTCTCTGCTGTCTTCATTCGCCATTCGTAAAGCCCATTTGCCATCTGTTCTGGCTGGTTACCGCCAGCCATGTGCAAGTGGCGCAATATTTCGTGCGATGTGTTTTATTACGTTCGTCCTTCGTTTTATAGGCAGAGCGCGCTCTTTTGTTTTGTGCTTTGCATTCCGGCGGGATTTTTTTTTTCATTGCCAGTTCCGAACCACACAAAAAAAAAGAGTGAGTGTATCGTGACACTTTGCACCACCGTGAGCTGGAAAATGGTGGCAAAATTATCCGAAATTTTCGTTTCCTTGCGGTCATAAATAACCACGAACGAACGGCTCGACCGAAAGAGCTTGGGTGGAAAGAGTTTGGCCCCCCCCCCCTGAATGGGGTTGTGACGTTTTTGTTTCAGATTTTCGAATATTTGAAACGGAACGTGTCGCGCGGCGGGTTCACTTTTACGGGTGTCTATTATTGGGGGCTTGATCGTATGGGACAACAACACCCCGGGAAATACTTACCACCAGGAGAGAGCGTATCGTCGTTCACCGTCGTAAGGGGACAGTCAAAACGCAAACGCTGTCGTTTTTGGCTTTGCCATGGTGCAACGAAAGCGTCCCAGTCCGACTGTTGGTCGAACCCGGCGAAAAATGAACCCGGTGTGTCCGGTGCGCGACAGCTCTGCAGGTCGCGCGGGTTCCGGGTTTTTGGCTACTAACAAGCATACCCACTCGAATGACATTCCAATAAAATTCACCTTAACGCAGGCACGCCACCGACGGGGTGGTGGTGTCCATTTAGCGCGCGGCCAACAGGACACACCAGGCCGAATCGCACAGAACATAAAATCGAATGCATAACCGACTCGCCGGTCCAGTCCGGTAGCGAAAGGATGTGACTGTGACTGGGGAGTAAAAGAATAAAAAAAAAATAATCGAAAGCGGGTGGAAAGACGACGTACATACATACCATCGGCACACGTGCAGGACATGACACGATCGTATGAAGAGGCCGCCCTAGCTGCAGCATCACTACACCGGGACATTATATCGCTTTTTTTATTCGTTTCTCTCTTTCTCTCTCTCTCTCTCTCTCTGTCTCTGAATTTTGCTCGGTTTCAACTGCAAAAACGAAGTGGGAAAGAAAAAACAACGAAAAACGAATACGATTAAAAATAACCATCATAATGCATAAATCATGAACCATTCGGAGCTAATTAAATTGGACGGATTTTTAAATTAAACTAATTGATATGGTCGGCGAGAAATGAGAAATAAATAACGTACGCGAAAAGCTGCTGCTCATCGTGTGAAGGTGACCGTCAAAAAAAAAAACGGCAGGATCACACCACACCGCCCCACACGCTCTCCCCGATGGGTCGATTGCATCGAATGCGCTGAAATTATTGATGAACGGTAAAAGTGCATTGCCGGGCGCAGAACCGGCCATTGGCGATTCGTAGTTCCCGGAAATAAAAATATTTCATTCACAATACGAAACAAAAATCGTTTCCCCCCCGCTCAGTGTTAAAGCCGTTGGGCCGTCGAATGATCTGTCTGGACCTTTGACCTCGGTCAGTCGGTATCTATCGATCGGTTTCGAACGCCGGTTTTGTGACGGTGTGCCAGACCCGGAAACGCAAGTATTTAACGCATTTTAATGTGTTTTGGTGATGGGGCGATGCAGAGGTGACACTGGGAAAAATGTTGATAGTGGCTGGAAACAAATCTTCTTTGGTGAGATTGTGTTGACTATTTTTCAATCGAGCCACTGATGGTGGTGCCCGTCGTCCGGTGGTGGGTTTTGCGACTGCAAATGTGCGTTGAATTATAAATTGACGCGACAGTGGACGCGCGCGCGTTCGTAGGTTACGAAAGCCATCGGTGTGATTGCCCAAACCACCACCACCGTTTGACAATGGGTATAATTTTTGAGGAATATTTTAATGGGCTTTAGGAGCGCTAATAGGTTTTAATGGGGTGCAATTGATTGTATGGTTAACTTTTACGTGCCAAAGCCAGCCAGGAATGGTTTCAATACTTTTTGCAAGAACGAATGTTACAAATTGACTTTAAGCACATGCCGTTTGTTTGACAACTGATTACATAATAGCGTAATGCGATTTTCTAAGCTTTTCTATGCATGGCATCCTTTAATGTTGGTCTAAACGATATATGCAATTTCTGTTATTATTCGTAAATTTGTTTGTCAAACGGCTCCATTTGGTATAAGTTTCTGTCAACAATAGTTTTAGCTAACGACCAGTCATGATGCTCAGTAGGCCATGCAATACAATTTGCGCACCTTTTGAGCAAACAAAGGCAACGCAACGTATTTCACTTCGACCGTCATAATAGTGTTTTATCAAATTCATCATACATTTTTAAAACCGCCTGTGAACTCTATCGGTGGTCAGGACACAGGACAAATCCGGTAGATAATTCTATCTGGACTAATTCTCCATACGCAGCACTTGACTGACCGACGAAATTACAGGAGTAGATCTCTTGAGGTGTAGGAATTTTGTGATGATGATGATCGCCATATAGCTTTAGAATTGGCTGAAATGTTTTCTCAATATTGAAACAAAACAGAATTTAGGTGGTTATTATTTTTTTCTTATTATCGTTAAAACGGCCAGGCCGTATATTAATGCGATACTCTCTGATTTCTTGCGCGCATTAAATAAAAGAACACGTGATTTTGCCTGTAGTTGATGTCGCTGTGTGTCCACTCTGGTTTTTTTTCCGTCTGTCACTGAACTGTCAAATTTTTGCTTGACTGACAGTTATGTTACGTTTAAGTTTATATGCTATGTTTGGTTGCTGGAGTTTAACCGCTACAGCATCTTATAAACTACGTTTAATATCTAGTAGTTCACCAATACGGGGTGGGACATTTCCTTCTCTCTCACCATTGCGATGCACCTTATCCCGGGTGAACTCGGTAGGAATAGCTGCATCATTTTGGAGTCCCTCTTGTCCTTCCTTTTCGGTGGGCTTTCAGATTATTCCGACATTCAGACAGGCCGTCTGCGGGGCGTCCTTTGGTCGGAGGTGAGTTTGATGATCGGCGTCGTGACCAGCTTGCCAGTTAGCATCTTGGGGACCTTTAATTCGTTGACGTCCGTGTGGTCTGATGTCTCGGACAAATACTATTGCAAATGCAAATAGGCATACCAGACTCCGTCATGGTAGCGTCTGTCCCAACCTATATAGGTGCGACTGTCCAAGCCTCCCCAATGTATCCTCGACAACAGCAATAGAACATATAACAGTAAGGACAACATAAACGAGGGACAAACATCTGTAACAAGGACTAAACAAATGGAAGAACAAATAAGAACAAACGATAGTGCGTACTACCTACAGGATGGGGAAGGGGAGGGAATCCGAGGGTGATCGACTCTGTAATTAATATTTCGTAATTGTTATTGTTAGAAAACCACTGGTTTGCTAACGAAAATTAAGAGAACAAGACTTTTTTGTGCCGAACACAGTTCTATCGTGGGTGCCAAAAAATTGGTCTTTATTCCTTAGTGGTCGGTTTTATGCCTTTTTCTTCCTCTTCTATCTCACATTTCTTTTTTTCTAGCGCTTTCTGACAGGTCGTTGGGACGTTTTATTCACTGTTGTAGTGTTCCCAACAACGTTCCCAACAGTTATTGTTTAAATAAAGAAATACGGTCATCAAACTTCCTAAATTTCAAATTTATCCAAAACTAAACCGTAAACCGGTACCGTTGTCGACAGGATCGGGGCAAAATTTCCCATAAGGGCCAATAGCACTCACGAAGGACTTACTATCCAGCTACGGGTAAATAAAGTCAAAGAAAGTCAAAAATTGAAGTCAGTATTAGCTCTATAGGTAATACTTTAATACCGATTGTTTTTAGAATTTGGTTGATCACAATTTTATTGAATGATGTTCTATAGTTCTTTATTTTCTCTGGTTAAAAATAAAGTAAATATTTGTTATATCAGTATTTTCATTTTATTTTCACTAACAAAATATTTTTGATCGATTTTAACACTTTTTATGTTTAAATTTTGTATCTTATTTATTTGATTTGTTTTTACAATTTTAAATTGAAATAAATTTTCCGTGAAATTTGCTTCGTTCCAAGCAAATTCGTATAAAATATTGATCCCTTTCAGTTCCAATAGGTTCCAATAGGTTCAGTCACAATAGGTTCCCTAATTCCTCCTGTACGAATACAGCCCACAGAATAACTTCGACTTGCAACAATGTTGCAGTGCCAAGGATGGCTCTTTTGAATAATAAAAAAAACATGCCACTACCTTTGCAAAGCTCTCTCCCCTCCTTCTCCCTTCCCCGTTTCTCTGCGCAGCTCTTCGGACGGTACTGGGGAAAAAAAAGGAAAATACCTCAGTTATGCGATTGTTGTACCCCATTCTTTCGAAACGAGGTGATCATTAGCAATGCATCAACGGGAAAAATGGAGGTTTCTCAGTTCGATCAATTTTTACTACTGCCCGGCCAAAGACAGGGGGGTAGTTGTGTCCACGAATTGTTTCGTTTCGTGCCCGTAGAACATAGCCGCACCAGTGGTGGTTGCTTAATTTTGTATACCGTTCCTCGGACAATATGCAGTAAGGGAATAGCGTATTTGCGCGTACTATTAGTACGCTCTACCAGCCACCCCCATCCCTCATTTTCCCAGTTCCCATTGTGTGCCGATTCCGATGACTAGCAACCATTGTGCGGTGGTTCTAAGTCATATCGTTAGTTTAGTGTTTCTTTCAGTCCCCAATCGATCCAGTCCCAGCCCCATTGGTCCGGCTGGTGCGGGAAACGGTGGGTATTCATTCGTTTCCTCCCGCTTTTCCAAGCAACCGAATGTTGCAGTTTCGTTTTAATTTATTTCCCTTTGCGCCACCAACGGTGCCCCAATTTGCCTCCTTTCGCCCATTCCTTTACGTGTTGGGTCACCTGCACTTCCACGCTTCTTCATGCTTTCATGCGGAACCTCGCTCTTCCTTTTGTTTCCCACCTTTCATTTACCACCCCCTCTTCCATTCGAAGGTACGTACCGAGCAATGATATATATATTTTTACCTTCAACTGCAATCGAATTCGTCCGCCGCTGGAGGCCGCCGGTTCAAAATGCGGGCGGATATGGGCGGAAACTATTTCCCGATCGTTAGCCCGCGGCAAGGTGAGAGGAAAATGCATTTTCTTCATCTCTCACTTGGTGCCCACTGCTCCTGGTCCTCGCTTTGCCCGAGCCCGAAACCCCCCGCCGTCACACAGCGGGGTCATTTGTTGTGTTGCCATTGTTGCCGTGCCGGTCGGGGGGCGCTTGTTAACTATCAGTTGTTTATCGATTATTCGCTGCACCCTGCGGGAGCTTCCTTTCGGTTTTTGCGAGAAATAGATATGTAGGCTTTTCGACGACCGTTCGATGCAAGCGGAAGCCTCGGCACGCGCGGGGGGCACTGCATAGGCATGTGCAATGCAATTTGGATGTGTGCGATACGGGTGGCATGGTTGTGCAAGCGATAGCGCGATGCCACGCTACGGTGGAGCACGGAACAGCAACATTATCAACATCGGGCATGATCATCAACGTTATTTGATGCCATCAGTCTGTCCGTTTGAAACGGTTGAAAGGTGAAATGAAATTGCAACTAAATATACACATTCAAAACACTCACACACACACACACACACACACAATTCGGTGCCTCGAGGCCTGTGCCATTGCTTTTACCGGCCTTCCAACAAACGGTGGGCCTTTCGGCCGACATATTCAGGCCATGGGTGAGGTTATATCGAATTGAGCTTCAGCGTCGCGAAGCGTGTTTCCAGTTTACAATAAGAGGATGTTTCGCAACCCGTGGCATAAGAAGCTTTCCTTTCGGTGTCAAACTGTTTCACCCGCCCGCTCACCCGTGGGCGGACAGTGAGATCCTCTAATAACTGCAGCCGGCTATGCAGAAGCTTTCAAAAATTATGCTTCCAGAAACGCCGAAAAAGAGTCGAATGTTTAATGCCAGCCAAGGCACACATTTCTCACCTCAAAATTCGCTTCCGGCCATGATGATGATCGTCCCGAGAAGCTCGATTGGGGCGGGTGAAAGTGATGCGTTGAAATAAATAAATAGCAGCGCACATCATTCGCTCGCGCCCTTGCGGCAACCAGAACGGCAATGTTGATGGTTTATTTTATATCAACTCCCTCCACTCGCTTTTCTCGCACCCGTTTGCCTTCTTCTCGCGGGGAAAAAAATTAAATGGCGCACCATCCCCCGATTGTGTGTTCGGCCGGGGTGACGGGCGCGATCTCCACGCGCGGTCCCAACCAACAATTTTTTTTCCAGTTCGCGCTTCGCAAAACGCGTCAATTTGGAGTTTGTTTGTTCGGTTGATTATCACTTTCGCATCGAGCCATTTTTATCGATTTTTTAAACCTTCTCTTCATTGGAGCTTATAGCTTGTTTAAATAGCGTTCGCCCTCGAACAAAAAAATGGAATCCACGATGAAGCGAAAAAGTACAATCCGAACGAGCCGATATTTGTCATTGAATCACCGTGTCCTGGTGGATGCGGATTGCAATAGAAATGGTGGTGGTAGAAAACAAAAAATGGAGGCAAATTGAGTGAATGATGTAACAAGAGCAACAATAACAAAAAAAAACAAGGCGCAATGACGAACAAGAAATGAACGATTCGTCCATCATTCACTTAGTTTGACAATCGGAAGCACATAATTTCCTTTTTACGCGGTGGATTCGGGCCGCGATTGTCGATTCGTTCAGCCGTTTAAACGGATTTTCAGGAAAAAAAGTGTTACTCTTTGGCTCGTGTTTGGCAGGGTGCTTTAAGCTTCGGCAGCTTTTGGGTGTTTGTGGGTTGTGTGGGTAATGCGTAAAATGGTGTATCTATTCCCTTTTTTTTTAATGTTTAAAAACAAATGGTGAAACAATTTACTCGTTTATTTTTTTTTTTCATTGCGTAAATAAATAAATAATAAATAAATAAATAAGTTTTTTCATTAATTATGTAACATCCTCCTCTTATAAAATTTTTTTTGTTACAGTATTTTGAGTCAAAACCGCATAGGGTAGTACTTTTACCCAACCAATAGATATATCGAGTAATATAAATAAAAATGTAAATGTTCGCAGGTTTTCTGCGAATAGTTTAAAACACAAACATTATGCAAATTTTATAAGATTTCATGAGGAAAGTAATATTCATGACTTTATAAATATGATAATAAAATTATGGAATTTTTCCGCATGTGCAATATTTGAGTGTAATTTGATTTTTTTTGCTGATTTTAACCATGGTGCCACTATTGGAACCAATAACAGGTTCATATAGTGGTCGTAGTAGCCTTTGCGAAGAAAACTTCTGTCAAACATAATGAAGCGTCAATAGTAGGCTACTTTGAATGAAATTAACAAATAAACCAGTGGACGGCATAAGATTTACGGGATGAATCAGTCCACCGTTTCTTGCCAATTGAGGGGCAGTGTTGGTACACGATACAGTACCACTATTATTGACCTTGTACAAAAAAGTATTTAAGATATTTATTTTATTAAATGTTTTAGTTTGGGAAATTCGTAATGTTTATTGTCGATTATCGTTGTTTTTTAAAAGTGAAACGTATTTTCTGTCATATTTCGTTGAAACAACGAAATTTGTTCCTTCCAAACATCTACAACGTGATCCTATCGTTTGTATGCTGACTAATTGCATCGCTATTGGTATACTATAAGCGCTAAGCTCTAAATTAATAATTTAATAATATTAATTTTATTATTATTATTAACAATTAATAAGACATAATGTGGTCTTTTGCGGCTCAGAGTACGATTTTATTCTAAATGAATGTCAGTTGTGTATAATCTAATCTAAAGTCCGCATCAAACCAGGTGTAAATCTCTTTTATTCTTTCACAAAGCACAAAGCGACGTTCTTTCGTCTGTTAACGATCTCCTTCTGCTTTATTGTTATTTCTGTCACATTCCTTTAAGATTCTTAGATACCCAAGGTTGCGAAAGGAACCAAGGTATCCAGCGCTTGGTTTATTAAGGTTTACGTATTTGTTTCAAAAACATCTACACTGGTGTTTTTATATTTTTATTCATTAATTTTTTAAATATTTTTATTTAATTAGGTTTTATTACCTTAATTACCGAACCTCGAATTACCTTAATACTTTGATAAAAAACTTTTTAAAAAGGATATGAAATGTAAGTGTTTTTAAACAAAACTGTTTTTTTAAAAATTATTTTATGGGTTTTTAAAGCATTATAACGCAGAAGCAGATATGAAACTAAAAAGCCCTTCTTCTTACGTTTTTCTTTTCTTTGTTGTCCTTTTGAATTTCTTCCTCTACTCTGTCGGATGACCGATTGGCTAACAAACTACCCGGCTCGCAATGTGAAATTCATGTACCAATAAGTTAATGACATTTTCTTTAATACTCCCTTGCACCAACACACATACGTTTACATATGGCAACAAAGTTTGAGTAGGTGCACTGCACAACTTTTCCCATTTTCTTTCAAAATCACCCTTGTGTCCCGGGCGTCTCTGGGCGCACAAAGTAAACCATACCTTTCAACCGCCAGCCGCCAAGCGATGGACAAGCGCACGGTGGTGTAAAAGAATGAATTTCCCATTGATATTCCTTAACTTTTGACCAACCCAACTGGACCGAACCGAATGGTGGAGAGTGGTGGGAGGTTTTCGGTGGGTACCATATTGTTTCGCTCACCGAACAGGAGCGATGGGAGCGAGTTAGGGAAAGCGCCACGGTGTGTACCAGTACGTCAACACACGGACGGTAGTTAGTCATCCATGGCCATCACTCGAAGGACCGAACCGAGGTTTTTTGGCGAAAAACTCGTTAGCATTGGTGTGGCCCGTTTGAGGAGCAGGGGCAGCGCGTGGCTGTTACTGATGAAGCAATGGCGCGCAAACCTGCCGCCCGTGTCTTAACGTCGATGCTTCCCGACCATGGCACAGGGTATGGAAAAGACCAAAGATCAACAAAAGAACAACATGAGTGTTGCTCAATTATTGAAGGGTAAAGTAAGTTTTCTTCATCACCAAACTATCGCTCACGATTCCGAGCATTGGCAGGCGGGGGCGTTGGGTAGCGAAAAGGAAGGCTACACATATGCACCGGTTGTGTGCCAGTGGCCAATAGTACAGCATAAGACCACGAACAATAACGACGGGTCAAATATGCAGTCGAGTGGTGGGGCCGGTTGCTGTTGGAGGCAAAAGGCATGGGAAGCAACTTTCGCACCCTCTGTGTGGGGTTTTGGGTTGTGCAGTGCATCGCCGTGTGTGTTACTGAACCGTACGGGTTTTTGAACGAACATCAGGAACACAATCCACTTGATCAAGAATGACTCACCCACCAAACGTGGGTCGTGGTGTGAGATATGCCTTCGGTTGCCTTAAAAAACTCATCCGTTACTGACACATCCGTTGTTATAGCACCTACGGGAGAAGCAGTAGCACACGGTGGTAGAAAGTTCCTGCAAGTCCTCTATCTACTCACCGAAAACTGGACAACCGAACTGGACAGGGCACAGTGGATGGATACGTCTGGACAGCGCAACCATCACTACCGTGGTGCTCTGGCGGAGGTCTAGTGGGGGACATGGGGTGGAAATGATTAATTGCAACATTTGGTCAAGATACAGCTCAATCTATGGAAGAAGATATGTCTTCTTCCCGAATGCCAACATCCCTCGACGGATGTATAGATGGATGGATGGATGGATGGATGGCATGGCAACGAGCAAAAGTTGACTGTTAGTGTCATTTGATATTCTTTGAATAAGAATACCACACAGAATGGGGAACACAAACCGACAGAGATTTAAGGAGAATCGAGCAAGGGAACGTCCGAGAGGTACTGGAACTGGAAAGTTCGCCAGTGCGGGAACTTGGATCTCTGGAAGATGCTTAAAACTGGAACGAAAATCGACCATGAAGTGTAGAGGGAAGTTTGGTTCGGTGAAGAGAGGGCATGAGCATGATGATTGAGTACATTTTTGCATGGGAGTTTGGAGTTTGGTTTTGCAAAAAGGGGGCATTGATTACCTTCTTTCGTGCAGTTGATTTATCCATTGACAGCATTGTCAGGCGTGAACTCCTACAGTGAAGGGTTGAAGGATTGAAATGATGCATGGAGCAACCGTATCATTGTAATTCTTTGAGGCTTTTGAGGTAAATGTGTGAAGAATTACATTTTGATTCTTGCTTACCGAGAGATACACACACATAGAGAGAGATTAAGACAACAGGAAACAGATTCGGTATGTTTTCGGTCAATGTATACCTAATTTAGCTAGATTGAAGTGCATGAAAGGAATAACATGAACAGTAAATAATATAATAAATTGCCAAAACTTTACAAATTTGCGAGCAGTACCTTTGGGACGTTCAGTTGTTGGAAATAATTTAAACATAAATAAATTTAGTACAAAAAATATCGGAAACACATCATTAACTGCGCCAAATGATCCATGAACTTTATTTTCCCACGGTCAGTAACACCACCGTAAGCAGCTCGTCGGCATAAACGCAACTTTTGCTGGTTTTGCTAGTGGAACTAATTATTAAGATATAATACCTCTTCGCTCAAAATTAATTGGCACTCTCGACGCAACAACAACGATCGATACAATTTTGTGGTTAGAAACGGGGGGGGGTTTTATTTTTTTTTTTGGGACACCAATTGTACCGTGCAACAAATCGTAGGCTCGCAACATGGTTACTGGTGCGCCAACATTGTGACTTTCGTTGTGACCGAACAGCGGCATGGAAAAATAAAATCCTAAAGGGTTTGCAAAACTTTGTCCCACGTGGATGATTTCTCCCTTCTCCTAACGGACCCAGGGATGGTCGAGTAGTGTACCTCCATACATAAACACACACACACTGCTCCGGTGTATCAGCCTCACGTTGGACAGATTACGCTCGCAAGTAGTTTTCGGTCGGTTTGAGGTTTAACTGATGCCTCCACCACCACCACCTGCCACACTATCCTCCGGGGCGAGTTGCCCCGGTGTGGTCTTGCGTTCCCTTTTTTCCAAAAACCGGGGAACCTTCGCAGCCACCATCCAAAGCGAGGTCGGAGCAGAGATTACCGCAAAACGAAAACCCTTGCAACCCTTAGGAACCTCTCGGTGGTTGGCCGATAGCAGTGAGGCGTAGGTCACCTTGCAGGCCTTTCCTGAGGGTACCTTACACCTGCTCACCTTGCGTCTTGATGGGTTACGGGTGTGTGTGGATTGTAGTCAGGATGCTTGACTGCCATGCCGTGGGGTTTTTATCGTTCTGTGCGGTTGTCCCGTTCAGCGAGCATCGCCCGAGACTCCCTCCCTTCGGGTTTTTCGCACGCAAACGTCGTCATCGTCGTGAAGGATTTTTGCATAGTCCGTGAAAATCCCCTCGGCAAAAGTGATACCAGAATCGGGAGCGAACCACCAACAGCATTCCCTAACGCTCACCTCCCGCCATTGGCCGGACATCATCTTTTGGGACTCCGAGAGGTCGACACTGGTGAAGCCCTGAGCGGGCACTTCATAAAACCGACATTATGCAAATGAGTCACATGAGTGGTTGGTTGGTTAGTTTTGAGCGTAAGCAGGACCGCACTCGAGAGTTGACCATCATAGCGTGGCGTGCACATGCCCCACTGTGTATGTGTGCTGAAGGCTTTCGAAGCTGGTGCGAAATGAAGATGCCAGGAGCGGGACGCAGCGCGGGGATGTGTGATGTGCGAAACAGCACCCGGCCATCCCCCCACCAAAAGGGCACGAAGGGACAGGCGGGCGGACAAATATGCGAAATTCTAATGCACGATCATGAAGTTATAAGCTAAGGCATCGAGAGGCAGGAATAAATTACGGATTGGATTAAGTGGTTACGGGTGGCTGATCCGCTTTTTAGAAGACCCAAGCGTTTCGGAGAACTTCGGCCTGGGGCAGTACCCAAGTGCAGCAGCTATATTTTAAGGAGTTGCCTTTCGCCTCCTCCTCCCCCCCCACCGAATCGCTCTCTAGCGAGGTCGAAAGGCAAGGTTTGTAGCGTGGCACAATAGCAGGAAGCGAAGAACCTCTTCGGACGGGACTTTGGAGAGTAATTAGAACCGAAACTGCATTTATCTCGTCGTGGCCAGGACTTTTGATTTTGATTCCTTTGCTCCAACCCAACTGCTCCTTGCCGTTGCGTTCGGACGCATCGCACAAGTTTTTCTGGTTTTTCTGGTTTCGGTGGGTCGTTTTCACTGCCAGTACGGTTTGAGCCGTTTGGATCGGCCTGTGAATGACGACTAATCTATGACAGCTGAGAGAGCAACTTCTTATCCGTTCACATGTGACACAGCTGGTAGCAGTAGCAGCAGCAGCAGTAGTAGAAGGTCGTTATGGCTCCGATACGGGGCAGAATTTGATATTCTATTGTTCGGTTTCGGCAGATTTGCTGATTTGATTTCTTATTGATTGGCAGTAAAAACGGTCCAGTACTAATTGCGCACGATTGTTGAACCACGGGGTCATTTAGAAAGCATTGAGGTTCGAGTTTTTTAAGTTGGAGTGGTCAACTGGGAAGTACGATAACAAGCAACAGAGCAGTCTTCGGTAAATGTGGTCAGTAATTTTTAACTGTCAATTTGCATGTCGGAAACTAGATATGCGTTATTGCTAAATTGTACCAATTAATGGTTAAGTTTTATTCAGTAATGAATTGTTTAAAAACTATCGAAATAAATAAAATTATAATAAAAACTAACAAAAAAAATGAAAAAATAAATAAATAAATAAATAAATAAATAAATAAATAAATAAATAAATAAATAAAGAAATAAATAAATAAATAAATAAATAAATAAATTAATAAATAAATAAATAAATAAATAAATAAATAAATAAATAAATAAATAAATAAATAAATAAATAAATAAATAAATAAATAAATAAATAAATAAATAAATAAATAAATAAATAAATAAATAAATAAATAAATATATAAAAAAAATAAACCAATAAATAAATAAATAAATAAATGAATAACTAAATAAATAAATAATACATATAATATAAAATAAAAAAATACTATTTTTTGCAAAAAGCAAATAAAAAAAAATCCATATTAATATAAGAGGAAAATATTATGATTATGAAATGGAAAATCGAGCCTTTCAGAGAAATAAGAATCATATCATAGGCGTGTAGTGAACATAAAGCAATCAAACATGCTTATGTTCATTTAAACAATTCTTAGCTATACAAACAAATTTATCTGACTTGTAAAAATACTAACAGGATAATAGAGCCCAAAAGGGTTTCCTGTGGTTGGTCTGATGTTGTGTGCTGCGTTTCGGGAGTAAAAGTCACGTAAAAAGTCCCAAAAAAAGGAGGGGAAAGTCCTCACCATCGCTGTTGTGAGGTTTTGCTTGTGGCTACGACTTTCAGATAGTTTGAACGAGTTGGTTATATTTCAATGTTTAACCGATTCCGGGTATTTGTGAGTGTTTGTTTCATTCCCACACATACCCCCCCCCCCCAGGCTTTTATGATTCCTACGTACGGGGGAGGGATTTTTCCCACCACACCCGTTGCTTCAGCGCAACTGCCGGGGCAGCTGGTTGGGTTTTGTCCGCAGTTGTGTGGGACCGCTTTCGATGAGCCACGGTAAAGCCCGTGTTTCGTTTTTTTTGACCGCGCGTTTGCAAAAGAATAGCCTCTCCGGACGACGACGCCGCCGCACGGACAGTTGTGTGCAAAACGGTAAATTTTATTACTACCGCAGCGAAAGGACAAGCTTTTATCTTCAGAAAAGATAGATTATGTTGTTCTTTTACTTCTCCCGGCATGAGACAAACCAACCAACAAAACAAACTCGCGAACGTTCGGTTTTTTGTTTGCTTGATTTTCACCGTACGACTATTTCACATACGACGGTTTTACCTTATTGTGGTTTCTGTGTGTGACTCTGCCTTTTTTTTCGGGGGGTTTTTCATTCGCACACATGAAAGGTAGCACGGTTGGAAATGGTGTTCGAGGGTGTTTTTTTTTTGGCTGTTGGTTTGCTTTGCTGGAACCACTTGAAATCTTTTAAACCACGTGCAGAACGCGCACCGTTCCTTCCCAAGGGTGGGAAAGAATTCTTTCTTCTACACTTGCGTCCTTTATCGGTATGTGCGGGGGCTCATGGGATAACGAACCGTCCGGACGTAAATAGAACAAAAATGTTACAATAAATCATACCACATAAACGAATTCGTCTGTGTGTTTTGGTTGTAGTAATCCCATGCGGAAAAGGGAGACAGAGAGAGAGCCACCCCGACAGGATATCCTTCATTGCGGTGACAAAAGCTTTCGAAGCATAAAGGTGCTCGCCAAAGTGTCGTGTTGGATTGGTGTTTTATGTACACATTGGACGTGTGTGGTGTAAAATTGTAAGAAAGGGTGTTATAAGAACTAGGGCGCGATAGATATGCAGCGATAATAACCGCCAAGCAATGTTTGTGCAAGTGAGAATGGATGAAGGAATGAAGTGAATGAATTGCGCACAGAAATGTATGATTGTTTAAATGATGCAAACAAAAGCAATTGTTCGGGCATCGTTTGAGGGTTTTACCTGTTTGCATTTTGTTAGAATTAAACAATCCTCTACTGGACAATGTTCCTACTTTATAAACGAAAGAATTCATATATTATTTTCTGTCTTAACAGTGCGATTTGGTGCGACAACTTTAAGGATGAATGGGTGGAAGCTGTGATTGGAAAGCGATGGTTCCCCTGTTGTTATACTTTGCCATATTAAAAAGTATTTAAACATCACAGCACAAGACACCAGAAACCTTGTTAGCTGAGCAGCGAAACAAATCCGAAAAAGATTTTCCCCATCCCCACCAGGAGCTGCTCCATAATGGGAGGAGTCTTTGCCTTTCCTGCTCCATTTCAACCTCGAAACTGTTCGCTTGCCCATTGCCCCCCAAAGTTTCATTCAGCGCGCGTTCAGTGCTCCATGGTTTGCCAGTGTGTGTGTATGTGTGTGTGTGTGTGAGTTCCAACCAGGGCACTTGGAGGAAAGTGCGCCCACAAAACCCGGTGCCCGGTTTGATCCTCTTTTAATTGAAAATATTTATTTGCTCAAAAGCACATTTTTCGGTTGTGTATAGAAAGTGTATCCTTCATCCTTCGGTGGTTTCCATGATTTAAGCTCCCCCTCCGTCCCCGAAAATCGTGGTGGAAGGTGCCTGGAAATACAAGGTACAATATTTGAGAAAGGTTGAGCCCTCCGACAAGCTGACACTTTCCGTATTTTTGCTTCCAGCCAGCCAGCGGAAGCGATGTGCGAGTGTTTAATTGTGCTGCGGAAGCATCGAACGATCGTGGGGGGAGCAGGTTTTGGGAAGAAGATTTTCGGGATACATATATACTCGGGGGCACCAACAGCGCAGCACTCATCGGACAAACGCGCGAAAGGTCGAGTGGGGAGATGGGAAAGGACTTAATCCTCCTTTTCACCCTTGTCTCCCTTGTACCCCTAGATGGGGGATTTTCCTGTCCGTTCCCATTGCTCTGCTGTGTGATGCAACGCGTCTCATATTGTGCTCCCAAGCCAATGGTTTTTGGCCAGTTGGAAACATTTCATCATAATTTTTGTCTTGGATATTTCCCTCGAAAAACGCTAGACAAAACACCTGCCTTTGCTCGGCTTGCTATGCTCTCTGCTAGGTTTGAAAGAGACGCCGGCAAATGTGCTTAGGTTCGTTCAATTGTAAAACCCAACGTCATCGGTGGCTCCCGGTTTCGGTTCGGCCAGCTGATAAAGCTGTACAAGCACAAGTCGTTGAACCAATTGGATGGTACAAAAACCGGTAATTTGAAGCGTGAACAGCCCGCTTCCCTGGACCTTCGCTTTTGTGGAGATAGATGTGAGGAGTGAGAGAGAGAGAGAGAAAAAAAAACAGAACATATTAAAACCGACCTAAAGCATCAGGGAAATGTGCTGAAAATGCGTTGTGCTATTTTCTCATCTAAAACGCATTAAATGAAATATTTTGGATTTTTGTTTTTCAGCGCGCCCTCTCCGGTGGTTGGGATTTAGCTTTCCATCATAAGTTTATCTGGGTGATTGTGTGTGTGTGCGGTTTATTTTCTTTGTGACAGCATCCGAGGGGTGGTTTGCTTTACTTAACAGATAAACTTACGGCACGGTGATAAAGTAGACGTGACGCAAGTGAACGACCAGTCATCTGACGTTGTTAATTCGGGAGTGATGGTGGTTTGACTGCAAAGCGATCGGTAGTAACCCTCAGCGTGAAAATTCATTGCTCTCGTTTCAGGATTTGAATTTATGCTTCTGATAGTCGCTTATGCTTTTCATTCAATGCTTTCGTTGTTTATGTTCATTGATTAATTTTTAAAAGTTTTCCTTCCCATCGTCTTTTTGATCGAATATTAAGAGTTTGCAATTATAAACATGGAGTTTTTAATTTAATTTAATTTATTTTTTTAATATAGCTTCTTTATGTTTGACACAAACTTCATTGCATAATTTTTCATTATTCAGCTTCCCAAAAGCTTTTGTTTAAAAAAAGAGCCAATTTGTGATTTATTTGGCAATTTCATTCTTTTTTTAATAGTTTTCTTGTTATGCGCACTGCTTATTTTTGGTTCTTTATCCTTCTTTTTTTTCTTTGTCATATTTTGCGTTAGCTTCTTATATTACTTAATTAATTTTATTTTAGTCTTGCTTTTGTTATTGTTTCGCTCTTTCGGTTTATTTTGCTTATTGTTACCTTTTTTTGTTCGTTTTTTCTGTTTTCTATTTTATTTTTATTTAATTTTATTTTATCTTGTACTATTATTTAGGTTTTCTAATTTTATATTTATTTATCTGTATTTATGGTAATATTATAACAAAAAATAATGCTTACATAGCTTAAAATATTACAAATATTCTTAGGGACTATGAAACCTGGACCTGAGCCTAGACATATTGCAGAGATACATCAGGTTGAAGATCAAAACATATGGAATGATTTCAGTCGGCATAATAAGCATCTCTTTCAATGCTTAGTTAACGATAATTTAATGTTCCGAAATTTAATTGATTGCAATTTTTATGTTAAAAATGAAAGCTTCTACAATAGTTCTTGTTTCCAGATTTCGAACTTAAAGAATATTGCTCAAAAGACTCTCATGCATCGCATCCATCTTTGGCTGCATAAACATTTAGATTCCTTTCCATTCTTCCTAAAAACGATTAACTTCACGGTAGGCATTCGCTGATGCAGCGTAAAATAAAACGCTACCTAACGACCGGCTGATTTATGTTTGCGTACACACACTTTATTGTTGATTTGTCTCGCTTACGATTGTTGCTTTCCAATCGCGTGAAGAAGTAATGGTGACACCTTACATAAATATCACATTTGCGGTTAATCTACCCTAAAAATGGTACCAATTTCCACAATCGTTAATAACCTTTGCCGGAATGGTTCCTTCGACTCCGCCCCAAGTGCGTCCGTGACTCGTCGATCAGCAAATTTCAGCGCCAGCTTCACGCCACCCACCGGTATGCGGATGAGCTGCGATAGACTTTGATTCGGCGTTCCTATCTCTAGCCCGCTAAACTAATCCCTCTTTACTACCGACTACTTGCGGTGGCTGTGAACCACTCCAACCGGAACGGCGCGATAAGCCGTGCGTGAATCACGGGATGGAAAACCGGGTGGATCCTTGCCATGGGTGGGTATGGTTTGCGTGTGCGATCTTCAAAGGAAGTGTAGGCTTTTATCTGCAGTCTGCAGAACGTTTCTCCCGCGACGCTACGAGGCGGCCTGGTGCCGACCGGCGATGGAACGACAATTCGGTGGTGAATTATTTTATTGCGGATAACAAATTGTTTTACGGGCAAACGCGGAAGACACGCTACACGTCGCAGTGTCGCAATTTTGCACAAAACTGCAGACGTCGTACAAATGGGGAACGCGTTACAGTGCAGAGTCATAGACTTGAGCTTTGTGTTTTTTTTTGGTTGTTGCCCTGAAATATATGTGGTTGCTAGTTGTGCGAGGCATATGCGAGGAAAGGAGCAACAATTTGCTCTTTATTAGATCTGCTTCAAGCGGCAATGGTCCAGCGTAGTAGTGGGAGAAAATGAAAAAAAAAACCATTACAGTGAGTTGAAATGAAATTACAAATGGCTCCATTTTGCTCTTTACGAACGCACTTGTACGAGCCACTCGTCGAAGTCGGTTGGTTTGAAAGTGAGTTACTCAAACGAGCTTTACTGACTGATGGAGGTAAGAAAGACAGTCATCAAATTGCTTCATTAGTATCAAACCGTATTCTGTGTATGTTTATAAAGCTTCAACGGCATCCCTCTAACTTAATTTGGACCTACCAAGCCTCCTCTGTCCATGAGGACTACCTAAAACGGCTTTTTGGACAGGGTCGTCCGGTGTCATTCTCATGACGTGACCAAGGGCCCAGGCTGGCCTAATCCGCTGTATGACGGTAGGTTCGCCGTACAGCTCATAGAGCTCATCATTGTAGCGGCTCCTTCTGAGCCCTTCTGAGCATCTTCCTCTCGAACGCGGGTCAGAGGGTTTAGTCAGTTTTGGACAAAGTCCATGTCTCACAGGCGCAAGAAAGTATTAGAGCTGTACAAGTTCTATTTACTCCCAGCTTCGTTCAACTGAAAATTTTTCACTAAATCTACTTTACCAACAAATGTATTTATACTTTCGCAATTTTTTTTCGCAATCCTTCAAATCTGTGTTTAACAAAATAAAGTTAGTCAGAAAAATAAATGAATAATGAGAATTAACTGAAGGCAACTACAACTAATAGAAATTAATATCTTTATCCAGAACCTATCCAACCTTGGTTTAGTTAACTTGGTACATGTCAATGATACCAATTATGGTGATGAAAGATACGGACAGCCTGAAAACAAACATGGTTAATGAAGTATCGTATGCAGAATTGTAGCTGTATAGATAGAAGTAGGTTCTAAAACCGCTTCAAATTATTAGCAACGATCAAGCAACTCAGTATGGCGTGAGTAGTAAATTAATTAGGCAAAATGTTTGTTTCTTTTTGCATTAGTCGAAACACGATGGAATTACAAAGATTACTAAAGAAAATTTCATTTTTTATTTTTCAAACAAGGGGGGTTGTCAACGAAATATTACGTAATTAATTAATAATGGGTTATATTACGAAATTAATAATAATTAATGAGATTAATAGTAATTAAAAATAATTATCAATTACTTAATTAAAATTAATATTAATTACAAGGGAAAATTGTCAATTTTTGCGTTACGTAATAGTTGAATGAGCCCTTTTTTTGTCTGATTATATAATTAAATACAAACAGGATCTCCTATGATCAATTAAGCTCCAGCTTCAAAGCTTCAAAGCAAAGTGTTATCATGGAAATCAATCGCATATTTATCACTAGCCGTCCACTCAATAATGGGCTATGGGCGTCTCAACGGACGCTTGTTAATTAAAATCAAATCTCCTGCACTATTTATCACACGTAAAGTGCAAAAATATCGTAAACATCATGCACGGGCCTGCCTTGCATCATGTGCCCATGCCTCCGACATCAAGGGTGTCAAGTCAAGTGCCAATTCCAGCAGTGGGTTGCTTGTACACGCGCTTCCGGGGCTGGCCATACCGGCCACCCGTACAACCAGTGACATATCGCTGTAGAAGAATTTGTCTGAAACCGGCAGCTCCCAGGCTACGATGTTGAGGTGCAGCCAAGCATCAACGAGTTCACCCTGTTTCCCGACCAGTGAGTTCGCTAGTTGCTAGTGGCTTTTGACTTGCCTTGTGCTGCCGGTGCTGCCGATGCGGTTGCATCCGATGCTTATGAATATGCGAAACCACAAAGCTCTCCGCGAACGAGCTACTTCCACCCCGGGGTCAAGTGTTGTATGCTGTGTGTGTATCGTGATCGTGGTGGGCTTAGCGATGGCTATAGGCGCGCCACCGTCTACACCGACGGCAGGTTTACACGCTTCCGTTGGCCGGTACGCATGGATGAAAGGTTAAAATCAGAACGATTGCCGTCCGACGAGGGTAGCGTTGTGCACCGCAGTAATAAAATCCTGCTCACGTACCACGTGTGTGTCTTCCACGTTTGGTGAACGTTCCCGCGCACAATGCGAATCCCGCGAAAAACAACGTAACAGAGCAGGCCGTGCCACGGTGACGGATGGTTGTGGCTGTAAGTTTCACCTGCGTGTGCGGTTTCGCTGTAAGACCGTACACACTTCCCGGGCGGGGGTCCGTGGTGCATTTGCTGCAAAACCCGGCAATAGGGGAGTTTACATTTTTCATTCTACTGGGCACCTTCAGGCCGATGTTCACACCTGGCGTGCTGGCACGAGTTGCAACATTGACGCATGGCCCGGGATGGCTGGGATGGCTTTAATTAGCCGACCCGAAACGTTCGCAGCGCACAACTATTATTATGCGTTATGATAGCAAAATGTCTGTGCCCGAGCTTCTATTATGGTTTGAGGTGTTAAATATGCTTGCCGATGGGATACAGCACACATGCCAGTGGCTTTTTATTATAATCGTGTAAGAGCAGTACTTGAAATGCTTATAGAAGAATCAAGGTCTAAAGAATAGAGGTTGTGTGTCGCGCTGTACGGCAGATTTAAATTTGCACCGCTGTTGCTCTACTGGCTGTCAAAAATATAAGCTCAGGGACTTGTACACAAGCTGGTTGAATGTAAGCTTCCTGCCTACATGGTCATGATGATCAACAACTATCTAAGCTCCGGATGGAGAGTGGTTTTCACTCTATTTTTATTCGACAAAGCCCCAGCGGATGTTTCTCAAGAGCACCTTCATTATCGTGTCTTTGGAAAAGTAATCATGACACTTGTGTCATAAATAAAAATGTGTAAATAAATAAATAAATAAACAAATAAATAAATAAATAAATAAATAAATAAATAAATAAATAAATAAATAAATAAATAAATAAATAAATAAATAAATAAATAAATAAATAAATAAATAAATAAATAAATAAATAAATAAATAAATAAATAAATAAATAAATAAATAAATAAATAAATAAATAAATAAATAAATAAATAAATAAATAAATAAATAAATATATAAATAAATAAATAAATAAATAAATAAATAAATAAATAAATAAATAAATAAATAAATAAATAAATAAATAAATAAATAAATAAATAAATAAATAAATAAATAAATAAATAAATAAATAAATAAATAAATAAATAAATAAATAAATAAATAAATAAATAAATAAAGCATGTTTCAATCCTCTCTATTTACAATTTTAAAACCCATACCATTTTTATTGAGATTAAATAAACGCATTCATTCAGTATTAGTTGATCTCTCTTCCGCCGTGTGGATTATTCTAAAAATAAGAAATCAGCATTAAATACCCTACTAATTTAATATACTGTGTACTGTACTTTAATACTGTTACTTATTGGAGAATATAATGTAAGAAATAAAACAAATATGTTGATGTTTACGTAGAGAAGAAACAATAAGTAAAAGACACTTTTCTTACAAAGGTAAATATGCTTAACACATTGGGCACATTCTTAAAAAAAAACCATTAAAAATACCGTTTTAACGTTTATTAATGGTCACTTTCTGAATGATTTCGAAGACCCGGATAAAAAATTTATATATTTTTCAGTAGATGAGTACAGGCAGTCCCCGAAATACGCTATTATAGCGGACCGCTATAACCCTGGAAAAATCCGCGTAACTCGAATTTCCGCGTAAGTCGCATCCTGGTGCAATTTCGTTTATACCTCAAAGTCACAGAGTCGACTTCCTTCTCTGCACTTAATTTATTCATCGAATCAGGCGATTTTTTAGAAAAATTACATTAAAATAAATTAGAAAGAAATGTTTTATAAGACAAAAAAGGTATTTTGGACCTGTTTTTCACCTTTTTGTTTAAATTTTGAGTTATAAACTGTAAAATTTTTAAAAACCGCGTATCTCCGAATCCGCGTAGGAACTGAAGAACTGCGTATCTCCGGAACTGCCTGTAGATGTTTAAAAGACAACTATGAAGGATTTGTTTATAATCAGTGTTTTAACATGTATAATGAATCTGATTAAAATGAAGCGTTACAAACAAAATGACTGGTCCGGTAGTTCGAAAAAAATGCCCCAAAGGTATGCAATACGCATTTAAAAACTGATTCTTTCCTTATGTAACGATATTGCTTGTTAACTGTTGTGGGGATACTAGAACACAATTGCCTCCATTGAAATTTAAACCCATTCCCATTCGATTTTAAGTGTTTCGACGCTGTTTCGACGAACGATGCATGAAGTCATCATTTTACCCGCAACCACAATGTCCTCTCGTGAACGGTTAAATGATGAAACGTAACCAAGAATTAATAATGCTTCAAAACATTGGTACGGATTGATCGGTCTGTCTGTCACGGTTTGGCAGGCACAATGTCAGCCACATGCTACCGCAAGATATTGCCACTTGAATTTTTCTTTGATGTCGATGCCGGCACAAATCGTACCAGGGTGCCGGAAAACCCCCTCCGGAAAGCCGAATAATTGACCATTCATTTCTAACCATTTTGCACAAGGTGCATAATGACACGATCCAAGATGATTGCAGTAATTACACATCCTGTCCAGCAGTAGCGTTGCGAGTGCTTTGCAGCCAAACAAAGGCAAACGGGGATGCGAAGTTGTGAGGTGCCCGGGGGTTGTGTATTAAAGTGAAGAAAATGGTGTCCGGGTGCTTTTCCGAAATCCTCAGCCGAGAGCGGTGAAAGGGAGTGAGTGCGTGTGATTGGCTTTAGCGCATTGCAAGCCGTACCTGGTCGGCACTCTAGTCTCTAGTGTGGACATGCTTAAATTTCAGGAAGTAAGCTTGAAGAAGTTTTCTCGCTTCCTTCCCGTTTGCCTTTTTGCGGGCGAAGAACCATCACATGGCGTCACGCATTCCATTCCTACTGCCGCGTCTCGAGGTGGTTTTGATCGAGTTGCTTTCGGGTTCGTTAGCTACTTGCCAGCCAGCATCATCGTTGTAGCCGGTGGACAGACATGGCGGCAAAGCAGCCTCTGAAAGAGAGCAAGAAAGCGAGAAAGAGAGAGACAGTTACAGCAACGGGAGACCAAATGTAATTAAAATTGAATCCTAGCTCTTAACGTTTAATCTGTACCGAAACGAATCAACCCAACCGCAGCAGGACCAAACGGGCCACACGGGGTGGCATTGAGCTTCGCTACCATCGTTCCATCGATCCTGGTGGTCCACATACCCAGAAGCAACCCAGCATTAGCAGCTCGTCCCTCGTCCCTTTTTCGGGCGTGGAGTTGGATTGGAAGAAACTCACAATGTGTGTCATTAAAATGGAAATGGAAACATATTTAATTTCCCAGTCCCATTATGTGTTATTACTTCTTAAATAGTTTTATTGTTGTGGTGTGGCTTTCTCGGTGCTCTGGGTAAGCATGCAAATCTGAGAACTTTGTCTCAGCGTACCGTGTTTTATGTCTTCCCTGCTTGTGGTTGGTGCATGTGTGTCTGGGGAGGGAGGCTGGAGGATAGAAAAAGCTCCTTTGACAACCGTTAGCTCTAAGTTTGCTGATGGTGGAGGGCTGTTTTTGAAGAGCATTATCTCAAGTGTACCACGGGAACAAAGACGATTGAAGCGATTTTTCCGTTGCGTTACGTTGCTCGAAAGGGAATACAAATGTTGCGCTGTGAATAATAATGTACCCGCTTATGAATGTCCTCGATTGGTTTCGTTTGATGAGGAAAGTATGATTTAATTGTGCACATGAGAAGAGGTTGAAATAGAGCTAAAAACACACGACAAGAAAGTGTACGAGAGCTACTTGAAATCTCATACGACAGCACAAACCTTCAAGTTTCTCAGTAAGCTCCGATTGGCTGCGCTTACAAAAAGCAGCAGTGTTTAGCTACTTTTGCAATTGATTTTAAAGTCCTCCGGGGGATGCTGCGCTCTCGGCGGCGGTGGTGGTAATGTTTGTGGAAATTTACATGTCGAACCCGGCAGGGTACCACCCTGCCATAACTCTGTTGGTCTCTGCTCGGGTCGTTATGGATGGAAAGTTTTCGGGTGCCATAAATTATACTGCTGATCTCTACCCAAATCAACCGGTCACTGGCGAATGGAGTTAGAGTCGTTTTGAGGGGGGGATGAACACAGCTGCAGCAGCCCAGTGGCCCTCCCTGCCAACAGTGTGTGTGTGTGTGTGTGTATGGCGCATTTTCTTCGGCGCATACCTCTTCAAAGGCAATTATGGTGGTGATGTTGGTGAGAGTTTGAAAATGGTATGGTTCAACTCACAAAACAACTGGCCTGCTCAAAATGATTTCCATGTCCACCCCGGCAGGCAGGCACAATCCCTCTTTCCCGTGGTACGTTGCCATGATAAAACATCCTCAATCACAATCAGAATTATCGGAAGAAGTTTCGGTATACGGGGGCGCCTTCCGACTTGTGGGAAAGATCTCTCCACCACCACCCTCCCCCCGGGGTCGAGTCTAATTTTCCGTACCGCCTGATGATGATTTTATTTCTTGTCAGTTTGTTGGTCAACTTTCACGTGAATGTGTATGCGCCTGTGTGTGTGTGTACGGCTCGGAATGAACCACATGCATACAAACGACTCAAAAACACGGTTTTGCATACGATACGGTCAGTTTGGTGAATCTAATCACTTCTCTGCTCGTGATCGTTGACCATTTTCGTCTCGAATTTTTGCTGAGCTGAGAAGCTGAGCCCGCATTATACAGGGGCATTGCGGCCCGGTGGCAGTGTTTAATGGCTAGCGCAAAACGTTACGTCTGGTTGACAGGAGTCATGTGCAGACTCCTGTGATGCTGCATAATTGGTGCTTTGCTAAAGTTTCTAGCGTCGTTGTGACTACTGTTGGTCAAAGATAGTAAAGTTTTCCCCGAAAAACTTGCAATCAAAACTTGAGTGAAGCAGACAAATCAGCAGGGTTTCTACTGCTGTTTTCTGCTAATTTAAATAGTTTACAAATGGCCGTTTTATTGGAGAGTTGATCGCTATTTATTATGTACTGTACACCAACAGCAAACGATGGAACAGCAGTCAGTGTCCGCTGATGTAGTCAATTGTGATCGCTCTGTGCTAACCGTGTACAACCATCTCGCAGCACTGTCATGCCGACATGGTCTGGTCTCGGGGCCGTAATTCCACGTGCTCGGACTGCGTTCGGATACGTTGAAGATTTATCACTACGGGCAGTAAAGCGGGAGTGACAGATATTTATATATCGACCCTTTTGGATGCTTAACATTCTTCGCAGGCCTACTCGGACGGGACGTGAAGTCTCGGTGAGATCTGCACCATAATCACTACGCGCGGTATAGATTCGCGGTGAGTGGCAGCATCCGAGTGGCCTTCAGACATGCCACATGCGACGGGACCGACAATCGTACCGATGTTTCTTCGTACATCAAAGTGTCATTCGCTGCTGGGCGTTCCGTGGCCGTGTAGCGATTTTCGGTCGTGTGAATGCCTCAGCTGCAATGCCGTGACAGGTCGCTGTCTTGCAGCGTGAATTGAAATGTTGTTCATGGTTTAATGAATCCGGAGCATGGAGGCACGATGAATTGGTTTGTGGTTGGAAGGATGAACTTTTAGATAATGTTAGAGTTTATGTAAAGTTTTTACTATTTCAAAATTATTCATTAGGTGCAGGGCCACCAAAGCTGACATTAGGAGCTGACAAAATGCTGACAAATTTGTCAAAACGGAGCTTTTGTCACATTTTATTGAGCTTTTGTCAAATTTCGTTTTGTAGAAAATCCACGACAAAAAAGTTGACATTCTTCCAAAAATCCTGACAAAATTTTGCACCGCTTGCTTAATGTTATTAAGTAATATTAATTTTATAATATTATTCTTTATCAAAAAATTATATTTTATTTTGCATTTAAAGTACATAAGCTTGATTTTTAAATGAACTATAGCTTATATTTTATCATTATTCCGCAAATCTCTAGCCATTTGTGTAAAAAATAAAAATTTGAAATCATTTATTTTTTTTGGTAACAACTGTCGAAAGCTACTTCGATCATGTGGATACCCTGGCAGCACAATTGTACTAATAGTGTACCGGTTAGGGCAATTGCAATTGTACGATTAGGGGTACGAAGAAGAAGATCTATTCGTACAATTCAGATTGACAGCTCTGATGCTTCCCCCAAGGTTCTCCCAATAATTATTATTTCTCAATATTAATGAAAATAATTTGTTTTCGTTTGTTTTGTTCATTATTTTATTTCACTACAATGTTTTTATATCACAATACATATCCGCACAATCTTTAAAATAATTCTAGTCAGGCATTCTGACCGAAACTGGAACACACGATCGGAACATTCTATCACGACGAACGTAGGATGATATTCGTACAATTGTGCCGCCAGGGTAGGATATTCTTGTCAATTTATTTTGTCAAAGAGTACAATTGTGTGCGCGGCAACGGTATAGTGATTTTTGCGCAGTTGACAAGCTGATTTCTTCGTTACTTGACAAATTTGTCAGCATTATTTTGTCAACTCTCGTGGCCCTGCACCTGCTTAAACTATAACATACTTTCATTGCAAACCTGCAAATGCAATTTAATACCCTAAAGAAAATGTTCGTTTCCTACCAGTTCTGGTAGCAAGTTTTGCCGCTCCTTCGCCGTTTGGTGTACGAAACAATGCAAAACTAATTAATATCACTATCATACAATGCGAGTATGTAAACCATTTCAACCCTCACATATGCAAGTCGGTTAGTTTTTGGAGCTTCACTGAAAATGAGCAACGGGAAACCTTTGCGAGCATATGACGGTTCTTCCGGCCGGTGTATGCAATTGTAGTGCACTCTTCTAGCTGCAGGCGTTCATTCTTCTCTCCGCAAGCCCCACAAGGTATGTGCGAACGCGTAATGTAAATGTGGTAATTGAATTCATTTAATTTCCTTCGTGCAACGCCTGAGAAACATGAGTACAATTGCCGCAAAAGTATCGCCCGGGTAGCAGTTGTTGCTGCTTAACTTTGACGTACACGTTGCAAATTCTCGCATCAGCAGTCCAGCAGTTGTGAAGGGATTGTGTGCGGAGATGCAAAAAACCCGCTTGCAACTCACAGCTCACAGTTTCACACAAGTACTTTTCAAATTGTGGCAGCGTTTGTAACAAAATGAGTAAAAAAAAAAGCACACACATCTTCCACATGTAACATGATGCGGAGAACAATTGGGAGTGTTATTTTTGACAGACAAATGAATCAAAAGCCGGGTTCCGACTTTACCGACCGCCAGCCCCCTCCCGGTACAAATAGGTGTTTTGTGTGCTTTATGGTTGCTTTTATGCGATGCAACACCATTACCCATCAGTCGGTGTGCATCGTGTAGCGTTCGTGTTTGAATCATGCACACGGCATTCTAGCTGACTGATATGATGCATTTCGTAATGATCATTATGATATGTCAGTGTGAAACGTTCATTTGGGAGAGAGGGGTTTCACTTCCGGAACGGGGCGGGCCACAATCTCAATCCGGTGAAGATATTTTATGATGAGTAGCTATGTTTTCCGGGAAAAATGTTTGCCACATTCTGGAAAGGACAAAAAAAACTGTTTTCTAGAACGGAATTTCTCAGAAACAGCACCACGACACACGGCAGAGGACGATGAATTTTTAACCATCGCAAATGATGCGCGAAGATGCGCCGAAGATGGTGGGAAAATAAATTAAGTCAAAAGTTGATGTTGATTTGTCCAACTCTCAATGGGGGTTAGGTTTGTCGGTGCATGCAAACGATCATCATCACACAGGATATGCCACATTTATCAAAATCCTGGCCCAGGCGGGCAAATGCATTTGTGAAAATCATGAGGTAAAGGAGACTCCCTTATCATCCCTACCGGTCCATCCAGATACGTGCCGGCAAACCGCAACGCCACAAATATAACTCCGTCCTCCGTTTGCTCGTCGAAATGACTCACGGCTCGTTTTCCGGGTGTCGCTGCGTTTCCTTTTCCCGAGTTTCGGTCCGCGCTGTGGAGGAGGAGGCCATTTGAGTGGGGGGTTTGGGGAACCGGGAATTGCAATAGAGTGAAATGAGCTTTCCAGCTCTTATGAATTCTGTCGCGACGAAAGTCGTCCGGGGTTTGCCATTTGCGTTGACAAACCCTTCGTTGTTAACCTTTTTTTTAACCCTTGTGCCCTGGTCGGGGCGAGGTTTGCGATAAACTATAAACAACAAACAGTGAGTGGAACGAAATTAGAAAACACCCGAAAGTTTCTCCACCGGTCCTTGTGGATCGAGCGATGCGCTGTTTGTTAAACATAATTTCGTTTCAAAACGAAGACAAATAGACGCGTAGTGGTGGATGGTTTTTTTT
This sequence comes from Anopheles moucheti, assembly GCF_943734755.1. NCBI lineage: Eukaryota > Metazoa > Arthropoda > Insecta > Diptera > Culicidae > Anopheles > Anopheles moucheti. Next base: position 54,099,757 of record NC_069141.1, read on the forward strand.
TTTGCTAGCGGGCTATACAGTGCTTGGAAGTTGGTTGGTGGGGAATCAAAGCTTAAGTGCAGGCATATCATGGTTGTCTGAAGTGAAGGTTAGGAATCGGAGTCAAAACTGGAATTTCAAGAACCTTTATGTTTTATGTCTTCCTTATTTGCCTACTAAAGAAGGCTTCTTTTTGCTCGTCGAAAGATGCCTGATGCCCTGATTGACGAGCGGAAGCGATTGACAGTTATTCAACCATTTAATCGTCTTTGTGATTTAAAGCAAACTGTTTTGTGAACAACCAGATCTCAACTCAGGTCTCCAAGTCTTTAAAGTCTGCATCTCATTGTGTGTGAAGCCTGTTGTCGATGTTAATTTTTGCATTAAATGCATTTTCCTAACCACACCCGGGGCCTAACCATCGGTCCGGCCTGTCCGACCCCGTACCAGGTTGACCACAGAGCGTAGTTAAACGAATAAATTTTCACCACAACTCTGAACAACTCCACAATTTTCTGGTCAATCCTCGTCCCCCACATCATCCGGACCCGGCTCTTCCACCCGGGCAGAGGATTCATCGTGGAAGATTGTGTCTCGCATCTCCACTGCCTCAGAAACAGCAAGCTCGAGACAGCAAACGGGAAGTTTGCCTACCTCTCCTCAGTTTCCCCGGCTCAGGCAAACCCCCCGTGTAGGATGTAGTCTTGAAAATTAGTAGCGAGCTTGCACTTCGCAACACAACACAGCCAACCGGGATGGGTTTGAGTGAGCAATTTACACTCCGCCGAAAGGGTGTTCCGTCTGAGGGTGCAGGATTCACCTCAAGATTTATTATCGTCTAAATATTAAATTCTAAATACTTTGGACGTTCAACAAGGGAGCAAGAAAATGGGGCTGAATCCATGTTTGAAATCGAGACAATCTGAGATTCCATGTTTGCAAGCTTGTATGAGAAAGCCTCCCCTCGTTTCGATGGGTGCCAGTGTTGCCAGCTCACCGAGCACACGGTGCAACCTTCCTGCACGCCGTGGAAAATTGTGCTGCCCCCTTGTGTGCTGTAGGCAAAAGTGCCGACAATGCTGTTCCTGTCTTTCGGCCATCTCCGGTAATTAATTGTACTTTGTACAGTTTTTGGGGACCGAGTTGGGGTTATGGCCGAGCGAGAGCTGGTCGCTTAAATGCTCGCTCCATTCGCCACAGGAAACGCTTGCTGCAGATCACCCAAAAATCCAAACACTTCAAACAGCTGCACGTCGTTGCACGCAGCTGCAGAAACAGGCAATTCCCGTAGTTTTTTTTTCTGCTCCGCTTAACGCAGAAGGAGAAGTAAAATATTATTAAATGTACATCGTTCGACTGAACTTATCCACTTGCGACGAAATCGAATTGCGAATCATTTGCCAATGCAGCACCGTTCGGTTCTCGATAGTGCTCCACCAAGCGCCAAGCGCTCTCGTTTGGACATCATTATCTGTGCTAAGTGCTAGTGCAGCACGTTGAAGTTGAGCGGCGAACTAAAATGCCATTAGAGCCTGTCGATTGTCGCCCAACGGCCCCAAACGCATCTTGCGCGGGAGGGGGCGTTTTGTGTGAGTCCGCGAATAATACGTGCGACGTGGATCCGGTGGAAAACCAAGGTGTGGTGTGTATTAGCAAGTCTACAACTACATCAATTGTCACTTTGTGAGCTCATTTGTGGCCATTTGGCTGGATCCTCGGGTCGACCGGGAGGACCCAATAGTGGGACCCTCTGTGAAGGCGAAAGCTTTCGCTAGGGTGTGCGTGTGTGATGCGACAGCGTCCATATTCCGATGCGGAGTGGAATTAATTTTCTCACATCCTAATTAATCACATGAAATGTGCTGAATCGGGTGACATGCATAAGTCATGATGCCGTCGCGTTTCGTCGTGCTAGAAGTTCATCGAGAACCTCATCGCTCTTCCTTCCCCCCCAGGCTACCAGAGTGCCCACCCCCAAAAACGCAGTTTCGGTTGCATCACGTACAGCGCGTGGGGATTGATTTTCTCCCCCACCTGCAAAACGGGAAGCCAAGCAATGCCGAGCAAGCCAACCAGGGCAAGTGGTCGTCGATTGAGTGCCAATTGAAATTTTAAATGGCTTCGGTTGGCGTGGAAGCTTTAGTGCATCCCTGTGTTGGCCTTCGCACTTTTGGGAGGCCCAGAAGTGTGTTATGAGGGCGCTTACGCGTTATCCCAACGGTGTGTCCGGAGTGGGAGTGATGGGTTTCAACCCACCTTTCTCCCACGGGGAGCCCCTGAGCCAGGAAGCTAATTAGCGATTGGTCAGTTAATTGATTTCGAGAAGCGAGGTTGTGACAGCTGAAATGAGTTATTTCGTTACAGCGAAGAAATAAACCGTTCGAAATCATCATAAAAAAAACAACTATTTCTTGTTAAGAATATGAAGGAATATATTAAATTATTAAGAAATAATAGTGTTTAATTACAAAAAATATTCTTAAAAAAACTTAGCTAATCCTGATTGGTGAAAGAAACCGATCCTTTATCGCGCGATCTCGATCGTGCTCCATCAATCAATCAGCGGTCGGAATTTTTCTCACTAATTGTAGCACATTAATAAGCATAATGCTATCGGACAATTGGAGACCACTTTACCATTCACGACTTCATCATTATTGTTGACCGTACCACTCGCGACCGTTCTTTTAGCTGTGTGGGGAGGGATTTTGTGTCCAAGGTTTGATTGCCCATTTTCCTCCCATTTACATTTCGCCGTTGGATCGCATGCCGCCGATAAACATCAGCCACCGAAGGGTGAACTTCACCGTTCGGAGATTGCAGCCTTACCACCACCACCACGCGCACACGTACACTAGCACACTGTCACGACACAGCTGGAGCTTCCTTTATTGATTAGTCGGTACTTTTCGAATCGGATCGATCGGTGAGCAACTGTTTCGTTTTGGGGGATGGAAATAGATCGCTCCTCGCAGGGATGAGTTGCGTTCGCTTAATGATTGCATTCGCTGCGTTGGTCGGATTTCGCTTATCAATGTCACAGTTGCACAGCAGGCTACCGCGCGCTGTGGGCATCGGTATTAGTTGCATGTTATGTCCACCCCGCCCTCGGTCCGTGTCTTGTGTTTGCGGGATACGTCCGGACGCCATGTCAGGCATCCTGCTGCGTGGAACGTACTCGGTTGTTTGGTATCGAGCGCATGTTTGTAGACAGCGGCTATCGGACTTCGGGGTGCCCGATAATGGGAAAACCCGTGTGCCGTAATTATATGTGCCTGGTAGCAAATAGTGACGGTAATTATGCGATGCAATATTGACAATCTATCAAAAACGGGGGGTGATTAGTGAGGTTGCTGTGCTGTGCTAGCGCATTGTGAGTGGAATCCTACGCCGCTTTGGCGATACGTGCTAAATGACGGTGTAACCATTAGATAGCGAGTCAATGAAAATACATGCGTCTTTTAGTAGTCTGGTTTTAATCTAGTTTGCTGAAAAATAGTAGTTTTAAAAAAATCCTTTTTCGCTAATACGTTAATCTTTCACATTTAGAAGACATTTTTATGTGGCGTCGTGAATTTCTGTTAATAATTGCACCTTAAAATCGTATGAGACAACTGTGAAGGAATATTTAGTATATTTTTAACGTTTCAACTTATTGCTCAAACTTCAGAAATTAATGCGACCTAGAGGTGTAGATAATTTATTAGAGAATTTTCTATATTCGATCCAGTATTTGGTGATATGCGTTGTTTTTCGAAAAGCGTGAGAATTATCGAATAAATTGTTCCAGAATATATAATTATGTTATTTATTCTAACGTTTTTTAATTTTTATACTAAACTAACCTATCTAACCTAATTAACCTAACTAATCTATCTTTAATAAATGTCTGAATCAAACGTCCTGTCAATCGAGAAGAACGATTGTGTCGCCTGCCGCTTCCGTTGTTAGCCTTTGCTGCCACTAGAACGCTCCTCATCTTTACATGTTAAACCAGTGATAACGCTACAGGGTAGCTTCACATATCTTATACCACATGATTATATATTGTCCAAAGTTATATGCAATAACTGGAAAATGAAAAAAAGCACCTTAATTTTGTATTTTTATCCTTCATATCCCATTAGAAACTGTTCATTAGTGTAAATTTCATACATTTTCTAAATGTTTCTTACCAAAATGTGCAACTGGTTGTCATTAGCAAATCACATTTCCTATCGCACTGTTCTCCTTGCATTAAATGGAAGATTCTGTAATCTTGTAAGACTTAGATCACATTTCACTGTAAGCGTTTAAATCTGTTCAATATGCCGTGCGTCATGACCATTTGTATTCAGCTTAGCTTAGCCAATGTATTCTGATTGCTCATGCACGTTTATTTCATGAATCAGCAGGTTCGTTTGAAGCGATTTGAATGGTGAAAGTGCTTCGATCAACTTCAATTACCTTCACTCATCCTGATCTCATTATCTCACCACCACCACCAGAAGAATGGGCGTGGAATGGGTTTTTACGTTTCGTCTTCGAATGATACAACGGTACAATTGATATTTACACCTACTTCAGCAATTTCAGCACTACCCCCCTGCAATTGGTTCGGTCTTTTCACGAGTCGATGAAAAGCATCCGTCAGACGTTTAATCTTACACGTGAAAGGTGGCACGACTGGAGAATGTCTGCCCGTGGGCCGGTGGCTTCCAGTGGGAACAGTGTGCCATTTAACCATATGACAATCCGAAGTGAAAGAACCATTGAAGGTAATGATGGCAATCGGTATCAGCAGTACATTCATTTTGGGATACTTTCAATCGTTAAAGTTAACAATCCCGAACGGTTCGGGAGGAGACCTCGCATGAATGGGAATCGCACGCACGCAATCGTATGTGTGATGGGGGCTGTATAAGTCAGATTCGGTACGTTGTTAGGAATTCCGTTGAAATGTACTATAACTCAGAATGGTTTCATAGTTTTTTTTATCGCTCCTACTACGTGGAATGTTTTAAAGCGCAGCATGCTACAGTTAAAGGTGAACTGGTGAATAGGGTGACTACCAGCTTTAACTACCGTAATGACTCACCATTAACTATCTACCAGGAATCGGAGCATCAGAACAATCCAACCCCCCCTATTGTAAGCAGTTTAATCACAGGCCCACGGAACGCATTGATTGTTGGTCACTTCTGAGAAATGTTGTTGTCGGTAGAAAATGCTCTCAAGTGTCGAGATCTCCCTGGGCAGCAATCACGCATCACGTGGGGTATGTAGTAGTACAAGTCGCACACACTCGTCCAGTTCAAACAAAACATCATTATCCTTAACACAATTCGCACCACCGTCAAGAGGAGGATCTATTCTTGCTCATCTCAGCTTAGTGTGCCGCCACCCAGGAGGCAATTCAAAACGCTGGAAGCATTCAAACACCTCCAAGCTGCTGCTTTTTTTCCCCTTCTTTGGGTGCGTGCTATTGGGTTGCTCCTATTCCATCATACAGCTCACAGCTATGCTTGTTGTGGATGATGGCGCGGACGACAGCTAATGGTCCCATGCGAATGGTGTTCTAACCGTTCTCGAGTGTGTGAACGTGAACTGATAGTGAACGATTTTTTGATGCTCCTGGGAAACTTTCACTTTGAAGAGGGTTGGGAAAACGATGGACGATGGAAACGAGGAGGACGAGGAGGGTTTAGGTATACATATCTATTTTTTTTTTATTTCCATTTTTCTTCTCGGACTCGGAATGACTTTTACACCCAACTGGACTGGGATGAAGCTTGCCCGTCCCCAGCCAGAGCAATGATTACGACGTTTATCATCAAAGGCATAACAATAAAATCGTACAAAATGATCGCCTTCTTACTCCATTTCCTTCAACGGACTGTCCCTCTCTCGCGGTCCACTTCCTGCTGGTGCTGGAAGGCGAGGGCCATCATTCAGCAGCGCACGTTCGAGGCTGGCAATAGGGTGATAGAAATTATGAGAAAACGTAGGATAGAAACTGAAAGCCATGCTCAAGAACTGGCCCCTCGGTTTTTACACGTTTCGACGAAGAGTACTTATGTCCTTTTGCCTTTAAGAACTGCCGGTCGGAGGAGAAAAAAAAATGGGAACGAACGAACGGCTATCAGTGGCCACTGGAGGACACCGATGGGGGATACGCAACGATTACCGAGCGACGAATGACCACTTCTGCTGACGTAGATCGGAAAAAGTAATCTCACTGGTTGAAGAGATTCCCCTCACTGACGGGTTCCCTCGTCCCCTATATATATATCCCCGGTGCTTCGAAGCTGTGGTTAGAATTCCAACCGACGCACAGATGCTGCACAGACGGGACAGATGGAAACGATTCCTAACGAGGCCCATCTCGATAAGAATCCGAGAGTGATTTATCTCCGAAGACAATGGGAGACAAACTGGTTCCTTTTTGGTCACTGTTGGACGGTATGGTGAGGGGGGGGGGACTTCATCACCCAATCTCCCCCCCCCTCCCTCTGCCACACAAACACACACATGCATCCCACGTGTGTGTGTGTGTGTGTGTGTATGTTCAACTTCAACTGGTTTAACAATAAAGCAATGTATAAGGCGGTAGGAGGTTACTCTTATTAAAACTTCTAGCCGCATCAAGCTGTGGAAAGGACCTTGAAGGACAGTTCTGTGGTTTTTTTTCTCATCACTCTGGAACGCTGAGTTGCTGTATGTATCGGTAGACTAAAGCTTTGGGAGTTGAGGAGTTGGGGTGTAAAGTAAACTGGCTCCACTTTTGTGGAGTCTCATAACGTCCAATTATGATGCTAAACTTCTCAAGTATATTATTTCATATCTGTCACTTAAATATGTGGTACCTCGGGCGACAGTCCAGCTTTAAGGGTAGGATGGCCGAACGCCATCCACATTTATGCGTGTCAAAGAGCATCCTGTGACGTGCCGTTCACCCAACCAAACACACGGTACGTGGCGCCTCGCCGAACCTGCTAGTGGACACCAGCTGTTACAGCCAGGTCCAGGATTATGGGTTTGGCCGTATTGTCGTTTAAGCAATGTTTAACTTCCTGTCCGTGCCGTATGAAAATGGGGTGTATGAAATATGAGCTCGAGCTTGTCCGTTGATATAGTGGTACAGGCGCATACCGCTCCTCGGCGTACGACATTCAAACCGGGCCGATGCATGCTATTAGCAAAATGGGAAAAGCTATCGACTAATTGCACCCAAACGATTTGTGGGAAATCTGGTGACAAAAAATCATAGATTACACCTTAAAAAGTTCGAAATTGTTTCAGAAGGGTGCTAACTTAATTTAGACTGCTTTTCTTCGCTGCCAATAAAGAAGCATCACGGATGGGACTGGCTGTGGATGAGCCCCATAATCATGACACGAGTGAACGAGTTTTCACTAATAGAAAATGAGTTCTTTTGTGTCGGATCTGTAATGTGGTACACACAATAGTAACAAAAAAAATGAGTATGAGTTTTCCCCCGTTTGCGAGAAAGCGGAAAATGAGCGGAGACAGAAAAAAAGTCTCACAACCTCAACCTGCCACAACCTGCCCTTCAAAGGATTAATACCACCTTACAAAGTATTACCGCACAAACAAAAAACCCCCATCCCCATCAGCGCCTGGAAGTATGCTCATTGCCATTTCCCAACACAATGGGCCTATTGTTGTTACTATGGCCTTTTGCATTCGGTGCTTTTCGTTGATAATTTTGTGTGTGCTTTTTTCCGTTTTCTTTTTCGGGTGCCCTCTGGTAGCTTGTTCTTATGTGTTTTGGGGCACACACACACACACATATTTGCCGCTTTACGCCCGTTTTATGATACCGTTTCCAGTGTGTGCCCATACAGTGGGAGATAGAGAATTGAGCTCTCAGACTCGCCTCGCCTCGGTAATTGGCCGGCACTCCTTCATTGACCCCCCCTCAGGCTTCGACAAAGAATTCTGGGATTAGCAATCTGGCCTCTGTTGTCCGATGGTGTGATGATGATGATGATGATGGGGTCGATGATCATGCTTACCAACCTGAGATAGGAAAACTTTAATGAAACACAGTGAAAGTACCTATTTTTGGTTTTAAAACAATTTCGATGTTTCTACCGATCCCCAGTAGAAGAATTTGATAAAAACCATTCGACCCGCACAAAAACAAAAAAACGCTACTAGCACCACCCTCTTTTGCCACCCTTTTACGAACGAGGTCCACCACCGGGAGTGGAGCCTGTGTGTGTGGCCCGTGAGTGTAAGTTTAGTGGAACATCATTCCCTCCCACCCGGGTTGGGATTGTTCGGGTTTCGGGTCATCTTGGGCCAGCTCTTGGGCTTGTGATGATGAGACCTTTTAGAAGAGCCGTTTTTCTAGTTTCAACGCTACAAAGGGATTTGGCCATTGGCCACATCGAGCTAATGCTCAAACCGCAGACAACGCACTCACATACGAACCGCAGCATTTCAGCCTACAGAACCGAGATTGCTAGCAACGTTGGTAGCGATGGGACTGGGAGCGTGTGTCGAAGGGTAAAATATTTTACATAGCGGGAGGGAGTAGCTGTGTGCAGATTAAAAGACTTTTCTCTACCAGAGATTGTGCGTTGTTGATAGAGTTTTTATTTAAATGCTGCCAACACTTCGGCAACTTTGCTGTCCATTTTTAATCGACATTAGTAAAGCTGGTTGTAAGTGACAATCTATAGAGCGGCATGCAGTTTTAAGGCAGTGTGTCCTTTTGTGTGTTGATCAAAGATAAAAGAAATGGAAAATATAACACTAGGAAATTAAAAAAATGTGAAAACGATATAAAGCCCATTCATGCTGATGAAAGTTGGGAGATTATTTTTAAATGATTCAAGATGTTAATGCGTAGTTTATCGATAGTGCATTGGAATTACTGTCAATGTATTCTTTATTTAATGTTAACATACTGTTCTATCAAAGTACTTTTTATGTTCTAATGGGGTTTTAGTTGCTTAAACATTCACTTTAATGGATGTTTTGTTGAACTTTTGAGTTCAAATGTGGAATTCTACTATTTTATTTTTTACATTGATATTTTGTTATTGTACTTCAAATATTTTTTTTCAAATGTATGTTAATGTGTACATGTTGCAGTGCGTAACATGTAAATGTTTTAGGAAAGTATGCGCTATTTAAAAATTAGTAGTAACATTCAATAAGAATGTTTTTTAACTTAAGGAAGATGTTTCAATTTATACGTTACGATTAGGAAAGATTTCAAGAATTTATGTGTTGTGTTTGTTACACTTTGACAACACTACGAGCTAGCAGTATAAACGGACGCATCATGACAGATTAGGAACACTATAGAAATGAAACGAATGAACTGCATGTAAGATGAATTGAATGAACGTTAGAATAAACAGTTGAAATTTGTAAGCCCGCAAGAAAGAACATACACACCACGGATAATTCACATTATTGGCTACGCCACATCTTAGCACCCTACCAGTGGAAATTTCTTACAGAAGATAGTAATGAAATTTAAAAAAATAAAGAAGAAGAAGAAGAACTGTATAACTATGAAATTAAATAACAAAATATTAAAATTAAGAGGCTGTAGCTAAGCTGCCCAAAGAAATTATATGCTTCAACATAATTTGTTAATATAAACATTTTGAAATGATTTTTTGTTTCATTTTCGAAAGAGTGTTGAAACATATTTGAATAAGTGTATAATATCAGATTAGTGTTAGCAGTAATATTTAAATTAATTATTACAAAAATGATCAAATATTTGTTGCTAACTATACAAGAATAATTATAACTATATAATAATACTAAACCCTGATACCCGATTGGCTCAATGTCGCTCGATATCACATCGTTCAGGAAAGGCATGAAACTTTCTAAACTATTCCGAAAGAGATTACCATTCATTCGGTTAAAAAAGAACGTAGCAGCATCTTCGTAAAACTAGCAGCATGTGCTTGCAACAAAACCTACGTACGAAGAAAATGCAATCCTCGTCCGTACAACGTACCCTCCGTTCAAGGAGATTCTCGACCCCGATCACCCCTCCCCGATTTGGGAAGGCAAGAGCAAGTCTGCTTTTTAATTGTCGCCCAGTCCCTGTTGTCCTGTCCCTTCCGACACTTTCCCACTTTCCCTGCCTGCACCGAGAAACCTCACTTGCGTAAACGCTGTGGTCACTTGTGAAAGCTTTGTGTTGTTCTAATCTTCATTGCTAAATTTAACACCACCACCGGCTTCGGGTGGTTCCCCTTTTGCCGTGTGTGGCCTCATCACACGAATGTGTTGCAATTTTCTTCACCCATAATAAACGCACTTTTGCAAAGTATTCTAATTTTAATAAATCTGCTCTCCATGTGCAAAAGAGCCTCCTTGCGTATGGAAGGTGGGTGGGGTGGGGTGTTTTTTCCGGTCGGCCGTAGAGTAGTAAGTGCTACCCGGTGGATGCGGTGTTTCGGATGACCCGTGCCTTTACCCGGCATGGTGTTAGCAACACCACAAACGAACCCCCGGCTAGAGGTAGTAAAGTTTTACCCCTTTTTGCGTCTTAAGTGCACGCAAACCCCCCCCCCCCCCCCTCGCCCCCTCCTCCCCCCGCACGGCGGCACACACACACCGGGGTATATCGGTCTCGGTGGGCCTTTCGTTCCGTTTGAAGTTGGGAAAATATTCAAATTAATATCTTTACCATAACCGTACGCCCCCCTGTAGCTCGGCGTAGTGTTGCCACTTCCGAGTACGTTGCGTTTCGGAAATGTACACACACACACACACATATTACAGGGGTGAGAAGGCATGGCGGAGTTTTGTGGCGTGCGATGGCTGAAGAGCGGGATGGTACAAGTTCGGCTATGTATCTTACAAAACCCCCGGCACACAGTATGCACGTGAAAGTGGAGAATAATTTCATTTACCCAACAAGCGTTCATCGAGCTTTCGAACGAAAGGAGGGGTACCCTTACTGGTACTGAGCACAAACTTTACCGCAATTACCTCCTTTTGGCCGCATACGCATACCTTCTTGCCTGGCTGCCACCACCACAACCTCACCAGAAGAAGATGCCTCACACACAAGCTTAAGGCGTGCTTAAGACAGTGGAACCCACTGGCTTTGCCTGCCCGGGGGAAGCTGGGGAGGGCTGGGGATAGAATTACTGGAGGTGGTAATTTAATTCCTATAAAAGTAAGTGTTAAATGTTTCGAAAAGATTAATCTAGCAAAGTTTAAATGAATTAAGTAAATTTATTTCTAATTTGAATCACGAGCCCTTTCGAACGGGAACTGTCCTCTATCCCGATGCCCGGGGTTTCGGGAGATCACGGTTTGCTTAATATCTCTCAATAAGTCAACCCGCTTCTCCGGGCGTTACCGCCCCGAGACTTGCAAATGAAATAAAGGCCAATCGTGAAACAAAAACAAACCACCTCCGTATATCCGACCTCAACCCGACTGTCCAGAAAGTGTTGTTAAAATGGCTTTCTTTTCGTGTGTTTTATGTTGGACATCCCTCCCGGAGCTGGGAAAGTTTTTTGGGAAAATTCGCACGATTTGCCCATTTCCGGTTGCATCCGCCAGTTACATTGGCTTACATTGTCACGTTTTTTCACCCGATGGCCTGGCCTCCTGGCCCTTCGAAGAAGGAAATAAATAAGAAAACGAAACGCCGTAACGGGGGGCAGATTACCATTGTCAACCGACGTGGACCGACCGACAGTCGGATGGAAAGCGGGATAAAAGCAAGTGGATTATGGCCGCTGCATATTTTCGAGTGCCAATGGGAAAGGTGTTAGAATTCATAAATGTCAGGCCATTAAAAAAGTTTTATCTTTTCACGCGCCTATATACCACTCGTCCGAGTGCCCACCCATCCTTAAGCAGCCCACCACCCACCCGGTTTTTGAGCGAGGGCGTTATTGCGTCGTTTTGTCTAACCTTTTGTCCGCGATTTCACCTCCACCAACGGGAATGGTGCCTTTTCGTGACGATGTTATGTTTTGTGAGGTGTTTTTTGTGTGTTGTTGTTGTTTGGTTTCGCTCTGTCTGTCACTCCTTCACCTTAATTGAGCAACGGAAGGATGAGTAGGAAGGCGAAATATTTATGCTAACGAGAACATTTCAATCCATTCACGCATACCTTCGTTTGCGAAATGTGGAATGGCGGTGTCACACGTGTGGCACACACACACCCCACAACACGCCACCCGGACAGTATGTTAACAAGATAAAAAGCGGATGGAATAGGTGGTTTATTAGGGGGTATTAAAGAGGGAGAACGGGGATGGAAACCCGTTCGTAGATAAATGTCTTTTCATTGTGTGAAACATAAATGGCTTTTTGTGCAAGTTTTTGTTTTATTAGCGTTACCGGTACCGGCATCATATTAACACTTTTCCCTTTCTCCTTTTTTTCCTCACTTACAGAAAGTTTGAGAGACTACTTTAGCAAATTTGGAGAAATCACAGAAGTTATGGTTATGAAAGATCCCACCACGAGACGATCGAGGTAAGTTCCGCGCTGAGGCGTTTGTTAAAATTTGTATTGTTTTCTTTGTTTTGGTTTGTTTGTAGAAAAAGCTTGTCAGTTTTGGTTTTTTTCTTGCTTAATTTAAGATTTAAGCCAACTTTTATATAACATTGTATACCCTGCTGGGATTTATTGATTTCTTTTATAATCGTGAGTGTTGCTTGTTGCGTCAAGCAATTTCCACGCTCGAGATTTAAATGTCTTCGCCGTTTTTGCGGTTGGCAGTATTCTTACGAACCGACGAAGAATAGTTCCAAACCACAGCCTAAAGATGCACCACCAACGGCGATACGGCAGGTGAAATAATTAGAAAATAAAGAACTTTCACCGTGGTCATAAATTTCTGCCCACTAATCACACTGTCCCCTCCACTTGTCCTTCTTGCCCGCTCCGCGCTACATCCGCGAAAGGGAAAAGATTTGGAAAATTTCTTTCATTATCCCCCGTTTTTTTCTCTCTCAGGGGGTTTACCGTTTCCGTTTATATAAGTCTTCTGTGCCCTAATGGGGTTCGGTTCGAATGCTGTCCTTCCCTTCGCTGCTCGCACTCGCAGTCGAAATTGAGAAGCTACCACCGTTGTGATACCGAGCTCCGCGGCACTGCAATGTGTTCGGGAAAATCTCTGCTAGTAATTAACTGGTTCTCGATACCTTTGCCCCGCTAATGGGTTAGCTCCCCCCCCCGGGGGTGGTGAGCGTGAATTATGTTTCGTGTGTAAAAATTGGAACGGAACGCGTGCTCACACACGCCATTGCTGCGCCCACACGGACGACGGCATGGACGAGAGTTGTGGTCAAGCGCATGCACAAATGGCCGGATGCTTTCATCCGGCTTAGCACCCGTCCACTATCAGCGGGCTCATATTTTATGACATGTGCGAAAGGGAGTGCGGTTTATGCGACTCCGAGGAACCATTTCCGGTGACATTGGTGTGCGATTTGGTGGTGGTGCGGTTTGTCTAAAAGTCATTTGAAGTTGTTAAAGTGAACCTATTTGTACGGGGTGAGGGGTGGGTTATATCACCTGTAAGCACACAAAGCTCATATGTTTTCATTTGTTTATGCTCTTGCGTGTTGGTATATACTTTTTCTTTGTTCACTATTCCCAATACACCTACAAAGCGAGCCTACATGCTATGCAGAACCTTATTAAAATGAAGCGTTCTGCTTCAGAACAAAACGAAAAAAAAACCCAGCAAATACACACTAGGAAACAAATCTTTTTCGTCGATGTAAGCTTTAAAAAAACAAACGGCAAACAAATACGGTAAGAAAACATTACCGAACCTGAACCGGAATGGTGGTAGTCATGCGGCTCACGTCTGAACACGATGCAACTGCTTCGAAAAACAATAACAATTTGTCTTTCGATAATGATGATCTATTGTAAATGGGTTCCCTGTTTGAAGGATTTTCTCACCAGGCCCAATTTGATTATACCGTGTGCCTGGAAGAGTTGTGCTCCGCAGGCAGTTAATTTATCGACTTGAAAATGAAAAAAAAAACGATGCTGGAGGCTTTGTGCTTTCGTGGGGCAAGCAAACAAATTCTTTTTCGTTTTGCTTTTGCTCAGTGGCAAGCACTGGAGAGACACAACGCGTTGGGAACTCCTTTGTCTTAAACATAAACTTCCTGGTTCCTGGATGCTTGAGAACTACTTCAGGAGTTTGCCATTAATGATGGGGCAATCTAACTGATGCACTTTATGAAAGACAAACATCTACCAAGAAAAACGAACCCTTTAGCCCCCCAACCACTTGCATGTGAACGAGAAGTTTAGAATTTATCACTCTTAATTTTGCGCAAAACTCTGTACCCGGTACATTTTTCTTATCAGTTTGACCGCAAGGCCAAAACGAACTCTTTCATTCCATTCGGTAGCTACCCGGTTTCATTGCAGTCGCCCTGCAGCCGGTTCAATTTCCTACTTAGCGATCGTTCGGTTCATTTTTTATGTCACTCGGCTAAGCTAAAACCATTCTCTCCCAACGCTGGAAGGCGATCCGCGACCAGGGCGACTTCCTGCTAACGTCCACCCTGTCACGTAGCGGCCACAAAACGGAAATGGGAATTGAAGTTTAGCGCCCGAAAGGGGGTTGATCCGGTACCACGCGGAATGCACTCGCAACTTCGATATCCCCGATGGCCATCATGATTTCCGGCTACGGTGCCAAAGTGTGAGTAATAAGGAATTGCACCCGTTCAGGAGGCAGGAGGACACGTTATGCGGGGCTTCGATTGCAAGAAGAAGAAGAAAAAAAGGGTGAACGGTAATCTCAATTGGTTCATTACTTATCGCTTGGTTCAGGTTCATTCCAATAGCCAGACAACGGAAGTGGGAAAGTACCCACGATGGTCAATATCATGCGGAGTTGGTGCGGATGGTTGGCACAGGAAGGGAATGCCGCAAAGAATAGGGAGGAACTCTTGTGCCGGCAGATATATGAAGCGGAGCAGTTGGGAACTTAATTCCTAACAATTTATCGATGGTCGGCCTTTAATCAGAAGTTGGGCAATAAGTTTTGAGCTGATTTAGAAGGGAAAAAACTCACTTTGTTTTAGTTCAATAATAGCGAACTGTATGAATTAACGTGAGTAATAGAAGAAAAGGTTTATTAATTTAATTTGTTCAAGAATTTTTGGGTTTTTCGATGTTGTTTCTTGAAGCTTAACGATCTTCAATTTTTTATCCATGTTTATCCATATTTATTAATAATGCGAATCAGCGTTGTAATATTGTACATACAGTGAATGCTGTATAAATAAGTGATGCGATTTTTTCTCCCTGATAACTATTTGTTTATTTCCTCTCACCAAACCACCGGTCAACATTTTAACGCATCGCATATGAACGATGATGTTATCTGGAAAAATATCGCTGTTGCGGCCCTTCCTGGCTGCTTCGATTGACAAACCCAGACCGTTGCTAAGGTGAGTGAGTTGAAAGCTTTATCGCTTCGTAGCAATGAACAGGATACGAAAAAAAGGTACGCGACAGGAAATTGAAAAGCAAGCGTCCCCTGTCTCACCATTACATACTTTCTGGTGTGCTGTCCGTTCGATAAGGGAAAGCAAAGAAATCACCGCAAGAATGCGCGATTTGACCAGCCAGAAACGATTCATCTAAGTTGTGGCAGAAGAAGCAACAAAAAAAAGCTGAATAGTCGTGGCATGCTACGCTGAAGAAATTCCCGAACGGAAGTCAAAAGTGTACGCGAATAAAACCACCTCGGCCCCGGGTGGTACCGGACACGGGTACCACAACTCGTCCTCCTCGGTCGTCTGATCCCAACAGCCAGTGGACATTGAAACACAATCAAAATGTATCGCCCACAGTGGACGGTGGAAAGTTTGCAGGATGCTGACGCCGGCAAAGATGTGACACGCTGGATGCCGAGCAGCACCGAAAAGCTCAACGCTGCCGGTGCATGCAGCGCGTAAGAAGCAAGCGAGATGGAGAAAGTTAGTAAGCCAATTGAGCAGAATTAATTGAGTGTTGGTAATGCGATAAAATTTAACGAGTTTATAGCAAGGCTAAAATATATTGAAGTGCGGGGACACGCTGGGCTGACGCTGTGGTACACGGGGATGGGACTGTACGCTGGTGGGTGTTTGATCGGATCGTTGCTCGTTGCAGTGTTAGTTTTTCATCAGCCTAACAAAACTGGTGGGAATAGTTCTTTTTTTCGTTGTTGCGAAATAATTTCAATCCTTTGGAGCCAAACTTTAAACATTTAGTTTTTATAATAGAAAATTTTGGTGTTTAAGGATTTCAATGTTTTGAAAAATATTTGGCAATACAATTCTTATGCAATATCGAATGTAATTTGAATGTTTTAAATGGTAATTTATTTCAATATTAAACAATGTTCTCATTAAATTAATTGAACGTCCTGAAACTATTAGCAAATTTTATGATTATTAAGTTTTTTTTCTTATTTACATATATTCAAGTTCTTAGTACACATATATTTTGTGTGCTAATCATATAATTATTTTTAAACTTAACGTGAAATTTTGTAAAATACACACGTTTCTATGATTCGGAGGTGGAAACTGGTCGGAGGTGGTTTCCCTGAACTGAGTTTTGAATAAAATGCATTACTTTTTACATTTTTGTTTCAGAAAAAAAACAAATATTTATTGTTGACTTTTAGATTATTATTTTGTTATTCTACTTTCTTAAAATACGTAAATTTGGTCTTCTCGAACAGGATATGTATCCGTATGTGTCGCATTGTATTGTAATTCATTTTAAAATACACAATACAATATAGTTCATTCATCAATTTACAGTTAAACTACTTACTGTAGATACTTGTAAATATAATAATTACTTATTAGTACTAGTTCCTAGTTACCTGGAACCCGGACCAAAATACATTCCGGAACAATCCCCCGTAGCAAGGACTGACTATCTGGCTACGTGGTAGAATAAGTCTAAGAAAAGAAAGATTGATAGGGAGAGAGAGAGAAAGTGAGAAAGAAACTTACTGGTAAATAGACTACTTACTTACTTATCAGACGCTGCCGCCATAAGTACTAGTTTTATGAAGATCCTGCATCGTTTGTCGTGATAGATGTTTAGGGTAGAGATGTTTAGGGCTGTGATGTCTTTCTCAGACTGTAGAAAAACCGTCTGACAGTTAGCACTCTAGTGCTTATCGCAACTTCGATGTTGTTGTCGGTGCTGACCTTTGACTCAAAATCGATGACATTTTAAACGTCTTCGAAGGTGAGCTCCTCTATCTCTACTTAATCTCCAATCTGAGGTTTTCCGCCACCTGGTCGATCCTTTGGTAAACATGCGCCACGTAGGAGAACCGTAAACCAGTGATGTATAAGTGATCAGCGTATGTGAAGATAGATAGATTTATAGAAGATGGTCCCCGAAATTTCCACCTCCAAATCACGGTTGATCCTGTCTAGTCCATCTCCTTTTGAGGAGAAGCTAGTCCATCTCCTTTTGAACCACCATTATGGCATGTGACTTTGGTCATTGCCTTTTGTACTAGTATGGTAAGTTTGGTAGGGATTCCTAAGAAGTTTATTGCGTTGTACAGTTTTATCCTGGTTTATCCAGTTTTACAGTTATTTAATTTTGAAGTCGATACAAATCAAAACTTTGTTTCAATAAATTTCAAAAAAGTAAGCTTTACCTTCAATATCCATGTCTTCGATCATGTATTTCGAAACTTACCACAAATGTTCCCTATAATTATTCTTGAAAAATACTTGAATGTACTTTTTGAGAAATGATTTTTTTTCTTCTAAATATGGTAATGATATAATTGTGATAAAAAATACGTTTTTTTCGATAGAATGTGAGCGTATGTGCCGAGTTCAATTTATAGCTTCGAGTAGCTAAATTATCTTGCCCCAGCCGAGTGCAACACAAGCAATATTAGCCATGGAACCATTTACAAGCAATATTTAATCATGAATCTTGTGACAATAAAATCACCATCGACACAAAACCTTTCAACGGTTCACCCAGCACCACACAAAATCGCATATGCATACCCATGTAAAAGCGCTGTAGCGCAAAAAGCCATCATTTGCACTCGTGCGTATTGTTTTGTATTTTTTTCGCTCCCCATCCTCATTCAACTTTTTAGGGAAATTACAATTTTGGTTTTTTTCTTATTTTTGGTCGTTCTATTTTTACTCCGCCTTCACGCAACGAGCAGGACATCATCATTCATTTCAGCATACGAATGGTTTTTTTTCCTAGTGAGAAGAAGCGAACATTCGCCCGGAAGGTTTGTTTTAGAGCGCTTCTCCGCCCGCGCAGAGAGTGCGTGTGCTTATTGCCAGCGGATCGCGGCCGTGCATTTTATGGGTGCGTATTATTGCCATGCTCGTTGGCCCCCGAGTACTTGCTGCTGTTCGTAAGGGGGATGGGCGTTCCGTTCCGTTACCGATCGATCCGGGTCCACGAACTGACGCTGGTGGTGGCGTTCAAGCGCAACATAAACAAACGCTCCTCCGAAGAAACGCTCCCCTCTCAGTCCCAGATCGCTGTGCTTCATTTGCCTGCGTTTTGGGTGTTTTTTTGGTTTTTTGCTTCACCGTTCACCGGCACTGTAGCTACCCGGCAGCAGCAAGCCTTTGGATCCATTTTACATGAGCGAAAGCTGCCATAAATTAACGATTAATAAAAAAGCAATAACAGCTCCCGCATGATAATGATAAAATTATTTAAATTTATTATTTCTGAGCTGCGTCCGTGTGTCTGTGCCGGGTGTTTTTTGTTTCGTTTCCTACCAACACCACGCATTTGCTATTTTTCCATGCCAAGGATTCACTTTTCTCTCCTGTATGTTGCTTTTCTTCGTCCTTGTTTCGTGCATTTATTTGCCTGGAACAGCGGATTGTGGTGCGGTGGGCTCGGTGGGGAGACAACGGTGGATAAATGTTTTCAAAGCACTGCTTTTAACGAGCTTCACGAAACGGGCTGCTGTTTTTATATTTATCCCTCTGTAACAAAAAGTGAAACCGAAGGCAGCACTTTTCATCACGTGCCTCAAGTGCGAAAGGATGATGATGCTTGTGCCCCGTGCGTTGGCGTGTGGGAAATCCGTGATGATAGCACAGATAACAATAAACAAATCCAGAACCGTTTATGCAACCGAGAAGGTGTTGTATGAATGTTTAATAAGCATTTTGTAATGGATATTCAATTGGTTTCTTTTGCACACGCGAAGAAATATGGCATGGGCATGGGGGGAAAGGGTAGAGCTTTTGAAGTTGCGTTCTATTTGTAACACTAATAATGCTGGGGTCAGTTTATGTTATCACCACCGATAGTGCATCCGATGCCATTAATAGACTAGTTTCCTGCCAGTTATCGACGGAAATGGAGCTTCCTCCAAAGGCGGGACGAATCCATTTCACTGCGGGCTGTGCCAACATGGGCTGCGGTGCGAGTTTCGTGCAGTAGCACCAGCGAACATAAACAGCAGATAGGATGAAAACGACACAAAAAAAGTCTCTCACATACACAGGAAATAAAGGAAGCAACGATGAGGGAAACGTTTATGAAAAAAAGGGTAATAACGGGAATTTTTAAATGCCATAAACACAATCTGTGACTGTGACACATACGAATAAATGTTCAACTTGTGACCATGATGATGATCGGGCCCGCCCTGTGTTCCATAAAAATTGCACGGCGAAACCTCCGTGTTGTTATCCGTGTGGCGCTTTTGTCGCACCCTGTGAAGGAAGCAAAAGCACATTTATTCTTACCCGGTCTGTCGGTTGTTTTGTTTTTACTTTCGCTTCTGTTTTCCTTCTCTGTGTTTGGCCACAAACACGGTTTAAAATATTCTCCAGCAGCATCAGTTTTTGGGGTTTTTGGGGGAAGGGGAGGAACCAACCCCCCCCCCCCCCCCCCCCAGCAGACACAGCAATTGGCCGGAGATGGCAGAACCCCGGAAATGCTTTTGGGGATGCGACACGTACACGTTACCTCAACACGTTAGCACCCCTGAAAGGACCGAAGGGTAACAAACACACAGGGCTGAGGGGGTGTCACTTTTTTGGGGACAAAGCCCATTAAGAGAATGAGTGAAGCGGGCAGCAAAGCTGTCCATTTTTTTGCGCACACACCGCACGTCAAGAACAAGTGTCGTTTTCGGAGTGCAAAAAGTGGAGTACACTTCTTTTCCAGCGATCAACGGGCCAATGAGGTTCGACTCGATGGAGTTTATGTTTATGATTGTGTGAGTGGGTTTTGGTTTTGATTGGTATGTTTCTTTCCATCGCTGTATCGCTTTTAGCTTTTTAAAACATAAGGCTTGGTTCATTTAGAAATGGGGCACTTTGATTGACTTATAGTGGCGCCCCCCGTGGACAAAAATGGAAACTTTTGACAGCGTTTTGTAGACAATAGTAAACATTTCGCTTTGTGAAAACTTCACGCAATTTTGTTTTCCCTGCTCCAAGATATTCGACATGCAAGAGGAGAAGCGAAAACTGATAGTGCACAACTAGCTGCTAAATCCAGCAGTGTCATCTGGCAGTGGTCATCATCAGCTGGCAAAACAGTTAAGTTTGCCTAAGTCGACTGTTGCGCGAGTGATTAAAAAGTACAAGGAGACACAGACGATTGTTCGTAAGGTGCAAACTAAGCGACGGATTGGAACCGTGAATTGTGAACTGCGATTGAGAGTCATTCGGAAAATCAAGGCTAACCCAAACATCTCCGACTACGACTTGGCCAAAAATCTTAACGCCGACCGCTCTACTGTTCGGCCAATCCGACTCCGAGAAGGTTTTAAATGTTTTCGAGCAAGTAAACATCCCAATCGAAACATGAAACAACAAACAATGGCCAGAAACCGAGCTCGGAAGCTGTACGATCGAGTGCTGACCAAACCGCATGGTTGCATTTTGTTGGACGATGAAACCTACGTGAAAGCCGATTTTAAACAACTCCTGGGTGTTAAATTGTATAAGGCTTATGCTCGCGGGAACGTCCCCAAGAGATTCAAATTTGTTTTTGCCGATAAATTTGCTAAAATATTTATGATTTTGCAAGGAATCTGTTCATGTGGCAAGAAGACCAACGTGTTTGTGACAAATAAGAACATGAATTCGGATTTTTATAAGAATGAGTGTCTTAAGAAACGTAATTTGCCATTGATTAGGTCTCATCGTGGATCAGTAATGTTTTGGCCTGATCTAGCAAGCTGCCATTATAGCAAGGACGTGCTATAACGACAATGGTGTGAAATTTATACTAAAAACGCTGAATCCACCAAATTGCTTCCAGTTCTGACCAATAGAGCGATATTGGGCAATAATGAAACAAAAACTAAAGAAAAAGGGTGCATTAACTAAGGATATAATACAAATGAAGAATTGGTGGAATTTAATGGCCAGGACAGTTTTTTTTATTCATTTTATAGAGGCTTTGTGCCAAATTGGCTGACATTCGCCTCTTTGCTTTACATCTACATACATACATATACATATACATATCCTTTACATTTACATACATATATATTCCCCAATCAGTTCAGTTCCCCAATTTCCTTGGCTCTTTATAAATCGTTCCATATTTTAATTTCCTTAATATGGCCAGGACAGTGACTGAAGCAGCTGTGCGGCGGTTGATGGGCGGTATAAACAGAAAAGTCCGAGAATTTCTTCGTAAAAGCGAAATGTAATGTTTTTTATATTTTTAAAAAAATATATTATATTGCAACCTATGATTCATTAATACAAAGTTTTTCAATTGGATTAATGGTATAAAAGATACCCGCTGTGCAAAGTGCCCCATTTCTAAATGAACCAAGAATTACTTATGAATGATTTTAAACATTGCATTTAGTCAACACACAGTGATTAATTATCACTTTTAATGATTATAACAAGAATTTTACGAGGCTTTTGATCATCTTTTTTTTAACAACTACGCTATTGAATAACGTTATAGAAGAAATGATAATGTTTATAAACAATAGCCGATCAAATCATTTTAAAGTTTCATTTGTACGATAATGGTCCATTAGAAAGTCAAGGATAAAGCAAGCATTTCCAACTGGGCCTATTTTCAATTTATTGCCAAGCTATAAAAACAAATAAATTGGCTAACTTTCGCCATACTTAATGAATTGTGTTGAAAGGATATCCCCCACTCGGTGGGGAACACTGGTGGCCATCATTAAAGTGGGTTCCCTGGAATCGGTTCCTCCCGTCAAATCAGCTACTAATGAGCGTCAGAGCAAAATGTCAACAGCCATTTATCCCCGATCCTGATCTTGTCTCCGCCACTGTGTTAACCTCATTATGCAATCCATCCATCCGGGGCCGACGATCAGTTACACACCTCCCACCGGAACAAAAGGGGTTTTGTTCGTGCTGAAAGTTTTGCTTCCAGAAGGAGGAGAGCGAAGTGAGTGAAGAGCGCCGGAAAGCAGAAAACTGTTACCAGAAGCAGGCAGCTTGGCTTGTTCTGTTTCAGAACGCAAAGCAA
This sequence comes from Anopheles moucheti, assembly GCF_943734755.1. Classification (NCBI taxonomy): domain Eukaryota; kingdom Metazoa; phylum Arthropoda; class Insecta; order Diptera; family Culicidae; genus Anopheles; species Anopheles moucheti. The sequence goes on from NC_069141.1 coordinate 54,122,227, forward strand.
AAAGTGGATGCATGGAAAAAAAAAGGCAAAAACAAAAATCGACCGCACTCGATTCCGGACACGTGTCAAATTTCTCCCGGGAGTATTTAAAAAATCATCATCCATCCAGCCGCTGGTGTGCGATGGATTCGTCACACGGTGCCACAAAACGGGGAACTTTTTGCAAAACCCCATTAACGGAAAAACTGTCCCAGAAACATTTCGCCGACCTCGTACCTCGTACCTCGTGCCAAGATCCGAACGGTTTCTCCCGCACACCACTCACTGCCCCCGTTGCTGTCTGAATGGGCAGAAAACTGCCAAACCACCATCATCCGACCAGTGTACGACATTTAATACTCGGGGCCCCCGGTGATGAAAGATGTCCTTTCTTGTGCGCTTTCGGTGCTGCCGGGACGCAGATAACGGTGTGGCGCACGGGAGCCCCAGGAATGGGTAAGTAAGATCGGGCGGCAGTAGCAAACGATGCGAAACCGACCGAATGACGGGCTGCGAGAAATGCGGGACAGCGAGCGAAAAGAAAGCAAGCGCAAGCGAGTGGTCTGGGGCCACCCGGAATAGGCAGGGATTTAAAGAGGGTCGAAGCAAATCATCAAAACGATAAAACCAAGATGGAAATTGAGGAGATAATCTCTCCCGATGACATTTTAATAAAGTGTGGAAATATTTTATTCGTCCTGAAACGACACTTGCCCGTCCCCGAGTTTGGGCATGAGCGTGTGGACATTGGACACAGCACGAAAAAAAACAAGAAGACGTTTGGCAGAAGCGCCCTGCATACTTTTGAGGCTTATACTTGGTGTTGGGCAGTGCGGCCGGAAACGTTTCTTTGTTTCACTGTTCTTAGCCGCACTGTCCATCGGAAATGGACGAAGCGTTCGATTAAAGGAACAAAATAAAATACCCACACACAAAGAGCGAAACATTGACAAGCGAAGTCTGCTTTGGCGACAAAACGAATTTCAACCGATTGCAATGCGTTGATGTGTTCCCAGCGCAAGGAAACGATTTATTTCTATTTATCCGGTTGGGCCGGATTATTGGCAAAATGGGGGGTAAAACGGAAACATCCCCGTGTGGCATTCCCAGCCACACTGTGGAGGGGAAGGATTTGAGTGGATGACGAACACGAACGCTGTAAACTGTACTGTGACAGATGTTCGAGTTGTCATTATGATTGATAAGCATTTCCGAGGCATTACTTGAATTTAATAGATAAGCTTTCGTTTGGACAAGGAAGAAATCATAGAGCAATATTTTGTTTTAAGTGATTACACTTGCTCTAATGTGTAAATGTCTGATAAATTTGAAACAGTTTAAAAATTAGGACCTTCTGTTTGCTTCATCCAAGGACACTTTGCAACCAATGGTCATAAATTCATCAACCTACTAAATATAATGTAATGTCCCTAGGCAACCTATTGCAACCCATGTTACTCGCACAGGTTTTCCGTGCGTCTTGTATTAACATTTCAACCATTGCCTGTCACGAAGAAGAAAAAAAAGCCATTTTAGTCAAAATAAATTTATTACAGAAATGTTACGCTTCCATTTATTTTTTGCTCCCTGTTTTGAGATGCCATTTCCGTTTCTAATGGTTAAAACAACAAATCCTATCCATCATCGGTTAACTTAGTGTTGTGTCATATTTTAGATGGAAACAATTTCCCTTTAAAAGTCACACCTTTGCCAGCAATTCTTAAGACATTATTGCCTCCGTTAGCTACATTTCTTCGGCACACAATAATTCTATGCGCATTAAGCCAAAGGGAAGCGCATGAGAAGGTTTTCCACGCCGTATTTTAGAGCCCTGTGGATTGAACGCTTTTTCCTCAACCCCACTGGAAAAGGGAAACAATTGCACAGACGACAACATCAAGCCGGAATCAGTAATCCGCTTACATAATTGCCTTGTGCAAATTGTAGAGGAATGTGTACGCGTGAAATTGTGCTACGGGCATGATTTAGTGGTTATTTTTTATTTGTGGAATTGTAGGAAGCTTTTGTCTTGGATGAAAGAATTCTTCTTGGAAACGGAAAATTATTTGTGTTTTTCTGTTTTAATCTAAAACATTTCATTTAATATGTCGCATATCAAAATTTTAATTCTTATTTTCAAATTTTTTAATTAATTTTAGTTTTAATTACTTTAATTATCTTTTTTAATACTTATATTTCTTATATGTTAAATACGGCATTGCCGTCATAATGGAATTTAAATAAAATAAAAATTTCTTATATGTTTTCCACCTATTTTCCTTTTCATTCTTTACATGAAGAATTTACGTGAGTTCAATTCGATATAAAAATACCAAGTTGGTCTAACTTATTGAAGACTTCTAATTATTTTTTTGTTATTTGTTTGATTTCATTGCTAGCTTAAGTGTGCAGTGTCATTTTTCGATTGAGATGTATAAATTTTGTATAATTATTATAGCAGTGTTTGTATCCATTTTTATTTTGGCTTTGGAAATAATTTGTTCATAAAATTAACTTTGTTTCTTTCTGATTATAGTCAATTTATAGCATTTTGAATATTTTCCCGACCTCGGAGGTTTGTTTTTTTTTTATAATTTGTTAATGGAGGAGTTATTTTACTAAGTTTTTCTCGTTGTGTTCAATGAAGATAATCATCATCGAGCACAGTTTGTCAAGCGTTTTTTTTTAATTCATAGGTCAATTAATTTAGCTTTTTTGTAAAATTTATTGTTCTCAATATTGCTAGCCCTTTCTGCAAGAACAGACGGAAATAATCGTATCAAAATAGAAAAAAAGATCCGCTTGCTTTGTGTTGTAATTTTAAGAGCAGTTTTTCAACTGCTGCCATTAAAGTTTGTTATGCCTTAAAACGGCTTATGAATACATTTGAAATGCATTGTTTCTGATTTATCGTTTTGCACAACAAAAACACGCGCGCAAAAAAATTGCATCAGACAATTCGTCTGTTTCTTCTATTTCCGTTACGACGATTGAATTTTTCCGCTGTACTTCCTCCGCACGACTGAAACCACCCAGACCCTATGCGCACATGAATATTGTAAACTCTCTCCCCACGATCAATAGCAAATCTCACCTTTCGCCATAAGCCGGAACTGGAAACCCCACCAGTCCCACCGCGCGCGGTGTATTGGTGGGAAAGTGTTCCGAACCTAACTGCTCCTCCCCGCTAGTCACGCGAAGGTAGTTCACAGACTGGTGGGTTGAATAATTTATGCAATAAAATTTAAATGTGCTGCTCACAGTCGTTTCGGGGCGCATTATGATCTTGAGCTTCTTGAGAATGATTTCGCATCGCAAACAGCGCACATTCGTTGTAATGTGTTCGCGCAAGATTCATTTCACGGTGCTCCTCGGTGTGATGCAAAGCGCAAAACGATCTTTCTTATTGGGCCAGGAGAGCGGGGGGGGTTGGGGGGTGTAATTTACTGCATGCAAAATTTTATACTCACATTTGCAGGAGTAAAATATATATAAAAATACAAAAATTACATAAAAAGGAGTATATTTTGGATGTAAAAAAATAAAAATAAAAAAATAAATTAAAAAAATAATTTAAAATAAAATTCTTAAAGCTTTAAAATAATATCGACAATGAGCACGTTTTAAATAAAAATGACGTATTTTCTTACCTTTGATATTAGTAGAAGATACAAATCAATTTGATTCAGTTGACAAACTATGAAGTCATTTACCCAATGCCCACAGTAAGCGAACTTCTCACATTTGTTTATAAATGTCAGCAATTTGTTTAATGTATGCCAAATAAAACTATTTCACCATTGCTCAGGCCATTTCTTAGTCAATTTTAACACATTTCTTCTTGGTAGTTTCCCACCAAGGGACACATCATTCATCACCACATACACACGGAAAAGGAGAAACGGAAAAAAAATCAAGAAGTTCCTAACACTGACTGATAAAAAAACATTAAAGATGCGATTTGATGAAGAACTAGTTCATAATTTCATGCTTTCCACGCCGTCACACCGCCAGCATCCGTCACTGCACGCGAAGGTTCGTTTGGACAGGGGTTTGGAAGATTTTGCAGTCATTTTCCAGCTAGGGACAGCAACGGTCGAAGGAGCAACCAAAAAAAAAGAATACAGCAAGTCAAGAAAATCTTCACTCAGCGGGAATATGATGAGAGTGCAAATTTCATCCCATTGCTCAATCATCGCACGACGGCGGTGGTGCGGCCAAGGTTGGTCGGGTTGCGTCGGTATGCGTATATGTGCATTTCCCGGAACGGAACGGATAGAGATACGGATGGTGAAAAGTCTCCTCGCAGTAGTATGAAAAATTACCCATGTTCTTACTCAGGGACCAGAGGCAAAAACGTTTAGCAGCAGCAGGCAATACAATTGCGAGTTAAAAAAAAGGCGGAGAAAATGCGATCAGGAGTCGAGATGGAGACAAATAAAAACGAAGGGATTTGCCAACGGAGTGACAGAGCAATAGTATGCTGCCAGTTCGACTCAGTACCGGAAGTAGTTTTCGCATGCCTTTTTCTGTAGCGTTTCGCTCCCTTCCCGGGAGGCAAAGAAACCAGGGAATGATAGTGCCTAAACGATAGCTGGCCGTAATGGGGGTTGTACCGGGGAAAGAATCGGTCGGAAAAGATTTTTCAAACTTTATCTCAACCTGGCTACGAATCCAGCGCGAATTCGGATGGAACTCTCATAAATGGAGGAAGCATTTCGGGGGAAAAGTTTAGCAAGTGAAATGGAACGAAAATTGAGTACCGGGCGTGAAATGGCATGAGGCGCATGTGTAAAGAAGGAAAGAAAACCCCCAATCGCGTGAAACCAACTGAAAGATGACGGAAAGCGCATCTAATGCATCCACGATGTCTCCGGAGGGTAGAGACAAAAATGTCCGGAAACGGAAAAGACAAATGCTGCTGTGCAGATAAAAGTTAATGTTTTGCTCATTTATTTCGATTAAGTCCAAAGTGTCGGTTTCGGCATTTCGTCCCAATCTCACGTGCTATAATTTTAGAGCGGAATGTTTTGTTTGGCTCCCTCCAAGCGATATGAATCACTGATGGGGTTCCTTTTTAAAAAGAGCGATCTTTTGGCGGGCATAATTGAATTGGCTTGCTGGTATTAGTAGACAAAACGTCCAAGATGCACCTCTAGAGGGTATTCATCCCTTTTTACCATGACGTTCGTTTGTGACCATCCGTTATCGAGGATGCGATCAATCTAAACACGCTTGTATTTCTTAGTGTCTCGCGTTATGTGCCAGCTTCTATTTGGTATTTTGATATCGTGTGTGAGAGAGAGAGAGCGGGACATATGTGGTTTTTCGATTTTATATTTGGAAAACTTAAAACAATAGATAAATAGTTCAGACATTTTTTATTTACCAAGAAATGGACGAAAACTCTCGAGTGGTATTTATTTTGATTTTGAAAGAAATACAGAACCAGTATTTGCTTTTTATATGGCAAATGCTCAAAGTTTCTTCTTGTGGAATCTAAGATCTTTGTTGATTTTTCATTAAAGGCCCTCTTTTGTGCACAAAACATATTTGGTGTCTTTTATTTGGAATATACTAACGATATTTTCTTATGGCATTAAATCAAGGTTTCAATATTTATATAAAATGTTGCCCATATTGCTCGTAGCCTTGTGAAGATTGCGAATTTCGTTGTTGGAAATTCCCATGCTGTGCTAAAAACACATCTGACCCCATGTAATATTATATTGTTTTGTATTGTTTATTCATTTATTTAAAACATTTAAAACAATATTTTAAAAACAATAGCTAGATTATTGCTTAAAAGCTAATGCTAACTTAAACTAAAGTACAACTCACATTAGTTTGGAGACATTTCTTTCTCCGCAAACGATCGAAGTGTATATTCGACCTTGACGGATGACTTATTGTCGATTTAAAAATCATTTTTAATGCACTTTGAGTACCTCGTTTTACAAGTTATTATAGTGACTTGATTAATCAAAAGCTGCTATAAAGAAATCAGCAAATCTGATGAGCTATTTAATGTCTTAATATAAAGGTTCTAGCCGATCTTGTCGTTCAGATATTTAATGTGATTTTCGTGGAATTCTATTAAATGACGCATAGTTACACAAAATATTTTAGCATATTGATGAAAAGCTTACTATTAGTTGAAAATATTTATGTCTATTTTTCTTGTTAAACGTCACATTATTACGATTAACTTATCGAATCGGTAAATATATTCCTTGTCATTCTCATTCAACTTAATGACAAGTTAATGATCTTTTTCCTGATAACGGTGCTTATGTCATGTGTTCAAACTGTTTGATTAAAGCCAGCTTCAAGTGTACCACTTCGACATACGGTCCTGATTAAGCAAATGAGCTACGTTCGGTATAACCAGGAGAGGCAAAAAGAATGCTTCCCAACTCGAGATTCTACTCTTGCTGCCTGTGAAACTACTACCAACACACCGTTCAGATGTGGAAACCTCCCGCCAGGCAGGGTAATGCGTCGCTTTGGAGGTAAATATTAGCCCTCTAAGCGCATCGGTTACAGAGGCCGGTTGGTGGAGGTGAGCCGAAAGTGGATTTCGGAGCGTGCACGAGACCCTGCAGCCATTCGACAGGATGCCCTTCACAGCGGTACGTGTTGGTGTATGTGGTACATCTTGTGTGGCTCGGGTCTGCGCTGTAAAACTGTCGACTGCAGCAGATTTTCAATGTGATATCGATTAATTAATTTAAACAGGCTGACAGCTTGCGAAGGATAAGCTTCCACCCCGCGTCGCTCCATTGCTGCAGCAACGCAGCGCCTTTTCGCAGCGATTCACGATGGAACGACCAGGCTGCCGAAGAGTGTGGGAAAGAAAGCCGCAGTTTCGAGTCGAGTAAGCAGCTTCGGGTTTGGTGGTTACCGTACCGGTGGAAAGCGAACGTTTGCAGAACGGATAGGAAACGCAACGGCACTTTTGCGGAGCGTAAAACGGAACACTACGTATGTGCGTTTTGCTGAGCTGGCCCGGCTTTGGCCCCGTGTCCGCAGATTGCTGAAACAGGAGCAAACTAAAACCCAACATTAGCATTGATTGAACCCTTACAACCAACTTCATCGCTGGCGTAACGCTGCAGATCCTTGAACCCTTCGTGGCAGGGTTCGTCCGTTGCTTGGCTTGGTTAGACATGATCTAAACCAGGGCAGCCGATTGCGCTTGGTGATACACCACACCGCAAAACTGGAACATCACCAGTTTTGGTGTAAAGTGAATCGTTAACACACTCGAGCGAAATGGTCGGTGTTCGACGGTGCGAACCAAATGTACGACTGCCAGCGCTAGCGCCAGCTGGCGTATGATTATCGATCCATAATTAGGATGCAATAGACGATGATTTTCATCGGTTGTTGGGCCGGTTAGGGCAGAACGTGCCGCGTACTAGCCGTGGGTAAACACTTTCGTCCGAGTGCGTGCCGTGCAAGACTCCGGCACTGGCTGGCAGTCTTCCGGTTTTAATATATTCCAATGAGTCATAATGACTGCACTACAGGGCGAACATTCAGCGATACGCGGTCGCTGTGTAGACGTTGGTGGTATAGTTTGGCTCGTGAAATTATGGTGAGAAAACGGTGCGTGAAGCAGGCTGGGTTTGCGTACGAGATCCATTGATTAACGATCAGCTGTGATATTATCCATTCGCGTATGTAGCTTCTCGAAATACCACACAAGAAGTTGGGCAACATTATGGAACAATCTGGATAGTTCAACTAACTGCAGTGTCTGGTGCCAGCTTTGGTTGTGAACTAATGCCGGTACTTGTGTAAACAATCATTTCAATCATTTAACAGGTGGGCTGATAATTGTTTGGCCCATGACAGTAAAACCCATTTTTTGCAAAATTATTTTTTGTTATTCAACATACATCCCTTGAAGGGTGTTACACCGATTATAGCGGTCTTTCAATTATTCGATACCATTTTTGTAGTAGCATTTGTCAATTTCCGCAAGAAAAGCCTCAGTTTCGGCGATCACCTCTTCATCCGACGAAAATTTCTCCCCAGCGAGCATCCTTTAGCAATCTGAGGAATGTAAATAGTCACTGAGAGCCATATCTGAGGAATATGGTGGATGGGGAGGCAATTCGTAGTCTAATTAATGAATTTTTGCCATTGTGATTTGATTTGCTATGAACTGATTTGTGGCACGGTGCGTTGTCCTGATGAAACACAACTTTTCTATCTTCAAATGTGACCGTTTTTTGGCGATTTCGTCCTTCAAACGCTTCAATAATTTGATATAATAGTTGCTGTTAATGGTCTTTTCTTTCTCAAAATAATCGATGAAGATTATTCTTTGCCTGACGCCATAACCTTGACAACTGATTGTTGCGTTTTCCCTCGCTTTGGAGCAGGTTCATCGCGTCCAGTCCACTCGGATGACTGTCTATTGGACTTTGGAGTGAAGTGGAGAAGCAAAGACTCATCCATGGTAACATACTAACGCAAAAACTCGGATTTATTTCACTTAAACAGCTCCAAACACTGCTCCGAATCATCAGCTATTTGTTGTTTCTGTTCAAATGTGAGCTCGCGCGGCAGCCATTTTGCACAGAGCTTTCTCATATCCAAATACTCGTGAACGATATGTCCAACACGTTCCTTAGACATCTTTAGGGTGTCAGCTATCTCGATCAACTTCACATTATGGTTGCTTTTAATAAAATTGCGGATTTTTTAATGTTTTTGTCTGTAACCACCTCTTTTGGGCGTTCACCGTGTTCATCGTCGTCAGGGCTCATTTTACCACATTTAAATTTAGCCTAAAAATATTTGATGGTTGATTTCGGTAGAGCAGTGTCCAAAGACTCTTCTTCAAGCCAATTTTTGACTTCGATTGTATTTTTCCCCTTGAAAAACCAATAGTTTACCATCACGCGAAATTCCTTCTTTTCCATGATTACTCGAAACACAAAAGTTGCGTCACACAAAATGCTCCAGCCTACTAGGTTATGGCCCGTGTGCTGTCAAATTTTGACAGAATTCGTTTCAAGGTTGGTACAAACGAAATATGATATGAATATAAATCTTTTAGCGCGGTAAATGTGTTAAGCCAAACAATTATCAGCCGACCTGTTATTACAATGAACTCCTACATAATGATCGATGATGTATATAAAAATGCTGTTTAAAAATGCTGTAACGATTTAATGACTAAAACACATCCTCACAAATATTGGTTTGGGAGTGTCTGCTCCAGAAACTTTACTTAACTAACTATGTGTGTTAAGGAACCATAGGCCATAAAACGTATGTTAAAATTATAGCAACCCGCAAAAGGCAATCTATGCGTATGAATGTACAATAAAGTCAAAGTAGCAATCGGAAAGCTAATCGGCGAACACTACTCTAAGACAAAAGTGGTGTGCCTCCATCAAGCACCTGGTGGCGGATCTGGGTTTCTTGAACTGGTAGAATTCATCGCCTCTAAATATTTTTTTTTATTCTTTCAATGTGTGTGGGTGAATACTGTTAAAAGTTATGTGTCACAATCTAGGGACATCGCTTCAGAATAGAATGCCCTTCAAATACATAAAATAAAAATTATTAAGATGCGAAGATCAACTGGGAATGTTCTATATCTCACAGAGTTTTCATCGTATATAACAGAGCGATTAAAATCCATAGCAAAAACACCATTAGATAGGCACAAATGAAAACGTTTTTACAGAACCAACCATCATGTTTTTACCACTAACCATCATGCTTCGATCCTTCCCCTGTTCGATCAAACAGATTGGCCCTCACCGGTTCGCAAACGCCTCGCCTCACGGATCGGCAGACAATTAACAGCACCGTTTTGCAGATTAAATTATCCAAATCGAACAGTAAATTATGAAAACCATCCCAAGGTTTCGTCCCGATTGGTAAGAACCGAGCGATCCAGTTCTCCAATGTAAATCATTAGTTTAGAACTGAATGAAAGCGAAAGGCTTAGAGAAAAAAATTGAGCCGTAGTACAGATAGATAGATGGATAGATAGTTCGATAGATAGCGCTTGAAGCATTTTTAGTATAGGTATTGTATTAGTTTACTCGCGAATCACTTCACAGTACAGGACAGCCGGCTGCGTCATACACGGCAATAAAACACTCGCAAACTCAAACCGACGTGAGAACATGTTCAGAAAGCTGAGATAAAACGGCATCATATTTAAACACCGGCTCGTGTCATATGAACGGTAGCAAGACAAGCAGCACATTGTGGTTCGGTTGGTTTCGGTTTTTTTGTCTGTCTGTTGTGCTTTTTTTCTCCTTTGTGGTCGCTATTCATCCATAAGGAAAACATTTTCCACACCGATACACAGCAGCGCGAGCTTAAGCCATTTCGAGCCAGTCAACTTGAAGCCTCCATTTTGATAGAACGATTCCCACAGCTCGCGTGGATGACAATAGCGCGAGACAGAAGCCACGCGGCGCTCGAAACGGTTGTTTGGCTTTGTTTTGCTTCTGGTGCGTCTCTGTGTGTGGTACAACAGATCAGCAGCAAAAGCGGAATGATAGCACATGCTGAAAACGAACGAAAAAAAACGCCACAAACACACACACACACACATACACACACACACACACACACACACACACACACACACACACACACACACACACACACACACACACACACACACACACACACACACACACACACACACACACACACGCGCGCGCGCGCACACACACACACACACACACACACACACACACACACACACACACACACACACACACACACACACACACACACACACACACACACACACACACACACACACACACACACACACACACACACACACACACACACACACACACACACACACACACACACACACACACACACACACACACACACACACACACACACACACACACACACACACACACACACACGTGTTCGGTCACCCCGAATGACTGAATATGAGCAAATGATGGAAAAATATCGCTTGATGGGTTTTCATTACCAAACGGCAGCAGCAGCTGCTCGCCGAGTCGTTTGACTGAATATTGGTAACCGCACACAGACACACACACACACATTTGAGCCACAAATTTGGGGTTGGGGGGGGGGGCATAAAAAACGCGATAAAATGAATCGAACGTGAAAAAGGATTCTCAAACGCCTGACAACTACGCTGCCAGCCTTTCCGTCCACTTCACCATTCGGTTAAGCGTGTGTGGCCTTATTTTCCATTTCCAAAGAACCCACCGGTACCGATTCACTGTTAAAATCGTTTTCATAACTTTTTTTTCGTTTTTTTTTTGGTCCAGCGCATCGTTGTTGTTGGTTGTGTGGTGCAAGTCGCGAGCCTTTTTCTACCACAAACGCCAAAGCAATTGCTACGTTTTGAAGGATTCTTTTTTTTTTCGTTCGTTCGCTCTGAGTTCTCCTTTTGACGGGCGGCGTTGTGTGTGTGTGTGTGTGTGTTTGCGGCCGCTTGCCATTTTTTTTGCTCCCACCATACCAAATATTCTTACGGGGTTGCCCACAATGACAGAGTGGAAAGTAACAAATTTTCCGTATGTTTTCCCTGTGCCGCATGTGTCATGTGCGGGGTTCGTCCGTTCCAAAACACACTGGAAGATGTGGGAACAGCGGTGGGGCTGTATTCCTTTTTTTTTCTCCCATAGTCAACACAAAGCTTTCTTACCGTTCCTGTTTTGTTTTGAACTGCACGCTTTCCCTTCTACGCAGAACACGAAGCAAAAGGGAAGAGTGCGAAGAAAAAAAAACACGATCCCAATTTCATCTCATTCCACCGCATCAACCGCAGTGGAGAGCCCTGGAATGAAATGAGACGTCACCGAAAAACGGGAAAAAACTACGGCAAAATTGAGAGAAAAATTCATTATCGTCATATGATTGATGAGATTTTTCTCGACTCGTTGTTGTTGTTGAAGCCTGGTGCTGCTGCATCAACTTTTATCCCTTTTTCGTTGTTGTTGTTGTTGCTCCCTTGTTGCCTTCCGCTTCCCGCTCCCCTTCCGCCTGTCAATGGAAGGAAATTTCCTCTCATCCCGCCGCATGGGCCAAAGATTTCCTTTCTTCCCATCTGCGGCAGTTTATATCGCCTTCGGGTTGTGTGAGAGTGTAGGAAAAAAGGATGCGGTTGGTCTCTGTAAGATTGTTCTTTATTTTCAATTTTTTTTGTAAGCACTGGGTGCCGCTCGGTTGGTCGCCCCACCCTATCTGGTCGCCCCTTTCCGAAATAACCATCATCAGCGGCCCTATCGAAGCAGGCTTAGGTAAAAGGGAAGAGAAATACGAAGATATGCGGTAACACAACAATGATTTACGCTTACGACTCATTCGAGCATTCGTGAGATTCGTGAGGATGCGATGTGTATGTGTGTGTGTCTGTATATGCTTCATATTTTAGCGCCATTGTTGTTCCATTGTAGCATTTCTTCGTGCAAGCTTTCGCCGTCTTTTTGCGCCGGTTTACCTCTTGCATCCACCTTCGTAACCAACTCCCGGCAGCATATCCGTCGATATTTCTTTCATCTTTTTTAAACACTTGAACACGATACGCGATCGGCAAAAGAGGGAGAAAAAGAGAGAGATACAGAGAGAGAGAGGGAGAAAAAAAGAAGCATGCAGCGCGTGGAAAACCTGCAACGAATTGGTCGAAAATCCTTGTACATTCTACTTTGTCAGGATGACGAGATAAGGAAACGTGGTTCTTTGTCGCGGAAGGAAGCAGCGTCCGGGAATGGAAGGGAGGGGATGGGACACGGATTTGCCACGGCCACGATGGTGGAATCGCGCGGTGTGATATATTGTCAGGAGTTTAAATCTAATCCATGATACTTTAAATTGATTTAATGCTTTCCTGCTTGGGAGTGAGCGCGTGTATGTGTACGAGCAGGGGGATACTCTCATTCTTCGGCCGGACGTGATGGTTGCTTCATTCATTTCGATAATTTAAGATATTTTACGTTGCCTAGATCATAGCGATCATCCCTATCTGGTGTGCTTTCTCTATACACGCGATACATCTCTTTGTTTGAATTGGTGGTTTTCTTTTCCTTTTTACTCAATTACAGTTTTTTTTGTTTTCTTACTTTTTAACTGCTAAGTGTGCAATTGCTTCATGGTTTTGTCTATCAATGACGTTTAGCTTGGTATCTTTAGCGATTGAAAAGCTTTTGTTCGATTTTTTTTATTTTGTTTGTTATAATTACATTTTGTTTTGCCGAGTTTTGCTATAGTATGATAGAAATCGCTGCTTAATTAATTATGTTAACTTATTAATTTGCTGTTTTGTTTTTTTTCTTTAACTCCTAAATTTGTAAAATATTAAATATGCCGCATTGGAGAGTAAAATACAGTGATATAATTTTTTTTTAATATTATATTTCAAAAATACCTAAATAAAACATAACATTTGCTGTGATGCAACTGGTTTGAAACGAGTACACCATTCTATTTCAGCTCGTCTGCGATGGGATTGGCTGATTCCTCGGCTCCTTTGTACTCGCGACCAAGGTAGGTGTGCTCCATTCTTGTGTAACAAATGATATTTCTATTCCTTATAGCAGCAAACCGATGTCTACCTGTATAGTAGTTCTTGCAAAACTTAGCAAAAGTAAGCCCATGAAGCAATTAAAGGCACAAGGAAGCTGTGTTTAGCATATTAGATACCTTGATTAACAAAATATACTTTTAATTGTCTTACGGTGGACTGCTTTCTAACATCATGTAAATAAGAATTCAAATCATCAGTAGAGGCATCACATTTGCATTAAATTAATAAATCAAAAGAAACATTTGATAACATACTAACAAAACTACTGCGGCAACAAAATATGACTCTATGACGAGAGCTGGAACATGAAGCTATTAACGCTTTGTAGTTGATCCAATAAATGATTCCCCAAAAGTCGAATAAACGGGAGGGTTTTTTTTTTTAACTCAATGCTCATAATTTGCACTTTCACTCTCATTCCAGGGGTTTCGGCTTCATCACATTCGGCGATCCAGCCAGCGTAGACAAAGTGTTAGCACATGGTACTCATGAATTAGATGGCAAAAAGGTAAGATTTTTCAAAATAATGAATACTAACAGAGGAAAAAAGACGATTTAAGGGCGAAAAAGACGGTCGACTTTCTTGTCCCCTTCGATCTTTCACGATCTTTGATCGAGTGGACAGTATTCTAGAGGCTTACTTCATTCATTCATCTGATTTATTTCATAATGGGACATAGTGCATATTTACAATAGGTAAATTTGATCGGTGCCGGATTTTTCCTTAACGCGATAGTTGGAGGTTTATGCCTGAGGCTTTGTTGGAAAAATTAATTTGGTGGAGTGATGCATTCTATGGGGAAAAATTACAAAAAAAACCCCTTAGAGTATAAACATTTTTGGATTATGATAAAAAGGGAAAAGAACAACTATGTACATGAAAAAAAACGTATAACCTAAAGAAGAGTAACAATAATGCGGTGGTGAGGAGAAATGAAAAATTCTATCATACGTAATTTGCTTAATTTAGTGTTGTTCTACAAGCTTTTGTAGAGTCTTAATATTACTATTTGTACATTTGGTGTGGTATTTCGAGACAATTTTTTGTACATAATCAACAATCCTATCGATATTTGTTTTACTATGTATCGAGTTCGTGCTGTACCAAGGCGGTAGATTTAAAATTCTTTTAAGGAATTTGTTCCGGAATATTTGGATCTTGTTGATATGTACATTTGCGCTGTTTATCCATATTGAACACGAATACGTAAGAAGAGGTCTGATCAATGATTTGTACAAAAGTAGCTTATTCTTAATATTTAATTTAGAGTTCCTATTTATAAACGGGTAGAGGATTCTAATGGCATTAGTGCTACTAATTAACTTCTCTTCGATATGTTTTTGAAACGTAAGTTTCTTATCTAAAATTACTCCTAGATATTTAATGTTGTTACTCCAAGGAATAGTGTTGTTGGTGATGTGGAGTGTACGGGTTGGAAGTTTTCTTGCGCTGGAACATCTTGTGAAATAGATAGCTTCGGATTTTCCATAGTTAATCTTTAGTTTCCAATGATGGCAGAATTTCACATATTTTTGAATGCCATTGTTCAGGTTCTTGATTATAGTTTCGGGATTGGCGTTGGATGAACTAAGAGCAAAATCATCGGCAAATGCATATTTTTTCACACCTTTCATATTAGGTATGTCGCTTGTAAATATATTTGTTGGGAACGTTGTTGGGAACACTACAACAGTGTATAAAACGTCTCAACGACCTGTCAGAGAGCGCTAGAGAGAAAGAAAAGTGAGAGACAAGAGGAGGAGAATGGGATAAAACTGATCGCAGGATGCGATCTCTTTTTCATACAACCAACAAGGAATAAAGACCAATTTTTTGGCACACACGATAGAAACGTGTTCGGCAGAAAAAGTCTTGTTCTCTTAGTCTTATTCCTTTAATTTTCGTTAGCAAACCATCGGTTTTCTAACAATATTGAAAAGGATTGGTGACAAAACGCTTCCTTGGGGCAGACCGGCAAGAGGATTGAAGGGTTCAGAATTATGCGAAGGAAGATGAACAGATCCAGACCGATTGTGCAAGAAGGATTTAGTTAGTAGGATAAGTTAGGGAGGGAAATGATTTCCTAATAATTTAAATATTAAACCGTCGTGCCATACCGTGTGTCAAACGCTTTTTCTAAGTCCAGTGTAACTAGCCCAGTTGATTTTTTTATGTTACGTTCCGATCTGATGATGTTGGTGAGTCTATTTAGTTGTTGTGTGGTGGATAGGTTAGGCTGAAAACCAAATTGGTAATCTGGGATAATGTTGTGTGTCTTTGTATGGGAAGCGAGGAGTTTAAAAATTATTCTTTCGCAAAATTTTTCCCATACAGCTTAGTATGCTTAATTGGACGATAGCTTGACGGAATCTTCGGGTCCTTTCTAGGTTTTGCTATTGGTAGGATTTTTGCCGTTTTGGTGGCAAGTGTTTCAGTGACATGTTACTAACTAAATCGGGCCCTATCGACTTTTTTGTTTTTAGAGTCTTGATAATTTCATAGATATCTTTCGGTTTAACAAGGTTAGGATAGGTACTAGAGGCTCACTAATTTTGGAGGGATACGAATCCTTTTTGAAGATTAGTTGCTGAATTATTGTCTTCATATTGGGGATGTTTTAATAAACATAATTCAATCATTCAAGGTCAATTATCAATGGGGTCATACGATCCAGATGATATTCGATGATCGTCGATCGGTGTTCGCAACCGTCCACTCAGTCACTCGACCACTGGAAGGAAACCCCTCAAACAATTGAGATATAATATGGTAAAAATAGAAAGCTACCGAAAGCCATCACTTCATTCAGCCGCCACCACGCAGCTACCAAACAAATCATCCCCGATTTGCCCCGTGCTGATCAAACATGGCGTTTTCACTTTGCCACACTGGCAAACGTGAGCGGTCATAACCGCCACCCGTGGAAATCACTCTCAATCACCATCATAAGCGGCGAATCCTTCCAGCCCATAAACCCATTTCCGCATCGCAGCGCTGAAATAACAATCAAATTTTATTTTCTTTAAATTATGCTGCGAATGTGTGTGTGTGTGTGTGCTGCGGGGGGGGCGCACTGGTCGCGAGCAGCACGGCAACAGCACGGCCGGGAAACATAAACATTATCTCTCCACCGTCACCAGGCGCAAACACACGCATGAACCGTGGCGTGGCGCACGTTTGAAAAGGGGGCCCCCCGGGCCCGTATGGCAGCTGGGAGCACCGCGGTTGGGGGACCGTTGTTTGACCATTCTATTCTTTCCGGACCGGGTCGACTTTCTATAATATAATCCACGGAATAGGCTTGCGTGCGTGCTTGTGCCGGCAATGGCAGGAGCAAAGTAACGAGGGAAGGATGCGCCTTTGCATCTTCTTTTTCGTAGTTGTATTCCGTAACGGCCAAATGCTACCGTTAACGATTGCTTTATTTGCGGTGCCCAGTTTACAGTTTATATCGTGCGCGTGTGCGTGTCGGCGATTTTTGTTTTATTGCTCCTTAGCCGTTTTGTCCATCAATGGCGGTTTGTTTTTTTTTGTTTGGTTCTTTATCGTTATATGGGCCGCTTTTCGACTATCAAATGGAAATTCGCGAGGACATCTTCACGTCGGTCGTTGACAGGGTGCTTTTAGGCATCCCTCCACTAATCTTGAGACTTTCCGGCCGGCCGTTGTCTACTGGGTCCGGTTTTTTGCAGCGTGGCGTTCATGCACGCGTTTTTCTAAAGCTGCTAAATCCCGAGAACAACAGGCTGATGGAAAATAAATAAGCTCCCCTTTTTTGTGCCGCACACTGGAGGCATCCCGAGCCGAAGGAAACAAAACGCGGGGTCCTTTTATATTCCGACCGCGCCTCTCCCCCTGCGTTCGGATTACGTATCCGGAGTTTAGAGAACCGAGAGCGTTTCTCTATGGCAGCATCTTTTGTTTTCTGCTTGTATTTTGCTGTGTTTTTTCCGTTGTTGCTTTTCCTTACTCCAGCGTTTGTTGTTGGATGCTAAAGTGGGCTCCGCTTAGTCCGACAATCATAAAGAACCGCTCACCGATTGGGTTGGCTTGTTTAGCAGACTTCCTCCCGCCTTTTAGACTCGGGTCGGGACGAATTCGTAAATGGTGCGAAGCGTGTTATGTCACCCACATGTTTATCTTACGATTTGTGTTCCCGGCCCTCCGATCTCAGTGCTGCACCGGTCCCAGTGTGGAGCCGAACAAAAAAACCCTACCTCTGCCGACGCGATGGAGCCGGACACATTTTTGATGGCCACATGCCGTGTAACGCGCATGAATCTGTGTGTGTGTGTCTGTGTGTGTTTGTGTGCTGACTTCGAGCAAACATAATTCTTGTTAAATCATCTCCTGGGAGGACAATATTTTTTATTATTCATTTTAATTTCACTCTCCGGGTGTCTTGGGTTCTTCTGCTTGGGTTGCAAGGACCAGCAAGGACAGGGTTCCATATTATAGCAGTGTTGGGTGGGTGGGTTTTTGGCTGTTGCCACTAGCACTGGGATGGAACCTTCGACAGCAATGTACACAGAAATCTTGTTTTATTATTTGCAAAATAGCCAAAAAATGCTGACTTTACGGAACACGTGCCCCGGTGGATATGAATGGTTAAGTGCAGCTAAAGGGGACCGTGTATGACGTCAGCGATGGATGTTATGCAAGGTTTTTAAGCTGATTCTAACTGTGTTACACAGTACATTTGTTATACTAGTAAGCTAATAATAATCAGCACTTAGAACAAGTAAATCTTGTTCATTCTTTTAATAAAACAAACTAAATACAGTTGAGGTGTTTTAGGGGCAGTTAAAGTTAATAGATTTTTTGTTGCTAATTGTTTAAATTTTGGCGTGGTCCGGTAGGGTAGCCAAAACTAACTATTCGAAGATTTTTACTTTTTTTAGATTTTTTACGAGGTTCAAATAAGTTGCTTTTAAAACATCAGTTATAAAAGTTCGTTTAAATTACAAAAAAAATGTACTAATTGACTGTAAAGTTTTAACTATTAACTATTTAACTTACTTTATTTCGGGTGCCAACTTAGTTTTCTATATTGAATTTTATTTATGTACTGTTTCTTGTATGTACTTTCAAAGCGTAGAACTACTCGTGCAATTTGAGACAAATTAGAAAAAATATATGTGGGGCGGCCCGGTGGCATGATGGTAGCGGAGCCGGTCTTCACACGAACGGCCCGGACCAAAATCCCATCCGGACCAATCCCCCGTAGCAAGGACTGACTATCCGGCTACGTGGTAAAATAAGTCGATACGGCCAGGCCGTTCTAACGAAACAAAAAAAAAAAAAAAGAAAAAATATATGTAGCGATTAAACTCCAGCAACTAGTAATATAAACGTAAACATAACGAAACTGTCAGTCAAGCAAAAATTTGACAGTTCAGTGACAGATAGAAATAAAAAAGAGTGGACGCACAGCGACATCAACCACAGGCAAAATCACGTGTTCTTTTATTTAATGCGCAAGAAATCAGAGAGTATCGCATTAAATATTTATAGATGTTGTTTAACAGAAAATACTACATGAAATTATTATTCATTCGGTTAATCGGTTTATGTATCAAGCTTTTTTGCCTGAGTCGATCTATTTTGAACGAAAAATTTAAGCCATCAATGGTACAGAGATTACATTTTTTTACTGGAAATATATTTCCAGAATATCGACTAGAAACCCTGCAGCAAATAGAAAAAATACCTCATAAAAGTCAATGTGACATTAAATCCGTTCCTTCTTCTTTCACGGATCGGATTCAATTTTGTTTTTTTTTTGTTGTGAATTTAGCGTTCCAATAAAACATCTCAACTCGAGACAAATTATCCTTTCGCAATGCTTCTCTCCGGAGATCTCGCTGCTGACTCTTTAATCAAGCGTGTGACCGTTAAGCTCCCGTTTACTGCCGCTTTGCCCCTGTATATTGGTTGGGCATTTTCCTTTTCTTTTATGTACTTTCAATCACCTACCAGGTGGGATGGAATGGAACGGTTGATGGATGTCTTCCCTCGGTTAAAGGTGAAACCACACAGCTACACAAATAGACACACGTGCGCATCTTCGAAACCCCGCTAAGGTCGGTTCGATGAAATTTGCATCTGAAGGGATGCCGATGCGGATACTGAAATAGTACGGTGTGTTTGCTTTGCGTACGGCACAGACACATTTGCTTCCCTGTCCGCTGTAGGCTTTGAATATGTAAATTTCTCGTGTTTTTTGTATGTAAATCGTTTACCGGCTCACCGGATATACATTTTTAATCGAACCGAGCGCACCGTGAGTGAGAGGTTTTTGTTTGAAGTATTTATAAGATTTACCTCACGAACGGTGTGTTGTCCGTGGCCGGGTCGAAGGAACCGATGTGCCGTTCCCGATAGATTTTTGGAGGGTTTTTTTTTTGTTGGGGGTGGATTGTGTTTTGTGGGGGCCGTATGTTCGAAAGCAGCTGGAATATAACGTCCCCGGCCGTAGCGGTTCGAGCTGGTTGGAGAAGATTTTTATGCGACTTTTATTTCAAGCATCGAAAAGTTCTAAACAATCCCAAGGGTTGATTGAGTCGTTGTAGGAGTGAAGGGTGTCTCATAAAAGAAGTCACATTTATTCGGCCTCAAAACAATACTGGAGCATCTTTAATGTGGATTGGCTTGAAAAGGATAGGAAAAAAACGGCTGATTGATTAATAAACGCAATCATTGTATGGTAATTTAAATAATTTAGATATCTGAAATCCTTCTTTTCAAAGATTTCTTTTTTCCAATCAAACGTTTACAAAAATGAAACTAGTTTTTCATATGAAATCCTGCAAAAATGGAAACCGGCGGACATATAACTGCTCTAACATATTCATCTGATATGCTCCTGGTAAAAAAAAACTGAATAAAAGATATTCCAAGCCAAAAGAATTCACCGCAGCTCGTGTGAAACGTTTCATTAGGCGAACTCGAAACGTAAGGGTTCATACTATCGTTTTTACATATTATTCATTTCATCACTTTCCCATCAGATGCACACGCACGGAATAGCGAACAAGAAGTGGGTTTTTGTGGCCATGCTTTGCGGTGCCTTTATTCTTTTCGCTTCACCTCCATTGTAAGGCGAACACTTTCCGTTCGCCATCCTTTTGCACGGGCGCTTGTGCACACCCGGGGCGGAACGGTGCGAATAGAAGTGGCGAATGAAGAATATTCGTGCATTTGCATGAAAATCAGCTCATTTAAATGATTTCACTTCCCATTCGGTGCTTTATGTGGACCATCGCCGCTCGTCGTCCATCGGGGGTTTTTTTTCTTGCCTAATGTTATCCCACTCCGGCTGATGCGAATACCAATATCATTCTTGTATTTTTCCGTTTCCTTTCTTCTTGCAGATTGATCCCAAAGTAGCATTTCCAAGGAGGGCACATCCAAAGGTAAGTAGCATTGGGGAACGGCAATGTTTTCACTAACCTGCAATAAAGAGATGCGGAGAGAAAGAGAAAGAACGAGGGAAAGTCTAATGTACATTGTGGAAATGTGTTTTCCTCCCGGCCGGTTTATTTATTTCGCTCCAACAAATTGTTTTCCGGTGCTTTCCGGAAGAATAAGTTATTCCAAAAGGCAGATGCAACATTTTAACACATATATTACTGGACGAAAATTTTGATTGTTCTTATATTTCTTCTTTATTATTTAAAAATATTTTTACTGATGGGTGTTATTGAAACCTATTTTTTTAACGACGAAAACAAATTCGTTAAAATTATATGGGAATAGTTGTTTATTAATTATAGAATTACGATAATGATACGAAGATAATACTGTTGTTAGAAGTAATTCAAATTGAACTGCTTTTCATTTAAATAACAACGGATCAATATTTCTTATTAATTGTAAGAATTAGTTGTGAGATACGAAAAAATTCTTTTAAACTAAATTGAAGTTTTTAAAGACCTCAATACTTTAACATTGAATTCCTGTTTCCGCATTAGTTTTATTATTTTTGTTGAAACAATAAAACAATGTAATCTCTATCGCTCAAGTAACATGTTTATTTATAAAAAAAAAACCAGCCATACACCAAATTAGAAGACATTATTAGCGAACAATTTCAAAACACAATGAGGCGGTATAACAAAAGTCCCCTAATGGTCCAACCACCGTCATGGATAGAATTTCGCTTATGAAGCTAATTTTCCCGATGGCCACTTACTCTCCTGCGCTGGTTGTTAACATCATGCAAAATGTGAGTGTGTCCCAAAATGACGAAAAGTGTCACTCGAACACTTGGCATGTCGAACATTTGCTCTCAATCAACCTTTTTCCTTTCAGCAACGCTCAGCACAGACTTTTTTCATTCCCGTTCTTTACCGTACTCCAACGATCGTGTCATTCTGCACGGCCATCTCTCTCTGTCTCTGTCTTGTTGCTAGCCCTTTTGCCGCAGGGCTTGCGTTGTCACTGGCAGAAAGTATTCGGGTTTGCTTGCTTTACAATTTTTCCATCTCGGATGGCACCATATCAGACGTGGTGGTGGTGCTCACTCCGGTGAAAAGCGAAGAAAGAAACTTTTTACAAACACAAGATCTTTCCAACCCCAAAAATAGGGGATCTCCCCTATTAGAACTGCCCATCTAAGTTGCATCATCGGGATTGGATAAGAATTGAAAGGCAGAGCAAGTGAAGGTTACAAATTTGTTGCATGGAGAGCATGGAAAAAAAGAAATAACCAGCATACACAAATAAGTTGACGGGAGTGGGCCAAACAACTTTAGCAACATACCAGCGTGACACGGACGCTGGTGGGTCCCAAGGAAAAACTTAACTTTGAACAAGACTTTCAACTTTACATACTCGGTTTTGAGATCGTTCCCGCTTCGGTTCGCCTTCCTGCCTCAAGGGATCTGACTGACCAGCCACACGGAGACGAGAATGGCCTTTCGGAAGCGTGTTTTTCCTTCCTTTACGTCCACAAACAACGAACTGATTTCTTGTTGCCGCACCATGCTTTCCATCATATTCTACGCGGCGGGGGATCAATTTTGGATCACTCTTTTCCTTGCGGGTGAAAAGATAGCACGACACGAAAGAAAGCAAGTGGAGAGAAAAAAAAAACACACACCCAGCATGTCACAGCAGCAGAAAGAAAGCGTGTATTGCCCTCGGGAGGGAAAATCTGCTCACGCGAATTCAAGTGCACGCTCTTGTGCACAACTTCAGCCTTGGTGACGAGGGACATCAAGGACACGATTACTTCTCTCATCAACAATCGAGCTGTGGATGCCTTCCGGGGGGGACAACGCGAAGGCAACGCGCACCGAAACGATGGCCTTCAACCTCCGAGGCCTGTTTGAAGCGTATTGAAAGTGTAGTTATTTTGCGCATACATACACGGTACAAATTTTCGCTTGCACCCTCGCCTCTGCGATGATGATGATGGTGACAAGGTCCGATGGTAATGGTGCTTTTGATGGGTTTTAGAACGGTTTTTTTTTCTCGAACATCGAAAGAGCTTCAAGGCAGGCGGCGTTAAGCGGCTGTGACACGAACCCTATTTCTTCGTGGTTCCCTCCACAAGGGCGATGGTTAGAATTCGCGCGTACCGCGTTCCAGCCCCTGAAGCTGGAAGTTGTAGCGTATCGCGTTTCGGGAAGGTGGCCAAGTAAAAAAGCGGCCCGAGTGAGGGGGTCAAGTTTATTCACTTACTCCGAGAGTGATATAAAGCAGCAAAGTGGACAAATTTACACTTCAATGCTTTGCAGCATAATTTTGGTGGAGGTTTAGTGAATGGTAGAGATTTAATACACCATCAGTGTGAAGGAAAATAGCATTCGATGCTATTGGACATACAAAAGCAACGATAAGGTTTATGATTTGCCGAAATGTTGCTTCGTGGGTTCGTTAAAACGATTAATTCACAGTACGTGTCAATGTTTTTTACACAACCTGCCCATCTGGAGGATCGGAGCTTAAAACAAATGACGGGAGAGGGCGCCACCAGCAATGCAATAAAAAGGACTGCATTTCGAGGATCGCGTCCTATTCCTGTTGCAATCGAGAAAAGACCAGTAATAAATTTTGAACGTCTCTGATTATAAACGAGGCTGTTAAAGATTTACTGAGAATATCTGAAACTTTGCAACAAATACGTATACTTAATATTTGAAAAATTCTCATTAACTCCTTTTCTGACGGCAAGGGTCTTGTTAATTGTCAATATATTTCAAATAGCCGTCATTTTTCTCTTTTTTACACCTTTGGCCTATATTTACACCTACGACAATTTTGCACTAGTGATCAGTAGCATTTTCCCGAAACTCCCTTCAGACATGCACACCATTAGTACTGTCTGAATTTCGCCCCAAAAGCAGTTCACACTCTGACCGGCTCAGTTTGGCACGCTCGCTTACTGAGCAACCTCGAATTCGCTAAACCGAGTATTTCTCCGTTTTGATCGATCGGAGTAAACCCCCCCCCCCCCCCATTCAACCGTCGGTGGTGGGATGGAGCGGCAAGAACCTCCAAACTTCTGATCTCTGCCATCATAAATCATTGCTCGGCACCGAATGCCGATGCTTTGTCGGAAGTTGCCACCCGGTCACCCGGGGGGCCTTTGCCTGGCAGCGGCATCTTCTTTGACTCACCACCACCACCCCTCCCCCCTACGGGGTGTTCCGATTCATTCTGAAGCGGTCGTTTGATCCGCTATCATGGTGCGCGTCCCACGACCTCCCAAACCGACCGTCTCCCTCACGTGGCGTGATCAAACAGTAACCAACCAAACGGAGTGCCAACCCCCATCAAGGGGGGGAGGGGGGGGGGGTTTGCTCGTCGGATCGGGGGGGTTTATCGGCACCAGGTTTTTATCCTTCCGATTCCGGGCCGAGACGTGCGAAACGAGGATTGAATGGTTTTTTCTCTCTTTTCGAATGTTTTCAAGTATGAATAAATTTATCTAATTCAATGAATTTGCGTTTCGATGCTGGTACCCACCGGGTCGGGTTTTGGTGATGGCTGGCGCTCGAGGTACCGAAGCAGACACGGTTTTGTGTGAAACGGAGATAGATGAGTAAAGATTTCGATTCCACCTACGATTTTCACCCAAACGATCCGTGGTGACGATCCGTGCGGTAGTGTGGCTGGTGGGTGGATGCGTGCAAACACGCTGGAGTTCTTTAGATGAAGAAGTATCTCTTCCCTCACGAATGGATGCACACTGGAAGCATCGAATCGATGCAAATGGAGAGTATGGTATCATTTCCATCATCTCCGTTGGGGTGGAGATGCACGTTGAATTAAGTTTTGAGTACACGTACGAGTGCGGACCGTCTCCGTCGGGCTGGTGGGCTGGCAATTGGGGAATCGTTGCTTAATTTAGCGTACGTTATTGAATTGCAATATAATTGGTAACATTTCTAGGCAGGCAGTAGACGATGAGGAATATGCTGTGGCTTAGCACCGTCTGCGGATGATTCACATTGTGAAACAAATTGTTGCTTGGAATAACTGAATTGCAAAGGTTTTGGAGAACGGTGACTCGTACTGTACATAAAATATGTGAGTGTTTATATTTTGTTTTGGTGAACAAAAACCATAAAAAACTATTTTTTATAAACATTTCTATCATTTTCCTTTTATATATGTGTCTTAATCAACTTGTTGTATTGTAGGAATGAATTCTTTATTGGTTCCACGTGTCCTTCGACTGCTGTTTGCTATAAAAAATTATAGCAGGCACCCATTTAACATTTTTCGTACAGCTATATTTCACTATAATCCCACACTATGTTAATTAGTTATTATTTAATATTCAACAATTACCCAATACCTGTTAAACCCTTTTCTGTAATTCTAAAGGAATCTCTTATCGCTTGTTTCCGTTTCTCAAGGCTTAATTGACCCATCCTCGAAAGTTCGTCACTGTCATGACATCACCCGTTGATGATAATCCTTGTCACTGTGCTTTTGTTTGTTTTGTTGTGCGTTATTTCCCTACATTGCAATCCACACCACCTTCAGGTAAAAGAAGTCATCAAGCATCAGGCATACAAAACATAATACACACACACACACATGAAAATATAAAAAAACTATCTATCTCCCATTGCCGCAACTTCCAGCATGAAGTTGGTCATTAATTTTAATTACTACCGCGCGCACACACCGGTAATAAAGATTGACAAATTAATTAATGTTTTAACTTTCCTTTTTGGCCTTCGTTGGCTCTTAGATTAGAGCAGCATGGGGGGGGGGGGGGGGGTTAGGCATAAGTAGCTAAAGGAAGAAGAGAAAAAAAAAACACTTAAATGGGTGTGAGGTGAGAAAGTATTTTTACCACTCCTGCGGCCGGGAATATCGCACACGCACACCTATCCGATGTGATATCTTCATTTCTGATACCGCGTTTTGCATTATGAAAGTCATCGAGTGGTGCACGTGTCCTGGGGGGTTTTTTTTTTGTTGTTGTTCGTCCCTTTCATCCGCTTCCGTGTCACCGTTACCACTTATCATTCATCATCAACCAGAAATATATGTTAGTGTTATCCACGCGATACGCGGTCAGTATCTGTGTGCGGCGATGAGTGTTTTTTTTTGTTGTCTCTAGTTATTTTTGCTATTTTGCTAGCTCTTTTCCGCCCCTTAATTAATGTCCACCCTGCACTCCCTGCATCGACCCTGTACGAGACGCTACCAGGTCGTCGATCACTCATCGAGCATCACAAATGACAACTGTCCATTATACAGAGCATCGTCGCAGGCAACCGCGCTAACAAGCAACCCTTAATGGGAAAACCGAACGCTTATAATGATGGTTCACCCGTAGAAGAATGGACAACATGTTAGGACACCCCGAGCCTACCGGGCTAATAAGAGCGGGCTGGTGAAGCTCGCTTTCGTAACAGCAAATTCTCCACGACTTTTTTTGTCCGTTCGAACCCATAAACACTTGAAAATCGTAATGACACTTGAAATACCTGTCAAACAAACGGGAATGTCCTTGCATGATACCAGTGTCCAATATGGGGACAGCCCGTTGTTCGGGGAAACACACATTTGGAGATCGAATCAAACAGGCATTCGAAGATGTGCAACCACCTGGAAACGTTTCCATGCTTTTCTGCCAGCACAAGGATTCGCAATAACAAAAAAAAAACATAACCCCTCCATTCTCGCTGTACCTACAACGCGTAGGGCACCAGGCACCAAAGATGCGCACATGAGAAATCATCCAACCGAGCCTACGACTGCCGGATGGTCGTCCCAGAACCGACAGAACCAGAAGAAATCGAAGGATAATATATCATTCCGAAACATCGACCAATCCACAATTGTTTTCCAAGTTCTCGGTTTCGTCGATTTCCACTAACCGCTCGGATGATCCCCATCGCTGGGTGTCGGGTTATTCTTATCACGATGCCGGAGGGAAATTTTGCCGAAAGGAAGCCATTGCGGTCCATGGAGTGGTGGCTCGTATCGGTGGAAAACCCACGGACCGACGACCGGTTACGGTTATTGGTAACAATTTATTAACCATTTTTGCCCCACCGTAGGACCGGTGCTCGGTTTTGTTCTGCCGCGCTTGGGAAGGAATCTTGTCCTGTCAGAAACAGAGAACACATCTCAAGTATGTGTGGGTTTGTGGGATGATTTTTTATCCTCACCACTGATCGCATTCTCAAGCTTGTCTCTCACGAGAACGAGAACAAAACGGTCCCAAAAAAAAAAGGACCGAAGTAGAAGTCGTGTCGGTTATAGGTTGACGCGAAGAATACACAACCGATCGGGAACGGGCTGGAAAACACACGGTATCGAGGTCGAGCAAATTGGTGGCCATGCAGAACGGAAAACGGTGAAACGGCTCTCTGGGAGGAAGTAAAGCAGATTCGACCACGGCCTTCGATCGATGGAATTTGTTTTGGGCGAAAAATATATCAATTGATTAATAATTTTCCATCGTTTTGAGTTCGGGTTCGGTGTACCGTTGAGGTGGATAGCAATCCTCCACGCCCAGTGTAAGTGGATGCTTGTTAGTATCGAGTGGTTCTTGGCGAGTTGGAGGTAGCGTGGGTTATGTATTTTGGGTTTTTGGGAGAATTGAAAAGGATTGAGTTTTGCTCATTCAGAATAGAAATATGAGTAAATGAGTTTTAGTAGAGGAAGTTTTCATGAGATACTACCTCTTCCAGGTACAGCTCCAGCTACTTAAAGCTAAAACTTCAACATGTTACAATTTACGTACTCGCAAAAAAACATTGATAATCAACATCCACTTAGTCGCAGAGCACGCATTTCAACAATATAGATACTAGAAAAAACAACATCTTCCAACGACGACACTTGCCCAAAAACTTGAGCATCAGCTCTCAGCAACTACAACAGCAGCAACTTCAACATCCAACGGCTTCTCGTGTATTGGAAAAGGAGATGAGTAATAGTGGGCCACGCTGAAATATTAATGCAAATATGTTTTGTTTCCCCACGCTTCTTCCGGATTGTGCTCTTCCGCCCGGCTCCGCCTTGGGGTGTGTGTCTGTGTGTCTCACACTGCCGTTTGCGGATTGTGCTTGTGGATGCTAATTCCATTTATCATATCTCTTATTGGTTTTGTGCGCTCCGCTTTCCCGTGGCTGATTCCCCTTTTGCTCATGGTGTCAGTGATCGCTTTTCTTTCTGCGAATGGGGCGAAGGGGCGAAAACCCAGGGACGGTCGGTATTAGTGAGCACGGTTTTTCTCCGAATCGGCCTCCACTTTTCTACCCCCGTCCGAAAGGTTATGTTTTTGTGTGGAAGGATTTTCCGGGGTGTTTTGGAAGACGCACGGCCATGGAAACTCCCCAGCGTGTGTGTGTGTGTGCCAAAGCGCAAATCCGAAGCCACCGGGAGCCACGATTCGCCAAACGACCACGGGAACGGATTCACTGGCCGCCAGTGGGTGGTGTGGATGGGGTGGGAATAGGCAGAAGACGTTTTGCCGGATGTGCCGAGGGTTCATGTGGCTAGGGCACTATCCATCTCCGAGCGAACCGTGCGCCGGTGAATGCCTAAGCAAGCGAAGCCTTTTTGCCAACCTGGGAAGCCTTCCCGGCACGACGCCGGCAAGACAATGATGAAAGTGCTATTAGTTTTCGTTTCTCGGGCGTGTAGTTTCCTAGTCTGGGGGTTGTATTATAAATAAATAATATGATAATTTATTAACAATACACCTATAATCATCCAGCGTTTACGGTTGCCAGGCGTGGCAAGAGGCAAGGAGGCAAACTGAAACTAGCCGGCGCACTGTGGCGTGCGTTGTAGCTCTTGCAGGGGCAGAGAAATGGCCCCGAAGTTTATGTTCGGTGGCGAACTCGCCCAAGCGGACATGAGGAGAGGAAGACTGGGAATGCTGCAGTGTGGTAGTCTAGTGGGGCCAAATTATGCTACTTTAGTACTGTGCCATCGACGTGGCTGCGTTTGGCATTCGGACGGGAAGTGTTTGTTTCTGGTAAACATTCGACACTGGTGTGCTAGAACGGAAGTCGCAACCGGGGGAACCGAACGCTCTCAGCATCTGCTCGATTGTTTGGTTAAGAGTGGCGCCATTGGCCCCGGCTAGGTCTTGGCGTACTGACATAACGACCACGAACGGAAAGGGTGTGGGTTGTGTTACTACTTCCTTTCTTACTTCCCCAACATCTCCAACATCGGCCAACATATCTTGGAAACCGCTTCAACTGATTTCTAGTGCGGATGTGGTAGCCGTTGCACCGGTAGAGCTCTGACTTGGCTGACTTACAAGGTGCCGGTTTTAATTTTCCAAGGTGCGTAACGTACGGAACCATCCATTTCCGAACTTTAACAGCGCGCTCGCTGCATGTTGTCGAATGTATGCAGTGCTGTAAGGTCTCATTCAATTATTACGTAACGCTGATAGGGGGGGAGGGGGTCAGTACCAGCGTTACAATTTGTTACATATTGGGGAAGGGGGGTTTAACTTTTTGTTAAGTAACATATAATAAGATTATACTTAGTTTCCTGCTTCATAGTCTTTGTATGAAAAATTAACTTATTTTAGGGATTTGTATACAAATTCCATGTTATCTATCTACTTGTCGTTTGTTTAAAGGTCGAGTCTCTTGGTATCTTCTGATATCCACTCACTGATGACTTCTGGTGTCCACTCAGATGGTGATTTTGGATTCCTGTGTGTAGTAGTGAATCTAGTTTGCATCCATTGTCACATAACGAGCATCGTCGACTCGTAAAACCAGTATTGAGCTTAAAGAACTCTTAATAGTCTCAGATTCCTCTTGCGTTTAAGCAAATGCAGCAAACATTTTAAAATCTGCTGACATATATCCAAATTATTGTTCAAAATTATAAAAAATATTGCCACGTGATGCATCAAAGATTTCCTCTATCTCAAAGAATTTCAGTTAGCATCATACAGCAGTTCATTATTTAATATCATTTACATCACATTCACGATACACTGATCAACTTTCAACAACTATAACGTGCTGCATCACGATCGGTAAGCATACCAGCTAAAATAGTTTATTTTAATGGTGCTGAATGTTACGATGCTTATCAATTCAATTTAACCGTTTTTTTTCCTAACCAAATGCAATTATTCTATTGACATTCTAAATTAATTATGTTCAACTGAGTGTTAAATAATAACAATGGGTTCGGGTTTTGAGTTTTCCGGCCCTTCCTGGTCTTGACCTGCTGCAGGAGTCCTCTAAACCACCTTAGGACAAGCGCCCATCATCCCGATCTGTCTGTTGGACTCATCAACGGCATGCCTCTAACTTAATTTGGGCCTACCAAGCCTCGTCTGTCCATGAGGACTACCTAAACCGGCTTTTTGGACAGGGTCGTCCGGTGTCATTCTCATGACATGACCAGCCCAACGGGGCCCGGGCTGGTCTAATCTGCTGTAAGGACGGTAGATTCGCCGTACAACTCATAAAGCTCATCATTATAGCGGCTCCAGTGTCCTTCCACACATACGGGGCCAAAAAACCTTCTGAGCATCTTCTAAGAGGGTTTCATCAGTTTTGGACAAAGTCCATGTCTTACAGGCTTATGTAAGTCGATTCGTCATGGTACTATGTAATGTAAACTCCCAAACGAGCTTCTTAAGCTTTTTTCAGTGGACGTTTAGCGAATGAATCCTTCGTTTGGGATCTGTGGTGCTGAAGACTTGTATACTTAGCGTCTTCCGGTAATTGATATCTTTATTCAGAACCTATCCAGCCTTGTTTTAGTTAACTTGGTACATGCCAGTGATACAAATTATATTGATGAAAGATACGGACAGCCTGAAAACAAAAATTGTTTAAAAAATATCGTATCCACAATCGTAGCTGTATGGATTGAAAAATGTTCCAAAATCGCTCGCTCGGGTCGAAAATTGACAATTTTTTCGTTACGTAATCATTGAATGAGCCCTGTAAGCACTCGGTCTTCAAGGTACTGTTTTAAGGTCCTACCATGTCCTACTAATCGATACGGAAATTTCTTCCCATTCGCCTTGTTTGAAGGTTACTTCTATCTTGAATAAAAAGGGCAGTTCGAATCTATCGATCGGTCGGATGATGTATTATTGTTGCCTAGAAGGGTGTCAACTCAGCCTAAATTTACAACCAAGCTCCATTGAAATGGTATTAATTCTACACCTTCCTACGTTTTGTTTTTCACTTCTCACACTTCTCTTAAAGAAGGCAGAATTTACCCCGGAAGTGGTTCTACATTCATTCACTAGAATTAATTAATATCCCATAAGCCATCGAGACAGCACGGGCACGAAGAATCACACTCGCATTCGAGGATATCGAGAGTGGGAATGTTCCAGAGAAATATAAGTTCTATTGGTAAAAATAGTTCCCATTGCTTTAAGCTTCCTGCGCCTGCTCCTGCTACTGCTGATGATGATGATGAAAACGAATGTCCAGCAAGAAAGTGGCTCGCTCACCGGTAGGCAGCTTTATTTTGAACGACGGAGAATTTAATTTTCGGGCTTTCAATTTAACACACCATCAGCTTTGGTTGCAGGGTTGCTTTCGTTTTTCTTCTACGGCCAAACGGGCCGGGTGGAATGGGGCGATAACATTTTGTCTTACCAGGCATAAATTACTTGCCTGTGTCCAAGAATTCACCATACGGATGTGTACAGATTAAATAAAGATAACACCGGGCCGTCCGTGCCCGAGTGCATTGTTTCGCAGTGAAGTGCTTTACGTATTTATTTCCTGCCTGAATTGTGTGCCCAGCATCGGTTGCGTTCTTCAGGTGCTGTTCACAGTTCTTTTGCGGAACAATTTTGGGGGTCTGGGATGGTGGCGTTGGTGGTTGGGTGGTGTCTGTTCCAAAAGCCTGAAAAGCACGTTCTCGTGTACCACATACCGGGCCGGTGTACCGGTGTACCCAAAACCCAGGCACCAGCGCAACCGAATCCCGGTACCGACCGGGTAGCTGCTGGAGAATCAATTTTAATTCCATCATGTCACTAGACTAAACATGTTACTTGTACAAACTGTCTGTTATTGGACAAATTATGTGTTGCCGCACACCACTCGCAGCACACCTCCTTGCGCCCGGTAACCGGATCGCTACACATACAAACCGTTGAATTAGTTGGCTGGCGTGAGCTGCCGGCGGAAGTCCAAAACAGGACGGGGGGGAATTTTCCCATTGCATTGGTGCAATGATGCTGCACCACCAATAGTGAAGCACCAACCGTTGCGGGTGGACCCCGGGAGGGCAGCGGTGCAAAACCATGTTGCCAACTATGGCATGCACCAAAAACAGTGCGCCAGATGAACAGGGTGAAACGAGAATGGAACTTTGGCAGTACGGTGAAACGACCAGTAACAGTTCGATTCAGCATTTTAACGTGTCACTTTACCAATTTTTCACGGCGGCAAGGCTCCCGGGGGCTACAGCTCTGTGAACGATTTAGGTGGAACGGCCGAAGCTTGCTAAAAACATGGTTGTAAGACAAAACCGACCCGTCCGGTACGCGGGTGGTGTGTGTTCGTAATGTCACCAGGAACATTTTCGTTGGGCCATACACTAAAAAAAAATCGGGGTTTTAAAGGTGCCTCTGTGTGTGCTGTGTGCGCGCTGGGTACGTTTCGGTTTGTCTGGATCGGCTCTGAGCACCGCACTGCAACATGAGTGCGTCATGTTTCGTGTACGGAATGCTAGTGGAGTGGTATAAATTGAACCATTTTACTGTGCACATTTGCAAAAAGTGTTACTTTTGTTCAGTAACGATACACAGGTGAGAATTGCATGATTTTTACTTTAAAAAATTACCATCTTTCTATTTGTAAATCTCGGCCGTTTTGAGAGGGATTTCCTGAAATTACTAAGCACAAATATTTTATTTAATAATTTTTCCAGTTACAAACTATGAATAATTGGGAACATTATCAAAATCATGGTTCATATTGCAGGGAATATCTTTATTGCTTAGAACTTATATATTTCCAGTACTCACATGCGCCTCTGGGACATAAACTTTAACCAAAATTGACGAAACCCTCTTAGCCGTGTTCGAGTGGAGGTTGTTCTGAAGGATTCCTGGCCTGGAATGTGTGGAAGGACAATGGAGCCGCTACAACGACGAGCTCTATGAGCAGTCGCGTGAAATTATTGTCGTACAGTCTC
This sequence comes from Anopheles moucheti, assembly GCF_943734755.1. Taxonomy (NCBI): domain Eukaryota; kingdom Metazoa; phylum Arthropoda; class Insecta; order Diptera; family Culicidae; genus Anopheles; species Anopheles moucheti. Next base: position 54,155,409 of record NC_069141.1, read on the forward strand.
CGGTGGGCTGGTCACGTCATGAAAATGACACCGGACGACCCAACCCATAAAAGGCCTTTTAGGTCACCCACATGGACAGAAGAGGCGTTTTAAAATTAATTAAATTAAGATGGACTGATGGTGGAGTTGATGTGTCCGCCAGAATTGCCATAATAATGGATTGGCAGACGTGAGCTGTTGTAGGACTGCTGCAGCAGGCCAAGTCCGCGAAACCATTGTATCCTGTAGAGGTTGTAAGTTATAGTAAGTAAATAAGTAAGATCTTTCTTTCTTGGGCATCTCATTTCATGCCGGTGGTGTAGCCGCTTCGTCTTTTCATACATCAAAAATGATAAATCACAAATATTATTAATTAATATTATTATATTTAATTAATATGGGGCAGCTCGGTGGCATGATGGTAGCGGAACCGGTCTTCACACGAACGGACCGGACCATCGCTGACGTAAATGTCCTAACGGGCCATCCGGCATAGGTTCTGAGGCTTGAGGAGTTGTTAGTCCGTAGGCGCTCCGGCGAATCGGGCAGTTCCCTGACTATGGTGGTTCCTGTTTTAACAGGCATCCTTGGCAAGGATGTGGGTTTCTCTATGAAGATTCTCTCCTCTGACAATCCAAAAGAACGGACCGGACCAAAATCCCATCCGGATCAATCCCCCGTAGCAAGGACTGACTATCCAACTGCGTGGTAAAATAAGTCGATACGGCCAGGCCGTTCTAACGAAACAAAAAAAAATAATTAATTAATATTATTAACTAAGATTATTAATTAAAATTATAACTAATTAAATTAATATTATTATAAATAACAAATATTGTTAATAATATAATTAATGCGGGCTAATACCAGTCCAGACTGCTAAAAATGATGAAATCGATAGAGTTTTGTGTTCTTAAGGTTTAGTGATGTCAAATGTCAAAATCAAACGAACTCAAATGGCATGGAATATTATAGTCTTTTTATAAATGACCCGGAATTAAAGCATGAACATTATTATCTTTTGCCTCTTTCCAACAATGCTCAATGATGCCCTATTTCAATGATCAATATGTCTGAAGTATAAAATTTGTATTTCGATTTGTATTTCTAGAAAAAATTTAACAACATTTAACAAATTTCTAGCACAAATTTAAGAAATTTCTAAACAAAGTATTTTTTAAATTTTTTACTTTTATATTTCTTCTTGTTAAGGAAAGATGATGGTCGTACAGATGATGGCCATTTGTTTCGGTCCTGTCATGTGGGACCGATGTCGCTACCAAATACACCGCTTAACCGCGCTAGGAATAAAGATTTACTTAAATGAATGAAACATTTAGGAAACTTCCTTCATGTTATGTTTTATCTTAACTTTGTTGGGCCTTCAAAATCCATACGCTACAATATACTCACATTTCTTTCATTCACGTTCGGTGGCTTAAGCTTTAAGCTTAGTGCCCCGAACGATAATTACCTTTGCTCATTTGTCAAATAAATAAACAACCAGGCACTTAAGTAGCATTGCTTACCGAACACCATCGCTGCCTTCACCGGCAACCCACGGTTATCCTTCCCTCAGCATCGTAATCGAACGGAAACCAATTGCCGCACAATGGCGTACACATCCTGCTTTGCAAAAACTCTCCCCCCAGTTAGCCTCACCTTAGCATAAACAACAGCAACAAAAAAAAAGCGAAAGGATTCACACCGGGGAAGAAGACCACCACTTACGTCACCTAGCCGCTCAATTACACTAAGCAGCTGCAGGCAGCTGCGGAGCGGATGGCGTCTTGTTTTCGAAATGGCCGAACGGGTGGTTTGCGAAGGCGGGTTTTATGAGCTGCAGAGGACGATATCGCATAACTTATTAAAATCTCATTACGAACAATAATCTGAATAATGTTGTTCATAAAAGAGTCGTTTTCCTTTAGGTTTCATTCCGGGCGCACCGAAAGCGATGGTGCGGGCGCATGGCAAGACACTTTCCGCACAAAACCGTCTTCGAGTGTCTCGCTTCCCGCTTCCCGTGCTGTGATGCCCTATGAGGGGTGCGGGTGGCCATTTACTGCATGGCCATTTTCCGTTCCTGGCCTCATTTGCTATACTGCCATCCGCTCGGTGCCTGGGCACGCTGTGTGGGCGTTGGGAATGGAAAAGTTTTCCACCGCTCTTCCGCCGCCGCTCAGCCAGTTCCCACCCACCCGTCCCCCACGACGCATTGTTTGCCACCCGGACACAACCTCGCATGGGTGGGTTATCGTCTCGAAGCGAACATCTTCACCGGTTGGCCTGCTCCAGAAAGCGATATCATCGATGAGAAAACTCGAGTGGCACGCTGGCACAAACGACAACGTGACTGGCCGGATCGAACGCGGCAGCCCGACTGTAGACGAAACAGAAATAGTAATATAAATGCAATTAATCATATTGAAATGAAACCTTTCTCTTCGGACGGCAGTGAAGCGAAGATTTCTGTATCTGTGCGGCACTGTGTGTTTTTTTTTCTTTTGCCATCGTTGGGTGTTTTGTTTTGTTCTGTTCTGGCTACTTGTTTGTCGGGCGAGCGCTCTATTATCGGGTGGCACGTCTTTAGTAGGGCAAGATCTACATGATGAGGGCGATTTTGGGAAGGTGGGTGGCAAACGGTTTGGATTTGATGATGGTTTAAGTTCGGTGGGGTGCGGACTCACGATAAAAAGCAAGATAAACAACGTCTCATCAAGCAAATAAGAAAATTAGATGAACAAATGTTCGTGATGCAGAATGGAATCCAGCTTTTGAAGTATTTTTATTTTGAAAGCCTTGATTTGTGAGATCGGGATAATTTTACGTTTATTTTAGTTTAAAAATTTGTTGTGACTATGATGTCTATAACTAAGATAACTTTGAGTTTTTATCATGATTCCATTACTTGAAGTATGTGATAGTATTTTGTCGCACAATTGCACCACTAGTTTATTTGTTTTCTCTTACTTTTTTTTATAAAACAATACTTCAAAATTTATTACCTTATTCGTATACATAAGCTTACTGTTTGTTAAATGTCTTTGGCCCTACGTTGTGTATATTTTTCAGTTTATCAATTTACAAAATGCTTAGATATTTGGAGCGAACCGAATAAGACATGTGGTTATATTCAACTCAAAAAACTCTTCTTCTTATTTTTTTACTCTCCTTCTTTTTCTCCAATCTGACATCTTCTACTCGCCAGGTTGGACATTTGACATTTGACGATTCGGTGTCAAACACTTACATTACGAATTTCCTATTCATGCACCATGCCGTTGTTACCCTATCAGCTGTTTTAGCTCATCTTTTGAAACGTTCTGGATTTAATTCATTATTGAAAACACACTGGACGGTTTTTGCTAAAAATTGACAATATAGTAATTCTTTTGTTTTTGTACTCATCAGTTTTAGCTCCGGTTTCATTAGCTGAATGTAGGCATTTTAATTTCGTGATCTTTAATGATTTGGCAAAAATAGTTCCAAATTTTGTTTCTCATTTTACAATCCTTCAGTTTGTGTTCAATGCTTTCCACACATTTGCAATTTTCGCAGTTAGGATGCTGTACCATTTTAAATTTAAATTTTAAATTCCTGAGTGTACATTCTTTCATTAACCAACGTATACAGAATACTTCTTTCGCTAGAACTAAGCTTCATTGATATTTCTCCATATCTGGTGCCATGGCAATGTGGGATGTTTTTTGTATTATTTGTGGTATTGTAATTGTACTACTGCTATGAATTTTTGGACTGCTTTTGTGCTTGAGTTTTTAATTAATTCATCTGATAAATAAACCATCTTAATATTAATAGTTTTGATACACGGATGGTGGATTTTGAATGTGATTTAATAATTTGCTACTGTATGGAGTGTTTTCCATTTCTTTTAGTTGTCTATTCACTAGTAAGGCTTTGAGGTTTACTTCGGGGATCATGAGGTTTAAACCTCCTTGTTCTTTAGGCAGAGCTAATTGGTGCAGAGCTATTCATGGTCCACTTTTAGACCATATAAATGAACCTTGCTTAGATGTAATATTCGCTAAAAGTTTGTTGCTAATTGACAGAGCTGATCCAATAAACCATAATTTAGATGTTAAATAGGTATTCGCTACTATGACTTTTTAGTGCAGGTTAGTCTCTTTCGCCAAATTAATAACTAAGATAACTTTGAATCTTTGCCATGATTCCATTACTTGTAGTATGTGATAGTATTTTGTCGCACTATTGCACCACTAGTTCACTTTTTTTCCACTAACTAGATGGAGAGTGATCTTTACTTGAAACACTGCGCCTGCTGCGATGTACCATTCAATTTACCATCCACTCAATAAGCCCACAGACAATTGGAGCTGCGGTTGACTGTGACGATACCGGTCCAGGCTCGGGTTGAGGCTGCAAAACACATTGCCCCGAGTACGAGACACGAAGCACCGTGTTCCGGTGTTAATATATCAAAAAGATTGCCGTGATTGATTTATGAACAAGCGGTTTGGTAAACAATAATAACTACATCTGTTTTTCGCCGCTCGTTCACGGAGCGAACGTGGCACGGGTTTTTGGAGAACACATTCCGACAGCAACACACAACCGCAACACTCGATGTTCAATCGATGTTGTGTGCGGGAGGCTGTGTGTATCAAGGAAAGGCAAAAAAACCATACCCAGCGCTACGACTATTGCCACCATAGGAAGGTTTCAACCGGTACGATAGAAACAATGGACCTGCTGCAGCCCATCGCAGGAGAAAAACGCGAACCATGCGAAAATTTCGGGTTGAAACACTCAAACCCCGGGCAGCACTGTGCTAAAGCTTAGCAATCGTGTGAACGAATGCCAAATGTGGACGAAAAAAGGATCGATTCTAAGGCGGCAGGAACAAAAGCGGAAAACCGAAACAAGAAAAACAAGTCCTCCCGGTCACAACAAAACGTGCAGAGTGGGGAAAAATCGTACTACAGGGCACGTTCTATTCGACGTTTCATACGTCCTTTGTAAAAGTGGAAGTGGGAAATCTCGGGAAGGATCTTTCCGTCAACCATGTGGTGATCGTGTAGCACGGAACGACAAATAGAAATCGATGCTGTTGTGTGGGATGTAATATGTTCTATAGAGTAAAGTACAGGCAGTCCCCGAGATACGCTGTTATAGCGGACCTCTATAACCCGGGAAAAATCGGCGTAACTCAAATTTCCACGTAACTCGAATCCTGGTGCAATTTCGTTTATACTTCAAAATCACAGAGTCGACTTCCTTCTCTGGACTTAATGTTTTCACCGAATCAGGTGATTTTAAGAAAGAATTCATTACAATTAATTAGAAATAAGTGTTTTATGTGACGAAAAAAGGTATTTTCGACCAATTTTCATCTTTTTGCTTAGATTTTGTGCTATAAACTAGCTCAGCTGTAAAATTTCCAAAAATCGCGTATCTCCGAAACCGCGTATCTCGGGGACTGCCTGTATCATTAAAAAAACTAAATAAATATAGATTAGAAAAGTTAAATACTCTCAATTTATAATTCCCTTCAAAAATCCAAAATTTACTATAAAATACTATTAAAATGGTATTAAAACTTGAAAGCACTGCTTTCCTAATGTGCTGCGTAAATAATTTATTTCGACAGCAGCAGTCCTGTCGTGCTGGCTTTGAGTGGAATATGCACTGTTATCACTACATCACCTGCATTTTGTACGATGTAACTCCATTTCCCAAAACATGACTGCATGAGGTAACTGTGTGTTTTGAACCTGTCAAAATCCACTTTAGCACTCGGACCGCATCCTTACCAATTCAATTCTCTTCGCTTAACTGACACACCGCACCGGTACCGAAAGAAAGCCGGTTTGCGTCGAAAACAAGACTGGCACTTCTGGTTGGTGCATGGAAAATTTACAATTCATTGACTATCGATGGTCGGATTGTACACTTACGCGAGCAGTTGGTGCCAAGTCTTGCCGGCACAAAACCATTGGCCCCAATGTCAGTAGCGACCTTCAGCTGCCACTCTGCACGTTCTCGTGAGCTTTGTCCAACCCCGAAAAAGGACCGTTGCGAATCGGGCCGGAAATCGTCAGCCGAGAAAGATTGCACCAAGCCTATCTCGAGCGGATTTTGTGTGCATGCTGCTGCTGCAGCAAAATACACAATGGCTACCGATCATCATCATCATCATCGGTATGCCGATGATGTCGCCTTCCTTCGCGTCGGTATCGGAGTTTGACATTGGGCAATCGATAGCAAATGTGTTATGCAATGGCACTTACAACGGTGTTCCCGGTCGGTGGGGGTTAAAATTTCAAATTTGATAAAATACATAGCAGCACATTCAATTTGCGTCGTTTCAGCTGTAGAAAGCTGGCGTTGGTACAAAGTTGCGCGTCTAGGATTTTTTTTTCTTGGCGAAGCAAACAAATCAATTTGATGGTAGCGAACGTTTCGGGCTGGATGATTGGCAGAATTGTTTCGGTGCAAGTGTGTGTGTTTTGTACACATTTCGTGCTTGACCGAAGAACATGGGCGTATTGGTAAACATTGTGCAGCACTGTGCACGCTATAGTACAAGAAGGAAGAGGACACTACCTAATTAAGATTTCGCTAAGGGTTGTGGAAGTGAGTATGTTTTAGGATAAGCTGTTTAAAAGAACATTTTTAAAACAATTTTATTATTCCATTTTTTATAGCAAACGATTTTTGTTATATTTTAAACTAATTATTTACTAAAAAAGACATTTCATTTCAATATCTTATACATATATTTCTTTTCAAATATTAAATATTCACTAGATTGCTTAAAATTATATAAACTAACGCTTTATCCAAATAATTGATTTTAAATGGAAATTTTGAGTTAATCGTTGCCCTAGAATTATGTATGAGTAATGAAGTTGAAGTTCAAAAGAAAAAAGATTTTTTTAGATAAATGAATGTGAAAAATTGTCGTTAATATAGGGAATGGGAAAAATTTGACTTTTACCTACAAAAAGACAATTTAAAAATAAAAGTGTAGCATTTGTTTGCAAAACAATTGTATTTTTTAAACGAAATTGAAGCATTTGACAGATCTTTGAGAAATTCTTGCTCTCTATGTTTTGTAAAATAGTAACATAGTTTTAACATTTTCGATGAAGATTTTTCTACGATTTAGATAACTATTCTTTATTCTAAATTTTATTTTTATTCTACGGCCATCACTACCACCTAATCGAACATAATCAAAGGCATGAATACTAATCAACAAAAAGAATGTGTTATATAGGTATTAGTGTGTAATTGCCAATTCGAAAAATATGCTGTACCGATATGCGGTGTTTGTTTGCATATTCACACCTTACAAAAACACAGCGAAGCAGCGAAAACAAAAACCAAACAAATTGACGTACATCAGTCACACGGCGGGGCTGGTGGTACGTGTGCTTAGGCATAGAACATGGCAATAGAAAATCAATATCTTTGCGAATCAGCACGCTTTCAATAAACAGAAATCTGTTTCGATTTTTTGTCCGCACACCACAGTGTGCCCCCAAGGCAATCCGTTCTGGCCGGCGCGTACCATTTTTTGGCCTAGTCGCCATGCTTAGGCATTGAGTTATTGACAGTGCTAACAAAATACGACCAAATTGTACCATCGGATGGAATCGATTGGCAAAACACAATGTTGGCTTGGATGGGCAGGTGGGGGAAGCGGGGGGAGTGGGGAGGGGGGGCTGGGTAGACCAAAACAAGAAGGGAGCGAATGCAAAAATATGATTGCGATAATAAACCCATCCCACGGGCTGCCGACGGCGAAAAAAAATCACGACCAGGCAAAGGGCTCTAGCAACACCGTACACTCCGTAGTACGCCGGTGGGTGGATCTGGTGAGGGAGGCAGTGGCTGGAAGGAAACAAAAAAGGGCCAAAGAACAATCAGAACACAACCAATACATTCATTCGGCAGGGCGCGACACAAACAGTCACTTGCCGAAGAGCGAAAACAGCAATCCATTGCTTAGGGTATGGAAAGGTAAAATGAAAATCAGCACATCAACCACGATTGATATCGCCACATGAGAACGCCCGAAAGCAAGCTGCGTTTTTATGTACGTAAAACATAAAAAAATGATAAAAAACTGGGGAACTACTGTTGTACAAAAAAAAAAACACGAGAATTATAAAAATATTCACAATCATACAAATACGAAAACAATAGAAAACAAATCTAAAAGCGTTTTTTTGTTGTTATAATGCTCGAGACAAAAAACCTTGCCCCGACGCGCACGACGACGTCGACAATGACAGTGGCATGCACCACGGGCCAGCGGCCCCCAACATAGCCAAAATTCGAAAATGAAGTGTCTATCTATCAGTTGGAAAATAAACAGCCCGTTTTGTTTTGACAGCATAGGTTTTTATTGCATAAAGTCCAGTCTGCGTTTTGGTTTCTCCCGGCTCCCGATGCGATGTTTGTGTATTGCGATAGGTCCCGTACGCCTGAAGTATCTGCAGTTATTATTTTTACTTTACTTTTACCAAAACAAAAAAAAACCACCCAAAAACCGTCAAAACTATGGCAACTCATTGGAAAACGATTCACTCGTCCGCGGGATCGGTTCGCGGTCCTTTCGCACTGGACGTTTGCAGCATCGTTCCCTCGTGTTGCGCAGTAGTTGGTGGTGGGTTTTTGTTGCCATAAGCAAAAAGGAAACAATCTACAGGACGGTATGACAACAATCATAAGCCTTTCAAACAACAATGTCGCACACTGTGCACATTCCGGGGCCGACATATTTGTTACGCGCTTTCATCGGTTGTCGTTGGGCTATGTGGTCATGCATGATTAATTGCTTTTTTGTTTGTTGGTTGCTGCAGCGTTAAAGTAACCACAACCAGTGATGATTTTTAGTGGGTTCTTCATACTGATTTTTTATAAAGCAGACCTTTTTTTCTTAGTGTTCTAAACTATTCATATGCAGCATAAAATCGATTCGAATCAATGTAATATTGTACAAGTAATATTTAAGGTTTTCAATGTATAAATGAACAAAATTGTGAGTTCAGATAAATCCTTAGAAAAAACGTTTTAAAATGTATTTATCTTGAAATTCCTTCTCAAGCATTTTATTTTAAATAAAGCTTTGTTCATATATTGTTTATCTTAAAAAGTACAGGTAATTCCCAAATTGAAAGTTTAGCTTAAATACTTGTTTCTTAATTGTTTTACGTTTATATCGCAAAACTGAAACAAATAAGAAAAATTCAACAAAACGGCCAGCCCTGGTAAAATTCGGTCAAGTACTTAGGTATTCTGCTGGACAAAAGGTTCTCTTTTAAGAACAACACTGAAACTACCTCGCTAAAATAAGAAAAAATGTTTAAAATCCTATACAGTTTTCTGCACAGGAAATCGAAACTAAACTTTAAAAATAAGGTCCTTCTCTATAAAGCAGCAATACGGCCAATAATTACATATGCGTCTCCAGTTTGGGTAGATTGCGCTAACTGCCATAAATAAACACTCCAAAGAATTCAAAACAAATATCTGAAAGCAATACTAAATGTTCCTCCTTGGTACCGTACATCCTTATTACACGAAAAATATAAAATGCCTCTTATAACCCGACATCTTAAAAATATTCAGGCCACCTACATACAAAAATTCGAAACAAATCCGCTATGCAGACTTACCCCTCAGTAAGGAAATGTTATTTTCCTCAACAAAACCAGAGGTCGAAAATAATGACCATATAAGTTTACAATCAAGTCAACATGGCTTAACTAGATTAGGTAGGTTAATGAATAGATAATACTTTAGATATAAGCTTAGTTATGATAAGGTAATTTTTTTTCTTCTCTCGAACTTGTTGGGTTTTTGTCTGTAAAGTTTTCCCACTCATATTTTTCCGTACGCCTTACAGGTAAAGCAATATTCGGTATCCATCGCAATGCGAGTGAATTTATTTAGTTTGCGAGGAAAGACGTATAGGTCGAACCCGTTTTATGTATTACATGTAAATTACTATTGTAAAATCAAATTATTCATCGTCTAAATATATATCACTACTACTACTCAACAAAACGGCCAGCCAATTCTTAATGGTATAGCACCCAAAATTATAACTGCATTACGTGTAAAAGGTTTTACCGATTCCTGAATTCCTAATTCAAGTATGAAAGATTATGCTTCTGGATTCGACAAAAGCGGAAACTTGATATCTTGAAACTCCGATAGGTGTTAATTGTTTGTTAATACTACAAGAACTAATATAATTACTCGTTACGCTTTTTATCAAAGAATTGTACAATGAATGATTTAATTAAAATCAATTTGTTACCGATTTTTAAATATAAAAAATTAAAATGTTTCTAAACGATTGTTGTATCGATTATATTCGGCAATATTCGTCGAACGATCATACGCGATCAAGCTGTGCTCAAACAGTACAACGCGAGACATTTTACTTATGGGTGGATGGTTGTGGTGATATATGAACATGCAATAAGCGAAAAACGAGCTTTTATTTCATTCGATCGAATAGAAGGATCGAGAAAAAAGAATATAGGCACAATAATGATATATTCGATGAAGTTTATCATTATTGAGTTGAATTAAAAGATTGTCCTGGGAAAAATGATTGTCTTCAAAATGGATGTACGGGTTCTTTCTTCTTTATCGGCACATCAACCTCAAGAGGTTTTCTCTTACCATTTCTAGCTTTCCTTGACCTTATTTACCTGTGACCTGCTTGTACAAAAGCAAATCTTCGCAAATCTTGGATTTTGTTCTCTTGAGTTAATTATTTTACTTATAATAATGTTTAATTTTTTTAAATAATTTTAAATAAACAAAATATTATTCCTATTACTTATTGAACCCATGCCAAATTTCCATACAGCGCATTGTTTTAATACAAATAAATCATTGTATCTCTTCTATATTAGTCCTCATGTATCTTTGTACAAACTCATCTTTCAACGGATCATTACGGGCGCTTCATAATGATCGGTAATGTCTCAATCAAACAAAAAACCCATTGGGATAAACGCTCTCAACCATGCTCTCCTCAAACATTTACCCAAACAAACAACTCATCGCCTATGTACACAGCCACAATGAAGCTGCACATGAGCTGCACCCGAATGCACTCGAAACTGCATACGAGGCGGCATCAATATATGATCTCCACTGCTAAGGGCTATTAACCGCGCAACTCGCGCGTGTCCCCTCAGCCACATCCATTTTCCTGCCGCCGAATACTGATCCATTAGGATGGGAAAGAAAAAACACGCAGGATGTACGCAGGAACAGCAACAACAACAACAACAAAAAAACATCTCGCACGGACAATCGATAGATCGTTCGTATGAGGAAGTGGTTCCAAAAATAGCGTCGCATTCGAGACTAGGCAAATTGACACATAGTGTTTAATGAATAAATTGAATTGCGCCTTGGCATGGTACGGAATCGGGGCCTTCAAACCCAGCCAGCCGTTTGGTGCGGCATGTGTGTGTGTGTTTGTAAGGTAGGGCAGATTTACGTCGGCCATTCCGGTTGCTCCAATCACACCACCAAACAATAAGCGTTTTCAAACCGTCTCCCCATTTCCCGGGTCCGGAAACGTCGCCGGGTGACAATATGTCCCGGGGTTGCCCGCATTGAACCCGTGGTGCTCGCTGTCCCTAAAAACCTGACACCAAAACCCAGCTAAGGGGGGGTAGCTTTTCCAGCAAAATCGGAGCACCCCGCCGTCACCGTGTGAGTGTCAATCGAATCATTTTTGGCACAAAGATAATAAACGTTAAATTAAACTGTGCACCATTTGGACTGGAGATCCGCACGTCCGCCTCGCGCCCGCACCAGAGCAGGGTGGATTCATGCCCGCTAGATAACCCGCCCGGTGGGTCGATCGAACCGGCAGTTGTCAACCCCAAAAGGCTTTGCTCCCCCTTATTGCCGGTGCACGGTGGAGCGGTGACGGTGATGTGATTGTACTAAATTGGAAAAGCGACACAGCAAATATGTGCCTCCCGTTGAGGAAAAAGGGGGCAAATAGGGGGCCGCCTTTCGCTGCCTGGTGGAACCCGAACAGATGAACGCTAAACGCGAGAAAGTGCGCGCGATGAGTCAGCAGAGCCGAGTGCCGAGCTTTACAGAGAGTACGACGCCGCCGGCAGGCTTTTCCATCATTTATCCCATTTTCATTTATCACAACCATCACCCAACCAACACCCATATATATAGCCGGAGATGGCCAGCGTGCACACAGCCCTGACACATCGGCGCGGTGCATTCGGTTTGCCGAAAATTGCACTGCCAGCGTGTTTCAATATTTGACAGGAAGCGACATTTTATTCAATAATTCAGCCACCGAAAAGGAAGATCGATTGACCCCGGGCCCCCGGGTATCGCTGAGATTCGCCGAGCGCCAAGATAAACTATTGGTTTGTGATGAAAATGATACAATTCGGCAAAAATTGAAATAAACGATCGGAAGCAACCTTCTGGCTGGTGGGTGGGTGGTTGGTTGTGTATGTGAATTCCGCAAGCAATCGGATGCCGGCATTGTCCTGTCATGCTGGACCGTATCTGACTCATGGGTGCCGGGACTCCACAAACGCCTTCCATAAATTAAAGAATGATTGGATGATTCTGCGACATGCGGTTCTCCGGTATGCACCAAACAATCGACCTAATTTGAGTCGGCTCCCCAAAACACGGGTTCCCCCCCGAGTGCATGGTTTAAATAAATATGCTGGGGGGTGGCGCATATATGTTGTGTGTGTGTGTTGTATGCAACCGTGGTTTAATCTCGCACCATTGACCGTTATGAAATTCAAATGAACATTGCACCGTCAATGAACCCGCGTCTTCCGCGTGTTGGCGCATTATGCCATTTCGTGGTTGGGACGTTTTTTTTTCTTCTCCTTTTTCCGGGCTGTGGTTTTTATGGGCCCCCCCAAAAAGACGATGCGCGATGGTGTCGTTGTCGGTTTCCTTATGATGTGTGTCTGTACGAGCCATTTCAGCCAATGAGTTGGGAAATTGTTGCTAAATGTGAATGGCACGGGGAATAAGACTAGGTGGGAGGGACAAAAAAAAACTTTTCCCTCCCTTAAACTCACCTTTTCCCGGTTTAGGCGAATCAACTCCCGGGATTGGGATAAAGAAAGGCAAGGAAAGCATCAAGCAGAAACCGAAATGCAACTAGCGAAATGATATCTTCGTGCAATCGTATAAGCTTAGCGGTTGATGAGGAAATAGACGAGAGCAATTCCGGTGGATGGTATTTCCCGCAACTAAGCAGTTTTCTTCCGACAACACATTGGGTTGGGGTTTTGGGGGGGTAACGAATTCCCTCTCGGAAATGGAGTTCATTTCGGTACGCTTTTGCTAGTGCTCAGCCCGTCTCATAAACTTGAACCTCGAAACGTTAAACCCAGCGCCAAAACTTTGATGCAACTGTTTCCATCCGCCATGCACGACGATGACATTGAAGCACACCGCACACACACACACACGCACGCGTCCCACATACACTCACATATTGAAAAGAAAGGCGGAAAAAGGGGGGAAAAAATACGAAAGATCTCATTGGACAATTTGCATAAAATGCAAACCAGGACCAAATTAGAGTTTGAATTGCAATCTGCCCCAGAAACGCGCGCTGGGAGCAATCCGGCCCAGGAAGAAACGGGGAGGACACTAAGCACCCCCCTTTTCCCTCCCAATACCTCACGCTCGGAATCGGTGGGTAAGGGTGGGGCTGAAGACGGTTGAAGTTCAGCCGCATAAGTTGCAGTGCACGCTAAGAAGAGGATAAGGATCTTGGTCTGTCTGTTGCTTTGTGTGGACCGAGTGGACGGTAAAGTTCTATGTCCATGTCCGAGTGAGTTGTTTTTTTTTGCTGCACTCTTTTCTGAGTCTTTCAGTGTGTGTGTGTTGTTCTGGTTTTGAAAGGATCTTAGGATCTGGAGCTTCTTTTCTCCCTGCTACATCCTTTTCTAACAAAGCGTTCAACGTTCGTTTTCTGGTTTGCCTGGTTGGTGGAGAGAGTGATAACGAGCACTTGCAACAAAACCGTGGGACATACTTCCCACCCCCCGCTAGGATGGGGATAAAAGTTATGCAAGATAGTGTCGCAAAATCACTTGTTTGTCGACTTTGTTACGAGGTCAGATCGCGCCGAGCAAAAAGGACGACGCGTGAATCGTTTTCAGTTCTTAAAAATGCCATTATGATACGTTGGGTTTGGTGATTAAATTAGGAAAAGTGTGTGATATTTCTTACCCCGTTGTGGGGTGGCACTATTCAAGCGGCGTGAAAGAAAAAATGAAACCAACTTCACATTAAGCTCAGGTAGTTTCGTCCAACTTCTGCTTCGGAAAATGGTGGCTCACCCATACACGGTGAGATTTAAATGTCTCAAAACTTTCCCGAAACAATTAGGCACTTGAAGATGGGTGTATTTTTTTTTTGTGTGTAGGGAAGGTTCATTTGGAGGGTTTTTGGGAAAAAACAATTTAATGGTCCCTAAACTGATTGCATGACTCAATGTTTTGTGTGGCCCGTGTGTAGTATTACACTACCGATTGTTGCTGGGTTTTTTTTGTATCAAACTTGCTACTTACGTAAATGGGTTCGGGATCGAAAAGGATTGGTCGTAAAAAAATAATAAGACACTCGCGGAAAAGTGGTGGAAAGTTGGTGGAAAAGTGTCATGCCTTTCGCCTGTACATGTATACCGGTACGTACTGGGACATGTACCACGTTCGGCGCGAGACGTAAGCAACAAAAAGGGGTTGGTAAAACAAACGATCCCCCGGCACGTTATCTTTAGAGTCGGTTAAATTTCAATTGCGATTGCGGGGTGCTGCTTCGTAAGGTAAGGCCTTCTACATTGTCCCAATCTTTTTCACCCATGTTCGGTCACTCTTAAAAGCAATCGCCAATTATCTGGCCCCCAACGTGGTTGGCTTTGCAAGATTTTAAACTTTAATCGGTTTTGCTTTTCCTGTTATTTTCTTTTTCTTCCGTGTGCCACAACCGATTCGTGCGAAAGGGCTACGTACGGGACCCACGCCGTTTTGTATTTTCGCTTTATTTCTTCACGCAAAAAAAAAACCTTAAACTCATAGAAACTGAAAGCGCCCAATGTTTCTTTCATTTCGTGAGGAATCCTTTCGCTTGAACATCCCAAATTCTGTGTGGCCACCTTGTAGCGCGGAGGCTTTTGAAAATTTCATTCGCACATAACTTGGTCGATGGTATGGAAAACTCTATCGCAAAGTATCTTTTTGAGGAGGGAAAATGAGAAAAAAAGGTACTAAAGATTCGTGGCAGGTTAAATAAGAAGACACACAAAAAAAAGTCTAAGTACCACGCAACATACTTCTTTGCCTTCACTATAGCAACAGCAGAAATGTCATCCCGTATGGGCATCCGTACCCATTCCAGCAGGACAGCGTATCGAAAATCGGTTGCCGGCCCCGGTGTGGCGACGTATTTCTGCACCTAAATTTCGTCAATTACCAAGAGAGTGTTTCGCTGTAATTGAAAATCTTGTAAGCCGGTGTCATACTTTATTCAGCGCGGTCGTTTAAATATTTACGTCAATGTTGCCGTTTGCCGACTGTCTGTCGTAACGGGCGGAGGGTTTTTTCCTCTCTTCTACCTCGGTTGTGCTATTTTATTATTCTGTCCGATCAAATCCTCCATTGGCTTTGGTTCGCTGTATTTTATATCCCGTGCTTTTTTTTTTCGTTTTTGTTCGCCAACCTTTTCCACCCATTTCAAGGGAGGATTCGTATTCTTATGGCTTACGTGTGCCGAGTGTGCCTTTTGATTTCTTTCCATTTGATGTCGGGTGTGGGTGAGCCAGTGCAGGAAAGTAAATAATTTCTTGGTGGTTTCTTTGTTTGCTTTTTTTTTAATGTTCGATAGATTCCGACCCGGTCGCGTTCGGGGAGGGGTGGTAGTAAAAGGTGTCGTCATAAGAACAGGTGTCACAGGACTACATGTGACAGGTCACTGTCAAGTGGCTTTTATGGTACACTTACGAGTGTGTAGATGTACGCTTAAAAAACGGAAATTTGCGACCGGTAGAGGAGTATTTTATGTGTCCGATACAGGAAGATAGATGGATATTGCTCAATTAGTTCAATATTTTATCATTGAACATGTTTCAGATACTCCACAGTGGTGAGTGTTGTCACCGAAATATTCCACGGGAGATTTACAGTTGAAGATCTATTCTATTCCAAAATTCAACCATTTTGGATATTTTTTTTTCGTAGCTTAATGTTTGAATAATATTAGGTAAAACCTTTCAATCATTTTACCATCAAATTAACAAAGCAAAGTAGTTAATTTTCTCCATCTGTCTAAAATTTTTTACAACGTCGTCATTTTTTTTTTAAACTTATATCTTTTACAATTTTACCTTTGATCGCAGTTTGTTTTAAATTTACGTTTCCCAAGTAGTAGTAAGTACCGTATTTTTGCGTGTATAACGAACCCCCGTGTATAACGACTCCCTAGATGAATTTTCCAAGATTTTTGGAAAAAAAGAATTTGTTTATTTTTTCAAAACAATTGGAGCAATTTTTTACAATTAATTTTAAACATTACAATTCATAATTGTGTACAACCGAGTATGCCCGGGATAAGGCAAATCGCAAGGAGGAAATGCCTTGTGCCACTTGTTATTATCGCTCAACACAAGCGGTGTTGAAAATACGGCATTGCCGTCATAATATAATTTAAATAAAAAAAAATTATAATTGTGGAAGCGGCCCGGTGGCATGATGGTCTTCACACGAACGAACCGGACCAAATCCCATCCGGTCCAATCCCCCACTGCGTGGTAAAATTAGTCGATACGGCCAGGCCGTTTTAGCGAAACAAAAAAAAATCATGATATCGTCCTCATATCTTCTACACTGGTGTATTCAAACACATTTTCATTGTCATCATCCCCGCCATCACTATCTTCATAAATTGCATGATCCTCAGTCCCATCAAGGTTGCTACTAGTTCCGCATTTTTGAAAGGATTTAATGACAATCGCTTCACTGACACACGTCTCCATGCAGTAATGACCCATTGTCAGATCGCTGGAATGGTGGGTTTTTCTTATTCTTCCTGAAGGAGTCAGATTTGAATCAGCCTCTTTTATCCACTTACTGCATTCTTCTCTTATCATACCCTTAAACGGTTGTGACTTGAGCAATAATTTGTTTAACTTCTACTGGTAGATGACCTCTAAATGCATCCAGTACTAGCATTGCTGATTTTTCATATGAGCTTCAGGTCTCTAGTTCTAAACATTTTTAAGCCACAGATTCATCCATATCCATCCTTATCATCCTTTTATTTCAACAAAACAAACTTTTATCCATAAAGCTAGAACGGAAAAGTTACTACCCTTGCATAAGGAATCCCTTAATTGGACTTTGGTCATTTTTGATCTAAAAGGGGGTCGTTATACACGCTAAAATACGGTAGTTGAATTTGTACAAAATTTACGTCATCAATGTATTCCTTTTAGACCACCTCATTGTAAATCTCTTCTTAATGTATAGTTTACAGGGTATCCCACAATTTTTTGACAGTTTCCCAAGGTTTTTTGATTACGTCCCAGGTATTTTTGAATGCTTGCCACAAGTTTTTGACTGCGTCTCACATATATTTGGATTCCTCTCGATTTTTTGACGCTTTTCCATATATTTTTGAATTCGTCTCGAGGTCTTTTGACGGTTTCACAAATAGTTTAGATTGCTACTTTAAATAAATTGTCTTTTGTTTAACCACTGCATCCTGCAATTGTATTGAACCACAGATAAGGGAGAGAAGGTCACATGCATTGCATGCATGCATTCATGGAAAACTGTTGGCCTTCGTATGTCATCTTTGAGGCGAAAAAAGTTTTGAGAAAATCGACCGCAGCGTGCTAACAATCCGTAGAGATTTTACCGTCAAGACCGGCGCCGATACCTATATATCACCGGACCGCCCCAATCAAAAAACCTCGGAACGAATTCAAAAATATATGGGACGCAGTCAAAAAATCTCGGTACGGATTCAAAAATTGATGAGACGCAGTCAAAAAATTGTGTGACGGATTCGAAAATATATGAGACGCAGTCAAAAAATCTCGGGACGGATTCAAAAACTGATGGGAAACTGTCAAAGAATTGCGGAATACCCTGTAAACTTGACCAAATAACAAAGGTCATGATTATCCCAACTCTAACGCAACACGCCTCCTGCTAAAAAATCAGTAAGGGATCCTGACTCTTGCTGTTTTGGCCGGAAAATGAAATAATCTACATCATTTTAGTGCATGAATAGATACACTCTGGTTAGAAACATAATGAAGCAAGATCATTCTATGCGACATACACCATAATCACTGTAATAATAAAGTGCGTAATAGTATCAACTATTTACAAATCACCTCAATCAAACTCACCCAAAGGAACCACTTTATCGCCGGCAAGCGTCAAACCGGCATCGGAAAACTTATCCGGTCAATCGAAAAGATTTGTTCCCGCACTGGAACCATTTTCTTTCGAAACCACTTTCCCTCCGGGTACACTGAACAGGGGGTTTGAATGTATTTTTCTGCCTAATCTTACCACTTTTTTCTAAGATTCCTTACTCGCCTGCCTGGATCCGTTTTCTTTTTTCTTCCAACAAACCAATTTTCACTAAACCATCATTAAATTGTCGACTGTTTTTCTTCGCGCTACCTCAATGGGACCGCGTTTCGGAAATTTTTCTTAAAATTAACGGACGAAAGATTTTATCGCTCATTGGTTACACGTTTTCCCGGGGCCGGGGAAAAGTGCGAAAGCATTTTTTGTATTGTTTCGCACCCAACCCGTTTTCCCGTAATGCCCCAGCGTCATGGTATCATTTACGAGTGAAAGTACTTGAAATGTGCGATCCCTTCGGTGCAAGTTATAAATATAAACGATCCTCAAACCCAGAGGGGAGGATGCAATCTGCACGGGCCGCCACGAAAACACACAACCCATTCACTGGGTAAGAAACGCACCTTCTGGTGGCCCCGTGAGGGTTGTGGTGTTGAACAAGTGGAAGAATTAGCCCCCAAAAAAAAAAGTCATCCCACTCCTCCTCGCGCTCAATGGTTTAACTCTAAAACGAACACTTAAAAGTCCAATGAAAAAGCAAGTTTACACGCGAAATCAAATGCGCGTTTGGGGCAAGCGAGAGAGAGAGAGAGAGATTGAGGTGTGTGTGTTTTTTTTCCATCGGGTCTAAACTGGCCACATCATTGGACAGAGGAGGGACAGCGCAGGAGAACCAACCAAAAAACACCCCTTTTCTGTTTCCAAACGAACGGGGGCAGGTCGCTAAGGGGGATGATGGTAACTTCCGGTTTTATGACCGGTTCCGCACGCACCTTAGGGCCCATAAAACGAATCATTTAATTTAATTGAAAATTTTTAATGTTCCAAACATTCTCTCACAATCCGGCGGCGTTTGCTGGTATTCCCCCGTAGGTTTTTTGGAAGGGGGTGGTGGTGAAAATTGTCCATTCAGGTAGAACGACTCTCCCGAAAGCATCTTATCCGTGTGCTGTTTGGGTGACAGTTGTATTTCTTCTTAAGTCACTTTTTAACGAACGTCCGAACATTAAGACGGGCAAGCTTACGCCAAACCTTAAGTCAACAAAAGCACTCGTCTTAGGGCTCATTCAATTATTACGTAACGCTGATAGGGGGGAGGAGGTCAGTACCAGCGTTACATTCTGTTACGTAGGGGGGAGGGATATACTTTTTGTTATGTAACATACAATAAGATTATACTTAGATTCCCGCTTTACAGTCTATGAATGAAAAATTAACTTATTTAAGGGATATTTATACAAATTCCATGTTACCTATCTACTTGTCGATTGTTTAAAGGACAAGTCTCTTGGTATCTTCTGATACCCATTAATTGAGAACTTCTGGTGTCTACGCAGATGGTGATTTTGAATTCCGGTGTATGGTGTGATCCATTGTGGATCCATTGTCACATAGCAAGCATCGTCGACTCTTAATTATTCACTAAATCTACTTTACCAACAAATGTATTTATACATTCACCATTTTTTTAGATCCTTCCCAAGTAGCCAGATTTGCTTAAGCAGCCAATTTGGCAACGCTAAAGATCGATCTTTAAATAGGTCGTTTGCAGTAGATAATCAGCCTTGAAGTTCCGCGAACTTTTAAGCAACCTTTAAGCAGCCCTCGGCCAAAACGTCAAAAAATGTGAATGCCTGACTACACGGTGGAGCTGTTCATATTTATGGCTTTATATTTCTTTTTTTTTTATTTATTAATTATCATTTTCTGAGATTCGATTCTAGGGGTTTTCAGAGACAGCAGAACAACTACTTTACTAATTCGGCCATTACGTCACACCCTACTAAATGCATGTATGAATGATACCAATCTGAATGAAAAAAATTAACATTTTCGTGTACATTGCTTTTTATGTTTTGTCTATTTAGGTATCAATTGTTATTTCGGATTTTTATTAAATTATTGCAAAATAATTGTATATATATTTTTATGTATCGTTGACTTTTTATTACACAATAACACAAAACAAACGAATGTCACTTATTACCACTTTCAATCGGCGAGTGCTACGAACTTTGCCGTAGTTTGTGAGCCTTAATCACAGAAGAGTATGCGCTACGAACTTTTGCAGGAGCAGATAACCTCGCGATCGCAAGGATATGATGACTGAAGAACATAAGGAGGACCCTCATCCATCCAATCGTACGCATGAATCAGATGCGAATTGGAATCCAGCACGTTGATTTAATGCAACTTAACGCGGATTAAAACCATTTTATTTTCACTTACAACTTCCCGAAACGGATGGCGTCGTTTGCGGAGCCGTCATTTGACAGTAGAGCTATCAAATTGTAAACAAAGTTCCATCGAGTACCGTGTGCTTCCAAAAGAACCGCATATTTCCGTCGGGAACCTTTAACCGACTACTTTGGAACTCAATAGTTCCATCGTGCGCTGCGTGCGGTTTAAGCAACCCCAAGGTTCACACACGGTTCGCTTTTTCACTAAGCAGCCCTCTAGCAGCGTTATGGTTCGATTTCAAACGTTTCAGGCTATTTGGGTTTAAATCTGTGTTTGATAGACAAAAAGTTAGTCAAAAAGGTGAATGAATAATGATAATTAACAGAAGACGGAAAAGAACGCAAAAGAAAGATTGCTAGATAAATAAGAAAGGAATAGTACTGATAAATAATTTACGTACGCATTCATTTTCTTAATAGCTTCTTAATAGCTTTTTCAATTAACGAGCTTCTTAGGCTTTTTAAATGGACGATTAGCGAATGAATCCTTCGTTTTGGGATCTATGGTGTTGAAGACTTGTATACGAAGCGTCTTCCGAAAATTGATATCTTTATCCAGAGACTATTTAACCTTGATTTAGTTAACTTGGTACATGCCAATGATATCAATGATTATATTGATGAAAGATACGGACACCCTGAAAACAAACATGATTAATGCATTGCATTGGGTATGATCTGCATTACCGTAGCTGTATAGATTGAAGTAAGTTCTAAAACCGCTTCAAATTATTAGCAACGATCAAGCAAGTTAACCTGGCGTGAGTAGTAAATTTATTAGGTACTATATTTGCTTCTTTTTGCATAAATCGAAATACGATGGAATTACATGGATTACTTAAGAAAATTTCTTTTTTTTAACGAGGGGGTGGGGGGGGGGGGGGGGTTCGACGAAATGTTACGTAATTAATGGAGGGGTGTTGCGTCCAGTGTTACGTTTTGTTACAATAGGGGGGGTCGAAAATTGACCATTTTTGCGTTACGTAATAATTGAATGAGCCCTTATTAGTTACCAGCTTGATGCGATACAGTCAAATTTAGTTTCCATCATGGTGGTGATGGTGGCGATGTTAAAGCGTTATCGATGCCGCAGTTGGGGGAACGTGTTTAATCCCCGTTATTACATGCTCTTAAACCGGGTCATCGATTCTCATGCTGTTGATGGATGGGCACTATCACTCAAGAGTGCTGAAGATCATGCTTAGATAAAGGGAAAACTTTCCCAGCAGTGCAAACATACTTCTTCCTTGGTTGTCCGGGGTGGTACTTCAGGTGACTAACCCTCACCCTTGCATACCGTCAGGGTAATCAAACAACACTTCACACTTTAACACACACACACACACACCAAGAGACGCAATATTAAAGCAGTGGCAAGTAGTTTTCACCATGCTGCTTCGTTTTTTTTTTCGTTCAACCCCTATGGGCAAAACAGTTCGGTTAATAGTTCGGGATGGGGAAAAATGTTTCGGAAAATGTAGCTATAAGAATGAAATAGCACGGTACCGCCTTCCGGGGTTGGGTCGTATTTTTCTTCCAAACCGACAGGTTACGGTTTCTTACGGTGTTTTGCTAGCTAGCTGCTAGCAGAGCAATGCGGGAAACCGTGAATAGTTTTCCACCCTTCAATTTGCTCTCTCTCTCCCCCCCCATTGCGGGGAAAGACCCCCGCAAACCGTATCGTGGGGGGTCGGAAGGTGGGGTGGGTAAATAAATTTGAAATATTTACTCAATAGCGTTAGCGGAGAACACCTTTACACGGTGTCTGCTCGAATACTGCTCGAATACTGCTGGTGTCGATATTGCCCCTTCGGGTGTAGAAAATGTAACGCCTTGTGGGGTACATTGAGCATACCGGTTAGGTTGAGGTTATGTTCATCCTTCAATCCTTCAATCCCGGAACATGTTCCCGCAGCAACGTTCCCGTACTGCACCGTTTTGCCCAGCTTCCGAGCTGATGATGATGAAGAGTCAATAGTCTTATCATTGCTCACCCTTCGGAGCGGGCTTCCAACCACATTTTAGATCCAGTTCCCGTCAATCTCGGGGGCACCGAGCACAAGAGCACAAAAGTTGCAGGAAGAAAATGAAGAAACTATTCAGCGTCGTGTTCCCCCTACACCCGCCACAATCATCGAAGAATCACACACGAAGATTCGCCTCTCGTACGGGAAGTCGTAACTGCATGCGGTGAGCTTTTCCACACACATTTATTCAGCCTCATTGATGTTCGCGTGTTGTGTGGTTTCTTGGAAGCGTGTACCTGTGTGTGTGAGGAAGATAAATTTCAAGAATCCATGTGAACTATTTTACCACACGGGGGGTGCGTCAGTCCGCGGGGCGCCACGATTTTCCACGCCCGTTTTTTCCCCCGCATGTTGTCATTGGGTTTTGGAAAATATTTTGCAAAAATGCAGTTGTTGCAGTCCCGCATCACGCGTGAACCGTGTAAGCGCTGCTTCACTCTACTTTCCATTCCCATTTGTAGGTTTTTTTCTCTTATTTCTTTCCGGGAAGCATCCTTATCATTCTATCTTTTCTTAGACGAGCCGAGGCGCCAAAGGTGCTGAAAGATTCTCGAGACTCCCTTCTTGGAAGAGGATGTACGGTTTTTTTTTCGCTCCCCAACTCACTCACCCAATCATTTTCTTGCGCGGTAGATTCGATTTTTCTCGGCCCCAGACCGTCAGACACCGATCCAGGAAATTGCATCGAGTGACAATTTATTTTGCTTTCGAATCAATTGATTCGCATGAGACGCTCCTCTGCCGTACGGTGTGGTGTCGCACGGTGGCACATTCGGGCGCCACACGTATTACGGCGACGATGCACTTTTCAGTGATGTTGCAATGAAGTTTGTGTGTTTGGATGTGGAATCTTTACCTCCTACTAGTAGAAAGTTTGCTGGCGGCAAATGTTCCTCCCCAGTGCCCAGCGTATGATATGAAGGAGCGCCACACCACCGGGAACCGCAGGACACAAACCCTGGTAGTTTTGGCGACCGGCACCGAATTGTGCCGAATCGCGTGATACAAAGAAAGCGGCAAAGTTTGTGACTTTTGCGCGATCGAACTGGACCGGAAATGCAAGCATTTTTTCCCCTTTCTTTTGCTAACTTAAAAGTTTTACTAACTGTCAACGATTTTTAGGAACGGTTAGTTCGGCTCAGCAACCATTGCTTGATCGTGTTTCAAAACAAAACGCAATCACTCCTTCTAGCCGTGCACTTGGTGGTGCACTTTTTCCATCATTCCCCGGTGGGATGGTCAGCAATCACCGAAATTACTTAAATGCGCTCGCTAACATGCTTTGTTGTTCGTCATGTTGCCCCTCGCCGGGAAATTCGTGCCGGGGGATGAGAGAATGTGATTGAAAAATAAAAATAATGCACACACTCGCACACCCTGCAGGGCTAAAATGTGATGGAAAGCCGTCGGAGCAGAACAACGGAGCTAAAACTCACTCAGGAAAAGCGTAGTAGCGAAACAACAAAATAACATTTCGGTAAAAAAAAGACATAAAAACCAAAAAATAAAATAATATGACAGTATCGGTGTGTTCAGAGACGGACGAGACAGAGCGAGAAGAATCGATGGAATTCTGGTGGCCAGCGTTGGCAGCGAGGGCCACGTGAACACAATGACTTTCTTCTTCCCGCTCATAACCCTATCAACCGGCATGAAATGATGAGAAAATAGCTTCACGTACACGTCCGAGCGGGTTTGCCGGACCTCGCCTACATGGACATATTCCCCCCTACGACCGAAGCTGTCAGCCACCGGAAACTTACTGCCTTACTGAGATGTCAGCGCAAAACCAGCCACTGAGGTTTTGGGGTTGGGGTGGAGTGGCTGCTTTTCTTTCCCTGCTCCCCCACCCGGTCACCCGGTCATCA
The DNA here is from genome assembly GCF_943734755.1 of Anopheles moucheti. NCBI lineage: Eukaryota > Metazoa > Arthropoda > Insecta > Diptera > Culicidae > Anopheles > Anopheles moucheti. The sequence goes on from NC_069141.1 coordinate 54,180,161, forward strand.
ACTTCAAAAGTTTTCGCTCGCAACGGTCTTGCTCATCACCGACGAAACCGCTTTGCTTCCGGGTTTTTGCTTCCCTGCCCACCTTTATTGCATTGGCCCGCGCGCCATTCGGCATAATATACGGTTTGATTCGCCCGTCCCAAGTGGGTGGAGATATTCGGGAGTAGTTTTTTTCCTTCTTCTTCTCCTCCAATCTATTCTTTCTAAAGCGGTGCGCACCGATGCAGCGAAACCGATGGATGTGGATGTAGAAAGAAGAAAAAAACAAACTACAAGACTGAGTAAGATCTGACAATGTTTCTGGCGAATGGACCTGATGGGCTAAACGAGGAACAGTCAACATTTTAAAAAGGAAAAAAAAAGAAAGTACCAGCCAAATAACAAAAAAAAAACAGCGAATAAATATACATGAAAACGATAAAATTTTTGCAAACTGAAAAGAGCAAAAAAACGCGTCCTGTAACGAACTTTTTCGGACGACGAGCGTACATGCCACCGGTGCGCACCCTGCACGCGGAAGGACGCGGATATCACACGTTTGTAACGTAAAGCGCCGAAACCAGCGGGAGCGGATCGGAAAAATAGAATAAAACCCAAACAGAACGAAAGGAAACATTGCAACAAGAAAGGAAAACAGGTCTGACAAGAAATGACAAGAGAATGGAACAAGGTTCAGATGAAAAGCGATGAGAGATACTCGCACATAGAAACACACGGCAGCAGCAGCAGCAGCAGCAACAAAAAAAAATACCGTAAACGCTCACAAATACAATTTGTTCATTCAACCGCAGAAAATATTAAATTAAAAAGGAAACAACCGAACCGACCGGGGGATGACCACCGATGGATGGATGGACGAACGCAGGTAAGTGACGGGAAGCGAGCCAAAGCCAAGCGAGCCAAGTGATCCGATAATGTGCCACTTTCGCTCGATCCGGTTCCGTCGCTTGCCGCCGTTTTTTCGTGCCTTCGGTACTCATTGAAGTCCACTGTTCTGCATGTGGCACGTGGGGGCCACATTGGGTTGGCTGTGTGGTTGAAGAGTTTCGATTCGTGTTTTTTTTTTCGTTTGGCGTTGCCAAGTTCGTGTGGTGCAGTGCGGCCAACCGGTAGCAGTGGACAGTAGCTGGTCTAGGACTATGCAACCCTTAACGTGAAATGCACTCAATTGTGCACCCGATCGCCATTGTTGTCGACTTACGGACCGACCGTGGCCACACCGTCGTGCCAAACGAACCGATGGTGATGATGATGGACGGACTGGGCAAGATAATAATGAAGATGGACTTTTCTCCCAGGTTGTGTGTGTGTGTGGGTGTGGGAGATGTGCCACCCCCACAGCACGTCGCTCCGATGAAACAAAAACAAGCGAAGAAGAAGTATTGTTTACGGATGAAAAGTTTGGAAAAATAGCGCGTCCACTTTACCGCGAACGGAATGCGCCCCCGTGGTCGAATGGAAAAAAGGGGCAAATGGTATAAAAAAGCCTCCACCGATAAGTAATTGAATAGAACCAAATGGGTGTCGTTTTCGGGGGGGGCCGACGTGGGTATGTGGATGGATACGCGGGGTACGGTTACAGAAATGATATCTGACAAAAGTTTCATTTCCTTTGTGAGCAAAAATCTATCAATCTCTTTCCGCATGTTGGTCTGAGCGGAATTGTTTGGTATGGAGTTTTTTAAATTATTTTATTTCTATTTGTAGTTGTTCAAATTTGAATTTTAGTATTAGATTTGAAAATTTATATTACCTTTTCATTTATAACTGATTCTAAAATGTAAAATCGTTACATTTACTAAATAAAAAAAAATCTTCTATGAATTTAAACTATAGCAAGCAATGGTTTATGATTTCCCTACAAAAATGAAACGATTTATTTTTGGTGTTTAATTACATAATTAGTTTGATAACAAATGTTTGAAAAAAAAAAGATGGAGGTACGGGATCCATTTGTGTTTGTATTACACGCCTCGTCTGTTGAAGTCCACCTTTACATAATTTTAAAATGACGATTAATCTTTTCATTTGATGCAAAACATTTTTCTAAATGTGTAACTCTGTGAAAGCAATTTAGCAGTGCAATTTCTTTGCTACAAGTTTTAATGTTTAACAAAGAAAAACGTCATTACGACGACGATGTCAATTTAATATGTAATGAATTATCTATACCTTACCAGTTGTCGATCTGTTTTTCCCGTTTGATATTTATTTTTATAACTGAAAATTAAGAAATAGCTCAATTTAATACCACTTACATCCGTTGAAGTTTTCACTGTGCCAGCTACTGATGGCGAAAACGATAAAAGTGTACGATGATCATGTAACTCGTTCGCTCATATGCACGGATTCTCGTTTTTTCCCCACAATTGGTGCTAATGCAGTGATGGATGTATGAACAGAAGCTATCAGTGACTATTTGTGATGTGAATCCAAGATAAAACCCATTACATTTTATTGGTTTCGTAAATATCTTAATCGTATTTTTCAGGGTTGAAATGCGTGAGAATTTTGAACGATGAATCTGTTGTTCATTTTATATATGTATTAGCAGCGGCCATTTTAGAACAAACTTAAACATGTGCCATGAGCAATAAATACCGGTTTTGGCTTTCATAAATTTTGTCCTTACGGTGGCATGATGGTAGCGGTGCTGGTCTTCACACGAACAGGCCGGACCAAAATCCCATCCGAACCATACCACCTTAGCAGGGACTGATTATTTGGCTACGTGTTAAAATAGGTCTAGTAAGCCAAAAATGACAGGCATGACCTACTACTAGGTAGTTATAAGCAGAGAGAGAGAGAAATTTCCCCCTTCGTTCGTTTCTATAGCTCCCGTAGCCAACACTACCGAACATATGATGGCACTCTTCGATTGTTTCAATATTGTCGATGTTTCCTTTCGGCTGGCAATATCTCTGTTTATTTTGAGAGAGCTTCATGTAAGTTTTCAAATGGTTGGAATAATAAAATAATTAAATAGTAAAAGCATTAATAATACTTGCTAGCTGCATGGGAAGATGATGCAAAGATGAAACAATTTCTGCCGAGTCCACCCGGGATTAGGATTTATCCATATGATGGAAAAAGGTAATAAGATAGCTTGATTGCACAGTTAAAATATACGGGGAAAAAAACTTGTTAGCACAATTATAATTCTTACGACGGCATGGTGCTATTGATGGAATTCTGATTTGACTGAAGATGACTTTCTCGCAGAAAGTAATGCATATTCGGGTACTTGGTCAAATAAAGTCAAAAAAGCTAAAACGGACAGAAGTGATAAAGTTGATCGTAACGCCTAGAAAATATTTTAGTTTGAAAATGATGAATTGTACTTTCGCAAATATTGTTTAAGCACGGTTTGAGTACAATAGTGTAGAATTAAAACAGATTTTAAAATGTTTCTTTCTTAATATCGCAACTTCTTCTTACAGAGCTATATTTTTTACCAAAAATAGAACAAACTACAAGCTCTAGAAAACTGTGTAAACAGTATTTTGTTCTGCCTACACTGCCCTTTTTTTTACAAATAAATCTTGCCCCTAGTCAAAACGTAACGGTCAGATGGCAATGAAGATGTTTACTCGTCTCTGAACACGCTATCGCTACTCTAATGACAAATGACAGCGCTGACATAATGACAAACGGCAAAATTATGCTAAACTTTTGATATAGACCAACAAAAAAGAAAGCGGCCAGGAGTGTGTAGGATAGCGAGCGTCTCTAGCCAGCAGCAGCCGGATTGTATATCCGTTCGACACATTTGACCCAGCCACAGCACTCACTAGACGTGGTGTGTTTTTTTTTTTGTGCGTTCGTGTAGATGTACTTGTTGGATCAGCCTTCACGAAAAGCAACCACAGCCGGCCAAAGAGTTGTTTTGCCCTGTAATCTTCCCTCCGGGGAAACATGAGGCAGCGGCATAGTGGGACGTTTTCCCGAGCAAATATGGTCCCGCTCTCTGCTTTCCATCTATCCGCAGCTGGAGCCGAAGTCAATAAGAACTTGATTTTGTGTGTTTCACAGTGCCTTTCCTTTCTAATAGTGGATTTTTTTTTGTGGTGTTATTGCGCTTGCTGATCGTATACTGGCGCGCACCGTTAGCGCAAAGACGACGAGGCAAAAAGGCCACTTCCCACTGTAATTCACCAATTTCGGCATCTCGGCACAGAACGGTTTGAGAAATAGTTCACAATAATAATATATCATTTTTCCTTCGAAACGGGAAAGCTACTGATGCTGCTTTACGTGTATGTTTATGCGCACGAGAGCGGGTGTGTTTGGCTTACGTATGGTGAAGCACCCGGAAAAAGCTCTGTACCGTTAGGGATGGAACATTTTGCGAAGCATATGTGAATGAGATTGTCGTCCATAAGCTGAAATACTTTCCAGATAGCACAACCCATCGCTCGATGTTTTTTTTATCCTTTTCCCTGGCCACCTTTTTTCAGTTTTACCACTCACCGAGTAGTTGCACTCACCCAAACCAAGCCCCAAGCCCAACATTCATAATGTGACATTGGAAAATTGGAAAAACCTTCCGATTGATGCGGACAGAGTTACCGCTTGATATGCGTCAACATTAGCGTAGGGCAAATGTACGATTCCTCTGTTGTGGGGCATGCGAGGGGGAGGACACAACGATGGTAAGGAAAAGCCCTGAAAACTGGCTACATCCTTTCGGCGCCCAGTCAGCTGAAAGAAGCCAAACGAATTCGTCTCACGCTTGGTGCACTGGGCGAGGGGATGCATGCATGCAGACGGTGCAAACATAAATGGGTGAATATGCCTTTCTCGCGCAAAAGACCTCAACTCAACTTCCGCCAGGCAAAATAATAAGAATATCAAATACACATTCACTTTGAGCACAGGGGAGCTGCTGGTGCCACGTCGAACCATCCGAACAGCGTGTTATTCGTATCTTCTTCCTCTATTATTATTATTAGTCTATCATGGCACGTTTTCGCACAAAACGACCCCGGAAACGTGCGAGGAAGTTTGAGAAATCAAAATTCAAATTTAGTTTATGTTTTTTTTTTCTACCCTTCATTCCGTGTATCATTTTCCTTCGGAGCCTTCGGAGCAGAAGAAGGCACGGCGATCGCTTTCCTGCGATCCCACCATGCGGACAGCCATTCCGTTCGGTAAACTGTACTTTTACCAACTTCCATCCGAATAGGGTTTTTTTTTTCTTTGGCTTTCTATGCACCACTTTTGCTTTATTTGACAGTGCGAAAGTATTTGCGGATGTGACATGTTTACTGCATATTAATAAAAATGATGTTTTCCGCCTGGATTGGGCCGGAAGTTCGATCAAAAGTGAATGATTTAATTGATGGTTGACTGGTATTGGATTGATTACGAGAGTGTTCTTCCAAAGGGTTGGAGAAAATGCTTCGTTCGATATTTTACGGATTTAAAAAGAACATTTGGCCGTTGATGGCGTACGTCTTCGTATGGAAAATGATGTTTAATATTGCCACTGTGCCACTATACACTGTCTTTCATCTGTCCGGTGCAGGGTGTACGTGATATGAAGCTACGGTTTTTAGATAACATCGGCGCTATCAGCTTCATCTGCATGCCGTATCGGATGGACATGTACCGTAGTATTGACAATTTCCGGTTGGATTGCCATTTTGATGCGTTTGAAATTGCAGAATTTTTGCATTAGTTGGTCGTCCTTACCGACGATGGTAGATAATCCGTTTAGTGTATCTTGTTTTTGTACCCATGGCGTGGTACGCAAAGTAGGCTGCGGAAGTATTCCTTTGACAGTCAATGACGAATGATATACAGGCAGTCCCCGAGATACGCGGATTCTCTTATACGTGGATTCGGAGATACGCTGTTTTTGAAAATTTGACACATGAGCTAGTTTGTAGCACAAAAGATGAAAATTGGTCGAAAATACCTTTTTTGTCACATAAAACATTTCTTTTTATCTTATTTTAATGAATTCTTTCTTAAAATCGTCTAATTCGCTGCATAAATTAAAGGCAGCGAAGAAAGTCGACTCTGTGACTTTGAAGTATAAACGAAATTGCACCAGGATTCGACTTACGCGGAAATTCGAGTTACGCGGATTTTTCCCGGGTTATAGCGGTCTGCTGTAATATGTAATAAAACATTGAGTAATTTTTAGTGATAATAAAATTAATTTCTATAAAACATGCTACATGAAAATCTCTACAAGTTACGGTCTAAGTGCAAAGAGATATAGCAAAAAGGGGTTGTATCATGAATAATATGATAATTTAATTCCATTTTCATCAATTGCAAAAAAAAACTAAACCAAACGAGAAGAGATGGATGTGAAATCTGTTTCATTAAATTTCAAATCAGCACAACTTATAATAGTAATGCGGGAAAGAGGTTTGACAGCCCTGGAAATAGCCTTATATAAGCCATCGCAGAAGGACAAAGAGGCAGTAGCAAATAAAGAAGTATTCAGAACGGAGCACTTAATTGTTGACCAGTAAACACTTATCCCATCATTATCTTCTTACAGTAATGTGTGACTAACTCTACAACAGCTACGATTTAGAAATATGAGTTGAAAAAACTTTGCTATGTTTAGGAATAGTGTTGTTCAATAGGACAAATAAATATTTCAAAATTTTTAACTCTTGTTACAATTTTAAAAACTTCTCATTTGCCTCCAGATTATTTTTTTGGAATTTCTATAAAAATTTTCGTTACGTGCGTTCATATTATGAACCAATGCAATTGACAATGGAAACGAAAGAGGGATAATTAGTACTGTTACTGGGAACAGCGAAAGTTTATTTTAGAAATAAAAAAATACGAGCAGAAATACATAGTTTTCTTTTGTTTTCCTTTCATTTTATATATAATAATTTAATAAAAAACATACAAAACTAACTATAATAAATAAATCAATAAAGAAATAAATACAGAAAAAATAAATTAAATAAAATAAAATAAAATAAAACCAATAAATAAATAAATAAATAAAGAAATAAATACAAAATAAATAAATTTAATCAAATAAAATAAAATAAAACTAATAAAAAAAATAAATAAATAAAACATTTTAGCTTTTTTGTACGTTTCGTTGCAAGGATTTATTTCTTTTAAACATTTTAACTTGTTGTCATGCAGTTTCACACTAAAAAGAAACACTTTTATCCAACTTCGGGCAGTTGTAGTTACGTACGTTAGGTGCACTTTAAATTTATTTATTTACCAGTGTGTAATTGGACACAAGAGTGTTTTTTTTGGGTTGTAGCTTTTTTCACGGCCCAGTTACGCAACACGGTTGAAGCTGTGGACATCAAACAAAGAGTGAACAAATCCGTTTTCCATCAATTCAATCTTAATACGATAGTGTGATTATGTAACTTGTTTATCGGATGAAGGTACTCAACATCATCCTAAGCTCATAATTTATTCAATGCAATTGCTGCATTATGCTAAAATTGGAAAAACACTGCAGGCCGTTCGTTGCCACTCGTTCTTTCTCTCTCACTGTTCAACCGATGACCGATGCATCAGCATCTGGGTTTTGCAATTATCAATTATAATTTATACCGTGTGCTTATGCATGTGCAATTTTTCTAGCCTTCGGCAGCAGCCTGTACATCATTACTAATTTACCATTTTCACTTTTTTCTCTCTCTACTTTCTTCCTTATTTGCATTATTTGCAGGTAGGTAAACACTTCAGCCTGGTGGCGGACCGGACAAAGCAAGCATTGGGGCGTTGCGGTGTGTAAGTGCTTGTAAGATATTGCGCACAGGACAACGTCTTATCACGCTTCTATTATTCGAAATCGAACCACCACCCGGGGTTCGGTTGGGTTTGGTTATAAAATATTCCACCACCGGCCTGTGCTCGGCCAACACGCGATGATTGCTGCACACGGGGATGATGATGGTGGTGGTGGGTTGATCCTTCGGTTGGGTTCTTCAAAACACTGCACCGACACACCGACAGGAATGGGATGGCAAAAAAAAAACCCGGAAGTGGTTGCATCTATATTATTTTTCCCCTTTTTTTATTTGCCGTTTTCTCAAGAACGTCACCGGAACATGCTCAAGTACCCGGTACGGGATGTGGAGGGAGAGTTGTTGCCTTTTTGTTCTAAGGCCCGTACAATGCGTGGCTTTGTGTACGTGCTTGGTGTTGAATTTTTTTCGCCTGCCTGCTACCGTGCCTTCTCGCTTCGTCTAGCCACCTTGTTTGGGGGGGAAAGGATGTACTCGAAAAGATATGCTCTTGAGGCACGATGCTACTCCTTGTTTGGGGCCGAATGGGAAGCCTTGAAAGTGTTACCTAAGTCCGCAAGGTTCGGCGTCGAAAGTAACCGTTTCCGCCAGATGATGATGATGATGCTGCTACTGATGTTTATGATGATGCTTGGAGATGATGATGATGATGATCAACTTTTGAAACGTTGCTGTCTACGTCCTGGAAGTGTCACCTATGATTTGATCTGGTGAGCGAACAGTGGAAGTGCGAAAACTTCCGACATCGGAGAAGTCCCACAACTAGCAGCCGGGTAGAAATAGTGAGGAAGATAGCAATTTATTCTTCAAAGCCTCCAACTACAACGACAAAAAAAAGAGGCAAAAACGAAGGCTACCGACCAAAGTCCAGCTAGCCATCCGGTGCACCGAACAGTGTAAGGTGGTCTCACTGTTCCGAAACCTTCACGAAACCGAGTACAACTTCAGATCTGTCGTTTTTAGTGTGGGAAATGATTGCACAAGAAAACAAGTCCCAACTTTGCACATCCAGCAGTTCCGTCCAGTTCCGATGGCTGAAGGTGGGGATTGGGCGCCTTTGCTAGGCGTTCGCTTTCTGTTCCGGGAGCAATTTTCAACCGTTCCGTTCGAGAAGCAACAAAAAACACACACTACACCACCCAGGAACATCACGACGGTTCTGCTCCCGGTGAAGCACATGCACACAGAGGAGAGAAGAAGAAAAAAAACACCCTCACACTGTGAAAATTCCCCCCCCCCCCCCCCCCCCTCCCCATTCCATCGCTCCGGCACGGCTCGGTACAGTAATAAACGCAAGACGGGATTGGAAGTGACAAGGAAGGATGGTGAAGAAAAAAAACAGTCCTCCCCAGCATGCAGCACCCGCCCAGACGGGAAGCGCTTTTTGGGGGCATGAGAGCTCCCGGTCCGTGTAGTGGTGGTGGTGCGCATGGAAAAAGCTTCACGTCGCTGGTACGAGAGCTGTCAATTAATTGAAGTGATTTATTATAAACTCTCACTGCTCTGCCATTTTTCCGTTTCATTTATCGAACGTCGGGATCGGTTCGTACCGGCTGCGAGCCGGTTTTTCGGAGTTTGCACCGAACGATGGCGAAAACGGACAAGCAGAGGCAGTGGAATGGACACAAAAAAAAAATACTCACATACTTCGAAGAAGCGATGGAACAACTTTCTTACACTGTTTTCCGCGATGCTTCGAGTGCGGAAACGGAACCGCTCGAACGAGGGAACGAGCCACACCACCGTCAATGTTGATTTCCATCACGGAAGCGTCACACGCTCGGCACACCGAAAATCATCGTTATTATCATCATTTAGTACAACCAGCAATGGTGAGAGGGGGGTGGCATTTGGGCTTCGAAAGCGTTCGGGCTATCATCATCATTTTGATCACGGAACAAGTACACCCTTTTCGACCTCTGCTGGCCACCCGAAGCGAAGGAGGGGACCCACTTCACATCCACGTCGCACATTTGAACGCGCGCAGTGATGCTGCCACCTAAACTTACGCTACCTGGCATCTGTTCTAGTCTTTTCTCGGGCTTCTATTTGCGACCACTCCTGCCGTCACTTGCTGGGTGACCTTTTTTTCCATTCTGGTTCTCGCAGCGGCACAGGAACGGGGTGAGAGCAAACATAACCTCTTCACGGTGACACTAGTCCTTTAATTAATCTCCTCCAATAATGATCTCCAAGCTATCACCATCAGCAGCTGCTGTTGACCCCTTTCAAGAAGCGACACCAGACGCTATATCAACTCACCGTTGGGTCACCTCATACTGAATGGGAATGGTTGGTACATCATCGGTAGCATCCATTGGCTGTGAGATGTTTCGCGATTTGTTGAAATTAAAAGGAACTAAACCTCATATGTGCTCATCACGAGCGGCAAGAATGTTATTGTGTGCAGCTAGAGGAGAATTGAAATGGGAATTCGTTTTGAAGTTGTCAATTGTCGAGTCAAATCCCATCGATTTGGATTTGTTTGATAAAAAATGTCCTCTTTATCGAACGATATCGAAAAAGAAATTCGATCATCTTGATCGAAATTTTTAGATATTAAAGTAGTAAAAATGACATCCATTTACGGTTGTAAGCCAGGGCTGACAATCGGATTGATACTGGGACGTAGCGCGTAGCACTTAATAGGGCATTTCCCAACTTGAAGCAACTTCTCTAGATAACGTACAGAGTTCTTGATCGACACCACGTCCAAGAATAAATATTTTTTATGTTTCGTTAGAACGGCCTCACCGTATCGACTTATTTTTTACCACGTAGCCGGATATTCAGTCCTTGCTACGGGAGATCCACCAGGTCCCCCCCCGGAAAAAATATTTACATAAAGAGAAAAATAAATATAAATAATAAATAAATATTTGTGACATAATAACAGGTGGGCTGATAATTGTTTGACCTATGACAGTAAAACACTTTTTGGCCTAATTCTTTTGTTTTATTCAACATACTACTATGTCCGAAAAATAAAGTGACTTTCCGTTTTTTTCTAAATGGTTTTTTTATTAGGCCAAATTAAGGTCGTTCCATTCGAAATAATCCCCTTCCGATGCAATGCACCTCTTCCACCTCTTCTGCCACTCCTCGAAGCAGGTGGAAAACGCGGATGTAGGGATGGTCTTTAGTTCCGCCGTCGCTGCGGCTTCTATCTCCTCGATAGTGTCCAAACGGTATCCCCGAAGCGGTCGTTTTAGCTTGTTGAACAGCCAGAAGTCGGGTGGTGCCAAATCTGGTGAATACGGCGGTTGCGGAACAATATGAAGGCCAGTTGTTGTGAAAAACTCCCTCAAAATGATGGCCGTATGGAAGGGCGCATTATCATGGTGCAAAAACCAGCTGTAGTTTTTCCACAAATCCGGCCGTTTTCCGCCGGCCGGAAATCTCAACACTTTCCGAAAGTGTCTCGTATCGTCAACCGACGATTGTTGACCACCAAATCCTTGATTTGGACGACGTGGGCGTCGTCGGTCGAGGTGGATGGTCTCCCCGGACGGTCCTCGTCTTCGACCTTCTCACGGCCATTCTTGAAATCACTGTACCATTTGTACACATTTTTCTTCGACATAGAATCTTCCCAAAAGGCTTTTTGTAGCGTCCGCAAGGTTTCCGCAGCGTTTATTTCATTGCACAAACAAAATTTGATACAGGCGCGCTGTTCCACAAACTTAACAACTTGATCAATATGGACAAAAACACATGGCGCAGCTCCGAAAACAAATTGTCACTACTAGCCGGGTTGATGTTTTGACTTGAAACTTGGCAGATCTATCAAAAACATACATATTGACAAACGAAAAATAAAAACAAGGGGCTTCTTTAGGTGCGCGAAATTTTTACATCTAGTGTCACCTTACTTTTCGGACACAGTAGTACATCTCTTCAAGGGTGATACACCAATTATAGCGGTCTTTCAATTTTTCAATACCCTTTTTGTAGTAGTATTTGTCAATTGCCTCAAGAAAGGCCTCAGTTTCGGCGATCACCTCTTCATCCGACGAAAATTTCTTCTCAGAGTATATCCTTTTGAGATATGAGAAAAGAAATTAGTCATTGGGGGTCAGATCTGGGCAATACAGTGAGTGGCGAAGCAATTCGTAGTCTAATTAATGAATTTTTGCCATTGTTTTTGATTGTTTGCCATTGATTTGTGGCACGGTGAGTTGTCTTGACGATCCACACGTTTTTTCTTCAAATATAGCCGTTTTTTTGGTGATTTCGTCCTTCAAACGCTCCAATAACTTGTAATAATAATAGTAGTCGCAATTTATGGTCTTTCCTTTCTCAAGATAGTCGATGAAGATTATTCCTTGCGAATCCCAAAAAATTGACGCCATAACCTTGCCAGCTGATTGTTGCGTTTTCCCCGTTTTGGAGCAGGTTCATCGCGTCCTATCCACTCGGATGACTGTCTATTGGACTTTGGAGTGACGTGGAGAAGCTAGGACTCATCCATGGTAACATATTGACGCAAAAACTCGGATTTATTTCGCTTAAACAGCTCCAAACACTGCTCCGAATTATCAACTCGTTGTTGTTTTCGGTCAAATGTGAGCTCGCGCGGCAGTCATTTTGCACAGAGCTATCTCATATCCAAATACTCATGAACCATATGTCCAACACGTTCCTTAGACATCTTAAGGCTGTCAGATATCTCGATCAACTTCACATTATGGTTGCTTTTAATATTTTTGTGATTTTTTTAATGTTTTCGTCAGTAACCACCTCTTTTGGGCGTCCACTGTGTTCACCATCTTCAGTGCTCATTTTACCACATTTAAATTTCGCATACCACTATTTGATGGATGATTTTGGAAGAACAGTGTCCAAAAACTCTTCATCAAGCCAATTTTTGGCTTTAACTGTATTTTTCCCCTTCAAAAACTAATAATTTATCATCACGCGAAATTCCTTCTTTTCCATGATTACTCAAAGCACAAAAGTTGCGTCACACAAAATGTTCCAGCCTACTAGGTTATTGTCCGACTGTTGTCAAATTTTGACAGAGCTCGTTTGAAGGTTGGTACAAGCTAAAAATGATATGGCTATAAATTGTCTAGCGCGATATATGTGTTAGGCCAAACAATTATCAGCCCACCTGTCAAATATTTGTGTGTATGCTATATTCATGCTTCACTTGCACGTAATAGAGCATCCAAGGAAGGCCTTGTCAGGTTTAATATAACTGATAACCCGGACAACTATGCCTTTTCCTTAAAGTTTTTTTTTCAAACTGTCTACAAACAGTATGTGAGACCAAATCAATAATGCTAGCGGGAAAGTTTGTGCTGAAAAGTATAGCTTCCAACCTTTTCTCCGTAGCCACATTTGTTAAATAATAATCACAGTTATGGACAACAACACGGTATCTCACGGTGTAAGATATAATTATTAAGTCATCACTCTCTCGTCCCCTGCCCCACATGGTGGGACAAACCGAAAGTGTAGTCGTTGCAAACGGCTGTGACACCATTTCACATCAATTAAACACACTCGAAGCTTCGGTCGTCCGGGGTGTCCGTAAACGTCTCCCGTATATCCCGGCCACGGAGTAAACCGTCCTGCCACGTCCCAGTACTCCAGTTCGTGCTGTCCCAGTGGTACAGTTTAAATATTTATTTTACAAGCAAGCAACTTGCTGCGATGGAGCGCCCACCCGTGTAGCTGGCGGATCCAGCATTGTGTCCTGCTGGCTGCTCGGGGGTTTCATCATGGGACCGCCTGCTTGATTTGGTAAAATAATTACAGAAAAGTTGACCTTAACATGCTCGAGTAGCGGCGCGACGGGTGGTGGTGGTGGTGGTGGTAGCAGTAGTTGTTGCTATTGTTGTGAGCTGGGACTGTTGTCTCCGCCAACTGTCCAGCTGTGTGTGTGTCGCTCGCATTTTGTATTCCGGAACGGTTTGACTCCGGCCCAAGACCCTTCGCCCGGTACAATTAGATCAATAAATCTCATCTGCTCCTGGGCAGCCCGCCGGTGTTTCACACCCACGCCGCCGTTTCTGCTGGGGCCCCGGCTGTTTGTTCGCCATCACGCGAGGCTTGGCGGCATCCTTCCGGGTGATCCTTGCAAATGCGAGAGGGCGGATAGGAGGCGTTTTCGAAGGAAGGAGTCCGAATGGAAAACGAGTAGTTTGTGCAGCAGATGATCTCCCACCTACGCTGCCTATCACGGGTTTTCCCCTTCCCGGGCTAGGCAAATGGTGGCCTCAATCGTAATGGGTCGAGCCTTAAAGAGGCATGTTGTCGAAAAGCGGCCCTACCCTCCGAAATCCCAACGACTACCAGAGTACATTCACACGAACCAATGTGAAGTTCCCCGCCAGGTTTCGGGCACGTACCAATGACACAATAAGTTTTGGGGTGGAAAAGGGAAGGAACCCGGGAATCGACCAGCAAACACACACACACACTCATGCACGCACACATGCCATTCGTTCTAGTGACAAATGTAAATCACTTAACCATGTGTGACCCCTCGGTTGCCTCGGTGCCGTGGACGTACCGTTTTTCGATGGCGAAACCGTTCGACGGCGCGTTGGTGAACAATTGTCTAACAAAAGGCGAATCGGGGATGGAACGGAAATTTTCCACCCAATTCCGATTCAAATACCATTCGTAAATGGTTTTCGACCTCCCCCTCCAAAATTGCTTCGAAGCATTTCCATCACTGCGCGTAGCATTTGCGGGATGGTAGCTCCATTTCCGGGGCCGGTTTTGAAGCTTTCAGTGATGTTGTGATGCCCACTATTTGGATGAAGGAAATCAGTTTTTTTATTTCTTATGTTCAATAATTACTTTTTAGGGAAATTTTTTTATAAAACACTTAAAGTCAATATTTTTTTTTCCATTTTATTTTTTTCTTTTATGAGGAACATCCAGGTCCTGGAATTATTATCAATAAATCACATTGAGAGTTTCTTATAGTGTTTGAAAGCTTCCTCGCACTGCACAGTGGGAATATCACGGTGGAATACCGAAACGCACCATGACAACCATGCTGCCATGACAGTTCGACTCGGCAATGTTGGTGTCTGCACTCGCTCTGTGACCTCGCGGACACCAAGCGCACATGACGTGAAACATTTAAATTAAATGTTGATCTGTGTAATGCTTAATGGTAACGCGCATCCACTGCTGGTGCTGGTTTAGACTCGCAGCAGCTTATTTGTGCTGCGCTTGTTGCCAGTGAAGGCCTCCAGATACGGTAGCAGTCGGACACAGTGACTCGACGCGCTGTAACATTTATGGCGTATCAATTCGATACATTGCCGTAAGGGGCGCGTTCGTTCGCGTGTTCCTTTCCGCGGTTTCCTCCCATTCCGTAAAAAGCTGTCATCTCTTACGCGCACCTCCCATCCGTTACCACTGCACGGGGGCCAGCTTGAAGCAGCTGTTTGAGATGTTCTTTTGGTCGAAAATGACTCACCGTGACCACTCCGCCACCTCCATTCCTTCGGGGTGTTTATCAGCCAAAGCTCTTGAAACTGTTGACCTAGCAAAGGACGTACGATGCGCGATACAAACATTCCAGCTTTTGGGTGTCCCTCGCCCGCATTCCCCCAGCATTCAGTCGGGTCATGATGTGGAATTCGCGTGGTTGGAGAGTTGGAATTGCAACAACCTCATCCTCGCTGGAATGAAGGGGGGGCCCACTGCGAACGCAAGGTACAGAGGCTTGAGTGGATTGACCATTTATATGTACGATGATGACGACGACGACGACGACTGCGCCACACCCGGTCGAACCGGCCGAGTTACTCCAAAACCATTCCTGTGGCCAATTCTGGAGCTCCGGCACACGGGGCGGGGGTGAGTAAGGACCCCGGAACGCGGCAACAGTAAAGAGCACAACGAGCTGCGATTGTCATGTTTGTCCATTTTATGTGTGCCATGCAAAATGCACAAATTGTGCACTGGTGCACTCTGCATGTGAAATCCTCTTCGCCAGAACTCGGGGGGTTTTTGGCGAGAACTCTGTACCAAACGGGAAGGGAAAAACGGGTTTTACTGCGTCTGATGTGCCTTTTCGCAAATGCGATTCATTGCAGGTTGCAGGGTTTGCTTGGCCTGGAGTGGAAAACCCTGGAAGAAGCATGTTGATGCCTTCCCACTCGCACCAACTGTCAGAAATGGTACAAGCGGAGTAAAGCCCCCGTCTTTTCGACCCCGATCTTTCGTCCCCGACTTTTCGATGGCCCTCCCCCTCGTGTTCTCCGAGTTTGGCCAGTTTGCAGATGATGGAAAGGTCTTCTATCAGCCCGGTTACCGTCAACCGTGAGGTGAACACGGGTACAGAGCGGGCTGGTTACATCGTTTCATTCAGGACAATTTAATTGTAATAACGTTTCATAAACATGTAATTGTAATGGGATTATAATGCAAAAACCCCCCCCTCCCCATTGTCTACGATGTGGTCAATTTAGCTGCAGTTTTGACGGTAGCATTTTTTCTCCCTTCACAGTACGCGCCCGAGCGCATCATGCTGCGCTTTTCACAGTTTGATTGTTGTAATCGGGTTGGTTTTTTATTTCGTTATTTTTTCTGGTGTTTATGTGTGAGTTTTCTTCTTTGCGTGTGTGTGTGTGTGTGTGTGTTGGGGGGTTTTTCTAGTAACAGTAACCAAAGCGTGGGTTTGATACATTGAGGCAATTATTTATGTCGCGCCAGGACTCGGACCAGTATTCGGATGTGCCTTTTTGCTGACACATCCAGTTTGGTCAACAGGGTTAAAAAGTATTATGCTGCGCTGTTAATACTTTTGTTACACTTTTTTTTGTGCTCTGTTTTGATGTAGTACGTTTTGTGTTTACGATGCTTCACGAGTGTTGTGGCCTTTTACATGGATATGGGCATTATTGATTCGATTAAGTAATAATAGACGGTGCTACAATGGAACGCATGCCGTAATAAACGATTGTGGTTTAGACGCGTGAAAGAGGTGCAAAATGAGTAATTATTATTATTTGTAGCGATTGGTTACATTAAACAATTACTGAATAGAATTAATAGCCAATAGGTGATAACCATTCATATGCGTTACAATACCCATTATTAAATGCACTTGTGTGTAATGTATAATTTTATGCCACACAAAACATTACATCGACTGATTGATTGAATTGAGAAGGGGGGTAATGGTAATAGAGAACAATTTCATTTGTTTAGAACAAGGTGTTAGAGGAACTTTTAATTTATGGCTTCATTATTCTGTGGTTCAACAAAAAAGGCAATTTTCATTTGTTGCAATAATAAATTCATTTATTAAAATGCCTAACGAGTTAGTTTTAGTTGTTCTCTTAAAAATTCAGTAAATGATAAAAAAGTAAATGACCAAGGATTGACTAGCTGGCTAGTTGGTAAAATAATTGTAGTTAGCCATAAATGGCATGAGCTAGTAGGTCGTTACGTCAAGAAGAGAGAGAAAAATTTATACAAATTATGCCTGAACTAGGGTAAAATGGTTTAACCTTGTTTATTAATGTGATTCAAATGAGGCATACCAGTACAAAGGCTGGTCCGATAGTTTTATTATTTTGTATGTCCTGATGATCTTACTTTTGGTATTGATCATAACAAATACATTTAAAAATAGCCAGTTGTCCGTCGTCGATCAACGACTAAAATAAGTCTATTAAACATATTTAAATGCAATGAAGATCGCTAGAATCCTATGCCTAACTATTCACGTCAATCTAGCGCACTGTGCTAGAAAACTCGTGAAACTGCTCATATTTGTATGGAGTTTCGAGTTTCCTCGGATTGGCCTCGGAACGGATTCGTTTCAGTATTCTTATCCCTTTTTGCACGTTCTATACCTTCACTATTTTTAAAATTTAGAACGTGTTGCTTGAATGATTACTTTGTCAACATACAGTGTTGAAATGTACGACATAAAGTCTTATTAATATATTTTTTTTTTATAAAATTAATCTGAAGAACTACGAGATCGGAGGCGATCGATATCGATCACTTCAATATGAAAATCAATAACACCAACGGTTATCAGTAATCGGTTTGACATTAGTACTGTCAAAAGATTCCTACCTGTTTCCTACAAGTTTCCGTCTGTTGCGGGAACCGAGCAGCTCAGTTTCTCTAGGGAGAGTTTATTAGATGGAGGTGAACAGTAATACACCTTCAGAAACAATGTTGCGAAGTACAGGTGGCCATACGCCTACCGAACAGAACTTTAGCTAACGTCATTTATACCAAAAATATCAACATTCTTTCAGTTTTTTCGAAGCCTTGGTTAAATAAACATGACCGAGTTGGCCTACAAGTCATTAAATTTTACTTGATGAAAAAATTATGTACATTGAATGTCTTCAATTATGAATTCGTTAAAATATCTCAATAAACCATTCTGAAAGTAATATTTACAAATCGCACCTTTAGGGAAATTGTCTAAAATCTTTCGCAAAACAATGTCATTCTTGTCCAAGTACTTCTATACTGGTTCACTGATTGCTACAACTTCCAGGGAGAACGCAGTGATCGCTCTGATCTTTGGTTATGCCGCACTTTAAAGTGATCGTGACGTTCCGTGCTGTAGATGCCAGAACAAGACTCTGGCTCGGAACTCTCTTCTTTATACATATAGGATAGAAGATATATCCACTTTATTGGACAAACAATGAACATGAACAATTGTATCATGTAAAAATGACAACGATGTCAAATTTGATTTTTATTAGTTTATTTGGTTTATTTTATTTGATTTATTAGAAAACTACAAAACACAAAAAAGTGTTGAGTTCTCCTGTAGGTGGCAGGGAATTTGTGTGAAAAAGCGATGAAATTTTTCAATTTTTAATTCATACGTCAACTTGACGATGTAATTTACATTGGATATACTACATTTTCTTTGTAGAGTTTGTCAGTTCTAGTGTAAACAAGCATCGTTTATTAAACGACTTGATAAATCCAGTGTTAATAATCGCAAAAAAAGAATCAAACCTCTGTCACTCACAAAAACCATCAAATCAGTCAATTGCCATTATGAAAGGTTGCGTGATTATTAAAAAATGTTCTCCCTCTGCGCCGTATTATTACCTCTTGCAACCTGAATTTACTGACGCATGCATACAAATCAGCAGCGTCCAGCATGGTCTGGCGACATTGAAAACGTCTCCGACGTTACGACGCAATTTCGAGCTGGAGCAGCAACGACAAACCATCATCATCAACACCACTCTCACCGCGGCCAACTTTGATTTCTTTCCGTTTTTTTTTTGTATTGCCATGTTGCATTTCTACACCGTGCGGCTCCGACGCATTCGGGGAGCATCCGACCTGTTTTGCACAAATCCTCGTTGCACACGCATTGAGGCGCATAGCATTGAAACGCATACCGGAAGCATGTAACATACTCCCTGCTGGAGTTCTGGAAAAGCCTCCAGCGCTTGGCGGGTGAAAGGGGAAAGCGGCGGCGTGGGGAATGCGTGTGTGTCATACATGTGCGAGAGTGTTTGCATTCACACTGCATTCCAACGCTGCACAAACCGCTTTTGCATACGGGGTTGAACTTTTCTCACCTGCAAGCCTCGATATACCGGCTCGAACGGTTAGTGGAGCATATCGGTTGAGCCGTTCTCGCACCCGGGCGCTTTCGCGGGCTCGTGAGCGAAACAGCGTACCGCGACCGGGTTTCTCCCCGTGCCTCGAGGAAATCACGTGGAAAAGCTACTTAAGACGCGGTATGGGCCGTGTGTGTGCGTGCGAAGAGTGTGGCCATTTTCAACCCGATAAGGATAACGGGCTGCTCGGGTCGGAATGCGCGAGCGAGAGCTGTTCGGTTTCGTCCAGCTCGTGCCGTCGGTCGGCGCCGTCCGACGGCACACGGACGCCCGACGGCACTCGCGTACGGTCGGGTTGTCCCGTTCACTCCAGTAATGTGGGGGGTGTTGGTGTGCGTCCGGTGGCATTACTGGTGTGTGGGTACCGGTGGAATTGACTGTACGCGTGCGTACTGATGTGTGCGTGCGTGTACGTGTACAGGGGTGTGTTTGTGGGCAAAAAGGGAAGCATTTGAGCAATTTTCCCACACTGCGTTCAAGTGGACGTACGTTCGACAGGAGCGCATTTACATTCCATCAATCGCATGTTCAGGATGGAAATGAAACTTGATGAAGCTCGTTCAGGCGAATATTATAGTATTTATTTTATGAGCGTGCTAAGACAAGTGTTATTGGTAAATAATAAAAATCTTCTAAATACTATTTTATTTATAAACATTAAATTTTCCAACTTTGTCTGACTAATCACTCCGTCTCATCGAGTTGTGTCCGGGGTGTGGTGGATTTTCCTGGCGCTGGGGAATGTGTTTGCCTCACGTGTTTACTTCCACCTGCCTTTCCTCCATCCTTCCACCCGGCCTGGGCAAAGGACTCTCGCTTCACAAAACCACTCAACACCAGTGCGTGCATTTAACTTGTCATGCTGTCGTACGGAACCCCGGAAACCCAAGTCTCCCGCGTTCCCCAGTGCGTGCGAAAGTTGTGCGTTTGTGTGTGCCCGCAGGGGAAATTGCGTGCATTGTGCGTGCGTACGTTCCGACATCCGTATTGGTGACGCATTCCACCTTCCGGACGGTCAATGTTAGTGTGGCAATCGTTGGGGTTTTTTTTTGCTTCCTTTCCTACAGTTCGAATTCCTTCAAACGATTATCTCATCGTTGTTCGGATTTGATAGGTCGGGCATCACGTGAAGTTTAATGGAGTTTGCTCGATTATTGGTGGAATTTATTTTACTACTAGTACTCTGTTAAAATTTAATTAAACACATTAATATCACTGCATTTTTTTTTTAAATAATTAACCGCAAAAACATAAATGTTTTCCCTTTTTTTTATCAAACCACCAAAACGCAGTTACGATTTTCACAACGCTTCTGCGTCGGCATCGGACTTCGAAAACTCACTGTCACAACGCTGTCGCTGTTGCTTTATTTTTCTGTTGGTTGTTTGCCAGCACCGAAAAAACAGCCTATTAGAAGCAACAAACATTTACTGTGCAAGTGTAACAAATCTGACGCGACTTCTCTGTCCATGCCCATCCCGGTGCGGTACAGCTCTATCGGTCTCTCGCCTTCAGCTGGCCGAAAAGAGGTGGTCGGGCACCGTATCGGTCGTGCGTTCTTTTCGGCTCGCTGTCACACGGCACCAGCGTAGCTGGTCGTCCCGTTTCGCCGTGTGCTGTCCACGCTGTGTAGCCCGTGGTGAATTTGAGCGCACGCCGACGGAACGTAAACTCACCACCCTTGTGCGAAAAACCCTTAAGGCGCGTGGTGAGAAAGCGCATTTTCGAACTTCGAAAACCCACGTTTGTCCTGCCGTTCGTCGTCGGTGCACACCACCGGGTCCAATAGCTCCGGGGCCGTGTGGTAGTGTGTCGGCACTGTCGGCAATCTGAGCAACAACAAGAACAAAAAAAAACGCACGAACGAACGAACTCACTCTCTCACTCTCCCGGGGGCGAATGGCACTGTTCCCTTGGCCGGTTTTTGTCCCCACCAACGCACTCGGATCCTGACAAAACGTTTCACCTCCTCATGGTTCGTGTTCGTGCTTCGGGCTGGTAGAAAACGGATTCGGGTTCGTGTTTTCGGTTCGGAGTTTTCCCAACGTCGTGCGCTTCGTGCGCTCCCAAACATCCGGGTCTGCGGGGGTTGGCGCAAGCAACCAAAACCCGAACCCATCCCGAATCGGGGAACTGGGAACCGGATGCGACGGGGGGACGGCAGGGAAACACAATCCCGTGTCCTGGGTGTGTGTGTGTGTATGTATGTGCACGAGGAATGTCCTGGCTCGTGCCGCTTTGGTGCCTGTACAGTTTTCGTACAACCCCACTTTGTTGCTACCCTTATATTGTGGTGGGCCCTGCCCGGAACAGTTAGTACTCATCGTATCCTCCTCATTCGCTGTTTAGCGCTAGTCGAGTTTACGTCGATTAACCGTCCCCGTTGTTTGTTGATTTTATTGCCATACACATACAGGCACGCAAAAAAGTAAAGCGAGAAACGTATAGAAGGTTGGTGAAAGTTACAACCAAAAAAAAAAAAAAATCCCCCAACACAGCCACACGAGAAGAAAAAAAAAAGCACGAATCATACAAATACATCATCCGCGCGGGTTTTTTTCTGTTTTAGTACACGTCTGGTTTCGCGTGTTTTTCCTGTGAACCAAAACCCCTCTGTAGGGAGACACTGCACGGGCAAACCGCGTGACACGAACGCACGCACGGTCCCGATTCGGTGGGTAGTGTATCGGAACGTGGCAAACAGTAAGTTTGGCCAGCGCTAGTTGCCATTCTACAGTTGCCGGTGCAGGAAAATTTGGTTGGAAAACTCCTGTCGGAAAATCAAACCATCAGAGAAAAACAAACAAACCGTGAAGTGATTTCTCAAGTGCTTTTCGGTGGCGTTTTCGGTGGTTCGCGTGCGTTGACTTCCGTTGTTCGGTGCCGTTGATTAGTAGTGCAGTCGAGTGGGTGTTAAATCAGCAACACACAGCAAACCCCGTCGACAGCAGCGGGACCCAGTCGACCGTGCAAGACACCTCGTTTGCTCGATGCGAAACACATAATTACACGCCCGTGACGAACATTTACGAGGAAAAACCCATCAGCCACTGTTCGATGTCTTCGAGATCGCGCTGACAAAGTCCCCGGAAACGGTGGTTCTGCCTTTGGGAAGCAATCATTACCCGTGCACCATTTCCCGGAAACATTTCTCGTTTTGACGAAATAAATTGGACGTTTTTTTTTCGGAATCTTCAACTCAAAATAAAACAAACTGCAAGCACACCGAAAGATCAGCCCTGTGTGTATGTGTGTACGTGTGTATGTGTGTTTGTATTGTGCACGCACACGGGGCTCTCCACAGCAGCAGACTGGTGCGCGAGGTAACCGCTGATTGCCTTTTTCGCCACCTTCCCCCCGGTTCGATCCGGTTCGTTAGTAAGTGGCTGTGTGGTTGTGTTTGTGTGTGCCTTACGTACGTGTGCGCCTTTTACCCGCTGGAAGTGTTTGAAGAAGAAAAAAAAACACACGATATTAGAACGAAATTTTCCTTCCAAATCACGGTCCGCACCAATCCCGCGCAACACCAACAAAACACGCGAAACGATCCTTTGACTAACGAACGAAAGCTCGCAAGAGCAAGCGGACTTTAACGGTTTGAAAAAAAACCCGGTTCCAAGCAACTTGAAGTAACGTTTCGAGCCTTGCGCGAGGGTGCGCTTTTGACAGACCAGGAATTGAAGTCTCCGTTACACATTAAAGTTGCCAGTCGAGTGCAAAGACCGAGTGCCGGAATTAAATGGAGCGATCCACAGTCTGCGGCAGTGGAGAGTGTTTGAGCGTTTTGAAGTGAACGCTTTTTGGTTGTTTTAATTTTGTTTATATTTGTTGCAAATTTAACTGTCAAATTGTTGATTTGCTCGAGGGGAATAAAAATAGTGAAAGGCTGGGCGTCTCCATTACTGGCACATGCGGGTGGCCAGACCCAAAGAAGGTTTCAAAAAATGCTTGTCAAACACAGAAATTTTTCATTACTGTCGTAAGATAGCATTTTATTAATAAACATTTAAATTAGGGTTCAGAATAATAAAAATAATAAATTTTCAACATTTTTCATTTTTCCTAGCAAAAGCTAAAGTAGTCTCACCGCGGCATTACGCATTAAACCAACTAGAAGGAAATAAAAAGTAGTTCAAAAAGGGTTAGTCAAAATTGTTTGACGTCCTGTATTCAGTGGGCAATAGGCAAAGGTTAAAAAACGGGAGGAAAACAGTGTGCACCAATTTTCCTTCAATCACTAATAGCGTATAATCAAACCCGAAGCCATCTAAACACCCTCCCCCCGGGGAAAGTTGCTGCCGTTAAAGTTGTTTAAAGTTCACACTTGTGCGAGTGTGCGAGAGTGTGTATCGCCTCCACCAAAAAAAAAAAAAAAAAAAT
This sequence comes from Anopheles moucheti, assembly GCF_943734755.1. Lineage (NCBI taxonomy): Eukaryota > Metazoa > Arthropoda > Insecta > Diptera > Culicidae > Anopheles > Anopheles moucheti. Next base: position 54,203,892 of record NC_069141.1, read on the forward strand.
CCGCGTCCGGTTCGGTTGTTTAAGTGTTGTTCGAAAGTGAAGTTAATAACGCGCGCGTAGTTTTGAAAAGAATACACCAATTCTCGTCAATCCCGGAAGCAAAGAAAAAGAGAGAAAATTTCCCTGTTGAAAATACCGGGTAGAGCGGAAATAGCCAGAAAGAAAGGTGTTTTGTGTGTGCGTGTGTATCTGTGTATTGTGTGATTGTGAGCCGCTAACCCTCTTGAGGCCAAAAGGCATTCCCTCATCGCCAAAAAAGGGGGCTGTTCCGCTTTTCCGCCGCGCTGTGTTTTTGCTGTGTCTAACGCACACACATACAGTTATACAATTAGCCAGTGGTGTCGTGCCAGTTGTAGGAGAAATCAGCGCGAAAAGCAAAGGTTACAGCAAACCAAGTAGGCACAGGCGAAAAAAAACGAGCGCCCAGCACTACGACCCATCCTGCTACGACCGCACTAACGCATCGCATCGGCCAACGGAATCGGGCGCCGCGAATCGACACGCGGCAGCAAAAACCCCAGGTTTTTCTGTTGGTTTGCTTCTTCTGGGAAGGAAAATTTTCGAGGAACGACCCCGGTACGACGCATACGGCCTCAAGATTTTCCCGTCCACAATTAAGGAAATAACGGCGCCAGTAAACTACTTCCTAACGAAAAAAGTCATTGTAAGTGAAACGGTTGCAGTGCACGAAACATTGCTTAATTTCTTTCGCTCCAAAAGTGTCAAACTTTCGCTTTTGTATTCGTATTTGTTTTTTTGCGTTCGAGGCCGAATGTATTACTGCTTCACACTGCAGTTTTTAATCTCTTACACACGTTCTCTGTCTCTATCTTTCTGTCGCTCTTTCTCAATCTGTCTTGTTTGGTGTCTTAATGTGAAGATTGTGGGGAAGAGCTTTTGCGACTGAAAGTGTTACATGCATTCTACATTTCTCTCTATATTCGAATTGAATTTGTACTTTAATTTTAAAATCCTATATTTTTTATTGAAATTCCACAAATTTAACAAACAAATCTTGGTACAGAGCATACCAATCCGAGCTATAGGAAACAAAATTCTTTGAAATATGTTTCTGAAAAAAAAAAACACGAAACAAAAAGCACCTTTTTTCGGCATAAATATGTAGCTCCGTGTAACGCGCCACCGTTACGTTGGCCACGTAATTTCGAACCATTCCACCCAACTCGTGCACCTTGGGCGGCGGCCCCGTTGAGAAATGTGAGCGACATTTTTCAAGCGACGAACTTGACGACCATGCTCTTGGTGGAAAAATCTCCCCCAACAAAAAAAAAAAACAAAAATGAACCCAAAATGTGTTTTAAAGCTGTGCTCAACTCACGTGGACACGATGGCCTTACCGGGGGCCAGCAAAAAAAAACACACACACCAAAAAAAGAGGACTTGCTGCTGAAAATATTCCTTCGTCTTCAGCCTTGAAGATACAGGCTTGCCTCTATATTCATCCGCCCAGCATGGGGTTTTCAGGGCGAAGAAAGAGAGGGAAGTGAATGGGAACCGGGACGAAGAGGCCGCTGTGTGCAGTAACGAACGCTGAAGAATAACGAACGCCCCGGAATGACGGTGACATTTCCGTTTCCCAACCCGGTTGCCGCAAGGGGTTCCTTCCAACCCCCCGGGTGGGAAAACCCTGCTGTATCGCTGTAAAATGTCCTTTTTTGTCCCCCCCCCGTTCGTGTGTATCAGTGTTTGTGTAAGTGTGTATGTTGGGTGCGGGTGGTTGCAGTTCCCACTGTGGAACCATCAGCCGGTGACTGTTGAAGTGTGTGCTCGGCTGTGCTCTGCTCGATGAACCAGAAAAATCCGGCACTTGGGTGGGTGGGTGGGTGAGCACTCTTTTGCGGGGCAGTTTCTTTTTTTTTTCTTTCACTCCCCGCACCCGCACCCGTAACTTCAACAAAAACCAAACACAACAATAGTGTGCCGGGGAGTTTTGTCGTCCGCTTTCTTGTCGCCTAAATCTTTTTGCGTCAGCGAAATGCCGGGGACCCGGGACCCGGGGTTTCTTTACTCTCAAATTTTACGAATTTCTTTTTCGTGCATTTTAAGGGCACCATTCACTACACGGCACCGCTGGTTGGGTTGTGTTTGTGAGCAAATGCGTTTTTTCCTCGCTCTGTGTGTGTGTGCTTTACACGAGATTTATAATTTTTTGTATTTCGTACTGGCAAAACGAAATGCTCAGCTGCTTTTAAAGTTCGATGGTAACATTTGGCACCGGCAGTTTGGCCAAAGGTTTTTCATCAAGTGCTTGTTTTCCCTCCTTGCTTGCTGTTGGAGGTCGCCATCGTGCAGTTATTTTGTGTTGAGAACGCGCTGCAAGGGGATCGAAAACGTAACCGAAAGGCCCAAAAAAATAAAAAAAATCAGAGAAAACTTTATGAGCCAAAGGATCGTAAAAAATATTTCACTTTTTTCATTCCTATTTGGAGGGCACTGTTTTGTGTTGCATTCCGATGTGGAGTCCTCTTCGGTGGACCAATTTGCCGTAGTAATCGACCACCACCGTGCAGCAGCACCGGGAAATATTCAAACGACGAACGCACTGCATTCGAACTGTTTCTCGGTACGGGAACGGGAAATATTACGAGTTTTTCCGAGCATGGGTTTCCCACCGTCAGGCCACCACCACCGACTGAGGCGCGCCCAACGAAACGCTATCAAAGATGGGGCGCTGGTGGATGCGGTTACCGACGACGTCAACGACGGGGCCATCATAACTTTACCATCGCAATCGGGCGACGCATCGTTTGACCAGAAGGGACCTCAAATGTTTAACGATGTTTGGCCAACCCCCAGTAGTAACCAAGCGCGCGGGTGCGATTGATTTTCCCGCTGGTGTGAGTGATTTTCGCAGTTTCAAGGCCACCGCCTAGTAGGTTGATGGAAAAGTTGGGATAGCAAAAGTTGTTTTCCCCCAATCTTTCGTACCGGGGGTCAGATTTATGCACACATTCCCGGATTGCCGCGTTATGGTGTGTGTGTTTTTCTAAAGTGATTTTTCTTCACTCTCTGCTGGCAGGAAGCGGCACCACCGCCAACACCGCCGGACTAGTTCGTGCACGGGTTGCTGACCCCTGCGTTTTTTTTTCGGGAAGTGAATATAGTACGAGAAAAGGGTGGCACACAAAAAAAAAATCACCGAAAATCGAATAAATTACGGTCTCACGCGGGGGTTTTCCGCTTTGTTTTGGTGCAGCGACCATTTCCGATCCGATCACACTCCGATTAATATCGCGCTTTGTGGAGTTTTGGTGAATAAGAACAGCACCGGAAAAATGGGACAAAAGAGAAGCAAGAAAAAAGGAGATGCATACCATGTACGCCCATTGCAATATTTCAAAGTAGAATTTTTCCCCAAAATCAAAACAGAAGTAGAAAAGAGAAAACCCGAACCGGGTAAACCCCAAACTCAGCTAAACAAACAGCACAGTGCCGGGGATTCCCGATAAAAAATCGGCAAACGTAACCGAAAAATAAAACACCCACGACGATACAAACAATCCGGAAATGACCTTTCAACCACCAATGGACTCACCGAACGTGGCCCCTTTCCCTTTGCCTGAAAGGGTCGAGCTGGAAGAATCGTTCTGGTGTGTTTTCTGTTTGAAGTTTCCTTTTTTTTACCTTCCTCCCGAACGGACACACACACACATGCAAAATGGGTATGACTATCATCATGAACACACACTTGTACAACAGTGACAGTTATCGGGCTGCCCGGTTTCGGCACACCTAGGGACCTAGAAATGGACACACATTTAACAACGTCAAGCACACACAAAACGCGAAGGAATTCCGTCTCGGAAGCGGTCAAACGGACGGATAGATCGACCCCGTTCCGTACCAAGACTGCTGGCTGGCTTGAAAGGCAAGAAAAATGGCTCTTTTCCGCCTCTATTACTATGTGTTCCGTGCTTTGAATATCTCTCGTCTCGAAGTTTTGGACTGACTGGATCAGAAAAAAAAAAACCAACGAAACGAACGGAATGGCTTCCTTTAAAGGGTTTGGAACTGGACGCCGGTACTGGGTCCATTTACTGTGCGCGATGTCTCGACCCGCTGCTAGCCTGATCAGTCATGCCCTAATCGGTTCGATCGAACAAGACGGCGCCATTCGCAGAAGGAAATCGTTTTTTTTTTTTAGTCCCGTCGGTGTCACCTTACAGCGGAAAAGCACCAAAGGCAGCTCGCTTGAAGTTACATCACAACGCGGCTTTAACCGTACGTTTAAAGTAGCTGCATGGCTGCATGCGTTCGGGATGAAGATTCGATCGTCTCTCGGTTGGGATATCAATTTTTCCGGGCCCTTTAGCAAGCAAAACTTTTGTTTTTTTGTTTTGCAACGTTGAAGCACTGTTTTGTGTTTTGTTTCTGCGGAGAACTCTTCGGAAGAACTTTCTATCCGAGAGGGGCCCTCTTTAGAGTTGCTAGGTAAGATAGCTCCCGTTTCGCACCGCTTGGCCGTGCAGCATATTCGGTTTCACTGTTGCCCAAACGTGACCAGAAGTTTACCCTCCCCCGGTTTGTGGTCGGTCGCTTGTTTGAAAGTGTTTGTTGAAGCACACTACACACTATTGCTTACGGGATTGTGTTTCGCCTGCCCAATCCGGACCACTCCGAAAGAAGGGGTTTTGCGGTGCGCGCTAGGTTTCGAAATCGGATCGAATCGAAAGGCCATAAAGGTTCCGTGTTCGTGTGGTGCGCACGTTGTTTGTCTAAACACTGACCCCTTTCCCGACACGGGTTCCGACACCGGAGAATGGAGTTGTGTTTTGTTTTTTGTTTGCGTGTGGAAACTGTTGGGTAAGTGATTTTATCCACTTTCGGTGTGTAATTCAAGCGATTTACAGGAAAGCGCAACCCAGCATCAAGAAGCTTCCCGTTGTGCAGAGACAAAAAAGGCACAAATTGGGGAACTTTGTTCTTTGTTTTTTTTTTGCTTGGATTTGTCTGTGCGGGGAAAGAATTCTCCAAACTCTTTAAAGGTTCTGCATCCCGGAAATCTCTAGAGATAAAAGTTCGGCCGGAAACGGGGCACCTTTTTTTGTTGTACTGTACACTAGCCAACAACAGGAAATGGATTTTTAATCTCGCTGGATTTGGAAGATCGAACCCCGTGTTTTGGGTGCCTGGTGCCTTTGTGAAGGATTATTTTTTCCGGAGATAGCGATTTCGAAGGAATCCAAAATACTGTGTGTAGGAATCGTGTGATAAATTTTAAACTTTTGTGTCGGATTAATGATGGTTTTGCTGCGCCAGCAAACACGTGTTTGCTCTTTTATCCTTTTGTTAAAAAGGTTTTAGGGTGCTATTTTTAGAATACTTCATGAAAAATTGGTCTAAAGTCTTAGATAGTTTAAAATCAATTAAATACGAGGACACTTTGATTTGACGGTTTTACTCGTTCACTGTCTTTTTTTATTCTGCTCTTTTAAAATGACAGCTGTCAAAATTGTGGTCGTCGCTCAATGCGCGTTTACACGTATATACATGTATTTTATTATTATTATATTTTTTTAAACTTCTACAATAGTGAAATTTATTTATCAGGCGAATTATTATTAGAGGATCGATGTTTACTTTCTTCTAAATTGTCTTTATCTGCACAAGGAAATGCGAAATTTGTATTCAATATTCTTCCCTACACAAGAAACAATTTACTCTATTTTGTCATCGAACATCCAAAAACCGTCCACAGTTCTGAACAAATTCCACTCCCGATCTGTGAACCACTCGTAAACTGTCCCCGATGTGAAGGGAAAACTTTTTCAATATCGACACGACATCGATCCACAACGCTCCACAACGCTCCGCTGTCGTCGTCTAGCGAACCGAACCGGAATGCATTCGGATGTAAGTGGAATCGGCATCGAGCAGAACATTTGCGTTCAATCGATAGCGATTTTTTTCCTCTGCTGCTGAATTTTCCATTCCCAATGTACCACCAAACCTTTCGCCGAAAAAGACGATAACTCGAAGATCTGCCGAATGCCGAGTAGTGCCTTTCGGCATGTTGCATTAAATTGAGTCTGAAAGCGCTGCTGCCGGGGTCCGTCCGTATCGTATCCGGGGGGGTTTTGGGAAAATGTAGGTCAGGTGGAAGGAAATTGGAAGGAAAAACGGCATTCATCGAGGCATGTGAATAATTAATCCCGCAATTTCGCGTTACGAGATCCGATTCCGGCGCGCGATCTGGTAGTTTTTGATGGAGTTAAGAAATTGAATTAAATTGAAAAAAAAAAACCCCGGAAGGAAAGGTGAATGGCACGGTTCAATGTGACTGTTCCGATGCCGACGGATTTTCTGTGGGATTCAGCATCAGATGATGATACGTTTACAGTGCAGGATTGGTAAAATTGTTATCCCTTTTAAACTCCTGCCCAATTTCATTTCATTACCCTGTGGTAAAAATAGAATAACGATCACTCATATCGCTTTCTTTGGAAATTCATCTTTTTTTTAGGTAAAACGCTAACAAGCAAATAATTATGTGGCTTTATTACTACTTCAAACACAACGCGGAATGCGCGAAATCTTTACTGCATATTTCTTGCGTTAATGAACTCCAAATGAGACGGCAAATTGGCATCTGTTTTGTTAGTGATAAATCGCACCATAACGTTGTGGTTTTACCTGCTCTCGACAACGAAAAAAACAGAACAAAAATTAAACAATCTAGCCAAGGTGGATGGATGTGAGGTAGGAGTTGAGGCGATACATTCAAAACCGCGACCGCGAGAAAATAGTACCCCCATCCACCGCCACACCGAAACGGGCGAAAGTTTAACATTTCACTGTCAAAGTTGGACGATTGCAAGTGAGAGAAGCACCACGATTGCCCTAAATTAGGCAACAGGGTGGTGGTAAGGTGAGTGCCGGAACCATTCAACATTAAGAGAGAGAAAAAAAACACACTCCTCAGAAAGTCCAGCAGTGAAAAGTTCGCTCATTTTGCGTCCGACCGTGGTACCGGGGTGACCACCACCCTTCCTGGCCTGCCCTGCCAGGAAAAATGCACGTGAAAATTCTGTGATTTGGTTCAAACACGTCCCACACACACACAAAACGGCAAGAAGAAAAAAAAAAACCCCGCAACAAACAACATTGTTTGCGTTCTACCACGAAAAAAGCCTCTTTGTAGAAAAGGATAATTAAAACCAACGACCGACAGCAATCGTCTGTCCGGTTTCGGGGCAGTTTTGCAGCCCCGTCCTTTTCCCGGTCCCAGGTCCCTAAAATGGGGTGGGTTTTTTTTTTGTTGTCGTTGGTGTGTTGCACCTCCATTTGCTTTTACTCCTTTCGCACCATGTCTCTCGCGGGAGCACTTTACTTTCAGTGCCCTGCCGCTGTTGTTGTCCGCCGTACAACGCACTGGAAGGCGGGTGAGGGAACAGTCTAATTTCCTGCATTTAAAAAAAAAAGGGAACACACAAAATCATACCGGAAAAAAAAGCTCCCCGTGCGGCATAAAACAAACGGCCAAACAACTTTACATGGACTATATTAAAGAACGATTTTAATTTTCACTCCTAATAAAACTTGCTCTCACCGGTGGTAGAAAACCGGGGAGTGGCGTTAGAACGCCAACGAAAACTTTAGGAAAACCGGGCGGGTTCCGAGGCGGTGGGGGGGGGGGGGGGGTGGTGCGGGCAATGGAATGGCCATGGAAGTGGAAAACGAATATCCTTCCGTCATGCTGTCGAGTGCGAAAGACATTCGGCAAAGTTGGAAAATATCCCCCCCCCCCACCCCCACCCTCACCCGCTTCCGGGTTCCGGGCAGGGTTGGCGAAGGAGCTTTAGAAAACGTCGCTGGAGGGAGGTAAAATGGTCGATTCTTCACGCAAAAAACAGAGGGAAAGAATGGAGAATGTTCTTAAATTTGCTGAATAAAGACTACTCGGGCCACCCCTTTTTTCCCCGAGCCCTTTTCTTACCCGTAAGGAACTCACCAACACACCCACAGAAAGAAGCAAATCCTCGAAAAAGGCAGAAACTACAAGGAAAAGTTCTTCTCATCGTGCGATTTACCTTGCGTTCGACCAGTTCGCTTTTGTTTTCCGGTAAACGAAATGGAAAGCACCGGAAAAGGGTCAGCAAAAACGGGACCGCCTTCAACCGAATGGGAGGAACGGGGGAGGCGAATTTCTTAAGCCTGGAGACGACAGAGAGACAACAAAAAAAAAAAAAACTCACTAACGAACCATTTCAAAGCGCGTTCCCCGAGTTGTTCTTGGAGGACAACAAAAAAAAACTCAGCCTCACAAGCCTCACAAGGCCGATTGTGCAACTTCCTGCTTCCATGCTGCAAGGTTTCCTTTTTCTTCCCCCATCAACCTGTCAGCGTTTCCAAGTGCGGCAATCAGCGGTCTCAGCGGTGTTTGTGTCCACCACCATGTGGACCGTTTGTGCGAAAAATGAAAAGCCCCGGAATGGACTTAATTTTTAAGCCATAATTTTACCTTAATTCCCAATTCTTTTTAACTGTTTTTACTTTGCAAATGCCTTCGGTGGAATTCCTTTTCCCCTTTTTTTGGTCCATCTTGGAAACATCTTACACTGCATAATTCAAAACGGTCACCACGGATCGCACCACCCTCTCTCTTTTTGCTCTCTGAAGCCACGGAAGCGAAGTTTCCAACCACGACCACCACCACCAAGTTCGGGTGCTTCGTTTTTTTCGGTGGAGCTTCCATCACGACCTTCACTATAGCTGCTAATGATTATGGTACGCTAAAAGCGCGGTTCGTTTGCGCGCGCTTCGAAATCTAATCAAATGATAAGCACTGCGAACATCATTGGAACGCAGCCCGTTTTGCTGCCCTGTTCCCCAAACCCGTTGGGTTTGTTTTTCGGTCTTCCCCCTTTCTTTTGCGCTGGTGACACATTAAATGAATGTAATTTTGTGTGCCGCGTACCCTTTCTGCATTCTGCTGAGGTGACACAGTTTTGATGAGCTAATTAAATGGAAACGCATCCCACTTCCCTCCACGACGGGTGGTTCGGAATTCCTCGTTTTTGTTTGGTTTCAATCAAACGTTGCCTTTAAAGGTAATATCTCTTTACCATTTGATGCGATCTATTGCTGGGCTGGGAAACAGGGTTGCAGGAAGGAGTTTCGGTTTGTTTGGTGATCTGAGGAAGGACCTTTTTTATTTTGGAGTGCCCAGTCTTTGCTCAGGTTATGCGAGAACCACCGTTTGGAACCGTTGGTGCTGGAACAATATTTGTTCGCGCCTTATCACGCTAATCGTCGTGCAGCGTGATGTCCCGGGAGGTAACGAACCCACACATACAACCATTTCGTGCCTAAATCCCTGCCCAAGGACTACGTTTTAATGGGCTCTTGTGTGGGCGAGTCGCACGTTCGTTCGGTGTGACGGGTTTGTTGCGTTCACCTGCGGCACAACGGGGTTCGATCGGGTTCCGTACATTGGTGTGGAACACGAGCCGTACACAAACGCACACATACAGCAAGCAAACACCCACACGACCATTTGGAGGAAAGAAAAAAACCGTCAAAGGTCTCCGGTCGCTGGTCCTGGTCCTGGTCGGCGGAAGTACGGGACATCTTCCGTGTTGGAAAATGGCCGCGAGCAGCCGCCGTTCCACGGACATCCACATCGTTTGCTGATAGTTTAGATTAAAACCTTTCACTACCGGCGACATCGTTCTGCTGGCTCGAGCGGTCATTCGACAGCGGGCAGGCCTTGTTTGCCTTGCCGTCGGTATAGTGCTTCCTGCACGGCGAGAACATAGTTGAAAGGCACCGAGGGGTTTTTTTGCCTCTTCTGCTATATCTCTTGTGTGGACCCTCCTCCCCGGCCGCTGTTACTGGGCGCTCCGGTACCGGTGATTCCGTCACTCGGATCGCTTTGAATCGATATCCATACACCATGCTGGGGCACCATTTGCCTTCACGACCAGCACACGATTCCGGTGCTGACCTGCCGATGCTTTCGGTGCTTCAAATCTCTTCCACCAATGGAGGCCGTGGTGGTGATGGTGGTACCTGGTATTGAACATTTTTCACCTGATACACACCTGGTGTACCATCCGGATGCCGTTCCATGCGAATGCGGGTTCCACCATCACGAGAAGTATCCGTTTTTTTTTTGCGTTCCATTTGATTTCTTTTGCGCTTCCAGGCATCGGCTTCATTCGTGAAAAGCGATTTTCCACCAGCACACACCCGTTTGTTTGCCCGTGTACGTGCGTGTGTGTGTATGCGCTCACACACACACACAGCCCAACGGCACAACTGGTGCGCCCGAAAACTGGCCAGTGAAAGGTACTCTATCTCTCTATTTATTCAAACCCGTCTGTCAGGGGAAATTTAGATTTCCCGTGCCCTCGTGAGACTACCACGGAGCATCCGAGTGGTTGGTTATGGTCGGCTTCTTTTCCCTCCTTTCATTTTCCCACCGTTTCCACCTTCGTCCTTCGATTGTTTTACACGAGGACATGGCCAAACACACACACACACATACACGGTCATCACGGTTTTATAAGAGCACGGGCAGTTCTCAAGCGAGCTTGTGGGTAGATTTATTTCGTTTCCCGATCGATCCCGGCACACACTCGCACCGTCAGCAGGCAGCCAGGGACATCTTTTGCCGGAGACACGACCCTGCAGGGAAGTAATTAACTGTTTAGCACAAACGTACCACGGCCTTTACTGATGGTGATTCCCTGCTGGGTTCGCTTTTCGAGCTTGAATAGACCGAACGGAGCACGGTTGGATTTTCGGAATTTTGCACGGCTGTGCGAATAGATTATGATGGTATCCAGTATCCGGTAATACCGTTCGCTCGCTCGCTAACGTTGGGCTACGATACGGCAGTGAAAACGAGTGCTGGAATTACGACACTTCGTGTCGATGCGATCCCTGAATGATCGTCGGGCGGCAGGATGGGGTACCTTGGCAGTTGGTTTCGTAAATAGAATGCTGGAAAATGTAAATAGAAATGTAAAATTCCGACGTAAGGTGGTGGCGTGTCGTGAAAAATGTCAATCAGTGCGAGCGATTGAGGGGTTTTTGTAAGCTCATCGTGACATCGTGAGAGTACATCGTTAAGTGAATCGAGATTTATTGGAAGACTGTGGGTTTGGGATAGTAAATATTTGGAAAAACATAACAGTAGTTCAATTTTTTAAATGAAAGTATTTGAGGATCCTTTTAATGAGCAGTGAGTTACTTTCGTTCTAACTCGCTATTGCCATACCCTTATTCTTTTTGATGGAATCTCAATACGTTTGACGCCCAGCTTCAATTCAAGTGGCAAGAAATGAACGAAACAATTGAACATATTTATACATCGACAGTTTATTAATATTTATTGTTAAAGATAATGCTTTTAAATGTAGTGTTCCGTCCTACGTTGTGTTTTTTTATGTTTGTCAAAATTTATAACTTTCAAAATATTCTTGGCTCTGATAAGAGCCGTTGGGGTTCACAAATTACTTGTCTCGTCGACAGACCAAGAGGTGTAAGAACAAAAAGAGAGGTTAGAGCCACAAATTTAGGCTCCTTTTATATCCTCCGGTGAGGATCTCCATTTTTATTTCCATATGCTTTTGGGGATCTCACTGTACAATTCCAATGTCACGTTCGCTCTTGACCCAATTAACTTTCTCACGTCAGACGCTTGCCCAAACGACTGATTAATCGGGGTCGAACATGTAGTTTAAGTGGTTTTAAACACTTCAATTATAGATATAGAAAACTTCCATGATATTAATCTCTATGCTTGGATGAAGCTAAAACAAATGAATTAAAAAACCGAGAAAACTGTTGCATAAATGTAGCAAAAATACTAATTTATTAAATCATTTTTTAAACATTCCAAAACCATCTAAAATATTATTTTACATCGTGCAAAAAATCGTTAGGAAATCATATTTTTAACGAAATACTAGAATAGAATACTTATTCTCAAAAGTAAAATTGCTGTTCGCATCATTTATTCTAAATAAAAAAAACTACAAATGATCTTTTGATGTAAAGTGCCACATGAGCGTCACCCATGTAGTGGGTGACGTGGTACGAAACGTGTTAAATAGTATAAACGTGACAAACAGTAACTTGAAGCGTGAAAACAATTGCTGTTCAACGTTTGATATTGCAAATTTTTTTAAATGTTTTGAAAAATTAATTATATTTACATATTTGCGAAAAAAAAAAAGCAATCGTTTTGTATTCATTCTTTATTGTTCCTCTTTGGTGCAAATCAAATTCGCTTATTGAGATAATCGATTTAGAGGAAAGAAGCCCGCACATCCCAAATATAGCAGAAACGCTGAAGCATCCATCGTAGACGCAAACGCGAAAAATTCTTCACTCCGGCAAAGTACCGGCTTTACCGAGGGTAGTTTATACCCCCCTCTCCGGCAGTGTGGCTCACATTCTCAATCATCATTGGCTGCCGAAGAACCGAAGGCACTAAACCCGCAGCAGCAGTGTGCATCGGCATTGTTTATGTAATCCGATCACGAGTAGGAAGTACATTTTGCTTGCGGTCAGCTTTGTGAGTTTGCTGAAACCACGGCAGTACGGTGGTGGGATTTTCCTTCCCACCATATGAAGGATTCGTGGCATTGCTATTGCCGATGTTGCTGCCTGAATTTTGAATGGAAAGAATGTAACAGTTTTTCGAATCGGAATGTGAGCTGCTTCAATAGCGCTATTGATCTATTACATATTTCTTTATGATGTTAATTCATTTGTCCTAGTTTGGCATGGAACATTTGGGGGAAAACAGTTCACTAATAATATTCTGTTTTTATCGTTTTTAAAGAAGCATTTGTTTCATTTCAACCTGAAACCAATACCATTCCATCTATTCTCGTCTAAACGGTTTAGGTTGTCTTACTCGAAGGTTTGTGAAGAGCCTAGCTTTCGTAGCAAATAATAAAACACACGAAACCAATCTGAGCCTTTCGCATAAATCATGTGCCTCAAATAAATCAACCTCGGCAAAGGTTTTCCTCGGCAAAACATGGGTGCAATTGTTTCCGCCGGTTCCTTCAGTATGTTGAACGCCAAGAATACTTAGCCTTGTTAAGCTTTCGATTAAATAAATGCCCTTCATTTTTGGCTACCTTTAACAAAACACCCGCAGCGAATCCGCGGTGATTCAACCAAGCACCAAGCATTGTAGGATTGTGTTGTAGCTTTAAGCCCACCGTTCGCAAACGAATGGGTACGCGTCACAAATCTTGAGCCGGCAAGCGAACCGGCACCGTGCACCGAAAAATGAGTTATTTTCGGGGGAGCATTTCGTTCCGGCGGGCAATAGGCAAAAATAGCGAAAGCAATTACATTTGCTAAATTATTGCTTCGAAATCCGACCGACGGTGGTGGTGTATGCGACTTCGAGCGGCAAAACTCTCTGACAAAGACATCCCAGGGCCCGGCTGGCAGCTTCGGAGTCAGTTCGGTTAACGAGGCATGCTTTCACGCGTAAGTAAGGCTGGTGGATGAAAGTTTCTTGCTCGTTTTCATTCCTGCACAATTCCTTTAACCATCGCGTCTCATTTCCGTGCGATCCAGAACCAGAAGAAGAAGAAAAAAAAAACGAGAAGGAAACCACCGCCGCAGCCACCCCTTAGTTCCCCGCTTAGAGTTACGCCGCTTATCATCCGGACCGAGCATGGGGTGAAATTCATTTTAGCTGACTTAAAGCAGTTTTTCCTGCCGGCATTCGGCATCGTGTAACGCGAATCCGAAACTCAACACCCACGATCCCACATGCCGTACGGCCGTCCTTATCCTTTCCCCTTTGCGAAAAACAAAAAAAAAGAGAAAAGGGAAGGAAAAACTCGACCCAGACACTTTGGCTGAGATGTATTTATGCCACCGTGTGTGCGGCGTAAGCATGTCGTGAGGTTACAACGACGTGCGACGAGACATGTATGTGTAAGTATATCCGGATTGTGCACATCCACCACCACCACCACACGAGCCCCATTATCCCACAAATGGGGTATCCTCTTTTCAACCCCCCTCAGAGGCCATCCCCTCCGGTGGCCATGGTGAAAAAACTCGGCGAATGAGTTTTGTTTTGTGTAAGCGATTTGTATGCTCTTGGTTTTTGCTTTCCTTTCGCTGTTTTGCCGTCCCCCGTCCTTCCCCTTCTCGTTCGGGTTGCGGGTGGTACCGTCGTGTCTGGAAGATAGTGCCACGAAAACCACGTGCGGCACCGAAACATTCGCTGTGCCCTGTTATATGGTCGCCTTGCTTTTTTCTAGGTTACCGGCACCGGCAGGATTGAAGCTAACGAAACGCATTTAGAACGCAACAAAACCGAAGGAATCGTCCCGTCCCCCGGTGTGGGTAGTTTCGTTTGCCAAAAGATTTTCCCTTTTCCCCGGGGGTCGGGGAAAATTCAAGGAAAATAGAGGGTGAAGTGAACGGTCGTTGGTCGTCGTTGCAACGCTGTGCGTGTTGTTGCGACTCGGGGACTCGGGGCGGCAAAATATGGGCACGCAAACGCGCGGGGAAGACCAGAAAAAAATCCTTTATCCCTGTGAAAACGCTTAACGAGTGCTTCTGGTACGAGCGCAAACTACACATATCTATGAATATGAGTGTCTCATGTGTGTCTGGAGGAAGCATTAGTAGCGCCAAAAACGGAATGGGGCGCAAGCGAAAAAACCCCCGGGGCGAATAGGCCTCAAAGCGGAAGCAAATGTGGCATTGGGAAGTTTTTTGGGTGGTAAAAGTTTGTTGTTTTCCACCCACCCGCTGGAACGAATACTGATAAGGCCAAGGCGTGAGAGTGTGTGAGAGAGAGTCATCACCCATACACATGTGGAAAATAGAAGTCTCTGGTGATTCTAGCGTTGAAGCCAAACAATTGCCACACGTTGTTTCTGGTTGTTTCTTTTTCTTTCCTCTTGTTGTGTTTTTTTTTTGTTGGGACTGATGGAAACCGTTACAACCGTTGGTAGAATCCATTACGCTCGGGAGGAAATCGTAGGAAGCGTCCGCACAAAACGCACACACGAGTGCGCGCATAGATTACACCGTATACACCGTTTGTTTGGCAAATCGCTCCGACAGATAACGGAAAATTATTAGACCCAAGTCCGGGGGCGGACCGTCATTTTGGCGGAAGGCAAGGCAACGAAAGCAGTTACGAGCGAACTTGGAGTTCGATTTGCACCAACACCGACGGAGCAAACACGTAAAACCACGTGGCGGCAAACTCGAGTGGCGGTGGGTTCGTTGCTTGCTTGCTCACCGTCCAAACGACGAACCTGAAAAAATGCGCATGCCGCACATGTGTGCGGTTTTTTTTTGGTTTGTACGAATTTATTTGTCGCACACCTTAAAGAACACGACGAGGAGACGAAAACAAAAAAAAAAACAATCACAAAACAAAAATTGAAGGAGGCAAGTGAAAAGGTGGAAAAAGTAAAATAAATGGTTTCCAATTTTTCTATTTGCTTTAAATTTAATTTTCGCGCCCCCAACATTTTGGGCTTCTCTCTGCCTAGTTTGACAATTTCAAGTTTTTACCTTGCCTAATGTTGTTATTATTCTCAGTTTAGCTAGAAAGGCACAAAAAGGGGCACACACTCGGGCGGGGATTGGGCGGGATGGGATGATTGCCCTGCACGCATGTACGTCAGCATTTGATTTGCGTACGTCTGGAAGGGGAGTTGAGTGTGAAGGTTGTTTGGCAGCGGAATAAAGAGGATTTTTCGTCCCTACAAAAGAAAACGTACGTGAAAAAGGTGAAATTGTTGATAAAATTTGGTTTTGCACAGCTTCTTTTTATTCTGCTGCTGGTGTGAAAGTTGGCAATATTTGTGACAGCAAAACTCATTGATTTGCAACACAGGACCGATAAAGGAACAAACCGACAGAAATTTTAAATGAATTATCTCAAACGAGAGCTCCGAAACGATGTACACAGCATCACATGTTCGGTGTGATTTAACAATTGTCTAGAACTAGAACGGTAACGCTGGGAATAAATGGCACATCTGATTGCTTCTGATTAGGCTCTCCTTTACCTTTGGGGAAAAATCCCTAATGTTTGATATTTAAATGAGCCGGTTGTTTCGCGCTATCAGCAGCAGCAGCAGCGACACGCCGAAATACCTTAAAATGCTTGCGGAAAATGAATCAATTAATTGGGTCTGTTGTGGGTACAAAAAATAAAACAACAAATATCGCTATTTTTATTGGTTGGAGAACTTTCTGCAAATAAAATATGACACCTTACCCCGGTGAAAATAATCTTCTAAAGCTAAAAAGGAAAAAATCCTCTTGTAGCTCCACGTGATTGAAGAGTTTAATTTATTTTCTCTCTCAAACACACCAAAAAAAAGCCCCTCTACCGAAGATGCCAAAATCACATGGCTTGCTTTGCTTAAGACTGCTTTCCTTTACTTAAATCACCCACCTCGAAAGGCGTGGCAGGAGGGCGCCTTGTTAAAGCGTTCCAACCGTAAGCAGCAGAAAAGGCCAAATTTCTTCATTAAAGTTGGCAGTGTGTGATCGCTGATTTCCCACCCCGCCACCAGGGGGCGCGCTTCCCATCGTAATCGCTCCGTTAGGCCGTTGGCGGTTGTTTGTAATCCTGCTGTTGTTAAGACGGTGCCCTACAAAATCGGAGTGCTGGAAAGAAGAAAAGTGTAAGAGAGAGAGAGAGACCGGAGTCCCATTTTTATGTTTGGATCCCCGGTCCCGGTACGACGACGCGGGACCACCGCATGGAAAAGTCAATATGTGAAAGGCGCCCCAGTGTACGGTGTGGTGGTGCGTACACTCGTTCTGCCATCATTTCCTGCACACACACGCTACCATTCATCGCCGGTTGGGCCGATGTCGAGAGTTTGAAGTACACTTTTCAAAATGCCATTCTCACATGACTGGTAATCCATCTTGCAAACCAAAGCCGCTTGGTGAAGTGTAGTGTGTAACCGCGCACCCCGGCAAGCGACCCCGGGGATGGTTCACGATACAACCACTCTCGTGTGTCATCCTGGCTCCTGCAAATACCTCGCCATGCCTGTGCCCTCGTTACGCCTGGCCCGGCTAGATTGTACACGCGCCCTGTGAATGATCTGTCCGTTGCCGTTGCTTGTTTGGTTGGAAAACGGTCCTCCATTACCGGAGCGGCACGGTCTCGAGGCTCTTGGTTGGTAATGCTTTTTTATGATTTTTTTTCCTTCTCCACCGTTGCGTTTCTGTTTTCAATCCGGCCAAGATTTAGCCAACCATCGCTGCTCGAGATGGCTCTATCAGGGCTTTGTTTCAATGGGCGTGCACAACACACACACAAACGGTGATGCGACTAAGCGCGAATAGATTTTTGAAGAACGTGCGGACGCTTCTTCAATGTTCGCGTTGTGATGGATGAGCGTTGAATGGAAGCGAAAGATGTGTGATAGCTGGTGTCCGGTTCAGTCTTCACCGGAACATCTCTAGTGGCGATTGATTTCCACCAACCGCTCGGGACATGGGTAGCAGATGGTGTGTCCTTTTTCTTATGGGCACAGTTTGTTAAAGCAACTAATAGTCAGGCAATAGTTCTACAAATATTCATGCTAAATGTTTTATTTTCTATTTTATCGGAAAAACTTATAAACATGTTCTTTTATATACTGCTTCTAATAATAGTTAATATTCATAAAAATATATTATAAAATATTACATATACTATTAAAAATATATTAGATTGATGATTAGTATGGAAAAAGTGAACCATGAAAAATTGGGAATAAAAAGACTTTAGACTGCAAAACATTGAACAATTGTCAAATTTAAGCAGACCTTTCCTCTACAAAATGTTATCTATTTTATTTATTTTTATTTAATCACAGTTTAAATTGAATGTTCATTTCCATTCAAAGACTTGTTTTTTTTTCATGTTGGTTGTTGGGAATTTTGAAATATTTTATTTTAATTTTAATTTTTACATTTTTATGATTTTCTCAACTGACTAAAAATTATTAAACATATTTATTCCCAAACAAGTTAAAACAGCTTTCATTTTTATCATATTTTTTTTTGAACACTTTCAGACCTTGAGATATTTGAAAAACATGTGTTATATTTTTCCATCCTTGCTTTTTTGAATTCGAATTTAATTTCAACATAAAATCTAATGCGTGTTTATTATCATTTTTTTACAAATTGAAATAATCTATAATCCAACTAAAAAATTTAGAACTTTTCCTACTCAATTTTTCCCGAACTTTGCTTACTACAAGTCATAATATTATTGTACAAATTAGACTATCTAATGAAACTATCTGATGAACTATCTAATGAAATGGTCCGGAAGCTGTCTATGCCCGTTCCTCATTTAGGTGAACAATTGAAATTTTGTCTAAACACAGCTAATCAAGTTCTACCTATAAAAAAATCCCTTCATTGTTTTTTCTAAAACATTAGTTTCAGGAGAAGTTGACAAAATGACTAATTAGTCACGAAACTGTTAAACTAAACAAGCTTTGTTGTGTGGATAAAAAGCATTTTTTTATGACAATCCGTCAAATACATCAATTGTGAATGAACCACCATTCGACCGCAAAGTTCCTTTGGTATTTTCCATTTAAACGCATTGCGTTGGTTACTGAACCCGTTTTTACTTTCGACCACACTGTAAATTAAAACTCATCCCTCAACAGCGTTACTGTCCACTCACCGTTCAAAATTACCAATCAGAGTGTCCTTCCGACCAGCATGATGCCGGGGGTTTGCTGGTTTAAAGCTTCGCTAATCCTTGAACACCGTTCGAACACTCGCACGCTAACGAGAACGATCGCACGATCCGGTTCGGATGGACCGCGCTGGGTACATATCAAAGACCCTCCCGTGCTGCCGTGCTGCTGGCAACCACATTTTGCGACTCAAAAAGGGACCGCTTTGTGAAGCGTGCTGCTGCAGAACGCACGCATCGTGTGCATTTGCATTCACCGGGTTGCTGCAAATAAGCTCGAGCTTTAGCCTGATGATGATGACGATGGTGTGCCGGTGGTGAACGGTCGTTTGCCACATCCAAATCCAGCCACAAAGAATGTGGACACGAATTATGTGGCGGTTACGGTGTGCGGACGCAGGGCGGAATCACACACCGTGCCGTGCAGAGAAACCAACAAAATGTGTGTTTTAAAAAGGGACAGTACGGCGCTTTTTGAAAAGAATATTAAAAGGTAGATTTTGCATCTAGACGAGATTTTTCCGTGCCACGCGGCAATGCACAGGAAGGACCAAGGCCAGGGTGACACAGTGCGAGTTGGGAATTTTTGTTTTCGCCCGTGTTTGCATTTCCGCTTTCCGCGAGATCTGAATCCCACCACTCTTCCGGGAAAGGGGGAACAGCTTCCGTTTGCGTTTAATAAAGCATGGCTGTATCGTCCTCTCCGTGGCTGGGACATTCGGGTAGCAGCAGCAGCAGCAGCAGCAGCAGGGGACACTGGCCATTGACACTGACAAATCGATTAGTGTGCGACCACTTTGCAAAAGTGTTGCTGCTGTGTTGGTGATGACTTGAAATCTTTCAGAACCGGAAGCGCGTACCCACACACACACATAAAACCGGGGGACAGAGATGTAGCTGGGGGTGTGTGTGTGTGAGAGCGAGGGGTTCGTAAATAATTGCAAATTATGGAGATGTCTCCACCAAACTGCGACACATCGCACCGACGTCCCCGTACAGAAGAACGATGGCGACGACGTGGGAGCTTCCAATTAAATGATGTTATGCGGCTCGCAATTTCATATACATTTATGCAAGCAAACGTAAGGGCACTGTTTGTTCTCTTTCTCTCTCTCGCTCGTGGTTGAAGGGTCGTCCTTACTCGAGCCGGTTCCAGACCGGTTCCGAATACCGGAGGCGACAGTGTGTACGCGTTATCGCAGTGCAGTTGCGTTTTACCGAAAGTTCTCGTCCCTTTCCAAACGGAGAAGTAACGAGACGAGACCAACGGCAATAACACATCCGCCTGCGCTGGTATTCGTGGACACTGTGTGGACAGAACTCGCACACACTTTTCCATACCCAGACGGGTCTGGCACTGGGATTGAAATAATTTTTCCGTTTGATTCTCGCGTGTCTCGTTCGGGAGGGTGTTTTGGGGTTTTATTTTCCGACCACCACCAGGAACCGTTACCATCACACCACAACACTGCCACGAAACCGACCACAAACGCACAGTCCGGCCGTGAGAGGTGCCAGTGATTTTGATTTCCATACTCTGCCATCTCGGTTCTCGCGGCGTTACCTCGTCCCCGATGGGACGGGGGGCTCACAATCACATTTTTCATTACTTTTGTTTGCTGAAAAATTTTTGCTTCAGCATCCAATTACTGCACACGGGGGACTGCGATACCCGTATACCCACGGTCAGCACGGTACCCCACTGGGTTGCTTTGGGGCAGAAAGGACGGCTGGACACCGGTGGTACGTTTATGTTTTCGCTTCTCGCGCCGGTGCTGTTTTGTGCGAATTTCTGAATTTGTTTTTAACCGAAGGGGGGATGCTTTTGAAGTTGAGTGGGGTATCATTAAGGTACCGAACACCATTATCATTATCGTGTTTGATCATGTTGACCTTCGAGAGATGGCGAACGAGTTACTGCTGGATCGGTTGGTTGACCTTTCGTTTTTTTTTTTTGGGCGAGGATTTGGCTGTTTGGCAGATAGGAAGAATTTATTGGGGCTTGTGCTTGGGGACATTGCAGGAATTCCTTCTGTTCTTTTTAAATACACTCAGTGTTGCAAATTCGGATTTTATAAGTAGATTTTTAACAGCCTCGTTTATAATCAGAGACGTTCAAAATTTATTACTCTTCAACAACATTGGATTGCAACAGGAATAGGGCGCGATCCTCGGAATGCAGTCATTTTTATTGCCTTGCTGGTGGCGCCCTCTCTCGTCATTTCTTTCAAGCTTCGATCCTCCAGATGAGAGCAGGTTGTGTCAAAAACTTTGACACTCAGTATTGCGACAAGCAACAGCGTTCTATAACGTAACATAATAACATAATAAAAACGAACAAACAGGACTTTCTTTAACACACTTTATTTGTGGAGCTAAAAAATCACGTCCTCGTTCGTTGGGCTAGCTTTATAGATTCCTCTACTCCTGGATCGTTGATCTTTTTAATTCGGGCGTGCTCGGCTCGATCGGTTGCTCCGCTCGAAGTGGCGCCCTCTACAGCCAAACGGTCGACACCAGCTGTCACATTTGAATCGACCGTTGAATAATATTCAACACTCAGCACTCGGTTCAAATAAAAACATGTAAATAAGCATGAAATCTAGTGATAATCGAAAGGGACATTGTCAAAGGATAATTATGAAATATAAAAAAGCCACAATTGCTCCATTCCTCAAGCATCTCAGCGTTCAAAGCGTTCAATCAGGCACCAATTTTGGGTGGCATTTCCCTCCGACGATAACATCACAACACAACACTTCATTAGACGCGCACAATCTTAAACGTTCGCTGCTAACAATTTGGGGCTTTGCTGGGCGCCAACAGTCGTCACACACACACACATACACCAATCATTCATACCGGCCACGATCACTTTTTGGCGTGATCTATTGTTGAATGTCAGTTTTGGAAAATGGGAACTGGTTTTGCACGCATAATTTGCAGCAAAAACGCAAACAACTTTTGCGTGAGAAAGCTTCCTATTTTTATGTGTGTGTGTGTGGAGGTGTTTATTAAACTTTGCATGAGATATGTTGAGAGATATTAAAAATGTGTGTTTCGTGTTGCTCGTGTAGGTATATCAGTCCCAGTTGGGGTTTTTTTCTTTTTGGTCGAATCTGGCCAGCAGCGCGCGTACCCCTACACGGGGGGTGGTTCAGGGGAGGGGGTGGTTTTATGTACACTTCCCATGAAATATCACTTCATTCGCGATGTCGACACAGTGTTGGTTTATGCTGCAACATTTTTAACCACACCCGACCAGAAAACCCCGACCGCTGGATGCCGTGCCTGGGGCGTACCACCACCGCTTGCCCCGCAGGGTGAAAAAGTTCAATAAACTGCGCCACGCTGCTGAATATTCAGCGACTCCATCAACGTGACGGCTTTTCTTTTCTTTTTCTTGATTCGCATTTGTATATTTTTCTTTCCTCTTAAAGGTTCTTTCGGGTGTTTTGGGTGAAAAATCCTCCGCTGACGGCCTTGTGCTCGTACGTCAGTCGGCACTTGCTTCTTTCGCTTTCTCTCTTTCGTTCTCTCTTTTTCTCAAAATCGTTCTATCTTCGTTTTTCCAATGGGTTTTTCCCAACAGCACGCCAATTTTCCACCGATTCGAACGACACGCGAATTATGATGGACTATGGCAAGAGTGCCCTGCAGAGCTGTTGGGGAGGAAGGGAAGTAAGACCTGGTGGTACGGCAAGGGAGGAGGGGTTTTATTTTTGCCGCTTTCGTGGCAAAGAAAATTGTAGCTTCGGTATCGCGGATTTTGTGTGTGTGTGTGTGTGTGTTTTGTTTATTTATTTCGGTATATTTCCCATTCGTCCTTCTCGAGGTTCGGGGAACGGTTTATGTGGGTGGACACGGGAATCATGTGGGTAGGAGGAACAGAATTTTCCTCCGGCTCCGGCAAAGGAAGCCTCCCCCCTGCAGGGGCATGGTTTTGGGGGTGATAATGAAGTAATTTTCGAAGGAAATTGCTTTGTAAACCGCTTCAAAGACGCGAAAAGTGCCCCAGAAAGTGTGACACGACGGTAGAATGGCCTTCGTGGCGCGAGTTCGCGGTCCTTCCGTGGTACGGAAACGGGCGCGAAGGGATAAAAACAACAGAGTCCTTTTTTGCAGTTGCGAACGGTCCATCTTTCGTCCCCAAGACCGGGTCCTACCGGGGTTGGAGGAAGAATTTAGCGAGGATTTATTCTTTCGCTTGGGGGGACGTGGGGTGGTGTTTTGAAGGTTCACTGTTTTATCTTCCTTCCTTCCGTTATCATGTCGCAATGGCGCAAACCAAGAGTTGGCTCTTACTTCTCTAAAGAAATTGTCGATTTTTGGGGTTTTTTTTCCTCTCAGTGCTTTTGCTTGCTACGCGGAAGAAAATGTTGTCGAAGCGCATCAAAGACTTCATCATCATCATTGGGGGCCCCCCGGTTTCGGGAAGGGCTTTTGATTGGCTTTTACTTCCCGCAAAAGGGGCTGCTGCACTGCCTAGGCAACGGCAACTTCAGCATTGATCGGGGCGACACGGCGTCTTCGGTTTCCGAAGTCACCGAAGAGGTCATTCGCAATCCGGATCCGATGTGTGGCTGTGGATAGCGCTCTGTTTATTTTATTTCGCCCTGTCCGGTCCTTGGTCTCCCCACACCGGCGAAAGTCGGCTGGGCGCCACATTACAATTCCGTGCACGTAAAAAAATGCGCCACCTTTAAATCTTCCGCAACACTTCACGATACCGATCGCTCGGATGGGAGGCAATCGTTCAATTTCACTCGCCCTCGCGTCACCCGTGCCAACGGAACGCGCCCCCCACCGGGGTTGTTATATCATCGTCGACGGAGGCCCCCACCGAAGGTACTGATCGAAAAATGAGAATTTTTGTTTTCGAGAGGTCCGCTGTCGGGGCACCGTGGGTGTTCGGAAATTCGATTTTTTTTTGTTTCTCGTTTTCGGTGGAAAATTCAGGTCGCTATGCTATGCCGCGACCGACCGGGTATTGATTTTATTTATCGATGTCGTGCGTCACAGTCGTGCGGAACGGAACAAAGCGGAAAGCGTCACAGCGTTTCACAGCGCCCATCCCGCAGGCGAAGACGCGCTTCATGAGCTGAGTCTGTATCGCCAGTAATACCGGTACTTGTGCGCCGGGAATTGATCGGTGTCGGGAACCGAAATTGTCCTTTTTGAGGTATCTTCTTGCGGCGTGCGTCCCTGTGCGCAGGGTTTTCGGGAGTTGACTGCGCGCCATGATGGAACACCCGCAAACTTAGGTTTCGGTGCGTGTAGCGGACTGAAGTACCCCATCATTTCGGTGTGGGTGAATGTGGAGGCGGGAGGGGAGAGGCCGAGACGGGAAAAGTCCGAAAGTAATAAGAAATAAATCCCAGCATACCATAAATATTTATAGATTCACTTCGGGCATGTTCGACCCCGGCATATGCGGTACTGCGGTGTTTGGTTTTTGCCCAAAAAAAAAAAAACGATTGAAGGGTGCCCAGCACACGGTTGTGTCCCTTCGTGTGTTCCCTTTTCGTGTGGTTCTGAGGGACACAAGCGAAGAAATTAAAGAAAAAAAACGCTCGCTCTAGAGGGGAACATGATCATGCTTCGTGCCCTCTCACAGCCTTAGCATCCCCTTTGGGGTATCGGCTTGGTGTAAATGTTTTCGTCCAACAATCACGCACGCAACTGCTACTGCTGACTTGCCATCTCGCGTTTGGTGGTGGGTTTCGAAATTAAATTGTGTGAATGGTTTTTTTTTTTGGTGTCTATAATCAACTCCCACGAAAGCTGTATATAGAATGGGTAAAAAAATGATTGCTTTTATAGCAGGGTGAAACTTGATTAAATTAAAACAACACCAGTGTATGGAAGAGTGGAAAGTAAAACTTGCGCATTTTATGAAAATACTCTTTTCGAATCACTTTCGTTTTATTTTCCAGTAAATATAATCCATTTTCATAATATTTTTTAATGATAAATCATAATTTAATTTTAAATTAATTTAATATATTTTTTATTTTTTAATAATATTTTTCACGCACAGTAAATTAAATACAAATCGTTTGAAAAAGGGAAATTATTTATTGCGCACATCCTAATACCTTCCAATCACTGGTAACTGGTTGATCGAACGAGACAAAACTGTCAATCAAATCCATCATTTTATAGTGTTTCTATCCTCTAAGCTATGATCTGGCATCATCATGAGGGTAATAAAACCAGGTAGAATTAACGCTGCCGGAGTATTTACGCTGAACCGTGGCGGAAGGACTTCGAACATCGAGGATATACATCACACGGCAGTGTTCCCCTATTACGTGAACGGACTTCCTGAGGTGAGGTCAGCTAGGTCAGCTACCTTCTGCCTGCTTCCACGCCACGCACTGATTATAGAACAACATCATTGAAAATGGCTCATTCGAACTCACATTTCACATTTTATACCACCACCACCACCACAACCCAATGCATAAGAAAGCAATAAAAGGCAATTCTCCTGCCAAAGCCACGCCACGGACTCTTAAATGGTTTGTGGCGTTCTGTGGGATCAGTAGTATTAACGCAGCGCAACCTTTCGGGAAGGAACTTCCGTTTCCGGGGCAGCTTATTGCCCCGTCCGTCTTCGGCGGAAGCGTAAAGTGTCGTGGGGTGCCCGATGAGGGGGAGGGGGGGGGGGGTTTGTTCGGAACGGTACGAAACGAATGGAAAGGTTGTAATATTTTTTATTGCCCATCCGCGGTCTCCTCCTCCTCCCCACCAGACCGGGCCAGGAAGGAGTTTCTTTGCCACGAATATCTGACCAAACGGTCGGCGGTCGGTCGGGTGGGTACAAATAAAGTCCACGGGTACAGTTGTTTCTTTTCTGTTTCTTTTTTCCCTGGGAATGTTCATAATAAGAATGTCCATTTGAACGATCGGGGTGGCAATACAAAAATTGAATGAAGCGAACAGAGAGAGAAAAAAACGAACCATAAAAAAACCTCCCCAAAATGGCCCCGAATGGTTTGGGGTTTTTTTATTCGGTACGAGCGTGGAATCGTGGAAGGGCGTGCCCGTGCATCGGTGGACTGTGGGAGGGAAGAAATCCTGCTGCCAGGCTACGGCACCGACCACTGCGTGGGTTCTCGCACCCAAAGGGACACTTAATTCGGTGTACCGGATTTTTATGACTTTCCGAACGGTATTCGCGGAGTGTTTTAATTATCATAATGCACTTTGGCTGTGGCTGCGGTTTTTGCTGAACGATATTATTATTATTGTACAATGTTATTATTATTATTATTTTTTCGGACCCGGAGTTTATTTTTTTTGTCTCCTTCTTTCGCTTTCGCTTTTTTGTTTGTGTATCAGCTTTGTTTCGTTTTTATATTTCACCTCGATTATTGTTACATTGACCACCCAGTGTGATTGGGCATAATGTGATGGGTTTTGTTGTGTTTGTAAAGATATTTTTCTACGTGGTCTTCGGGGGAGTTTATATAAAGACGAAAGCGTGCACGATGGAATCCCGATGGAATATGGTAGAATAAAATAATGGAGTTGTTTTAATTGACAAGGGATGAAAAGGGAAACATCGATAAAGGAAAACGATGTAATTAAAGTGCAGCTCTGAACCTCTAAAGGAACTAGACGTTTAGGAAAAAAAATGCATTTGAAATAACAAAAAAAAAAAACACATAAATTTAAACCAAATTAGTACGAAAATTGTTTTAAATATTTACACCACCTAGTTTTGCTCTTCCAATAAATAACCGAAAGCCTGGTACCAATTTCGCTCCAAACACCTTTCGCTCCCCCGGCCGGGCCAAAGCAAGTGGAGACGAAGATTAAGATAATTAATCATTGCTGCATAATTTACCACAAAAATTGCAACCGGAACGGCGAACGTTCTAGAGTTTCTCTCTATCTTCCACCGGAGCTCCTGAGGAACTCCTGAACAACGGAAATTATGGACGATTTTCGCAGCGCAACTAGCACTGTGAGTGCCCAAACGAAGCAGGAAGCAAAATCGCAACATGAAACATGAGCCTAAGAGGAAAGGGAACAGCAAAACGATCCGCCGCTTAAATCCAAGGTCGCAAAGATGAGGCCCCCGCGTCGTAGGCCCGGGTAGGCTCGAAGGATGAACGATAATGTCTTAAATATTGAAATTAATTACCGCTGAACCGTAATTGTTTATTATTAATTAAAAATAAAGGAAGCGAAGAAGAATAATCGCGCGGCGCCCACGAAAGTGTACCACCGGGTGTCGGCTTACGGTCAAGGTATCGAAAGGTTTCTAGGGTACCGGGGGACGGAACGGAACGGAAAATCAACCCAAATCAGCACGGAAAAAGTGTTTTTTTTCCTCCTTTTTTCGTTTTTGCTCGACAACCGGAAGGCCGGGTTTGTTTCTGGGCCCGTATCAGCTACAGGTATATACCCGGGGATATTCAATGTACCTGTAGCACAGCAGCATGAATCCCACAGTACGATGTGGAAGCTTCAAAAACCCCGGCAAAACTGCCCATCCACTGGAGAGCATAATCGGTATTCGCGCGAAATCCTTGCGTATGGGTTTTAGGGAGTGGAGGCGAGTCCTGAATCCTGAACGGCCTCCGATATCCGCGAACGACGAAAGGCCGTGTACACGAAGCCTTCCATTAAGGGGCCACACCACACCACGCCACGCCACGCCATCATTAATAAGTAAAACCGTTCATATAAGCCGTAAAAGAGAAAAACCGGCGCTTACCGGAGGCGAGTGAGAAAAATTGCATCCTTCCTGGTCGTTAATTTTTGCCACCTTCTGCCACCCTGTCTTGTTTTCCTCTCTCTCTCTTGTTCCTCCACCAGCCAGACTTTTGTTTCGCCTTGTGCGAAAGCTCCGGATACATTTCCGTCGTAGTCCGGCGCGGCGGCGAGGTTAACCACCGGGGCGAACGCTGAGCTGGACGCTGGTAATTTCTTTTCTCTTTGCGCATTACCGGACGTACCGGTTTGTGGCTGTTTGGCCGGGATAGCCTACACAATCACCCACCGAGCGCAAGAGGGCACGCTGGGTGGCAGTATTTATTTTTCTGATTAGCTAATAGACACACGGCGGACGCGTTGCATGGAGTTGGAAATTACGGAGCAAATAATTGATGGCCTTAATGCGGGGGAAGTGACGAGAGCGAGGCAAGCTGGTCAGTAATTTGTTTTATGTGCCACGTTTATATCGTATGCAGTGTTGCTTCGCTTATCAAAACAGGAAAACTAGCAGCGGGAAGGCATCATTAAAGTTTCGCCCTCTCTCCCCGAAAATGGCGATATTAAAAATCCGTCTTACCAAAATAAAGTTGGTCACAAAATCAATCATTCTGCCCTCAACCACTCGTGAGATGTCACCACACTACACGCTGCAAATCATTCCGAAAAGATACGGTTCGATTTTCTATCTCGTTGGTATGTCTTTTTTTTGTTCTGCCGTGCCGTGGACATGTTTCTCTCAATTTGTGTCCATCATTGCCACCATCATTGTCAGCGGCGCTTTAGACCGGCGGTGTTTCGGACATGAAGATCGGTAATTGTCATGTGGATGCGAACGGAAAATCCATCAGTGGAACAGAATTCCATCACCACCACCACCATCACGCTTTTTCCATGATTTAGAACATTTCGGCAATCGGAGCCAAACGAAGCCCGGAAAACGGAGTCCATGACGTCGAAAGCGAGGGATGGTTTGGCGCGTTTGAAATGACAGTGCTTCGCCACGACTCGGTTCGTGTCCTTGCCAACTTGCCAATGGGGGGGAGGTGGAAAACTCCGTCGGGTGTGAAAAAGTGTCAGGATGTTCCAAACAGTGGTCCAAATATCGAAACCGGTTTGCCGAGGCGAAAAAGCCACACACACACACACACACAGCAATGGAGTCACCATGTCCGGATGGCATTCCTTCGAAAGCCCTGTTTCCCTGGGGGAAAACAGCGAACAGCGAGAAAAACGCGCCTAATGAAGACGTCCATTTTGTGGACATCGTGATGTTGCCCTCCATGGACGGTGGACGGTGGATTTTCCAGCGCCGTTTCGCTGCGCGGCATGAGGGCTATCGGCTTTGATACACAGCTAAGCGGACAGCTTTTCTTCTTGCCCCCCCTTCTGTTCCAATCATTAGTGATTGAAAGGGAAAAAAGATGAATATCCTGCGCGTGAAAACAGGACTTTTTACGCAACCCTGGCTGGCCCGACATGAAGCTAATGAACGTTGTATCGGGTTTTTGTTGTGGGTCCAACAATCCAAACCCAGTGGTACCCAGTGGTGGCACCCAGAATAAGGGAAATTATCGTTTCGAATAATAATCAATGATAAATCGACTGCCGCGTCGGTCGGGGCGAACAGTCGAACCGCGTGCGTTTGCGTACCGCACCATGCGGGCACAATGATAAGGCATTCGTGCGATGCTGCGTGTCCTGTTCTCTGTCCAGGCATGACGCCATCATGCCGATCCTGGCATCATCGGGGGAAAGATTGATTCGTTTCGTTTCGTTGTGTTCTCTTTTTGCACCGTGGTTGGCACGTTCGACGTTCTGGGTGCGCGCTCTCTAGCCCGTTGACTGGTTGGCATCATCACGGTGTGGGAGGTTTTATTTTTTATTATTAAGAGGACTCCACTGGCGTTCGAATTAGATTTTCCACTTTTGCATAACAGCCCCAACACCGTCACCCGGAGGGGGGTTGGTGTCGTTTTTTCGCGGAATGAAGCCACGCTTAATAAGTTCGGGCTTCGGCGTTGTTTCCGCTTGGCGTTAGCGGACGCAGAGAAATTAATTTAAAAACAAACGCCAACAATGGCCCACCCACAACCACCAAAGCCCTGTCCATAAATTAAACTTTTAACACAAACTTAAAAACCAATTATGATAAAAACTGACTGTTTATAAATTCATGGAACGCAAAGCCTTGCGTGCGTGCGGCGTGTGGCGCGCAAAGGCTGGGCTGGAGCTATGATTTTCTTTTCAATATTTTTCGGTTTTCATCTCACGGCCACACTGGCTGGCACACATTTCCCCGACGACAGACAGGTGAAAGTGGTCTCCCTTTTTTTTCCGAAATTGCTTTTCCGAATTTTATCTCAGCCCTCCGGGTGGTGGTGGTGGTGTCGGAGCAAACAAAATAATCAATAACTCAAGATGTGGTGCGCACAGAACGGTGTGCTGCACCCACAGTGCGCACGGCGTTCGTTGACAGCCGGCGCGACAGCGCGTGTGGCGGCTTATTAGCTGCGAAAATTTACTTTTCAATTAATCTTCCAATTTGAATAATATTCGCTTTAATACCGGACGGGGGGCAGCCGGAGGAGTGAGCGCCGCGTCATCTGGCACAACGCACCGGACTGTGTTTGGTCCCGCACGAGTCCGCAATCATCGTCGCGCTCGTCGTTCAACCGGAAAACCTTTTACGGGTAGAGTGATTCCGCTCGGTTTTTCGAATCGATTGTGCATTTTTGGAATTTTGATCCGTTTTTCCAAACGGAAAAGCGTGGACTGTTTCGCACATTTTCCGTTTGGCCGTACGCGGTGGTTCAACAATACAAAAAGCTTCTTCGTGTTTGTTTCGGACAGACACAAGGGCAAGTGCTGGCAATATAATCGCTTCGACGAACGGGTGCTATCGGGTCAGCTTATTTCCGCACAAAAAAGGCGGCTTCGGCCACAGATCGGTCACACCTGGCGGGCGTATCAATCAATCAACCGCGCCCCGGGAAACTGACTGATCCGAATGATTCGAAACGCGTCAAACGCTCGTTCGTTCATCGGCAAATTTCACCTCACAAAAGGTGCGTTTTGGTTGGAGAAGGAGGTCCCAAGCAAGTCCCCTAAAAAGAAAAAAAACACTGCAACGCATTGATTTATATTTCATGTGAGACTTCTTGCTTGAGTTTCCACATTTCCACAGGCACGGTTAATGATCATAATTACAAACGGTGCCTGATTTGTGGCGTCTCCCCCAAATCGCTTCCAGAAGGGATGAAAACACACACGAAAGGACCGCGCGTACCAGAAACGTAATCTGTGATCGTCGTCTTGCACGGTGATTAAATGCGTCAAGCGTCAAAAAAAGGGGTTTTCGGTCAGCGAAACGAGACACGCGGGTGGGAAAATGAAAATGTCCTTCATGGTAATGTTTGGGATTTTCCTTACGAGGTGGTGGGACCCGGCGTTGGGACCTTGATGGTCACCTCGTTGTTGTGAAGGCTGTTGTTCCGGTTTCTTCTATCCGTCTTCTCGCTCCTTTTGTTTCTTCTTCTTCTGAAGTATTCTTAATAGCATCCCATTTTTTATTCTCACCTAAAGCCCGACCTAGAGAGTTACGTCGTCCCGGTCCCATAGGGCGGTCCTTTGCCACGGGATGGCGCGGAGGTGGCGCCAAAAAGTGATTAATATTGTTGTGCTCGTCCTTTTCGCTGCTTTTATCAATCCGAAGCTATCAAAACCGGATTCCGCCGGCGAAAGCGAAATCTTTGGAAAAGTAAGTTTTTATCCAAACCAAAAGCGGCAATAGTGTGCTCCGGAGTTTTCCGGGGCCCGGAAAATACCCACGCGTCGTGACCCGACGGTGGCAGCAAGCGAGAGAACAACGGTGGAGACGGATATGAAAAAAAGATTAATTTAACTGGTGCCCTGGCGGGGTTTTTTTTTGGTGAATGGTCAGATCGCCGGGAATGGATTGGAAGATGTGTTTCCCCCATGCGTTTGTGTGTGTGTGTGTTTGTATGTGACGCAGGACAACAATCGCGTTGGGAAAAAAGGGGAAATAAAAGAAGGAAACAACGCCCTATGCGTCATCATCAGCACTTTGCCCCGGGTATGGAGGTATCCTGCTGGTGCTTAGGCGCGCTCTGGTGCTGGCCGGTACGATGGCAAATAAATTTAGCTCCCATACCCTCGCACACAAACACACATGCACGTATGCGTGTGAATGCTTGTGATGGGAAAAGTGTAAGAGTGATAAATGATCCAACGCTCCTCATTAGACAATTGTGTTTGGCGTTTGGGTCGTTCTCTCGGGTCTCCAACGACGAACGGCAACGATGATGATGATGATGACCATAAGACGTTCCGTTGTTTTGGTCCCGGACCGGGGTTTTCCTTCTCTGACTCTTTTTTTTGTTATCCTTCAGCAAATGCTGAACAACACCCACAAACGAGTAAGTAACGGCCACCTACACCGGCCACCAAACCAGCGGCCGTGTTCGAAGTAACGAATCGTTTACGCTTATGAGTCATGCCTTTAATCTTTTCTCGGTTCGCTGATTACTAGTGTGCGGTGGATGATGGTGTTCTTTTGCCTTAATGGTTTCTTTTAGGATGGATTTGGGCTTTTGGGCCATCCACCGTGTGTGAAACGAAGCGAAACGAAATGTTTTTACTGTGATTAAGAATAGTTTTTTTAAGAAGGCACCACTCTCAATGAAGGAAACGGAAGGTCCTTCTTCTCCCCCCCCGTACACACACACACATATTCGGGGCCGGAAGTCGTCTGCTATAAGGTGATGTTTTGTGATTGTTGACCGAAAATATCGTTTGAAGCATGCGAACGGAAGGTTTCCGGCTGGGTGGGAAAAGCACCCGGGTAGGGTAATTAACTAACCGCAGCTAAACGCACCATAACGCTTAAGATATTGAGCAATGTGTACGGCAGCCTTTCGTACTCTTTAACCTCTTTAACGAAGCGAGAAGAAAAAAGAAACTCGTTGCCGTGAAGATATCACGGGAAAAGCTCTCTCGGTGGGCAACTTTTCCCGACCTCACAGAGTAGGCTCTGGTTTGCTGCAAGTTCGCCCAAGACCATGCAAGACCTGGCAGGCTGCTGGGGGGTACTGTTAAAATATTTTGCCACCTCGCCATGTTATCATAACCGATTCCCTCGCTCGAAGGTGCTTATCATGGTAACACGCTCACACTTGGGTGTTATTTGAAATAACACAGTTCCCGAGCGTTCCCAAACGGGGCGGTGGGTGTTTCACAACGACCAATGTGTGGCTGCGCTAGTACTCATGATAGTGAATTTAATAAACGACTCATGTAGCAGTGTGTTACATTGTATCGTTGGAGATTGTTGAAGACCATCATGTTTTGTTCAAATTGAAGCATATTATTACTCATCTTGAGTGATGAATTTATCAACAATCTTCGGAGATATTTTAATGTTTCGAGAAATGTGAACATTCAAACGAATTTCCTTAATTGTGAGCTTGTCTTCAATGCGTCTTATAGATAAAGACTATTCCTTGTTTTATCGGAAGATCAGCTTTAGTGACTCCTTCATGTCTTCACAGTCTGTTGTGTTAATTATTACTGAAGTATTCAAATTATTACTTTAATTGACGTTATTATGAATAAGTTTTCATGAGACAAAATAATGCTCGTTCTATTAGATTAAGTTCCAAAACTATTTCCCTTTAATGAAAATGTATTAAAGACTTCATAAAACGACACCTTCATGCCTTTCACAGTCTATTTTGTTTGTTTAAACTGTGAGTATTTAAATTTCTACCTTAAATTATGTATTATCTAACAATCTTTGTAGGTAGTTTAATGTTTCTTTTGTCCGAAACTTTGAAGAGATATTTTAATGTAATGTTTCGATTGTTTCGAGAAATGTGAAAACACAAACGAGTTTTCTTAATTGGGAGTTTGTATTCAATGAGCCTTATAGATAAAGACTATTTCTTTGTTTTATCAGAAGATCAGCTTTAGTGACACCTTCATGTCTTCATAATTTGTTGTGTTTATTACTACTGAAGTATTCAAATTCTTATTTTAAATGACGTTTTTATGAACAAGTTTTCATGAGACAAAATAATGCTCGTTCTATTAGAAATTAAAATCCAAAACTATTTCCCTTTAATGAAAATGTATTTTCAATGCACCTTAGTACACAATTCCTGGGTTTATTGAAAGACTTCATAAAAGGACACCTTCATGCCTTTCACAGTCTATTTTGTTTGTTTAAACTGTGAGTATTTAAATTTCTACCTTAAATTATGTATTATCTAACAATTAGAGTTAGATTAGAACAGTTTAATGTTTCTTTTGTCAGAAACTTTGAAGAGAATATTCGGAGATATTTTAATGTTTCGATTGTTTCGATTGTTTCGAGAAATGTTAAAATTTAAACGAGTTGCTTTAATTGGAAGTTTGTCTTAAAGGCGCCTTATAGATAAAGACTATTTCTTTGTTTTATCGGAAGATCAGCTTTAGTGACACCTTCATGTCTTCACAGTCTGTCTGTGTTTATTAGAACTGAAATATTCAGATTCTCATCTTAAGTAAAGTTTTTATGAACAAGTTTTGGAGACACAATAATGTTCGTTAAATAGAAATTAAGGTCCAAAACTATTTTCCTTTAATAAAAAGTTTTCTTCATTGCGTCTTGAACACATTGACAATACCTGGGATTGTTAAAAGACTAGATAAAAGGACACCTTCATGCCTTTCACAGTCTATTTTATTTGTTTACCTTAAATTATGTATTAAAAAACAATCTTTGTACGAAGTTTAATGTTTCTTTTGCCAGGAACTTTATACACAAACCAGCTCCATTTGTTGGAAGTTCATTTTCAATTCGCCTTAAAGAGTAAGAGCAACATCTCCTGGTTTCAGCAGAAGACTATTTCTGGTGATATCTTCATGTCTTTTCATCTTCCAAGGGTGTTATCATTCCAGTCAGTAAAGGTGACAGCACCAGGTCGTTTATTTTTCAACGGATCGGCATAAAGAATCCCCCTTCTCGTAACGAACGTTCTGACGTAAATTAGATGATGCTCGCTGGAGATCGGAACGTCCCAGGAATACTTCGAGACACTGACGTCGATTAATGTGATTTCTTTTTTTTTTTATTTCTGCCATTCCCATGTGCAAATATTATTTTTCACACCGGATATTTCCCCGGTTTCCTTGAGCTGCCCTTGATCCCGAAGATCATTGCCACCCCTTACGCCGTGGGTGCACGGCAAGGCTCCATTAAAGCACACGTGGTTGGTTCGTGCGGTTGTGTGGGTTACATTGCTGCCTTAAAACAAACTTTTCGTCACTGTCGTTGTGAGTTCGGTGTGGCGGAAAAGCCCCGGGAAATGGGGACAAAAACGCACACACACGATTGCCCCACTTGGTATGGTTCGGTAGAGCGGTGCCAGTGAACCGTTTAAGATAACGAACATGTAACACATTCCAAACGATGCTACATTTTCACTCAGCTCATCATCGTGTTCGGTTAACGAAACGGACCGCACCAAGGAAGAAAAAACAAGAACTGGGATGCTCTTAAAAAGCGTTAGGATGAATGGAGGAGCGCTCGACCAACGGCCAACCCGTACATGGACCGCTCACTAAATCTGGCCGGATAGATTTAGCCACTGAAGCTGAAGGCAAAGCAGGCATAAGCCTATTGAGAGTGAAGCAGAGTGTGTGGATGCAGGAAAAAAAAATGGTGGACGGCATGGGCAAACAAAATTGGACACTAAAGAACCATCTCGGAACGGCGAAGGCGAGATGCTGCGGCACAGTTATGAAAGGACGTCCCGTGCAGAGACCAAACGTAATCTCGACGCCCCTTCCTGCCCGGGAGGAAACGACTCTCAGTTGGACCCTGTCCCTAAACAACACAAAAAAACACCCCCCAACAAGGGACTCCAAATCACTCGGATCCAACCAGTACCGGGAGGGGAGGTCAAACCGGGCTGCCCGGTTTGAACAAAAAAAGGACGCCGAAAAATCCGTTTGCCGTAAGATATGAAGCGTTATCAATCATTGAGCTGACGGGGCGAGAACTCACTTCACTTCACTACGAAACGGGACACTATTTCTTTTTGGCAGCTGTTTACGGCTGGACGTACGGGCAAAGAGGTGCGAAACCTTCGAAAGATACTCATCCTGTTTCTTGTTGCACTTGATATCCAATATAGTAGAATTTTTGGACTGTACGGTTCATCATCATCAGCATCATCAGGCTAAAGCGGCTTCTGCTGCTTTTTTTTGTTACTTCCTCTCTCTCTCTCTTTCTAATGGTCATCCCTTCCGTTTCTGTTGACCATTTTTTGGTTTGGTCGAGTAGAAGGTAGACGTGGGACGTGTTGTTATCGTTTCTCTCCTGCCTTCGTCCCTACTCGTTCGTCCCCGCTTCATATCTTTCCGGACCGATGACCGGTACAGGAGTGCCTCCCGGTGCACACACCCTCTTCATTTCCGTTTTCCCGTGAAGGAGTTTATCAAAATTTAGAAACACTCCACACACACTGCACCGTGGACGTTGGACGTTTCGTCGTCCAGCCTTCCGGTTTCGGATCCCGTCCGGTTGTGTACCGGGCGCTCATCCATCCATCCGTGCTTCAGTGGGGATCACCAACACACAGCCGAAAAAAAAATCTTCCAACTCACCCTTTACGAAGCGAACGCTACAAGGGCGCATCGTTTTCGAAGCGGTTTATGATTTTCATGTCGAGGTGCTTCTCTTCCTGGACCTCCACCGCGCAAAGCTTCTGTCCCCCCCAAAAAACAGCATCAACTACCTTACCATCCGCAGATATTCACCCAGGCAGTACGCTCGTACATCGTTTGCCGTACCAAAGGGAACTTTCCCGCTCTTAGTGAGGGGGGAACAAAAAAATAAGAACCACGCGTGGTTATGATGAGATAAAAATATGTTCATGCTCAACCATTCGCCAGCTTTGTTGCGCTGCACTGCGCCCTTCACCAGGGGGGTGAACCAAAAAAAAAACACAACAGTATCGACGCAAGACTTCTGGCTACGGCTGCCAGGCTGAGAGGTGAAATATGGTTTCAAGTGGTTGTAAAAACAAAGTGGCCAAACTCATATAGATATATACATACACGATCCAGGGTGCGGAAGCTTGGTGCGCGCGAGATCTGCCCAACCATCCACTTGGATGGAGCGCTGACTTGCAGAAAGAGCAACCACAACAAAAAATAGATCGGGAAACACTCGCCCTTGTTGCGTTGGACGCTGGCACGCTGGCAGTTACTGGCTCGTCGTGGGTGTTGCGGTTTTTTCAGCGAAACCACCACTAGCGTTACTGCGGGGGATGGATTTATGAACGTTTATGATGGAAGTGTATTGGAGGTCCTATTTTTTCTTCCGCGCCAACACTGGCGCGTGGTGGACTGTCTGGTCCGGATATTCGATGTAATGGCTACGAGACTTGTGCAAG
Organism: Anopheles moucheti; assembly: GCF_943734755.1. Classification (NCBI taxonomy): domain Eukaryota; kingdom Metazoa; phylum Arthropoda; class Insecta; order Diptera; family Culicidae; genus Anopheles; species Anopheles moucheti. Next base: position 54,240,780 of record NC_069141.1, read on the forward strand.
CTACGATGAATGGAATTATGGCGAGAGTAAACTTGTTGAAGCTAACCACCGCAAATCAAGTGAATGGATTGACGAACTGTCCGTGCGCATAAATTCTTTCCGTGTTTCGGTGTAGGTAGAAATCAGAATTTACCCCAAAACAGGAAGTGTGTCCACTGATTTAAACACTCATCAATGAGGCGATTTCTCAGTGTGCTGCTTCTGTTTTATTTATTTATTTATTTATTTATTTATTTATTTATTTATTTATTTATTTATTTATTTATTTATTTATTTATTTATTTATTTATTTATTTATTTATTTATTTATTTATTTATTTATTTATTTATTTATTTATTTATTTATTTATTTATTTATTTATTTATTTATTTATTTATTTATTTATTTATTTATTTATTTATTTATCTATTTTTTTATTTATTTATATATTTATTTATTTATTTATTTATTTATTTATTTAATTGTTTATTTATTTATTTTGCGGAAAATAATTTGTCCGGCCAAAAGACTTAACAAAAGGAATCTTATAGCCTAATCTTAAATCTAATAATTCGTCAGAGGAGAAGGAAACAAACTAAACATAGAAGAGATTACAAGTAGTCATTAAATAGTCGGGCCCGAAAAGCAGATACCGAGATGTTCGATAATCGAAATGATAAAAAACGCAGTTAAAAGATTTCATAGATCATTTCAAAAGATCATTTTGGCCGTAGAGAGGACGACAAGGAACGTATAGGTTAAGCTTGGATAGTAAGGATGGGGCATCAATATTGTTGAGGAGAATCTTAGCGATGAAAATGGCTCGCGTATGTGAGAGGAGTGATTTAAGATCTACAATTCCCAGCATTCCCAGCAACGAATGGAGCAGGGTGGCATCGGATCATTGGAGTATTGAATCAATGTTCCGATTGCAATTCTAGAGATATGCATACTGAATCAGAATGAACGAATGAATTGAATCTCGTTAGCGAGTGAGTTAACTCGAATCATTGAAAAGAATTGTTTTAACTCGTTTATGATATAAATTGCACGCAGAGTTATCAGTGTTGTCCTTTCATCTGCCCATGAAAAGCAATACGGCACAAACGTCCTGCATGCCTAAAAACCCTGCAAAAACATCCATGAATGTGTGAGTTGTTTACATTGAGCAATAGCCTTAACACGACACATCACAACACTCTGAATTAAGCATGCTTCGATTCTCACGAGATACAACATCCATGTGTGGGTGAGTGAGTGGGTGAGTCGTAGGTGAGTTGTTTATCACACGACTCTTTGCGGCAACTATCCACTCATCAGTGTGTGAGTTTTTACACATTCATGTGCGTGTTATGATAGATGAGTTATGATTCTTGGTGACTATCAACTCATTCGTGGGTGAGTTGATACAGTCATGCGTGAGTTTGGTTAACACATGGGTGAGTGCAATAAGAATGGGTTGCTATTTTGCGAGCAATTTCAGCAGATTTAAATTGTTTTTCTTTTCTTGGAACGATATATAAAGGTACAAAAGAACAGACATCTGAATCAGAAATCAGAACAAATATTTGTAATGTTAAAAGAAATAGCCCTTAGGTGAAAAATATGTGAAAAAGAAACATTTTCACCAACAATGAACATCAACTTCATTTAGTGATTATCTACTTTAGTTATTTTATATGTTTGAATTGTGAATAATCCTGTTAATAAAAAGTATGTTATATGCTTCATTTTGTAATAACATCGTTTTGTTGGCAGTGGGTTTTGAGAAACAGGCAAAAATACAACCTCCTCGCCCACTATCATCGATTAATGACTCTTGAAAGAGTCGTGTCAAAGAGTTGACTCTTGTATGCAATTCATTCACTCTGAGTTGAATCTTGAAAATGAGTTGATACTCCCATCTCTAATATGTACCTTAAAGGACTATGACTCATCAAGCCAAACGCCGAGATCTTTTACAAGCGACACTCGTTGTGATTGTTTTCCTAGCGCTGTGACGTCCAAAGGATATAGAATAGCATTTTTGTGCGCAAAATTCAAGCCCTTTAGCCATACATCATGAACAGAACGAGTCGTAGTAGGATTGAAGCAGACATACATCATTTGCCAAAGACACAGGAAGAAATATTTTAATATCGTCGGCATACAGCAAGTGTCCGTTATCGGGTAAAGCATTAATACAGTCATTTATAAATGGGATAAATAAAAGAGGACTAAGGACGCTTCATTGGGGTACACCAGACATACCAGTAAATTCACAGGACAGAGATCTACCAACGCGAACACTACATTTACGATCAGATAGAAAGGATGAGATCCACCTTAGCAAAGGATCTTCAAACCCGAGTTTGGTTAGGTTTGACGTTAACAATGTTATGTTTTTGTTTTACTGAGTAATTGCTTATCTTACGCCGTTGTTGTATCGCAAAGCATGAACAGAGCTGGTCTGGTTAGAACTTTTCGACTTCGTGTCCCAATTGGTGTCTCAATTTTTAAGACACTATCTGAAGCGTAGCAATCGGAAAATCGAGCCAAACTTCCCCCACGCGCAATCGGAAGCAAGGGAAAGTTTTCTTCCATTTCTGACACTTTTCCGACACCGAGCTTTTCATTATTATCGGCGGACGTAAAGTTCGAGAACCGATTGCAATCAGCATCCGTACGATTCTACCCTTCTACGATTCCCGAAACAGTCTGAGCGGAGTGATGGAACTAATATTCCCGCTTCGTCGCTGTTTTTTTCTTCTTCCCTGTGCAAGCCCCCAGTCAAATAAATGCCATCTCTTATCAACTCTCATTTAAATCAGTCAACAATCAGTTCCATAAAATCGGAACCCACCCCCCCTAACTGTCAATGCTTGCGATGAATTCCCCGTTCGTAAGGGCAGGCTCTTGTTCGAAGCGTTGAATTATGTTCCCGCCGTTCGCTTCGGGAAGTACACAAACTCCGGGTGTACCGTTTTGATTGCGGTCCCGTACTGCCATTTCTGCCACGGCAGAAGAAGGTACCTTCTTTTCACGTGCACGTGCCGGAAGAGTGCTACCGATCACACCATAACCGTCGACATCAGCATCAGTGGACGTGTTTCGATTGATGTTACTGTTGGTGTTGGCGACTGCCTACAGGCATGCCGAGGCATCAAAGGTATCTTCAAAGGCGCGCCGCCGGACCCGTTGGTGGGAGGGAATATATTTCTTTTTACAGTTCTATCGAAGCAAATACGCAAAGACGCTTTTTTCCTTCACCCTGGAGAAGATTATGCCTGAAAAGCAAAAAAAGAATGCTTACGTGTTGAGAGGATGGTTTTTAGCGGGAAATAAGAAGCACGATGCAAAAGCAGTTGATTTATGGTTCCGTTTCGTTTTTTTTTGTGTGTGTGGTGTTTTATACTTTTATTATTACCACTTTAAGTGAAGGTTAGAGGATCATGCCAGCTTGAAGAGGATCTACGATGTTTTCTTAGAACGAGGCGGAAGATATTTACATAATCCTCGAAGAAGTACCGCAAGTTCAGCGTAAAATTCGAAGAACAGAGTAAGGTTTACTTTAATTATCATCGCAACCTCTAACCGAATTGGGGAATATTTACTAAAAAAAAGGAAAGATTTCCTATTTTCACCCCTTCCCCCCGATTTTAGTGTGGCTCGATCGATTCCAGATTTCGCTATCGGCCTAAACACTCCTAACCTTATTGCTAGTGTTATCTGTTCCGCATCGTTACGAAACTCTGTCGTCTACTGATTTTGCCCATTTGCCGAACACAAATCCACTTTCCGTGCGTATGTGTGTCAGCCTTCGTAGCCGTGAAGGGGCGGGTAATGGGTGCGGCTTTACGATCACCTCTCAAATGTATCCTTTTTGTAAGATTGCCGACAAAAAAAAACCACGGGAGTCCTCTTTGTGAGGATGGTCCCAGCGCTACGACAATCATTGACGTTATCACACCGATGTTCATGTGCTACGCGTGACACGATCCGGGACACTGGGAGGCTGAAAAAGGGTTTTTCGGGCGACTCGGCGGCCCGATGATCCGCTTTAAAGCTAGCTGCCATTTGTAATGATTATGCCCTCGTCATGCCATCCCTGTATCGCCTATCCACGCCGCACGTGTAGCCGACCGGGGGTGGTCCACCGGTCGCGAAGGCATTAAAATTTATTCCGGATTAATAAGCGCCTTGACATAATCATTTGTCGCTGCCTTGGAAATGCACTCTCACTCTCTCGCTCGCTGCCTGGTTGGTTGGTTTGTTCGCTCGGGGCACGTAATGTGCCCATGTCCCCGGTACCGGGCCGGAACGGATGGTCGGAAATTCTGACAATGTCTTGTCTGACCTTCGGTGAGTATCAGCGCGCAGACACGATGCTTTTTGATGCCGGTGATTGAGATTCCTTGGGAAGAAGATTGTGGGAATTGTGGGACGAAAGCTTAACTCCAGTTGACAGGTGCGTTTGGAAGCGCGGTCTCGCAACTCCAAGCTGTGCCGACTCAAACCGTCTTGGCTTGGCCCGGGAACCGGGGAAGGTAATCGAACGGTGGCGTAAATCATGTTAATCAATTGTGGCATTTGGGGTAGAATCCAGTTCAAGCATGCATTCTTGATGGAGTGTGCAACATTCCGGTGCAAAACCCCCCTCTGTGGAACCTGATCCAGATGATATTGGAGGCAGGAAGAGTTTTAAGCGATTATGCTGATGTGGGAAATTTCTCACGTGACTTAGCATTACGGCCTTGCTTGATGTTGGCCCCTTAGAGGGCTGCACAATCTTTAAACTCGCTCCCCAAACGTATCCGGGCGTACGTACGGACGTATTAATGTCTGACGAGTGTAGTTTGGTGTACGCCGGCGGGAATCAGTCCGGAGGATACTGATAAGGAATTAAAGTTATCAGCCATGATCAGAGGGTGGGATTTAGCTAAGCGGACTTATCCTTCCTTATCCCGTTGTAAATGATGGGCATCTTCGAGGTGTACGTACGTACGATGAAGCGACAATCAGGCTCCTCGATGTGCTTTCTGGTGCTTGCTTGGTTCGGTTCATGCTGAGTTGCAAAGGACCTCTCCCATCATCACGGCTTTCATAGCCGTTTTTCCCATCGAGCGTCTTCGCAGCTGTTCCCGAGTCGTTCTTTCCGGTTCGCTAAACCTAAAGGAAGACACAACCGGGAGTGTCTGTGTGTGAGAGAGAAAACATACATCGACTCGGTACGTGTGCATGCATGTGGCCGTCTGTTGAGTTTTATGCGCTTAGATGGATTATAAAATATGATAAGACCCGACCCGACGTTGTGAAGCCACCATCAGGGCACCCAGCCCAGACAGTGGGTCTGAGTCTGTTTTCACCCAGAAACCTGATACCGAATGCATCTCTGATAGGTAAAAGCCTGGCGGATTATCTAACGATGAGAAGAGACGCACCAAGCGAACAAGTGCCTTCCTCCATCGAATAGGGGTTTTCGGTCGGGATAGCACATATCCGTTACAGCGGCTGTGGTTGCTGTGGAAAAAGATTCATCTGTGCGAAAAGTTTACGGCCATGATGAAAGAGTTTTCCGAAGCGAATTACAATTTTCTGCTGCCGACTCGAATTCTGCTCGACTTCGCTTCGCTTGCCCCGTGTGCAAACCCCTCTCAGTGCTTCTTCACAAACTAACCCTTCCGTGACCCCATGGCAGTAGTTGCTTGCGGTGAGCTTCGGGGTGTGTGTGTGGTTATTTTTGGGCCTCCGAAACCCCAAAACCGGGGGGGCCGAATCCCTTTCTGTGTGATTACATCTTGTGCGTTCCACTTTCGGGGTTTTCAGGGCCAATCCTAACCCCATCTCGGGGGTTTTTACATCAGTTCGTCAGAAATGTTCTTTAAAGTAGTAGTTCGAGGAGCAAAACAAAAAAAAACGACATTCACGACGACAACGACATGTGCTTAAATCTCCACGCTGCCTGTGTGTAGCCGATCGATCGATTGATGTTTGATGATGGTTTCAGATATATGTCGCCGTTCCCACAGCGTAAAGCTCGCCAAACGCCCCCCCGGTAATGTCAGGTATTATCTAGAACGAGCTTATCAATTATGTATCACAGTTTCGTCGCCGCTTGACAAAAGTTTGTGAAGCGATAAATTCTGATTATCGAGCGACTTTGGTCCTACCTCATACGGGGACGGTTTATTGGGTTCGAGTTCGGGTAGCTGTGGGAAGAATTTTTGGGATCCAAGGAAGCGTAGGAGTGAAAGTTTCTTCGATGGAGAAGTTTTACCATTTTATCTAGTGTAGCGGATTGCGGAAAGATTTTGTAGCATTAATCGTTAAATGAGATTGAGTTCCTGGGATGTAAAATGTGTGTTGGAATCCGACCCGTCACAAAACATAAATAATATTTTAAGCTCGCAACCAAAAGCATGCAAAAAAAAGCGCAAATAAAACCTTAAAAAACAGACAACTTTTCCTTTAAAGTCACCTTTACACTGGCTTAACGTTATGCATCCCTGGTGCGCTTACTGCAGGCATGTTGTTAATACGTGCAACCATGCAACGAGACGTGCAACCACACACCACTCTACATTTTTGTTCCCAGAATAATGAAGGACACACAGAAAAACACACACACACATATAGTGGAAGGTTTGTTCAATTTATTGTCAAACAAACTAGCAGAGAATAGTTTGAGCAACGAGACAGACAGAAAAAAAAAGCCGAACCTTTCACACAAGCAACATAAACTGCAACGAAATTCCTGCAGCTTTTGGGCTGGTTGAAGCTTTGGGAAAAAACTTTCTTTGTAGGTGGATTTAAGAGTGGCAGTAGTAGTGGTAGTAGTTGTTTTCGATGAAAAACCGTAGGGTGCACTTGAGCGTTGCGCGAGTATGGGTGAGTGTACTGTAGCTTGAAACGCTCCATGTGCTTATGCTGTTGTGGTTTTTCTCGGTTGAGCGGTTGAGTTAGGCAAAAGGGTTTCCCGAGTAGTTTTTGGATTCACCAAGAACCTTGGTTCTGGTTTGCAGCAGGATAAATTTATTTACGTGTGTGTGTGTTTTCCGGGTGCTCTCCAAATAGAGTGTATTGCCGTGTGTGAGTTTTCGCAATTCGCATAGTGCCCGTCAGCAGTTTTCCCACCAACAAGAACAGCAAAAAAACCCTGCTGCCCAAGGTAACCGGAATGACCGGATTTGGTCATGGTGAAGGTACACCAAAGTTGCGCAAAATTTTCTCCTCCCCTCCCCCCCTCCCCCCGGTACACATTTTGACGTTTCGGGATGACGCTGTGACGCTGTGTATTTAAAATGAGCCAGCCCCTAAACTAAAAATCCCCCAAAACATCCAGATCGAGTTGAGTGAGCCTGTTGTCGGAAAATGGGTGATGATGTTTTACGATTTTAAGCAGCACAATAATCTGCTCATTCTGTGCGCTTCGGCTTGCAATGGGGGATGCATCCGGCCAACAGGTTTGTGTGCAGGTTAGTGATGGAAAAAAAGGAACGAACCTGTTGGAACGGTTCCGCTCCTTACCTGGAATGAACGACATCAGCTTAAAAAAATATGGCTCTTCGTTTCGGTCGTTCAAATATCTTTCCTTTTATATTCCACAATATTTTTCAGTTCTTTCTTTGTTGATAAATTCTCTTGGTTTATATGTCCATTTTTCCAAGATACTGACATAAAAAAACCTGCTGGAACAGCTCCATTCCTTCCAAGGAGGGAACGGATTCGCTCCGCTACCGCTTATTTAAATTGTCCCATCACTAGCACATGCACGAATTGAGCCCATCGACGACGGGGTGAGATTAGAGTCCATGGGAATATGCCTGTTTGAAGTGGCTGCAACTAGCCACCCATTGTTGCAGTGGCACTGTCTGCAGGTCTTAAGACTAAAGCTTCCAAAAACGGGAACTCTAAGACTCAAAATCGAGCGATTGTGTAGGCATTCGAACCATAAAAGAGGACACCGTGTTGATAATGTAGTCTCCACAACAAAGGCTTTGAACATCCACCTAACGAAAAGTGACCAGTCCCTGCCAAGCACATGGATTTAGTTCTGGGAACCTACTACAGCATCCAAAACGCATCCGTACCGATCTGGATGCGATGCTCCGAAAGGTTGCACTTTTGTATCGGAAGCAGCTCCGGATATGCCTGGAATGTGCAATCGAGCCCCAGTTCGGCCCGTCGGGTTACAGATTGTAAGTAAATAAACGGCTGAACGGATCAGCCTGCATCGGGCAGGTAACGGGGCAATAATGTCCCCGCTGTGCGTGTGTTTCATTCAGTGCGCTGGACGACGACGAGGCCTCCAATGAGTATCGCTTCCCACCATCATCCCTTCGCCGGGGGTGATTTTCGGGAAAGTCTGCGCACTGGGAAGCCCCACCCTTGGGCTGGAAAACGGAACGATGCTCGATAACGATGCCGAGTACCGTACCTGGTTCCGGTGCTTCCATCCCATTCCACCCATCTGCGTCACGAAAAACCTGACTTGGTACACAAAATCTAAACCCCGGGCTCGAACACGGTTGGACAGTTTTGATTATTTCATTTATCGTTCGGTCACAACAGGGATTATAAAATAGTAATTATATGGGAACGAGCAACGAGCAAAACCGAAACCTCCGAAGAAGATTGCTCTGCCACGGTGACGCCATCGGCCACCCGTGAGTGTGTGTGTGTTTGTATACGACCTAACCGCTACACTTCTTCGTGTGATGGCGTTCACCTAGTGCAATAGAGACCGGGAACGATGGTGGGTCGTTGTGGCTCGAAGTTGTCTTCCTTCGCAATCTTATTTTCACCACCCCCCGTTTTCGCAACAACCCTCGAATTCCATCCCATCTCCTAGGGTAATGATCGTCGGTCGTTTTTGCTGCCCATTTCAATCTTGGCAACAGGTTGGTTTTGGTTCCGCTGGTTCCGCAGTCCAACCTCCTAACCTTGAGAAATTAAACCGATCTGCCTAGGTCGTCCCTCCACATCCTCACAACCGTGTACGTGTCCGCTTTTCTGCTCCAGCTCCTACCGTGGTTTGTTGTTTTTTCTCCCCTTGTTTTGGGTGTCTTTGCACCTACTCCCAACGGTGTCGAACGGGCCGAACCCACGTCCAGCCGAGCTGGGTGTAGCGGGTTCGGCATGGGTTATAATTTAAAGATTTTATTGCTTCGCCTCGCTGCGAGAGAAACTTTAGCAACAATCCCCAGTCAACCAGAAGGGAAAAGATTGTTTTTTTACCACCCCAATTGGAGGACACCCGTTTTTCACCGGTAGGGGGGGGGGGGGGGTACCTTTTTGTGTGTGTGTGTTTGTTTGAGAAGTATCCTTGCGTGAAAGGAAGCAGCGCACCTTTACCGGTTGTGTTTGTTGCAAAGGTGTTTCGATGGCATTTAGAGAAAACCCACCAATCCGCCAACGGTTCCTCTTCCCAAACATTGAAGTCATTCTGTTGGGTGGGTGGGTGGGTGGGAGGGGGAAGGAGAGTACTTCTAACTGGCCAATATCATTAGCTTTAACTTTCTGTTGCTCACACCACGCAACCATTTGCCCTTCTTTCACGCCTTGCTGTATGTTCGAGACTTTATTAACTAATTAGTGTACGTTTTTTCTTCTTTCTATTCCTACTTTCTTCTAGGTAAGTGGTCCCTTAAGTGTGGTCCCCGAGGTTCCTGCCTGGCGGGCGTAGAAGTGTCCCAACGGTTGTCGGTCACATTGTACCCTAATCAGATCAGTAATAAAAACGGAAAGAGCGGCGGGGAGGTTTTTGCGGCCCTCGACAGGTATTTTCTGTACCCGACCATGGGGGGAGTCCCAAACGTCGTCGGACTTCTTTTGCACAAGTGTCTTTGGGAGCGGGGGGTGGCCAACACCGTACTAATTATGAAATGGTCGTTCCATTAGCAAAACGAGTATGTATGCAAGGAGTACGTTTGTTGGGCTGGTTTTTTGGGGTTTGGCGAGGAACAATCTCGATTGCGCTATTGTTGTTTAGAGGCTGTTGTAGTGGCTTCACGAAAGCAGTGCCGCAGGTGATGAATTAGCAAATAATGCTTACTACACTAATGATTTTGTGTGTTAACATAAAATACTTAGAATGAACATGAAAATAATTGATAAAAAATACTCATTTACTTTATTACTTCATTAAAATTATACAACTTCGCTCTATCGGCTATTATGTAAATTCCTTTCTCTCAACTTAAATAACCAAAATTTTCAATTATTAACTCGTTCCGTTGTGTTCCGTTCGAAAATGTCACCCCGAACGTAAACCCACGCTGAACGGTCCCATACGTTGTAATGTTTGTGCCCGTCACCTGGTACATGGTGACACAATTTCAGACTCGCGCTTATCGCCTGCAGAACAGTACACCCAGTTTCATCAAATATCCCGTTCACCGACTCCTTTCAGCCCAGTACACCCCGAGCCAGGTGTACGCGACACGTGCGACGGAAGTGCCTTTTGCCACATCCTACGGGCTACGGGCACTATCGGCCCGAGTTTATTGATGTTTGTATGCCATCGGCTGTCCACCCACGGTCCCCCTTTTCGCATCAACCGCAAAAGATTCATGCCCGTTTGTACAGCACGCGTCGCACTTGACGTTAATTCTATTGACACTTTAGAGATAAACCAAGGTGCGGGACCGTGCGTGTTGCGGACAACCCGGTTGATGTGTGTCGTCATGGGATGTACCCGTGGGAATGTTTCCAAAAATGGACGCGTATAAATTGTGCTCACTGAAACACATAATTTTACCCCTTGTACCCTTCCGAGCCGAAGTCAATCCATGGCCATGGAACCATTTACCACTTGAAGGCAATTGCTGTACCGCTTAGCCTATTGGAATGTAAACACACTAACGCGCTCGGCTAAGATCAACGGATACATGCGCGCCGCTATCGGCAAGTTGTTTCCCAAAGATGTTTTGCGTTATGGCGATGGCAGATAGTATTTGCCTTTGATTAATGTATGTGTGCGTGGTACTGTGTTGATTGTTATTGGCAACTCAAACAGTTGGAAAGTGTGGGAAAATTATTGCCGCACTTTGAGTGCGAATCATCCTTCCGGATTAATTTTGTGGTCCGTTTTGGGGTTTGATTTTGTAGCAGTTACTTAATGTGTGGCCACAATAGTTTTTGTCGGATGAATTCTAAATACTTTGGTAAGCACACTGAAGGATGAATAGATAATTGCATTGACTTGTCGTTGATTACAGGGTTTTTCTTCCAATATAAAGGAGAAGACTGTACAAATAAGAACTCAAATAAACTATTTAAATTCGATTGCAGCACATGATAGCACAATTGTGCCACATAATAACACAAAGTTAGTACTGACTGTTGATAGCCAGACGATTAATCTTAATAATGTTTATAGCACTTGATATCGTAATTGCAGCACATGAAAGCATAAATTCAATATTGCTTTTTGACTGCCAGACGATTCAAACATTTTTGAACCTTTATTGATTAATTGGCCCTCGAATATACATTCTTTTTGGAAAATTCGTTCTCAAGATTTTAAAGAGTGTTTAAGAGCGCTTACACACTGTTCGACGAACTTTATGACTCAAATGCAGATTTATGAATGAAATTTCGATAGTTCGTTGTGTTCGCGAACTTTGTACCAATTTGAACCGAATCTAATACAGGCAGTACCCGAGATACGCGGTTCCTCTTATACGCGGATTCGGAGATATAGGGTTTTTGAAAATTTTACAGCTGAGCTAGTTTATAGCACAAAATCTAAGCAAAAAGATGAAAATTGGTCGAAAATACCTTTTTTCGTCACATAAAACATTTATTTCTAATTAATTGTAATGAATTCTTTCTTAAAATCACCTGATTCGGTGAAAACATTAAGTCCAGAGAAGGAAGTCGACTCTGTGACTTTGAATTATAAACGAAATTGCAGTCGTATCCCGGACTTACGCGGAAATTCGAGTTACGCGGACTTTTCTTGGATTATAGCGGTACGCTATAAAAGCGTATCTCGGAAACAGCCGGTACTTGATTTCTACATAGTACAATAATTTCAAAAATTGACGGTTGTACGTGCAAAATGCAACAAAGAATATAATATTTGGTTAGGTCTTAATGCTAAATCTTTGTAAAATAAAAGAAAATTTTATTTTTGTTGTATTATTCTGCAAGAACAGTATTAAAATTAATTATTCGTTCGATAACTCTAACGGTCACTGTTTTGCTTTCAAAAAACTGTCAAGTATGCGATCTTTCCATGGAGTTCTCGTCTATTTCACGAAGTTGAGTTCGACGAACTGGCGAACTGTCAAGTTTGTCCTGTCTGTAAGCACAATAACGCAAACAGAGTGTTTCTACGATCTAGTAGTTCACTGCTTCACTACTATAAACATTTTGACATTGCACTATCAAGTGAATCGTTTCCACTATCATGTGCACCGATCGAATGGTGGTTGATGTTCTTGTCGAGTCATTTAAAACGTTTTAGTTATCAGCTGCTTCATTTCTTTTTTAATCTAGTACGCTGTTTTGAAATCTTTCTTGAAACTCTCACAGTTCGGTGCCAGTTGCATTTATTATTATTATGTGCAATTCCATTGCAAGAATAATGTCATTTTTGTAGCCGACCTAATTGCTCTACACACATGAAAAAATGCAATCATTACCATTTTATTCACCAAAACACCCATATTGTAAAATTATCACCGCTTTAAACGTCAACGCTTCTCACAGACGTCTAAAAATTAAGGGCCAGAAAAGTGCAGGAAACTTTTAACCCGCCACCGTTTTAAATTTCGCGTACTGCACACGTACTGCTTACCGCTCGTGAAAATAAAACACGCCCAAAGACTCGCTCGCAAGCTCGTTTCGAGCTCCAAAAACCCCCGTCCCGGGAGTCCCGGGTGCCCCAAAAAATATTACTTTCCCACGCGTTTTCCTCCATCGCGAGGCCATGGCCGCGCGCGTGTACTGCCGCGAGGCAAACGAACGAAAGCATTTGTCAGGACGCGGTCTTTTTTACGACTTCCCGCACATCCTGCTGTGGCGCAAGTCGCACCGAAGCGGCAGAGACAAAAGGTAGTTTAGTTTGCCATTTGGAGAGTAATTTAGCGGGTTTTCGAGCAGCGCCGAGGCACACACACACTCGGGACACTCATTTTGGTACCGAGGGTGGCGTACACACGGGCGCGATAATGATGCTGAAATACGATATGGCGTGGTGGTTGGTTTGGTAGGCATAGTTTGGCTCCCTTCGGCCGTACCCGAAACGTACGCAAGGAGGTACACGGGCAAAGCGGAAAACGATTTAAGCGTTTCCTTCGGCTATGGCATCTTGTGCGATGTTTTCTAGCCGCAACGAGCAAAAAAAAAAAAAACACCCCAGCAGCAGGCGGTAAACAGGTACTTAGCCTTCGGCGAAACTCGAAGAAGGATGCGCGTAAAGGATTCCGCGCCTGTAGTTTGGTTTTGCCGTTTCGCGGATCATTTTTCTCACGCCCCGCACCGAGAGACGGGAGCACATTCTTCGCCGGTTTTGCGTGGGAAATGGTTAAAGGCAGACAAGCAGAGCAGTTACGATGGTGAACCGAAATTATGCGCACAAGAAACCGCGTCGGCGACGACACACCGGGGTCGTCAGTAAGCGTCTTCAGCAGTACGGGAAGACGATACATTCGTACATGACCGCAAGGATTTAGCGGCAGTTTTGGGAAAGGGGGGCCGAATCGGGCGTGTGAAGATATCCGACGGTACTCACACCCACTTTCGCGACGAGTACAAAGTTATGTTTGGCCGTACACTCGAAAACAGCACTCCAGAGCGCGGCAGGAAGATAAGCCCGCGACCGCGGCCTAGACCGCTGAGTTACGGGTTTTGCGTGCTTGCGTGTTGCAAAGGATCGTTTGCGTGGGTCGTAACGCGTACGCGCGTTTAATCGTGGAAGATTCATGTTTCGGTGGTGCGTCATATAGACCGTTCCGGTTCGATAGCGTTCTTATCAATCTTGCTCGTGGAAATGTCGCGCTTTCGCGAACAGTTTTTCATTTGTTTCCCTTTAAAAAAAAAACATAACAAAATTTGCTATTCACGCGTTCTTTTCCATTCTGCATTGGCATGGCACAAAATCGAAGACGTTCGCACACAGCTACATCCACCAGCAAAGGGCCCATATGGGCATCGTCGAGCTCGACATGTTTCTTGTTCGTCGCATCAAGAGGCGCTCGTGGTTGATGATGAGCGCGGTACAGTGCCCTCTCGAGCTGGAATTGGAACGTGCCTCAAGAGCACGTGCATGTGTGTGTGTGTGTGTGTGTTTGTGGCTGGGCGTGTGGATCTAGTCGGGTCGCAGTTTCCCGGGGACGCCATGTGTCACCTGTGCCGAAAGGCCGCGGCCGTGCTTTTGCATCCCTTCGCCAGACAACGGCAGGAAACACCACGTCATCATTATCGCTCACTCGTCGCAAAGCTTAGTAGGCGGCCCACTTTGTCGGCCGCACATGTGTGTGTGTGTGTGTTTCGCCGTATGCGGTTTCAAGTGCCCTTATCCTGATCCCGCACGCCTGAAGGATGCACCACTTGCGCTGAAAGGATCGTGCCGGTCCCGTTGGATGACGGCCACAACAAGCACACTAACCTTGTCCGCGGCGATGCGCGATAGGATGTGTGCGGTGATGGTAATGCGGGTTTTGCGGAAACGTGAAACACGCGAACACACGTGCACACGGTATGTGCGGGGAGGTCGTGAAACAAAATGCCACAAATTTACACCAAACAGAGAAATACGGCTCGTGGAAGAAAAGCCTTTAGCAAGCTTTGTCCTTGAAGATGGTTATGTGTTTCTTTGTGAAAGAACGCATGAAATGATATTATTTAAAGCTTTTTGGTTATTATTTTTAAAACAATTACATGGTTTTAACACATTTTGTAAGCTTGTTCAAGCTTTGTAACTTCGCGTGGATCGTTAATATATTTGTTACTCTCTCTGATTGCTTTTACTGCTCAATTATAGAGTATTTGCCATTTTTCAAATACATTACCATCACTTTTAAAATGTCTAGTTTCTTTTTTATATGGTTCATGCTCTTTTATTTACTCCTTTTATTTACTTATGTTTTACTTATTTACTTATTTTGTTTTACTTATTTATTTATTTTATCGCTACTTTTATTTACTCTTTACTTTTTCTTCATCCTTAAACTGTTTACTAGTCTTTTTTATACATTCTTAATATTACAAATTCGTTTATTCATTGTAAATAAACGTTTTCTACGTTTTTATCAATT
This sequence comes from Anopheles moucheti, assembly GCF_943734755.1. NCBI lineage: Eukaryota > Metazoa > Arthropoda > Insecta > Diptera > Culicidae > Anopheles > Anopheles moucheti. The sequence goes on from NC_069141.1 coordinate 54,256,005, forward strand.
TTAGATGCAAAAGTGTCTAGTTTTTATAAAGAGAGAATAACATTCTCCACAAAAACCGTGAGGTTACTACTGCAATACTTTCTGCTCTATTTTAATTACTCTGAAAGAAATGTGAATTTAAAAACAAAATGAAACATGTGTTAATTACATCCATTACATGTTCTCACACCGTTTTCTGCTCTGGAGCTGATGCAACGATACACTTTTACTTTTGCACTGCTCGGCTGCATTTAGCTGCTGTGGCAATCACACCACCCGGGAGGGCGCCAATCGCAATCAAAACGACGGGGGGGAGGCGGTGTTTTCGTGTCCATTTTCCAGCGGGGGAAAATTCCAGCCCAACATCTTCCAACCAACACTTCCTGCGCACTGACGAACGCACAAACGGACGTACAGCTTTGCCACGCGCGTTCGCTTCTCGCTTGCCTGGCGCGGCCTGGTTAGGAATTTAAAGAATTTCTTCGCCTCGCTAAGTAAAATTCAGAGCAATTATTAAAGCGTTCACGCAAAATGGCGGACGAAAGTGAAAGTCGCTGCACGGGGTTTTCCAAAATGTGTTTCCTCCCCCCCACCTCGATGCGGAAACAGATGGTGCGCACCCGGGAAGTGGGAAAGCAGTGAAAAACTTCCTAACCAACTTCCAACTTGCTGCAGCACCACGCTCTCACCCGGTTCCCGTCCCGCACTCATCGGCCGGGATGACGGTGAAAGGGCCGGGAATCGTACCGAGTTGTGCCGGCGTTTGCCTCATTGCCTCGTTTCACCGAACTGGTAGAGCGTGGAAAATGAAAATTTGCTCCCGTGGCACCCGTCGTCATTTCTGACGCATCTCGCATCTCTCCCTGTCCCAGCGTGGCACCCTCGTTCCCACCCTCCGTCAGCGTGGCACGGTTGCGCTGACGCAGCTGCTCCATTCGCCCGTAACGCACGGGTTCGCCCGTTTTGCATGGATATTTTTAATGAATTTAGCGTAATTTCAACCAACCTTTCCCTTAAAACGGGGTACGACGCGCTGTGCCAGCGAAACGCAACCGCGAAACCAAAAATCTTCCAACTTTGGCTGCTCGGTCGGTCGGTCGCGCTCATCGGCAGCGGACGGAAAATGAGCTCGGCGGTGTGCGCGAAAACGGGGAAGCGAACGCTTTTTTTTTCCTGGTAACGCAATACGGAAGACATGAATCCTGCGCGGGAGCGTGTGTGCGTAAGCTTCACGTTTTGCAATCGCACCTTGCCGCTGATTACGAGCTTCCTTCTGCATGAAATGCAAAACTTTTCTTAACCAACTCGTCGCTCATGGCGCAGTGTACAGCTGTTCACATCAAATTTGATTGAGCGTCTGTTTTTTTTTTCGTCTTCTTCTTTTGTGACTTTCTGCACACCTTTTGCTTCTGCACAAGCTGCCATTCCTTTAATATCGTCTATCAGCGCAATTTTTGCGCAATACCACCCGGGCAAAGAGGGAAGCGTGGAAAATGGGCATGAAATTAAACAACGCACTGAATACCGTGCCTACTCGGTGGGCCTTCTCTCTGTGCCGAAACCGTTGCCACGAATCATCCGTCCGCTTTTTTGTGTGTGCACGGTTTAAATGCGTACGTGTTAATGCTTCACCACGTTCGTGTACGCTCACATACGGTGTGGGGGGAAAAACTTCATCAAGCCATGACCTGTTTGTGGTTCACAGCGTACACGGTGCGGCACGCATGTTCGGATCGTTTATTATTAATTAGAAACTTAATTGAGCTCTAAACCGGCGGCCAGGCACACTGCTCCTAGGGGAGTTATATGTACACGAAATACCTGAGATTTTGTGTGCAGAAGCGGTTATTTGTAATTGCTGAAAATGATACTTTTTCTGCGTTGTATTACGCAGTATTTGAGGGTTGAAAATTTCAATCTAGGGATTACTACTAATTGGATATTAAAACGAGTATACGTCTGTTTACTGTTTTGTATTATTCTAATAGTACCACAAATGATGTGCAGCCGGTTTTTTCATGATTATTAAATGATTTGATGTTATTACGCTCGTATATCACTTTGAATACCAACTGGAAATTCTAGATATTACAATAAAGGCTTAATTGCTATTGAGATATGACTTGACCGATACCAATTTCGAGCCCCTGTCTGACAAATGTCTAGACAAAGTAATGTCTAAAGTTACTTAGAAATGATTACTTCAGGCCTAATGAGAATGAGGTTTAATTTCAATTAGAAATATTATTTATTTTATTTTATTATATTAACATTTCCATTGTGACGGCTTTATCCGTATTATTAAGAAATATTAATGCTTTAACAAAAAATCTTCAACTAAACGAAACAATTGAAGCATGTGAAATAGATCAAGTGAATTGCTTTAGGATGGTAAATGTTGGACCGAATATCCGTTGTACGATACCTTCAGCTGTTAAGTTTATTGAAACCTTGGTAAGGACACATTCATATCATCACTTGACTTTCAAAAAAGATTCAAGAATAAAAATAGATAGAAATTAGAGCCGTGGATCCCTTAACAAAACTTTCCAGAAGATTTAGATTTAAAGAAAATTTAGAAGAGCAGATTTAGAAGAAGATTTAAGTTAATTTTTATTCCTTTTGCTTCTGAAATAGGTTATTTTAAAAAGATTAAATACGTATGAGCTCTGTTAACATTCGTTTGCATTAATCGAATCAAGAAACTGATTTAGTTTGTTAATTGCACATGCCACTCGGCTTTGCCCTCGTCTACATTCGTTAACATTAACATTAGGCAATGAATTTTCGAGATGAATTTTCGAGATGAACGAATCTTTTCAGAGTTGACTTCTGATTCCAAAGAGTCTTCACTGAGAATTCATTTGAATGAAAAAGATTCATTACGGAACACGCTAATAAATACAACTACAATTTGGTCCGGTTCACTCTGTTACTTGCATGAACATGAATGAACAATCCGTTTAGCAACGCGAATCAATACTCGTGGCGCAACTCACAAACTTGTCGAATAAAGATAAGATTTTGGCAGCTTGAGAGCATTGGGACATGCGATAACACTGCTCATCACTTTACTCATTATTTAAGATAAGCATTGATTTATCTTCGAGAAGACAATGGATGTGAATTAATTCTGCAATTGGTTCAGACAATCGATTGGATATATTATATTATTTCAAGAACTGTGCAACATCTAAAACAATCTAAATGGAAGATAGTTCTTTACATGCTCCGAAATTTCAAACATAAACAATATTAGTACAGCATATCCATGCCAGATCAGAACGCCACTCTAGCCGCCATACAGATGAACTTCCTTTCGGCATTATTCCCGGGCCATATTCACACACGCACATTGTATTCCCCTGCTCACTAAGGCTCACTGTGTACAAAACTACCAAAAAGCAAAGTTTTCTGCACTCACTCAGCCATGCATTCTTTTGAATATGCTTAGCGGCATCTTTTGAATTGAGTTGCTCTTAGATGAAGCAACATGAACTACAGCCCTCTCTTCTCGTTCCGTGTGTCTCTATCTTATCTTCTATCCACCACAGAACGTAGCGCTTTCCTACGTCTGCTTCCCATTCAGGACGCTCTGATGCTGATGTGCTTCAACCGCTTCCTTTGAATGGTAAATTTTAAACAAATAAACTATTTATTGAAATAATATTATCAAAATAAACATCCATTAACTCCAGCCATCGGTAGGGTGGGCGATGAGTTTGAGCAGCTCTCTATTCGGATCCCGAAATTCTACCGCCCGAAGCAGAACTCATGCGCTTCTTTTTAAACCCATTCCACACCTGCCTTCCTCTTTTATCTGCGTGTGGAGCCGTATGGAGCGGTGGAAAACTCGACCCACCACTCGCTGGATGATCCTGGCAGTGTTTGTAGTGGAAGATACTTCAAACCGTCGTACGTTGCTGCTGCTGCTGCTGCTACTCGTGCTTATCATGAACGATATAGTCTATGTCGTCGTCGTCGGTCTGTGCTCTTATTGATAATGACGACGCCGATGATGAACAGCTTTACCTTCTCCGTGCTGTCAGTTAGTGGATAGTGGGGCGCACCGAGCGTAGATGGATGATGCTTTCAAAACAGCGAATAGAAAAGAGAAAACTTTACATTCTGCTATCAAATGGAGATGCAAGTGGCTTTTAGTGTACACTGTTTGCAGGAAATGGTTGTTTGGTATATTTTGACACATATTGCTGTTTAAGTGGGGTATTTTATACTGGCGCAGTGTCTGCAACAATGGTGTATTACTATTTCCTTCTGTTTTCTAGACGAGATGCCATCACACAAACACGCATTGGTGTGGGCTTTAAGCCTGATCATCTTTAGTAAGCAGTGCTCGTGCTAGCTCTTTAAGGTTCATTCATTATCACGTTGCTTAAAGCTGCTTCGTACTACTGCCTTTCTTAGCTCATCTAAGCTCTCTTGGGCATCCATTGCTCCGTACGTACTCCACACAATCAAAACCAGGTCAGAACGGTTGGAAATTCCTAGGCCCATTGCCATTGCGCCTCCTGCAAACGAACGTAAGGCAATCCTTCAGCAATCACCACTAATGGTATCACTGCCATGGCAAAGCAAGATATCAGTCACATCAGCTGAAGCGCGAAAATATCGGATCGTTTGTTCCCGTTCCCGTGGTTCTTTTGCTTGAAATTATTGAGGAGTTCTTCACCGTCCCAAACACACACATCCAATTCCGGAGCAGAAATCGAACCAATCCACAAGCAAAGCATCAATTCCACAAATGGAAATGTGTGCTGGTGGATTTTCCGCTTTCCCACAAGTGCCGCAGGGCGCGTCAAAGAATGCTTCGTGAAGAATTACTGCCCAACGGGTGGCGCCCATTCTTGATGGGCAGAACGTGCTGGAATTGAAAAAAATTATCATTCCCACATACACACACACCCAATTCGAGAAAATGAAGGAAAACTTTAGCGTCCATATGTTCATCATGTGGGGGCCATCGGGGGCGAAGAATAAGAACCAAACCTCAAACGAACCTGAAGCACTGATGGTGCGCCTTGCACGGTGTGCGCGGTACCAGGCCATATGCGAAGACATATGCCCCAAAAACCCGGTCTTTACATTTACGCCCACGGTTCCACGGTTTCTGATTTTACTCACCCCCGCAGCCCGAAGGTTTTCCATTCAGTCATTAAATATCGATCCCTTTTATCCATTTCCCAATGGCGTATCCGTTTTAGCAGTCCGTTTGCTGTGTGCTTCATTGTGTGTGCCGGGTCCTTCACGCCAGCCTTACCGGCCTCATCCATTGTCTTCAATATTTGATTGCTTTTTGGGGTCCGCGGGACGGGCCGGGTAACGGGTGCAAGGATTTCTTCCGAAAAGTGTTGGTATGTGTGTGTATGTGTGTCTGATTTACTTCCCCAATGGAGACGCCTGGTTGCTCGTCACGGCACGGGAAAGGAAATCCATCCAAACGGGACGAAACCGACACATTTTCACGCATCACTTTGTTTCGCGTGCTACGGAACTGGGAACTTGGTATGGTAGTGCTTGAAGTTTGTGGCTGAAACATTCTCTCTCTTTTCATTTCTCTCTCTGTATGCTTCATATTCGCAATGTTTTCATCGGATTTTTAATGCCGAACGTCATGCACGCCCGTTGGGCGAATCGTTTCGGGCTCTAAATATAGATCTTAATTCATTGAATGTTTTTTTCCTGCGAATAGGAGTGTATTTTCCTGCTCCGTGGTGCTCTAGCACTGCGTAATCTAATGCATTTGCATGCATTTGAGTGCTGGATGGAAAGGTTCCTAGAACTGGATGAATTTAAAATGTCAAAAATGTCTCGTTGTGGGTGTTATAAATTGTTTCGTTCTATTACTGTGTGTTAAATTTATGCTTCTGTTGATATAAATGAACTTCACTTTCTAGCACCCTCGTGACGCAAACCGGGCCCTTTTTATCCGGTTTCCGAATGGGACGAAGTGTTGGCTTGAATTAAAAAGGAAGCTTTCCCTAGTCACCGTCTTTCTAGCCACCCATGCAAATCCCACCTAAATGGCATTCATTTTCATTTCCTTCCCAGCCCGTTCCCGTCCGGGTCTCCGGTACCGGGTCAAAACACAACCTCAGTGTACCTTAAAATAGCTCACGTTTTGTGACCTTACCTCACATCACAGCTCCAAACCGGGTAAAGATTCCTATCGTTCAACTAAGCCGCGATTGGAGCGGAAAGATAACACCACCGCTCAGCATAAAACAATTCCAAAGGCCGCAACCATAGCACACAGTATGAAAACAAACGGCTTCGGCATGTGTTTGGCGCGTTGAAACAAACCACACAACCACACAGCGTGATGTATCAGGGAAATGGAACAAATGATTTTTTTTGTTCCAAACGAGCTAAAACTTTTGCTTTTGCAAGCCAAAAACAAATGCTGAACATCTTTTTTTTTAACCTATACTAATGATTGAAATTCATGTTTTAAATGGAAATTTTACAATGTAAACATAACAACTCCTATTCAAATGGTAGACGATTGGAAACAGTGTCGATTTCGACAGCTTTTTTTACGTTTAAAGTGGCAATCGTACCTTAAACTGAGGAGTTTGTGAACATAGAACCAATAAATGATTATTTGGTTTTTCACACTTCGTAAAGCTTTTATGACTTACTTTTAATAGCGTTATATCAGACCGCCATGTTGCATCAATAAAAAACATATTTTTTGATTAAAGTATTTGAATTACCCGATGAAAATCGATTCAAAAAGCTTGTTTATACTAAAATTAACATTGTAAAACATAAAAAAAAATCAATTATTTTTGAAAAAACCGTTACAGTTTATGTAAAATTGGAATAAAATTTAATTATATTTTATATCAATTTTTTACTAAAAGCATACTCGCATGTACAAAACTATAATACAACTGCTGCAACATTAATCCATCACAATATCGTGAATTCACGCTGAAAAAGCATTTTCGCATTACCGTACACTCTTACATCCACCATGTACAACAGTGCCACTTTTCTTCACAAACAGGTGAGCCAAATCCGGAACATCTTCCACTATCATCCATCTTGTGCGTTTGTGCAGCGGAAATGCATCCTTGCTAGCCGTTGTGTTGCTACCCCACCGGTGGACGCCCGATGGTGCAGCAAAAAATTGTCCTGCATCATCATGCTGCCCGGTGCCATTTTTCCCGCACCATTTGACCGGATCGTGTGCATGCAAGAGATTGAGCTGAGCGGGAAATGATTTATACGTGATTTTGATGAAGAAAAACAAATTTATAAATTCAGATCCAGAGGGTGCGGGGTACCGCCACCACACCGGCGTTGTCACCACCCGCACGTTGGGAAGTCTTTTTCCACTCAGACACACATACATACACAGCGATTGCACGTTGCAAAGTCTTATCTCGCTTTAGTACTGTTCATTCTCGCTTATCCTGCACCATTCGCGTGGATCTAAACTAGCCCGTGACTGTATTTTCCAATTGGATTGACAAGGAATTTCCTTTCGCAAAAAAAAGAACACTCCACGCCATCACCAAGAAACGAGCGCAAACAGGGTCGGCGCACACTACATACACAGCGGGGGGAAAAAGTGCATGCACTGTGCTGGCCCAGTGTGTTCTTTTACCCGGGGTCAAAGTTGGGCTAGTTTGGATGCCATTCGGATTTGCCTTCCGCTTGTTATCGTTCGACATTTTTCCACATCCTGCCAGCGGAGCTACCCAGGGCCAGTGGGTGGTTGAAGCAAAGTTGTGTTCCGTCCTTGGGATAATTCTGTCTGACAAGAATGTATTTTGTGTTCTTCCTTCTTGGGCGCTCCCCAGCTACATCTCTTCCTTCTACATTCTGTGCGACGTTGATACGGGTTTTTTTTTCCCCCTTTTCGTCTTATCAACAAACACGCGACGGGATGTGACTGCTTTCCAGCGTCGTGTCAATATGATAATAACTTTTTGATTGAATTATCTGTGATTTTGAACCGTTCGTTTGTGAGGATGCCGAGGAGAAGGTTTGTCGGTTGGTAGCGAACACGTGAAGAAGCGATCGTGAATAAACAAGGGATTGTGTCACGGTGTGAACTCGGAAAACTTTACAGACAGCCGGCACACATAATAACGCACGTACACGTTGCGTTAGTGGTGGTGCATGTTCTTTAAAGCGTATAGTGGAATGCATGACATGGTTTAAAGTTTGTTTTTATTGCAGACAGTAACGGAAATCGATAGCTTGAAGTTCTGTATCGAAATTGCAAATGCGAATGATTCTAATCTCTTAAATAAATTTTGTAAAGAAACTTCTTAAAATATTTAAAATCAATTAAATACGAGGACACTTTGATTTGACGGTCTTACTCATTTACTATCTTTTTTTATTCTACTCTTCTTAAATGACAGCTGTCAAAATTGTGGTCGTCGCACAATGCGCGTTTACACGTATATACATCTATTTTATTATTAATTTATTTTTCTTTAACTTCTACAAATAATATCAGCATGAAATGCGTGAAGATTGAATATTTTCCTAAAAAATTCAAACCGTTCGTGTTGTCTTTCTTCCAAGAATAGCGAATACTGCCATTACTCTTAAGCGAGTCGAGGTAACGCAACCGACCACACGTGCAAGATCGTTTTACTTTTACAATTCTTGGCTTTCCCGTACGTAACCATTCATTTTTGATTTCCGTTCTCGATGCAGCCGGCCACAATGCCATCATATCGCACCGTATCGACCTGCGCTGGGAATACTGCACGCTTTTCCTACCTGGCCACAGCGTCAAGGGAAGACTGTAATCCGGGAAATTGCATGACTTGCGTTCCCGTCATTCAGGAAGTGATTTTTTGTTCTGCTTCTTCTGGAACCTGCTTTTCACCGGACCACTTTTGTCGACGACTTTTCTCTACTTTTTCTCTCTCCAATGTTTGACGTTACGTTTGCCGCTCGCCCGACCGTACCGCCCTGATTGCTCTTGCTTATCTTCTGTTTCACTGAACCGTTGGAATGTATAATCGCAAAATATCGTAAATATCACGGTGCACTCAGCATTTTTCCTTTTGCGACGGTATAGAACCAGGTAAACCGGCCATATAGCATGCATGACAGGAACGGGGGGACCTTCACGTCACGGACCTTCCCGGGGCTAAAAAACATTTTCGAGCGAAATGCTCGGTTTGGCAGTTCACCAATACAGCTCGAATTGTCACCGGTTGGCGCTGTTATCATACGCAAAGAAAAAACCCACAACCGATTCGCTATTTGCTGTTTCAGCACGCGCAGCAAACGGTACCACATTTGAACCGCATTCGATAAAGTGCATGCAATGTCGTGAAAATGTCCGCAAGTACGTGAAAGCCAAACACGAGTGGAACGTCAAAAGTCTCGAAGCTCAATCTTGAATCGTTTTTCTTAAAGCATTATCCCATCGCACACCACTTACCTTACGGTTCAGTATTAACCGTCCGAGTCAAACATTCCCGTGCCGTTATCTTACGTCCAATCCCAACGGAAAAGGAACGAGAGAAACAAAGCAAGAGAGAGGGAGGGAGGGAGGGAGAGCAACGCATAAGCATTTTCCGGCTGCTTACAATGGGCACAAATGGGGTTGCGCTGGTTGGTGGAAAAATGCATGAGACTGGAACCGTCACCGGTTGTGCTGGTTTTACCGGAAAAGCGACTGTCGCCAGAAATGGCATTCACTCGCGCCTGGGTGTATCCTTGAATTTTCCCGGTGCTTGGAACAATGGACCCTAGCAAACCCGGATGAGGTTCCAGGGAAATAAAATATTACAACTGTTTCGCTTACCTGCCTGCCGGTTCGGGTGTGACGCTGTGGCCGGGAGTGACGCTGAAGGTGCGCTTTTTTCCTGGAACTTCCAGGGAATTTCTATGATTTTTGCTGTTGATGGTGGTTGCGTTAACGAACGATACTGTGTGTGCAGTGTAATTCAGATTTTCTCAACAAGTGTTATTTTTTATATCTTTCAATATTTGATTACACATTTCGTAAGAATCAATAGCATTCCAATTTCTTGAATTCCAATATCTTGAGGCGTCGCATGTAATTTAATCCTTGATTATTTCAACAGCAATTCTTTCAGAAACATTCTTTCATTTTTGCTTGTTTTCATCTCGGAATACCTCTTCACCAACCTCCGATATTTACTTATTAAAAAACCAGTTTTGAAATGGTTTGCTGATGTGGCTGCATAGGTTGACACGTCCACACGGTAAATATCACGTCGAGTTTTCCCTTACAAGACGCATGGAGGGGTGCCACAATCTCTTGAGCTCGCTGTAAATCCTTCCCCGAGTGGCCATATTTAGGAACGGTATTGGGGAAGGGTGCGGCTCCACTTTCGAAACCATCGAAATTCAACAGAACTGCATGAAACTGCAGCAGAGCGTCAGCTTACGACGATGATTGCCCAAAGCTTTTACGGCGCAGTGCATTTTTCATTGTGCCAGTAAGGCGGAGTGCTAAAGAATTGGTACAATTTTCATTTTCAAACATACATCAATTCACCGGTCGGTACCAACCGGCCCCAGGCTCTGCAGCCCACAGCAGAGGAGTTTTCGTTTTGTCATTTATTTCCTATGTCACCGTTTTTTCACACCTCCATCGGGGGACAGACAGCAGCTGAGCGCTGTGAAGCAATATCCTGAGCAAAACCCCGTTTGCTTACCGTGCTCCAAAACTCACAGCCTGCAGGGACACGTCGGTATTGAAAGAACAAAAAAGGCCCCGTTGTTCCGTCTGGAAGTAGGATGCTTTACACGGCCGGTAGAATAGCCTCTGGTTTTTTCTGGATGTATGACACCGTTGGCCCAGGATGATGGGCTATTACAGGAAAAGGGGCAGTACCGTGCGGGCACGGGGTTCACCTGGAGCAGTAAACTTTTGCACCCAATGTGTGACCTTTTTGAAGTGATCCTAGGACTTGGAGGCTTGCGTAGTACGGACGCATGCATTTGTCTCAATAGGAAAGTCATCATGGGGCCACAATGCCCATTGCTGATATCGTCTGAATCATCCAGACACACCTGAAGGGTAACATCGCTTCATGAAATAGGAATTTTCTAACATTTTCAAATTAATTCCTCAAAAAAGATTTTTGTTTTGCTTCAATCTTTTACAATGTTAGTATTGCTGTAATTTATTTTTTCTGAAACATTTTTCCCTTCACCCCCCGGATACAGCTTCTCAACGAAACAATTAAATCATTAATCCCTTTTACCAACATCAAAGTTTAACAAACTCCACCTGATTAGTTTCACAAAGCTTCCGGGGGGGGCAAAAATAATTTCATTTCCACACGACAATTCCCTCCCCCCGTCCCTCCCATCACCCGTTTGTCCTTGCTGACTTCTTCCGGAAAAGGAAATGAATTTTCAGCACGAAAAACGGAAACAGCTTCAAATCTACCTTTTCCACCAATTCGGGGCTTAACTCGATGCATAATTCATGCGTGTGTACATGTTTGAGGCTCCCCGATGCCCACTTTTGGGGCCTAGCTCTGTGCCTTTCGGTTTTAAGCAACAAAAAAAAAACATAGCATCCCGAATGAAAACTACTCGTGTCCGGCCGGGGTTCGTATCAACCCCCCCCCGCAGAAAGCAGATAGCGCACATACGTGTAAACGGGAAAGGCTGTCTTTAAGGTTTGGCCAGATTCGTGTACGACGTGCACGACGGAAGTCACTTCAAATATTAATGCAATGCTCCCGTAGTCTCTCCACCCCGAAACGGTGCCGTGTGTGCGCGCGAGAGTTGTGTGTGTTTCTACTGTCGACCAAAAACCGGGGCGGATCGGCTGCGAATGACCAACCAAGGAACGGGTAAATGTGAGGCGAACCAAAAAAGAAGGAACGAAAGCACACAGAAACAGTCGCCGTTCTACATGTCGGGCGGCAGTGAGCTTGCGCATGTGCGTTCTCATAAGGTGCGGCCTGGCAGCGATTTGCTGCGAGGCTGGCGTATGTGTAGCAACGTGTCCCGTACGGTTCTCGGTTCTCGAGAAGGTTGGGTTTTCTTCGGCACCGTGACACACCAGCAAGTGGTGGACGACAATGCGAACTGCACGACCCGAAATGCCAACCAAAAACTTTTCGCTTTATTGTTCATGATTTTTATGGCCCCCCCACATACGCTGATGAAAATTTTGCCCAAGCTTTGTGTGTGTGCCCTCTGGATGACTTTTTTTGGGGGGGCAAGTTTTCTGGCCGAGGGTCCGGTTCGGTGTAATATAATATGCACTACAATAATATGCAACACAATATTTCGCTTCAAACCGATCCTCCCCTAGAAGCTGGACCAAACTTGGGGGTGAAATAATTCATTGCCTCAGAAAAGTTGGAAGCTTTTCTTCGGTTTTTTGGAAAGAAAATCAAACAAACCCTTAGTGCGGCATGCGCTCCATAAACAGCAAATTAGAGACGATCTTTCAATGCAGCAACAGCAACGAAGCGCTTGATACAAACAGAGAAACTGTTAACTTCTCACTCGTCCCATTTAATGGACATTGATGGGGCCTATTGTGTGGGATGACCTACGGCAGTGTGCCTTGTTAGTTCAACCCGCCTACCCCATCCCTTTCCGCCCTTTCCCAAAAGCTGTGCGAGGACGAGCATATGACAGGTAGGCCGGACGACTTGAAGGACCTTTTGCATAATAGATCAAATCGTTTGCGAGCCAACCGAATCAATATTGCCGTCGGCGACACACAATCGAGCTTCCCGGGCGTCCCGTATCCACCGGGTGTACCGGGGACACATGCTGAGAAGCCCTTACCGGAAAACGATTTTAGTTCTTTTATGTGTGCACACACACACACACTCACACATACCTTTTTGCCCCTCTTATCACACACATTATCATGCACATGCACCAAATCCAAAACGATTCACAAGAATCGTACAATACTTTATCAGCAAAACTGGAAAAGAACTTTTCAAGCTTTTCAAGCAAATAGTTCCAATACCGTTCCGTATCCTTTACGGCCCCAGTCCCAGTCCCCCCCCTTTCGGCAGGACATGAAATCCTTTCGGATGGGTTGCGTATTGTTCGTGCCGGACAAAGGATTACATGAATCAATTCCTAGAAAGGGGCTTCTGCTTTGACTAATTTATGATGTGCCTCCGGGCATGAAATCAATAAAACCACCACCAACGCCCCAAAACCTACAGCAGGTGGTGATTTGGAGAAACTGGAAGAAAGGGAGTGGTAGTGGGAGCGTGGACTGGACATGGAGGTTGAGTAAATTTTTAATCGCCCTGAAACTATATGTGTGGCCCGTGTCTGCCAATTACAATGTAACAAACCAATTCCGAAGCGTGGCTGATTGTTGGAAGAGCTAATACGGAAGCAGCAAATGTGCATGAAGAGTTCTTTATTCTCGGGACGGTAGGATGAACGACATTTTAATTTTTGCCACAAAAAAAGAAGTTGTTCGCTCAATTGTTCTTCAATTCCCGATAAATCTACGTGGCGTGGAGTTAACGATTTTACATTACGAAAGACTCTTTAATGGTTATAATTCTTTAAAGTTTATAATCTTTTAATGGAAATGGCAGCATAAAACATTTATATCAAGTCTTTAAGTAGCTTAGCATAACACGTTCCTTCTCGCGTCACCCACTATATGAGTGACGGGCAGGAGCCCACGTCACCCACATATGAGTGGCACTCGTGTGCACTTCGAATAAAAATACATAAATCTAAATATACATTTATATTTCAATATTTCACGGAATCAATAGAAAGGGCTCCTTTTCACAAATTGAGAATTGATAATGTATAATAAATTTTAAACTTTTATGTATAAGTATTGTGTTTGTTATAAAGAATAAATATATTTGACAATTTTGTTGCTCGAATCAACCTAATCTAGCAAATTTTGTATTTTTTATTTTGTTCATCATTTTTATCTTTTGCTTTTCATACTTTGTGCCAATTTAAGCTATCATTTTATGAGGAAATTGTAGTAACTTTATCTGACATCTTTTGAGGTTGGTAGTGCATTTGTTAATCATTGTTTAACTTATAATAATAATTAACTTTATAACTTCTTAAACGTTTTCTATTTTTATTATTAAAGTGTTGTAGCCCACTGCAAGTACACCTACAATCGACATCAATTTTTTGCAAAATTTTCAAAATCAGCAAAATCTGAGCAAAATGTTTTGTTTTAACAAAAATGTAAACGAATCGATACTTCAATGTGTGCTTTTCGTTCTATAACGACATAAGAAGGATTACACACAAGGATCTAGTATTATTATCTTATTATAAGGAAAAGAATCCTTCAGAAGTCAATTCAATTAACATTTCCAACCTAAACACAGGCTTCTAAGGCATGTATTTTATTTTTTCTGTTATTTCTATCCCGAAACCGTTGTTTTTCTCGCAAATAAATTGTTGCCCATTTAACCCCTGCTGGTTGTACGCATGTCATACACGCTTGAAGTACATGTTACGTGGCATCATTCAACCGAAACCCAGCCGCAACCACCTTTATCATCATTAATATCCTTTGCGAAAGGGACACACACACACTGTAGCGCGGCAAAACATTACATATGACGCCACACGGCGCATCGGCCATCGCCACACAAAACACATTGCTTATTTTTGTCGGAACAAAACCCAATCCTAAATCCACCTGGCATGTTCGGGGTTCGGGGTGTCGGACAGTGTCGAAACGAAACCGCAACATTTCAACAACTCGCTTGTTTGTTGCTGCCCAAGGCTCCAGCTGTTACAGTGTGATGTTTGGCTCGGTTCCTACACTTTTCCCCTGCCACCGCAGGCCGCTTCCTTTCTGCAGCTGCTTGCGAAATGTACGATTTTTTTTTGTCCAATGTTGCCAAGCTCTTCTTCATTTGTTTTCCCTTTGTCCCCTCCACGAGAGTGCCCTCCACATTTGCCTCCGGATTGTGGCTGATTATGCCTCATCACGTTCGTACCGATTGGATTCGATAAGCAAAGAGTGTGGCCCCCGTCCACAACCGGGGCAGTGGCAAAAAACCATTTCCCAGCAGATAAAAACAAGCTAGAAAACAAACTAATAGCATCTGGTCAGGGAATGACGAGGGGGAAAACGGATGAGCTTGGTTTTCGTGTGCCCTCGTGTGCTGTTTTCTTCTGTTCCTCTGTTTTTGTTTTTGCTGTCCTACCCAAATGCAACCCACCACCACCCTCCCCATTACTTGCACGGTGCTTTTGGATGGTTCCCAAACCCCGGTGCCCAATGGTGGTTTGGTGCCACCCGCGCAAAGCAACAAAGTACAATGCTCTAGCAGTGAGTGCTTAGGATTCGGATTCGGTTGCGCAATTTCTTGGGGGAGAAGCGAGAGGAAAATAAAGAAAGACAAAACACCGAAACCTCTTGGCCACATTATGTAACACAAGCGAGCGAGCGCGCCTCTACACAACAATCGATCTAAAATTTATGATAAACTCGATAGAAGTGCACTTAAGCAAACAAATTGATTGACCTTGTTTTCGTAACCACCATCATCACGGTTCTTTCGAGGTTTGGCTCTCGTTACCGAAAGCAACGGACACATGTCGCTCTCTCTCTCCCTCTCTATCTGTCAGCTCTGTGATTTCAATGGCTGGGAAGGCAATATCTCCAGAAACATGTCCGATTCCGTAGGACATGTTTCTGGTCGGAACATTTTTATCCACACAAAAGCAGGCCTCTTTTAGCAAGTGGAAGGAAAAGCAGAAATTTTATCCCCGTGGGTTTTTGTGTCCGTTTTTGTTTTTTTTTTTCTATTTGACGGGGGGGGGATTGGTCCTACCTTGCACAAGAGACAAACAAGCTTTCTCTGTTGCAAAGCGTTTTTCTTCTTTTCTTCACATAACGATCAGGGTTCTGATGCTAGAAGTGTTCGCTTCTTTGTGAGTTTGTGGCCGAGGGCTCTTGTGGAACTCTTACTTTTCACTGGCTTCACCCAGTGTTCCAGTGATGGTTTCCAGCTGCTCCGCCATCGAACCATCGAGAGCCGGGGAATTGTTTTGCAGCGAGAAATATTGAATCGACTAGTCAGTCGACACTATCCGGTCGATCTAGCTCTTAGTAAACTCTTCTTTTGGGTGTGTGTTTGTGTATTTTTTTTTGTTGGTGCTCCCTTCTCCACTCATGGCATAAGTTCACCTGCCCAAGTGATCCAATTGTGCCGTGTGGAGTGCAGTGTATTCTCCAAGAACCTTTGGAGAAGCGAGCATATGTGGCCACTCTTTTGCATTCCTCTATAGTACTACTGTGTATGTGTGTTTTTGGACGTACAAAATGGAATCGGACAATTTCACCGAACAAAATTGGCTACCTGCGGCAGTTGTACTTCACCTCTTGCGAAGGGACACCAAGCGAAGGACTTCTCACAGCGGATGACCATATTTGAATGCTTCAGTCAAATGGAGTGGTCGAAAAAAGCACCGAAGGAAGGCATTGGAAACATTGTACTAAAAAAAACAAAAAAAACATACTGAAGTTATTGCAAATAAGTATCCCGGACTGCAGCAATTCCCTGGGAATTCTAAGGATTGGGGCCAGGACCATTGGGTAGATCGGTAGACCGATCGGATGTTTGCTGCTGACGATAGTGGTTTTTTCGTAACGCGGGGTTTCTTTCCCACAACCACCACACACCACAGCGACCCGAGAAATTCAAATCCGTCGAACTTGGCAGCACAAGATCCCGTGTAAATCCCGTGTCCTTCACCTTTTGTGCGTCCGTAATTGGGCGTTGTCAGGGCTGAAGAGCACCCTGTGGCTGAAGATCCCTGTGGCCCGTTAGGTAAATTGTTTTCTTTTGAGAATCGCTCACAATCGCATGGGTGGACCGCATTGGTAAAGTTCTGCCACGTGGGGGGGGTTGTGTTTCCTTTCGATGGAAAGGTTTGCATTGGGGAGGCGCTCAATGGACGCCGGACGCCCTTTTATCGATCGGAGGAAATCGAGTGGAAGGACCGGAAAGTAATTGGACAGTAGCTCGATACCAAATTGGGGAATGGTTTTCTTGTAAAATTGAACTATTCGAGGGAGGGTTCGGCTTCCAAATGAAAAGTTGAATAATAAAGTTACACGTTAGTCACGCAACGAGTGGATCGAGTGGAGCGTGTTTGTTTTGTTTACAGGCGCAGTGGCTTCAAATTAAGACGTTGAATTAATGATAGTCTTCTAGAAAGTGGGAATCGAGGGGCTTCTCAGTTAAGTTGTGTCAACTGCAATTTACTCGTAGACTAATGAAATGGTCGATTTGAAGGGAAGGAAGTTCTGATCATTTTGTTTGTTAGTATATGTTTTATTGTCATACAGGAAAGCATAGAAATACTTCATATGAATAACACATTCATGGAGAACATCTAAGTCTAGTGTATATCTACAAAACCTGGCAGTAATAGCTGAAGATTTCGAATTCTCTACACTTTTTCCTTGGGATGTCGACAATGTCGACATCACCGACAACGTGCAGTCGACATCTCAGAAACTGCATCAATTTAACCTCATTTATTACACATTCAAGTGCTCGTCGTACTGTGCCGACTGTTTTTCTGCGGCCACAGATTGTCCAGCTTCGACCGAGGATCATTACAGAAATCATAATTTCAACCGTCGACATCCGGCGACGGGTTTGGTTTCACCTCTTATTTGTTCCGGAACACAGCCGTTTAAGAGTAGCCGAGCTAAAGGAATATCTCTCACACAATAAAACTAACTTCACCAAACCGAGTCCTCGCAGTTCTTAGCATTCGTTTGTACTGGCTAGCCCCAAGCCACACGGTTTGTAAGCAAGTTGGGTTTCACCATCCGGCGAATGGCCGTAAAAATTTGCATAATGAGACGACTTTTGGCTCATTCTCCCGGCTGTACCGGTGTGCCGGTTTTGGGCGAACGTTTAGCGAACCGGCGACCGGGTACCGGTGTGCTAAAAATGGTCTCAACTTCAAGGCCTGTACTGCCTGTGTGTGTTTGGTTGTTTTTTTTTTTCAAATAATTTCTTAAGAAGTTCTTGCCTTCCAGAAGTAACAAAAACCAAGGAAACATTACAGGTAAACATACTGTTTCGGTGAAGATTTGCTCCGTGATTAACGCACCCAAAGCAAAAACCTCTTTTATACTCCTGTCTTACTGTGTGAAATATTTACTTTCGCCACTTTGAGTACGCGTACCATTTGCATCCATTCAGTGTTTGCTTCCCATTGGTCTTTGGCGTCTGAAATGTTCGCTACCAAGCGAGGGAAAAATTTTGGCACAAAAGTCTTAGCAATCAGAAGTTATCTTACCCAGGACCCAACCTCTGATAATCGTTGTTTTTTGCGTAACTGCTGGAAATATTTTTGGCAGCGGTTTTTGCTAACGGTCGTTGCCTTTTGTTGGGTTGAAAGATATGCGGTTAGAAGTTTTGAATATGTTTCCGTAAGCTCGTGAGTTCGTGTACTAACAGCGTTGAAATATTGAAAGAAAATCGAAACAAAAACAATAAGCAGGAGCTTTATAAATTTGTCATCAAACGGTCACTAAAAGTTTGGTTAAAATAATTGTTTTTTTTTTTTTATGAATTTCTTGTGGCTATAAGTTTTCAAAATTTACTCAGTTGATGTACAGATTTTCTAAAGGCTTTTTAAATTGTTCCGCTGTCATTAAAAACCTTTCTTCCTTTTGATGACCATCAACAAAAAAATAATTCATCAAAAAGAGTTACCTTCCACAAGATAAAAGCCACTGATATACACAGCTTCGTTCAATGCTGCTGTCCCTTGAAAACGCAGGCACAGGCACTTGTGGATTGTGCAAGATAAGAATGGGTCCAAAAGGGAAAGTTCAGCGGCAGAATAAAACGGAAACAACTATGCTCGCCCCAAGACGACGACGACGAGGGACCAAATTTCCAGTCGCTTGACAAACCTACCGGCTTGAAGGTGCACGTCGCGTAATGGATGATTGTGAGTAGTCTCGTTGGGGAAAAAAATAGTACCAGAAAGAAAAGGAGAACAACGACTACAGGCGACTCATGCAAAAAAAAAGCAACGCAACCGGGTGTGTATGCGCGCGCTATGGCGCGAGTGATGATGGTGGTTGATACAATGTCTTTTAATTTATCAAGTCGTTGCAAAAAGTACTAACCGCTAGAGAGGGAACAAAAAAAAACACAGTGTTTCCTAGCTTTCCACTGGACGCTGGACAGCAGCGAGAAGTAAAGCAGCTTGAGTAGAGAAATAATGATAGTATGCAAGAAAGTTGAGTGCACAAAAAACCAGGGAAACCCCTGGGAGATGATGGCTGGTGGTGATGGGAAATTTTGTGGTGGATGAGATACAACAAAAAAAAAAACCCCACACAGCTCGTTGGATGGCAATGATGCACACAAAAAATATGCTTAACTTTCTTGAGCCGCCCCGACAGGGCATAACTCGACGCGAGGTGAAGTACGGACCTAGATGTGTCCAGGAAGCGGAAACTCGCGAAAGGTTCCAAGGGGATTTCCAACATTGGGTCGTTATCATATTTTGAAGATCAGTAGCGCAGGACACTGCCGACCTTCCGGGCAGCTTCATCTTGGTGGTAAAACTTTCTCTACCGCCAGCGAACTGCAATATTCTAAAAGCGTGGTGCGTGCCTCAGCGCGCACAAAGAATGACCGATTTGCAGCAAAAATGGGAAAGATTATTAAAAAGGCAGCAGAGGCATCAGCAGCACCAGCAGTAACCGGTAGTGAGTGAGCGAGAGCGAGCGACCGAGTGAAAATCGTCTACCGCGACTTCTGGCGTTTGTAGCGTCAGCGGATTTGTGTTTTGTTGCTTCTGTCGGTTTTCCTTCTTTGCGTTTCGCGTTTTATAACGAACGCATCGCTGTCGGTCCCCTGATGGTGAGTGTTATATAAATTAAAGCGAAATCCTTATGGACTTCTAATTGAATAACGGAACGGATCTCCCCGCTAGTTAACGCGGCGAAGGAAGGAAGGGTGACTGTGATAGTGACGATGGTGGCTGGTAGAAATGCTGCTCAAGATGATGCTAGTATTTGACGATCATTTAACGATGTGTCATTTTTTTTTTATTCTAGGGGAATGGCATATTAATTTAATGATTAAGTGACACAACTTTACGTAGATAACGAATAAAGTATCGAATTACGACAAAATGGTTTGCTCTATAGCATTTGGTCGATTTTCAAATATTCGAGTATCGAAGGATCTAATTTTTCCACATCCAATCCAATCATTCATTTATCCATTCGAAAAATCCCACATTAATATTTGAAGAAAATCACAACTAATTTTCATATCTTTTTCTTTCTCTTTTCTCTATTGCTTACAGGTAAGTTCCAAAGCATCACAGGATCCAAGTGATGGATTGCGTGAGTATTCACTCAGATGATTGGTGATTGATTTTATTCCTGCTTCTATTTTATGCTTTTTCGCACCATCAGTCTCATTCATAAGCTTTGCTTTAATAAAATCCCAATTTTAAATACACAAAAAACCACAATTTAAAGCTCAAAAGATAATGAATAACCGGTCCCCCCCTTCGAGCTCGACATTCAAATAAACATGATTGTGCTAAAGCAACGTATCACCATAATTATGTTACTTCGCTTGAGCAAATCCAGCGCACCCAGTAGCTTTGGTTTTTAATGATGCCCGATCGGTTTCATGGGTGCGATTAGTGTAGCTTTTCCCCAATCAACATGCTCCGGAAAAACCCCATTCAAAGGTGGAAAAAGAGAGCAAGAGACACACGGAGAAGTAACTTATACCGCGTACATTCCGCTGCCAGGGACTACGAACCATCGTCAAACCAACATTCTGGTTCTGCCCTGTGAGTACGTGTAAAATGATCCGTTTTTCCGTCTGTTTGTACATTCCGTCTCACGAAACACATCCCCACATCCCCCCAGACGGCAAAGCGCAACCGAGTATGACGAAGCAAACGCATTTTACTGCCTGCTTGTGTAAGCTTTTTTTAAATTTTCTAATTACAAACAATATTAAAATCAAAATTTAAACAATATAATGAGAAAATGCGCCTCTGAAACTGAGGCTGGAAGCAACTGGCACGTCACGGTGTATAGGGGTTGCGCGTCGTCTCTCTTTTTGTTTTGATACCAAGGATGTGTTAGGATAAGGCATAATGATGTGAAGGAATTTGCCGGAAATCCACCCCTGGTGCTCCACACAAGGTCACCCGTTACCCGATGGGATGGGATGGGAAGGCCTGTTTAAATATTCGTCTCGCTTATAAAGCACACCGTATACAAAGGTGACTTTGTTGTTGCCGGTGGTGAACCCTTTATGGGTCTTGGGTTACTCGCCCCTCGTGTTTGTGTATGTGTGTGTGTGTGTGTGTGGTCTGGTAACGGGTTGTGCATCCTTTCTGAAAACGCAATCGACAATCGGCCAACCCAAAAAAGGGTTGGTGGCATGAGCGCACCATTGCCATAAAATCTCATTTTATTACAGTGAGCAGCAGCCGCCCTCCCCCTCGGATAAGCTCACCGGGCGCCTTATCTGTGCTTTGTCAGAAGTGTATTCGCAAAGGGGGGCGGCTTTGAGTGATTTTGAACGGTAGCGGAAAGATTTAAACATAGTAGCCCGTTGCGTATGTGTCACCTCTTTAAATCGTTGCTAAAACCGTTGCTTAGCAACGGGCAGGGCTTTGAAAATTTGATGCTTCAATCGTTTGTTGAATTTTTGGGAAATTTTGCTTCCCAAACGTTGTCAAATTGTCTTCCAAAAGTTCAATTAATGCACTGTTTAAATTACTGCCTAAAGAAACCAAAAACGAAAAAAAAACGATCACCCATCAGAGCCGGGTTTTTCCCTTGTCATAAAATTAAAGGATCTCCCCCCGGTTTTTTTTGCGCTTAATCTACATTATGGACTCCGACGGACTCCTTCTCGGAAAAGTTGCCTTTTTTCTCTCTATTATTACCTTCCAATGTGCTTTTGTTCTTCGGAAAACAAAAGTCATCTTCCTTCCTTGCGCAAAACTACACCGACCGGCTCCATCTTGCTGCCGCTCGCTTTCCCGGTTGCTTTTCGCCCCGAACGAGCTGTGTTTGATGGGGGAGGAAATTAACGGTACAAACTCTCGCATCCCTGTCAGTCAAGCATGGGGGACAAGTTTTCCTTTCTGATGGCTTGCTTCGCTGCTTTACTGCCCTTGGTTTGGTGAAGGCAGTAAGCCGGCAAGTTAACTCTAGAATACTTGCCGGCTTTGGAGGGGTTTTGGATGGTGGCAGCGCACCAGAAGGCAACGATTTAATCGACTGAGTATAGGCACCGCGGATGAAGGTGGTGCGTGAAAGGGCACGGGGTAGGTGATGGAGGTGGTTTTCATTGTTTTATGTGTACACTATATGCAAAATAACAATAGAAACACCCACACGACGACTGCGAAACACGGTGCGGTGTGTGTATATCAAGATCACAGACCGGTATACGCATCGCACCACCGGCACACGCAGGATACGAAGCAACAATGGCCCCGACACAAGCTCGGGGCAGGCTCGTGATTGTGACGAAACGTTGGCCGCCGTGGTCGTTGGCGGCAAGAGATTGCGAGACAGCGCAAGACAGCGAGACAATAAACAATGAAATATGATTTTTGCGAAGGGAAAATTCAATTAGTTCACTAGTGCTAGTGCGGGAAACTCACCGTGCGTTTGATGGTGCCTTTCCTCGGTTTCCTTCCCATCCGGGTGATGAGTTTCGGGGGGAAATGCCGGGGAAAGCTGGGTGAGAAATTTTTCTTCCCCGCTTGTACCATCCTCACGGCGGATAATCACGAACAGAGGGAGCAGGGTTGGAAAAGAAGGACGGACAAGGACAGGAGACACGAGGCGGTGGGATTTCAAAGTAAATTAAAATGAACCAGCTCTTCGGTCCAGCACACGACGGAAGTGAAAGCTGAGAAAATTAATCTTAATGTATGTTGTATGTTCGCGTGTGGCACCGGCGCTTCGTTCCCCCTCCCAACTGCAATATGTGTATATGTGCGGAACAGATCCCATACACGACGCAGGCAGCCAGGCCCCGGATGCTGCCAGAGAATTGCTGAAGAAACAATTAGTACCGGTGAGCAAACGGGCAAACGGAAGACGGGCGTCGCACCGTGGCACTGTGGTGGAAAATACTTCAAGCAGTGAGGGAAAATGACTACGCTAATCAGTGTATTTGGGTAGAGGAAAACCTCGGGGTTTGGGAAAACCTCGGGGTCTGGGAAAAGGTTTCTGTGTGGGAAGCTTGCCAGCTGGTCGCGGAGAAGGTATTTCCGTTGCCATATCCACCGGTTTGTATCCGGTGACCGTACCCGTATGGTGTGGTTCGATGTTAGCACCAAACGAGAGAGAGAGAGAAAGGAAGAGATAATACACACACTGAATGACGCTGGTGCGATAAAGGCTCGACATACCCCGTTTTATGGTTATGGCTGGTAAAAGACGAAGAAAGCATTTCGTTGTTAAACTGTCAACTAGTCTTTCGTACACACACACACACACGCGCACGCACACGTGTTATGTCCTGGCCCTGGCAATGGTGGTGTTAGCAGAAGGTGAAGATGGTTGGGATTGGTAACGTTGACTAAACTCGAGTGTGTAACGTGATCGTAATGAGTGTAAATGTTCCTCCAACTATCTCATAAAATCGTTAGCAGTTTAGCATTGTTTTAACGATCGCGGGAAAAAAGGAAACCCTTCATATAATTAAAATGCTGTAATTTACCAAAAACGATGCACGTAGTACGTGGCAATTTACATTTAAATATTACTTTTCCAAGCTTTAATATAACTTTCAACGCTCATAGAATTTTCAAAGAGAGCATTTAAAGGTAGAAATAAAATATATAAACTTAAGCATTTTATTTATAGAAAAATGGCTATAACATAAAAACTTTTGGCATGATTTTACGGAAGTCGAATAAAATATTTGCTATATTCTGACAAGCTTTAATGGTGTTGGTGACATAAGTATCACCCAATAGGAATTACTTGCCTTACTTCAACAATATGATATAACAGGACCTGTTGCAAATTCGGATTTTAAAAGTATATCTTTAACAGCCTCGTTATACTGAGAGAAGTTCAAAATTTATTACACTTCTTTTCTCGATTGCAACATGAATAGGGCGCGATCCTCGCAATGCAGCCCTTTTTATTGCCTTGCTGGTGGCGCCCTCTCTCGTCATTTCTTTTAAGCTCCGATCCTCCAGATGAGCAGGTTGTGTCAAAAAACTTTGACAGGATCAGTAATGTTTTTAAGCTAATGTCAAATAGTTATAAACCAATACAATAAAATTATTCCAATACAAACTCAAATCAGAACTCAGACTTCAGATTGCTGTCTTATAATTCAGTAAACCTGTTCCGTTCCAATTTAAACGGAGTGCCCATCCCTAATGCGCGCCCATCACTACCGCGTCCCGATGACGTTGAGTATGTATAGTGACAGGCGAGGAGAATAATTTGGTCCTTCGAATAAAGTGAAGCTTCAACTCACCCTGCCGGAGTTGTAAGAGAAATAAAGAAACCAAACAAAACCCATTAGGTGGAAAAACCGCGAAACTTAAAATCTTAGGATAATGCCCAGTGTCCAAAATCTTACCTATGTTTAGTTTTATTTATATAAATTGTCGCATATTGACTGTATCCTTATGTTTATTAACTCATTTTTGACAATAAAAATTGTTTATACAATTTTCTACGTTACCAAAACTTTACACTCAAACGTTCTAAGACAAGTTTAAAGATTGTTTGGGGTTATCAACAACTTTCTCAATCAATTGAATGACAAGAATAGAATTCAAAGCAAAGGAGTGTAATAACGAAAAACTATGACTAGCTTTATCAAAATTTCGGATGAAACTTTGAAACTCCATCCTAGCAAAAATAAATAAAATAATATAAACAAATAAATGAGATAAATCTTCTAGAAAAAAAAGGACTGATAAACGGATGAGCGAATTAAATTCTGTTATTTACATTTCTGTCGACTGAAAGAGAAAAGGAAACCTTGATACATACCGCGTGATGAGAACACCTTACTTTGACCCACAAAATAAAAGGAAAGAAAAAAAAACAGATAAATTCACCTACACGCACAAAGCACACTGTAAGGAGCACCTTTCCGTCCAGACAACAACCGTTCCTTTCGGCACGCGTTATTCATGAACACGCGACGACACGACGAAACAACGATGGAACCGTTTCACGCGGAAGCAGAAAGCGACGCTGTATACACATTATGTTTGGCTAATATTTGCACAGAATTTATGTTTAATTTTATTTGCTCATGCAAAAGCCTCCTCCCACCGCCTTCCGTTCGAAGGCGGGAAAATCAGAATGGATTGGTGTACGTGCACACCACACCACACAGCCACACACAATATTCGACCCAACGCATAAACTCGACGCCGTGGTTGGTGGGTGGATGGGTGGTAATTTAGCGTTTTCTTTGTCGTACTCTCCCAAAAAAAAACCCCGGCACGTGGAAGCACTGGTTGTAAATATGACGTGTACGGACTTGTTACGCTGCCGTTAAAGTGAGCCGGCTGCTGCTGTCGGCGATCGTAGTTCGCACCGTTGTTTTTATTAGAAATAAATAATAGTGAATTTATGCTCAAATTACTCATCATGATGAACACATTTGCGAAATTTCCGTTCACCATCCATCCATCCATCCAGTGGCTAGTTGGTGGAGATGTTGCGGTGCGGTGTGCCTTTCCAGCATGTGGCACGAGTTTACGGCCATACTTCCGCCCGCATGATGAAAACACTTGCTGAGGGATGGGAAATGGGAGGAAAGAGCAAAGGAATGGAGCCAGAAGGGAAGTCTTGGAAGTGCCACACGACCGAAGAACCGAAAAACGTCAGCGAACCAAACCCGCCCTAGTGCCTGTAAGTGGTATTAGGTACAAAAGTGCTAAGACTTGTTCTAAAATATGCTGACTAAAGGGATGGGGGAAGGTGTTAGAGAAAGAGAAAGGGAGAGTGTGTGTGATGGAGAAAGGGAGAGAAGCGGTTGTGCAAGTGAAGTATGCTTCCTTCGTGTGGCGTTCCGTTTTGGAGATGCCTAAATTAATTTAATGTCGAGGCAGTGGCGGATAGTAGTAGTACCGAGAGTCAGTACGGTTAGGAAGGAACGAATCGTCGCCTTCTTGTTGTCGACGCGAAACCTTCATCGTCATGATCCCGTTGGCCGTGCAGTACCGGAACCAGAAGTAACTGTCGGTTGGCTAGGTAAAGACAACGCAAGGACGGAACGGTTTGGCCATTTGTGTGGTGCTGGTGCTTGAAATACGGTGCCAAAAACTGAAGGCGAAGAAAAATATAATCACATCCCCGCGCAGCACGTGCGGCGTGGTCTGAAGAAAATGAAGCACATACGTCAACTAGTAACAAGGAGGACGCTAAGCAGCGGAAGTTTTTCTTCTCAGCGCGTTCGTTTGCGTGAAGCGTTCTTTTGAGCTAAACTATGGCCAAAACAAAAAATAGATGAAATGATACACTACCGGGGGTGCAGTGGGTAAAAAGAACAAAGAACAATACATTTTTTCGCACGGCAAAAACGCAAAAAAATACGCAGCGTGCGAAAAGTCAGCGCAGATTCCGAAAGAATGTAAGAAAACTGCCTAATCATGGGTTCATCCGTCCGTGACTGACTTCATGTCATTTTCCCTTTTTTTTCCTGTGCCCGTGCTCATGTGTATGCTGTTGCTGGCAGGAAGTTTTCCTTCCCGCACGTATGATAGGCGATGACGTTCTATTGCCGCTTTGGCATACGACGTGCCGTCACGGTACCACAGGCAGAACGCAGATCACACGATGATGTATTTGGAGATAATGACTGTGTTTGGCAGGTTATCCGGCAGCCCACTAGCCCACCCGGGGGTGGCAAAAGGGAAACAAACTTAAGACATCGCCGGTGAAGAAGCTCCTGATGAAGCACACGGCCGTAAGAACAACCATCACCTCCACCCCGTGCAGAGCGACTCGGATTGGGGAAGTCTCTACTTAATGATGAACTGATTTCTCCTTAATCATGCCAATCGGCATTGCCATCGATGTGTGTCAAATTGAGAAACAGTAAACCTCTCACCCACACACACACACACACACACACCGAAAAACGCCGACCGTGTCCACACCCGAGCCTTTGGTGGGGAAAATGGGAACGCTTCTGGGAAATGAAAACACGCCCTCGGGCACCACGATTGAACGTGGCCGACGGACGGTGTAAAATTCTTCTCACGCATCATCATCTGGGCCCCGATGGTGACGTCCTTTTGCCTCCAAAACGGTGCTTATATCCTTCAGCACACCAAAAAAAAAAAACACGGGAGAATCCCTAAACTCGAGGGTTTCATCGAGCAGTCCCGTGCGCAAAATGAGGCTTGCGTTGGGTAGGCGTTAGGCGTTGACACCGAAACGAAGGACACACACATAATTATTTGACATCGTGGATTCATTTGAAATTTAAATATGTAACTCAGGCGCGAACTTGACACGAGCCGTGAAAATTTTGTCTTCGCGCTTCAGTAATGGCGAATATTAAAATCCGTGAATTTAATTCCCGGGTAGCGTTGTTAGCGCTAGAGGATAGCATGAGGGTTTTTTCCCTTTTTTGGAAGTGGTTTTTACATTCGTTTCAACTCGTTTCTGGTGAGAAAGAGAGAGAAAGAGAGAAAGAGAGAGAGAGAAAAGGGGAAAGGTGGGAAAGAAAAACTGGGTGCGCTTTTAAAGGTAGTAAATAATTAAAAGAGTATTTACAATTTCTGATGAATTTCACTCTAATAATAATTTCAGAAATCAGAACTTGTATTAAAATTTTTATTTAAACCATGGTCATAATTTAGCGAATTATCACGAGAGTTCTGAGTCACTTATTGAAAAAATCAGTGATGCATCTTTTTTTTCTGGCTGAGATTTTTGACATTTTGTAAGAGACTTTGTAAACTCAAAGCTCCCGCAAAATTGATACTTTTACCAAATTACATGCATGTTTTTTGCGACTTTTACTAAATTACATGCATCTTTTTTGCAGCTGAGATTTTAGACATTTTGTAAGAGACTTTGTAAACTAAAAGCTCCCGCAAAATTGTTACTTTTACTAAATTACATGCATCTTTTTTGCGGCGGAGATTTTTGACATTTTGTAAGAGACTTTGTAAACTCAAAGCTCCCGTAAAATTGTTACTTTTACTAAATTACATGCATCTTTTTTGCGGCTGAGATTTTTGACATTTTGTAAGAGACTTTGTGAACTCAAAGCTTCCGTAAAATCGTTACTTTTACTAATTTACCTTTACTAATTGCATTTTAAAGCACTTGGCAAATAGAAATGCGTAACAGATTTTGTATTAAAATTTTTATTTAAACCATGGTCATAATTTAGCGAATTATCACGAGAGTTCTGAGTCACTTATTGAAAAAATCAGTGATGATCAAAGCTCCCGCAAAATTGTTACTTTTTCTAAATTACATGCATCTTTTTTGCGACTTTTACTAAATTACATGCATCTTTTTTGTGGTTGCGATTTTTGAGATTTTGTAAGAAACTTTGTATACTCAAAGCTGTCGCTTTTACTAATTTAACTTTTACTAATTACATTTTGAAGCGAAAAGAAATGCGTAATAGATTTTATATTAAAATTTTTATTTAAACCATGGTCATAATTTAGCGAATTATCACGAGAGTTCTGAGTCACTTATTGAAAAAATCAGTGATGCGTTTTCTCATGCGGCTGAGAATTTTTAAAATTTGTTAGAGCCTTTATAAACTCAAAACTCTTGCAAAATTGTTACTTATACTAAATTACATGCATCTTCTTTGCGGCTGAGATTTTTGACATTTTGTAAGAGACTTTGTAAATTCAAAGCTCCCGCAAAATTGTTACTTTTACTAATTTACCTTTACTAATTACATTTTAAAATTCTCCGCAAAAAGAAATGCATAACAGATTTTGTATTAAAATTTGTATTTAAACCATCACTGAGTCACTTATTGAAAAAATCAGTGATGCATCATTTTTGCGGCAGAGAAATTGGAAAATTTGTTAGAGACTTTATAAACTCAAAACTCTTGCAAAATTGTTACATTAAGTAATCTTTACTAATTGCAAATTTAAAGCACTCCGCAAATATAAATGCTTAACAGTAATTATTTAAAGTGAAAAATTTTAATAGTAAATGAAACACTTTTCCGATTGGTGCGAAGTATTTTTAGAGGAAATCCTGTTTAACGGCAGTGCAGCACTCTGCAATTCCAATGGTACTGGACCATTGCAACGCGAGCACGGCGCACTTCAAGTACATCTCTCAATTCCGTTACTGCCGCCGAATCAAGTTGCCACCGCTCAAATCACGTCAACTCGAGACCCGGTGGTTTGCGGGTTTGATTTTCAGGTGCTATTTTCTATTTCGCAATCGTTTCCACGTATTTGCCTAACGATTCCAGCAGGTGCGCGCACCATCCACCAAATGTGGTGCCCGGTGGTGGTGTCGATTTGAGAGTTGTTACCATTTCTTTCACGCGCCCGTGTACACCGCCCGGAAGAGTCAGTGGCGCAATGTGACGGGATTAGTGGAAATATGAACTAACTGAAGTATGAAGTGAACACACACACACCCACACAGCCACTCGGTTATCAACTGCATCATCCGATCCGTGCACCAAATGGTTCCACGTCCACGTCCTTTTCCCTCCACACGGTCACAATGTCGCGAACGAGCAGGCTCACGCACCAGGAATGCAAACTGCAGCTGCAACAGCATGCATCAACGCGCCCTCCAACGTACAATCACGCACCTCTCCCGAACGCAGGTCGATCGCATCACATCGAGCTGCGCATATTTGTCGCAGGTACGAATGCAGAATGCAACCGAAAACCACCCGTCGACCACCGGGTTTTTGGTGCATAATTTATTTTCGTCCAGCCGTTATTTTGGCAACCGCGAATGTCCATTCGTCAGTGCGGTCGGTTTCTACTAGGGAGCAAGGGGGGTGGGAATGGGGTGGGATTTTTCCTGGGACACCTTCCTTGGGTGGAAATTTGGAAAATTTAAATTCAAATTTCAAACTCATCTCGCACACCGGTCTGGTATGGTGGCCAACTGCTGGCATCAGGACGGCAAAAGGTGTTTTCCGATACCGATGATGATGATGGTAACGATGATGATAAAGCTAGTGCTGTACCGGATGATGATAATGATGATGATGCACGCACTAAGCAAAAATATGGCACTCGAGGCCTGTATCCCTGCCTAGTGGGTCTGAGTCCGTGGACGTGGAAGGTACGGGTAATAAAAATCCTATATTGCAAATATCATGCATACATGCATGGGCTGCACATGTGGATGGCAGAAACCCGCGCGGTGCACGATACACCACGTGTGCGAGAATGTTATTACGAACGCGAACGCAGCCCGGCCCGGCCCCGTCCAATGTACGTGCCGTGCGGAGTTCATTTGCAGTGGCGAAGAAAGTGATGCGATGTGATTGAGCGATGCTGCGTTTATTGCGTTCGGAGTCGTTCCACGCAGCACCACAGCCATAGTAGCGCATATCGCAAAAAGCCCCCTGAAAGGGTGGGCATTCAAAAAAAAAAAACACCGAACTGACCGTAAAGTACTGGCAACCACGCACATACCCCCACCCACACAGTGCAGTTAGTTCCCAGCGTGCGGAATGTGTCGCGGTTCGACGCGGAATGAGATATTTTGTTATTTATTATTAGCATTCACCGTATGAATTTTCATACAATTTCAATTTTGTTATGATTGGAAAATATGTTAATTTAAATATTTTATGTGTGCGTTACGCGTTGCGATTGGATGTGTGTGCGTGCGCGCGTGTTGGTGTGTGGGTGGGTGCGTATTTTATTTCCCTTTCAACACGGCCCTTTTTCCGTTTCAACCACGATGTTATTTCCCTTTGTCGCTTTTTTTTTCTTCGTTTTCTGCGTGTGCGTGTGCCTGGTGAAAACTTCAAAAACTCGCACAACGCTTCAGACTGACCATAAAACCTGGCCACAGTGTACCGCTTTATAGCTGTGTGGCCGCTGGGTTCTGTTCGATACAAACTCGATTTCTGCGCTGTTGGTTCTCCCAGCGTCGACAGTAACCAATCAGTTCAGGTTCAGAAATTGACTCGATACTCACGCGTCCTTCACAGGAACGGGACACCCACCATCCCCGGGTTCGGTAGTGATTTTCTTCCTATCATCCTCCCGTGGGAACATGCAAAACCGGGGAACGACACACAAAAAAAAACCCGGAAAACGTTCACTGAAAAACGCATAACGAACCGAACCGCGCAGCAGCAGCAGCACATTACGCATTCATTTTGCGATAATTTATTGATGAAATTTTCGATTTTTATATCGTTTTAACGGGAACCACCCTGTGCGCCCGGTGGGAAATAAACAAAATATTCCTTGTTGCATTCGAGGGAGGCAATTTTCACCCCGCACAAGCACTCCCTCCCTTCATCCACCCGTGTGCCTGCGGTTCGCAAAATCTGATTCTCTGTATGTCCCACCGTGAGGCGTACTCGTTTTAATGCTTCCAACACGCAGGAACACGCTAGCGTTGGAACTGGCTGGAAGCAGGGGTGGTTGGTGGGTTCCGTGATTGAAACTCTTTACCACATCGGGAACTTATTGCCACAACCAAACCCCTGCCCAGTTCTGGGGGTACCCCAGCAGGCAGGGGTTGGGTTTGTTCGGGATGGTTTATTTATTAATATTTTTACGACGCTGTCACACAGCGGAGGAAAATAGAGTGTAATTGAAGTCGAATTGCTTTGAGGAATGACCCCTTCGAATTTTTGGGAGAAAGGGTGGAAAAATTGGGGAGGCGGTAAATAAAACCTGCGGAACGAAAAACGAAGCAAATAAAAGTACGCTGAGCTTCAATCGTTTTCATCAAATTAACAAGCGGAAAATTGATACCAAGCGTGGGTTCAATTTGACCAGCACGAAATTATGCGCACGATGTAGGTGTGTTTTACCCGGGACATATATACACACACACACTCAGTGGAGAACTATAATGACACATAAAAAATGCAGCTCCCCGGCGTCCCTAGAAAAGCGAAGAATAATTTTCGAGGAAAACGAACCTTTACGTGTTGCAAATGTCCGAAAAAGGAACCGGCAGTATTACGCGTTGGATTTGCTACTTTACCAGGAATGTGCTTCGATAATGCTTTTCTCGATAACTCTACTAATGCGCTGAGTTTAGCAAGAAATAATCATGCATTGCATAATTTGTTATTTACTTTTATTTGGTTAATTCTTAACAATCTCTCATTGGTTATTGGTTTGACAAATTATCGAATGTATAAATTTGAAGCAAAAGGTGCAGGGCCACGAGAGTTAACACAAATGCTGACAAATTTGTCAAGTGACAAAATCAGCTTGTCAACTGCGAAAAATCACTATACCGTTGCCGCGTACACAATTGTACTGTTTGACAAAATAAATTGACAAGAATATTCACATGATCGAAGCAGCATTCGACAGTTGTTGCTAAAAAACATAAATGATTTCATATTTTTATTTTTTACACAAATGGTAAGATCTTTGAGGAATAATGATAAAAAAAAAGTTAAAGTGCGTTCAAAAATCAAGCTTATGTACTTTCAATAAAAAAATTTAAATAAAATAAGATATAGTATTTCGATAAAAAAATAATATTAACATAATGCTTTAATTAGCAAGCGGTGCAAAATTTTGTCAGCATTTTGTCAGGATGTTGTCAACCGTTAATGCAGGATACTGCTTTCGGACTTTCTGGTGTTTCTTATGCTAAAGTGAATAGCAAAACTGCTCCTTTTCGTGTTTCCTTTTGTGTTGTTTTTTCGTCTCTATAATTCACGTGGCGCTTGATGTGGATCCCTTTGCGTTTGTGACGTATCCCCTTTTTCTTCTTCTGCTTCTTCTTAAAAACTGTCACAACAAACAATACCCAAGTAACCCGTACTTAGGTACTGGTCCAAGGCGTAAACATCAACTTTTTGTCGTGGATTTTCTACAAAATGAAATTTAACAAAAGCTCACTAAAAGTGACAAAAGCTCCGTTTTGACAAATTTGTCAGCATTTTGTCAGCTCTCGTGGCCCTGCACCTAATGATTTCTGTTTTTGTTTGTATTCTGCCTTTTAAAATAAAAAGAAACTATGTTCAAGCACCATTCTAGTCTTATGTGTCATAAATTCTAGTTGAAAATGTCCGTTTGCTTGGATTTTCGGGATAGTTCACCAATATCGTGTTAACAGGGGGGCAGTAGATTCCCTGTTTTTCCGTGAATTGAGTTGAATTTTTAAGAGATTTTTGTAAGATATTAGACATGCCTAAAATCTTAAGCTTATGAAAAGTGCAAAAAAATGAATTTTTCAAACTGCTGACTATACATCTCCCATTAAAAACCACTTGTCGCTTGGTCCCCATGCCGTTTCATTCTTAAAACCCCTCTCCAAAACAACGCTCGCCCATTGGGCACTTGAACAAATACGCTTTGATACACACAAACTCAGCGTGCTTCAGTTCATTTAGGTTGGAATAAACTTCAAGCACTTTGTACCATGCGTCAGCTTGAATGGCGAAAGTGAAAATCGCCACAATAGAACTAAAGCCGCAACTGCTCGCTAGTGTGGAGGGTGGCGGTGGTGGTGGCAGCACTCCCGACGGAAGATGGAAAGCATCTTACCCGCGCCTCGGTAAGGTTTCGCCCGCTTCTCTTGGGTCGCTTCCTTATCGAACGCACCACGAAAGCGATTTTTCAAGGGCTAGGAAAAATCGGCTTGAAGAAACCGACTCCGACTCGGCGTTTGCTCAAGTACACACCGAGCTGAGCTGAGCAGCAGATTCTTTTCGGGGCGTCATTGGTAATTTTGCGCTCGAGTGTACCGAACCGGGCCAACGTTCTGAAGCATCCCCCCTCCCTCGCCGTTCGCTTTACCAACTGCATTTACACACCGTACAACGGTGTTGTGTCTTCATTTTATTTCATCATCCAAATCCCTAAGCATGGTATTATTATAAATACAAAATGAATTTCCACTCACCCGTGCGCCGCCCGGAGGAGCGCATGAAGTGGTTGAAAGTAGCGAGGCAAAAGCAAAAAAAAAAAAACAACGAGTACATAATACGGCCACGATCCAAACGAAACGTCTTCGAACCGCCGGTCTTCGGAACGGTGCAAATGGAACCGCGCACGGAGGCAGGCACGCTCGAGAAGCCTTTTTCTCGCAGCGCTAGAATCCTTTCACGCGGTTTTTCACCCTTCTCTGGTCCCGCACGCCGGTTCTTTGTATAACCCCGCTTTGGTTTTTGTTTCGCACTTGGGGGGAGTGGGGTACAGCTTTCTTAAAGCTTGTCGGATTTTCCCTTTCGCTGGGTTTCGCTGGGGATGTACGAAAGTGTGCCATCAACCATCTGCGCACCGGGTTGCCCCGAGGAAATCCGGCTTTCCTTCCGCCCTCTCTCCTCCCCTAAAAGTTCCGCTGGGTTCGATTTTTCATCTTCTCAAGTCTGTACCGGCTTGTCTAATTTCGACTCCGTTTCTTTCCCATAAAACCACTCGCTTGTTGCTGGCTCCTGGTTGTTTCCCGGCGGTGAAGAATCATTGTTGGACCGCTCCATCCTTTTGTCACGTAGCGCGCGGGTGCCGACCCCCGGGAGCCCGTACACCCGTAGCCCACCATTAAGTATTCATAAAGATATTTTTTAAATTATTATTTTTCAATTTTACCCTTATAAAAAATCACATAACTATAAATATCGAATCCATCGTTTTTTCACCCCCCGTTTTTACGAATTCGGTTCGGTTGGGTGGAAGATGCGAGAAGATGGAAGGTGGTCGACGAGAAAACCAACCACCCCGTACAGAACCCATCGACCGGTTTGGCGGGGGTTTTTGGAAGTGCCAAAATATGTTTGCCGACAGTGGGCACGTTTTTCACCTTTTCATGAATACGATAAGACCGTCGGGTGTATCGATTGGTTTAGTTGAAAGCGGTTTTTTGTTCCTCTTTTCCTTCGTTTTTTTTTCTCTGTCGCTGGTAGTCTAGCTGCTATCAGAAATAAAAACCGTTTGCATAATATACCAACAGCGAAAGAGAATGGTTCGAAATGGGAAACGCTCTAATATCATTATTTATGATCGACACCTCGATTCAATTAACCCAATTTTAGACGCAGCGAAGCGTCGTTAGTCGGTGAGTAAAATAAATTTCTAGCTTAGCGACCAGTAACGATCGCCAGCGTCGCCGCAAGTACCGGTGGAGTGGATTTTGGTTGAAATTTTGGATGATTAGTTTGGTTCGGTACTATTATTACTGTTTTTATGTATTCCATGCAACACCCCAACCACCACCATGCCACTGAAGCGCTTGTTGTTATGCATGCGTTAAGGTTTTCTATTTTATTTTATTTTTCCATGCCGTCTGAACGGTCAATGCGTTCACCGGCGAACTTCGTTTGCATGTCAACGGTGGAGCAACGGTGGCAATGAAAACCTCTTCGTCTCACTGCGCGGGTGTTGGCACATTGCACATTGCTTAGCAGCAGAAAACAGCTACACAGTTACTGGATCATCCCTGTTGTTGGGGTATGGTCGACACACACTCACACATCAACCCCCGGTGAGAGCATTCACATTTAGGGGCATTCATTTTCGCATGCACTGCACGTCCGAAACCCAGCCAGCGAAGCCAGCATCAGCCTACACGGCACATAACTATTTCACCATACATATGTAAATGAAAGTTCTGCTCGGATGCTTCCTTCTGTCAGGCTTGTGCCCTTTTTTCCACCGTGCCACGGGGGTCCAGGGGGTTTAAGGGTAGAGCTTACGGTTCCATCGTGGCACTGTGTGTTTTTTATTTTTTATTTTCGTTCTGTTTTTGTACTTTTACTTTTTACCCATTCACTTCTACGACACATTTGGTGGATGGCTCACCGGGCCGGCCAGACTGTTTGCGCACCGTGGGAGGATGTTTTGGTTTTGTTTTGCGTGCCTGTGGTGGTGT
Source organism: Anopheles moucheti (assembly GCF_943734755.1). NCBI lineage: Eukaryota > Metazoa > Arthropoda > Insecta > Diptera > Culicidae > Anopheles > Anopheles moucheti. The sequence continues at coordinate 54,292,021 of NC_069141.1, forward strand.
AAAGTTTGATCTTCAACCCTTTTTTGCACACACGAAGATACGATCCGTAAGTGCAGCAAAACAACGGTTACGATGGCCAAACGGTGGTGCAATTCGGCGCAGGTCAAGTTTTGGTTTCACTTACGCCTAAATCCTTCTTACCGTTTCTCCCGCTTTCTGCCAGCTCTCCCGTGTGTAGCTGCACTTTGAAATTGGATTGTTTGTTATAACCGCCGGTTGTTCGCTTCTTCGTTGCCGCAGTGTGGCGTTCTGCTCTCAAATTTCATCCCCCATAGACCATTTGTGCCCCGTCCCCGAAACATTACACACTCAGTGCACGTTTTTCGCTTCACTCCAAACAGCGTCTCCAAACCCCGTCGTTACCGGTATGCAAATGCGGTTGCGACGACGGTAAGCGTGAAACATCGAGCCTTGCTGCTGCTGCACGTACGGTTTTGTACGTAAGTTCACATCGGGCAAAATCGTAATCGTAACGCTCGAAGATAGTTTCGATCGGCTTGAAGGACAGGGTTATGGCAAAAAAAAAACACTCACCATTACTTCTAAGCCTTGAGTGAAGGTTGAAGTTTGATACACCTAGATATTTGCATTTGATGTTGATTGCTGGACTGCAAACAGTATTGATGATAAAGTGCACACATTTTCATTCTATTTAAAGAGAGAATCAGAATTTTAAAAAAAAGTGGCTTTCATGTGGTATTTTTTAATTTTTATCTACTTAAAGAGTAGTAAATTATGAAGGAAACTTTGAGCGAAACAATGTTTTAGTAATGATTTGTTTGGAATTGTCGTCTTTGCTAAGTATTCCTATTCAATTCAATTCGTTTGTTACTGTTTGTATAAAATTAGGTGGTATAAATTAGGTCAGGAAATTGTGTTTTTAGTGTAGGCCTTTTTATTTCAACCTATGACGAATTTCTGCTTACTGACGGGCACAGTTTCCCCTAACACGGATATAATTTTTAATGACGCTCCGTAAATCTTTACCCGATATTTATACTAAAATCCTACCTATTTAGTCCTAGCTAACGTTATGTATTCCTAATTTTCTAACTATTCTAATGGTTATCCCTATCTTGATGTAACCTATCCTATTCTATCCTATTTCGCTATACAACTACCAATCACGCTCTTCTCTATTAAATACTAACTAAATACTAAATTAAATACTAAATATTAACAATTACGAACGAACCTATGTCAAGCTATAATTATTTTACTATAATTTAACGTTCGTACTATAATAAACGTAATAATCCATAATTGATCTACACCGGTGATACGATTGCTGTAACGTCACATTACCCTTATTTCGATAACGTAAATGTTTGCCACATTAAGGCCTCATGCTTCCAAACGTAATAACTTCAATCTATACAGAATATTTGAGACATAATTAAAGCAATTTCGGCTGAAGATTTATCAGTATTTAACCTATGCTATAATTTTTTTGTTGATAAATCTCTCTTTGATACCTTCATCCCTCCTTTCCCTTGCCTTAGTAGCCTTAATTTAATTTTTTTTTCTAGTCTAGACCTTTACTCTTAGTAAGTACTTATCTTATCTTTGCCACTATGTTAGTTTTTAAATAAGGCGCTTAGTTATAACTTATGTTTGTGAAGCTTGTGCGGACAAACTAATAGATAAATAAATAATAATAATAATAATAATAGTTCTTTTAACTATTGATGTTTTTTTTTAAAGAACACCTGTTGCAAATCTGAACTTAAGTTCACAGGACTTCAAAACATTTGAGGTAACTTCGCTATTTGTTTTTGTCCTGATTGGAGATTTGCGCTAATTTACATTAGGATGTGATTTGTGTTTCAGAGAAAATGTAGAATGCAATAATCTATTTTTGAAATAATCTAATTTAATTTAATCTAATGACAACTGTAATGTTTTCTTGATTGCCTTATGCCCTTACATTATACTTGAAACCCATTTAAACTTGAAAGTTATATAATTATTTAAAAAAAAAACTACATATAAAAATGATCATTACCCTAACACTCGGCCAATGCCTGAAGGTTTTTAATGATCACTTTGTATCCCGTGCCCGTGATGATAATTGAAATAAATTTTTATTCCTGCTCCATCATTACGTTAAGTGCGGGGTTGCTTATTTCTTCATGCAATTCGTTACGCCCGAGTGTGCAGTGAAAATTTAACACACGCCCCGACATAAACGTCCCAAGGAATCGCTTCCACGGGCTACCTACAGGGAAAGCGTTATTGATTCCGCGACGGACAAGCGCACCGCGATTCCAGATGCACCCGATGCCAGCTCTGATGTAAAATTCATTCGGTAATCACGCATACCCACTTTGCATCGTTCGGGGCGGTTGGCTGCAGGCCGTTTTGTCAATCAGCTCCACTAATTTGCCCTCCCTGGAGTCAATTTCCTTCGTTTCCACGCTGTCCCCCCTTACCCGCCTGCCGTCACGATGACCTCAGGGAAATGGCGATGGCACTTTCGGGTGGTGGATATTTGGCCAGAACAGATAGCGGACGGACAGCTGATTACATGTCGGTTTAATAAAATAATGCAATAATAAAGTAATGAATTAATCAAACATGGAATTGAATTTCTTGCTCTTTGGCGCTGGGCCCGGGGCACTGGGTGAAACCATGCACGGCCCAATGCGAATGCATGGCCGGTGCCGGATGGTGGACGAGATAATTGTCAAGGTGATAGCCGGGAGTAATTTTCCGATTGATCCACTCGCGAGAATTGCCATTTGCGCTCGTTACCATTTCTGGTGGCCCCTTTGGCCATTTGATTCGTCGCTTCCATTTCGGGCCGGGATGGCCAGAAGAACGGGGTGGGGAGAATGGGCGGGCAGGCAATTTGCTTACAACCTCGTTGTGCCTCGAAAACGGTGGAAATGATCAGCTCAAGGAACCAAATTTAATTATCATCTACGAAATGTCGTGAGTGTTTGCACACGATGTGTTGCACCGTTGAGAGTTGGCTCCATGCAGGTATGTGCCCCAAGTTGGGTGGGCACACTAGGGATGGAGGAGAGAGGAGGAGGTAATATTTACCACCTGGATTACGTTAAATGTTTCCCCCCGAAGTGGGGTCCCTTAGCGGGGTTGATTGAAAATTGCTCTCCCAACTTGAGCTACTAATATCGTTTGTCGTAGTTCATTGTGATTAGCAGGTGTCAACTACACCCACTTCGGGGCAATCAACGATTGATCTAAATTTTTGATTAGAATCTGTGTGTGTGTCTGTGTGTTTAAGGAAGAAAGAGTTTGTTTTCTGACAATTTGCATCCAAATAATTGAGAGCTGTTTGTAAATTATGCACGTTTGATAAGATATATTCAAGAGTTCATCGTATAATATATCTGTAAATAATAATTGTTTGAATTTATACTTTACGATTAGGAAAGATTTCAAGAATTTATGTGTTGTGTTTGTTTACACTTTGACAACACTACGAGCCCACAGTATAAACGGACGCATCATGACAGATTAGGAACACTATAGAAATGAAGCGAATGAACTGCATGTAAGATGAATTGAATGAACGTTAGAATAAACAGTTGAAAATTGTAAGCCCGCAAGTAAGGACATACTCACCACGGATAATTCACAGCATTGGCTACGGCCGTGTCTTAGCACTCTACCAGTGGAAATTTCTCACAATATTTATAATATAATAATTATACGTGGTATATAGGGCCAATTTTATTGAAATACTCTTAAATATAAAACCACTCAGCACCTTCAAGATAACAGGCTCCAAGGCTACTAACAAGTGTGAAATAAAACGCCTCTTCCCCCGTACTCACTTCCGTCCGCTGAAGTTGGGCAAATTCTTTCCGCCGGAGGGGGGGACGGGGGGGGATCAAATTTCGCGCCCCAAAAGAAAGCTCATGTGTGTGTGTGTGCTGGTTGGAGCGCTTCCTGAGCGGAAGGCATTCATTTTGGATGAATTCCCATTTTTCCTCCCGTTCATTGGCGTGGCGTGGCGTGGTCTTTTCAGTTTCGCTTTCGTCGAGCCGATTTCGTCCTACCGTTCCGTTTCGCGCAAAGTTCAACTTATCCTCCATTTAGTGAAGCTGAAAGGATATGGCTTTAGGCGCCGGAGACATATTGCTTCAGATTCGCTTAAATCGAATCGCTTGCCGGCGAGGGAACGGCAATGTTTCCGTTCCGCTGTGCCGGTTTTTTGCTTGCTCCACACTGCTTCTTCCAATCGTGTGCTTCTATTTGGGGGGAATGGGTTGGCTGCTGGCCGCTCCATCCCTTGGAGCACGATTGCTCCATCGTCATATCTGTCACGATTGTTCAATAAAAATATGTTTTGTATTTATATGCTCCGGTTGGTTTTATGGGCAACTGTGCAATTGAAGATAATTTATAATCATCCCATCATGCCGAACGGAACCGTGCGTTCGACTTGCTTGCAGCTGAAAATGAGGGACGAAACGAACCCATAAATAACCTGCGAGCTGTATAGATAGTCCACTCATACACCAGGCCAGCCGGTCACAAAACGTTCAGCTGTCGATGGTTCGATTTCCGTTCGGAATTTACCACCATTTGTCTACCACGGGGCCACACTGTTGGGCACGAGCGAAGGGAAAGAAAAAGCGCTGCCCTTTGCATTTAACGTCCCCAATCATTTAGCGACCATCAATCGTAACGCACTGCTTTCCTCTTCGCACACTTCGCTACGCTTAGCTTTCGCTTTATTCCATCGTGGCTAAATGCGATCGATCAGCATTCGCATGCGGGAGTGGGACGTGGGTTGTATTCTGTGGTCATATCAATTAATATTTGTATTTTCCCGTTAAATTTTCCCACAGATGGTGACGAGAACGAAGAAAATATTCGTGGGCGGACTCTCAGCGCCAACCACGCTGGAAGACGTTAAAAGCTACTTCGAACAATTTGGACCGGTAAGTACCATGCGCGGGGCAGAGCAGTGTTTCTTATGATGTTCCATCGTGCAAGTAGGTGTCTGACCGTGTCAGTTTGGAGTAAATCCTTTTCCGGTACCGAAAAACTTTTCCACTTAAGCTTTAGTGCGGTTTTAAACTTTCGGTAAATCGTAGCGCGGAGTCATGGTCTTTTTATTATTTTGTTATATTAAGGATTTTTTTGTTGTTGTTTGGTTGGAATTTCCTTCCGGGTGGGATGGAAACATTAGGCAGGATAATTACATTCCGTTTGCGGAAGAAATGTGAACGACGAAGTGGGAAAAAATTGCACTTTTTCCGTTTTCCTCTCAAACTCAAACTCGCAAATACACAAGGCTGGGTTCTGAAGATCGTAATCATTATTTTCATCATCAAGTGACTGCCTCACCTGGAGCGTTGGATCGGTATCGGCAATTGGGGGAGGCAAAAAAAACACGGAAACAGGTTGGTTGACATAATCCAGCCGCTGGGAAGTTGGTAGAGTTTCTTTTTTCCCGTCTTCTTCCTGCTTTGTTTTCTGCCCGTCCTCGGTTGTCACACTACATAATACGGATGCACCCATGGCCGATTGGTGATGTTAGCATTTATCCAATTGTCCAAACAAATTCCCTAAAGCCATTTTAAGTTTCTCTTTGCTCGTGCTGGGTTAGGGATTCGATGCCAGCTACTGCCAGGGGAAGGTGTGAAGTGTGATGGGGCGGTGAACTGTTGACCACGCCATCCTGCTGCGCCCAAAGCGCTCCGGGGAAAGTCGGAAAAGTTAGTCCTGCTTCGAGAATCCGACCTGGGATCTCAGCTTTGACCGTGTGGTTTTATTTCATTTGCACTGTTTTTACTCCAGCCAGCGCTGGCTGGTACGTGCGCGATCGCACACACACACTGCACACGTGACACCGCGGGCAAATAGCTACCGTGCCGCATACCACGACATCCCGGGCAGCTGCTCATTTCACCACACATTATGCCGAAGGCAGTTTTCCACCTTCACACCTTCGCATCGGGTTCGAAGGTGGGTTTTCCACTCCGACTAGCGCTGGCTTTTTTCCGACACACACAAACAGTTGCTCAGGTGAGAAAAGTAAAAGGACAACACTTTATGTCTCGAGACAGCTGCGGTGGGGGAGGGGCTGGAAGTGAAAACACAAACACAAAGTCGAACATGAACCCAAAGCCCCGAAATGGGATGAAGTGCTAGAGCAACAGGAACAATGGGGGAAAAAAGAGAAAAACAAATTAAACAACCCAGTAAAGTCATATCTCGAAGACCACCGGCGTACTGGCGGGTGGCTTTGGCTAGGGCGATCGTCCACTTGGATGCTACGCGCTACGCTAAGCCTCCCACCCCACCCCCCAAACCACCGGGACACAGGCTTTTCGCGAATGACAAAGTGCGGAAAACAGCTAATAGCGTTTAAGGAAACTAAAATTAAATTCATATCAGTTCGGGAAAGTTTGCTTGCGTTCTGTCTGCGTGGGGATATGGTATGCTTTGTTTAGTATAAGCTCAAAGAAAATGCTCAAGGGAATGGCAGGAAGTTAACGCAGAAACAAAAAACGGAAAAATAAGAACAAATTCAAAATACCAAAAGTTGGCACATTGCAGATATCAGCCGCAACCATGCGACGGGTTTAATTTTGAATTTAACCAAGTGTGATAAGAGAAACGTGAAAAAAATGCATTATTGCTAATTGTGAGATCGAATCAGGGTATTTTGTTTTTCTAGCTAATAGGGATTGCGTTTAAAAAATAATAAATTTAATGTAACCGTATAGAAAACTAATAAGATATGTATCTGTGTTTTCATGAACTTAAGATACAGGATACAGAAAATGAATGCGTAGCAATAAAACATTCGAATTCAAGTGAGATTTATTAAATGTTGAAGTAGTATATGTACAAAAAGCTTTATATTATAAAAATACACTTGGGTTGAGTTTTTTAAAGCCAATATAGTACATTTTCTGCATAAATTTCAGTATTGTGAATCTTCACAGTATATTGTACATTACAAATAAAGATATCCATCAAATCGTAAACGAAATAATCGAACGAAACATATAATGAAAGATCGCTAGTTCTCATAGTTCTTAGGGAAAATTTGAACAACATCTTAGATTTATTGGAATTGGCTAATAAATCAGCAATAAGGTTTACATTCAGCATTAACATTTGGTGAAATTTTCGAATCTTAGAACTTTACTATTTTTTAACATTCCTCAAGCTGAAACTGGTTCCATACAAAGCCTTCTTTAATGGCCCCCCGCTTGCCCAAACGTCTGATAAATCGGGATCGAACAGAATGCATGCATGTGAATTAGAGATGTGCGCGCTGAGTAAGAGTGAATGAGTGAGTTGAAACCTTCGAGAGAGTGAATGAGTATAAATCAGCACGAAGAATTTTTATGACTCCTTTAACCTTAAATCTTAATCTCAAAAGAGTTATACTACTCTCTTTCTACTCTACTTTTACAGAGTGATTATCTTAGTGAATTAGTGAATCTAAAGAGTGATAAAACAGTTTTACTCACTCCGGAATGAGTTTCTAGTCGGTACAGAGAGTGAGAGTGAGTATACACGCAAAAGAGTGGTAAAATCATTAATACACTGCAATACTTTTTAATGAATCGCAAAAGAGTGAGTAAAGGTTTCAAATCTTTAAACCCATTCTTTGACTCTGATTCAAATCATTGAAAAGAGTGATTATTCTCATCTCTAATGTGAATAGAGAGCGTTGTCTATCGCATATCGCATATCTCAATAAAATACTCAAATCAGTTGGAAATATTCTAGATCTACATGTGAAAATTGATATCAATTTATTTCAAGAATCTCTGAATTAAAGCATCAACTTTGGTCAAAAGTGATCGTTTTGCTATTCAGCTGATCAGATTAAACTTAATTTAATATCAAATGAAGCAGAATAATGCACTTGTTTGCACTCTTTGCAAAAGCAAAGAGGTTGTTTCGCGAACATTGATTCCAACCACCGGGCTAATAAGCCAACGATTCCAGCTCGCAAGTACACAGCTGCCTGGCATGGGCTCATAACTAAATCAATATTCGGCGGTTCAAACGTTCCATAGCATTAGATCGAACAGAAGAAACGAATGAAAAAAGAAAAACGCATCACCTCCAGATTGGATTCTTTTCAAACGAGCAACCGAAAGCGTCCTCTCGATGCTGAAGCAATGCACAATGTCTTTCGCTTCCCCGGTTCCGAATGTTCGCGCGATTGCACAAATCCGTTTTGGTGCATGCATTTCAGGAATTTCTGCTGGCACGCACATTGTATGCCAGCTGATGCCAGCGTGTGTTTCGGGGGCCCCTGACAGGGGGTTTTGCGACCATAATATTGCATCCCCCCCCCCGCACAGTTGTCAAGCGCAATCGTACGAAAAATGCTATGGCAAAAGGAGAACCCGGTAAGGTTTCCATAGACAATGGCGTACCCCGTACCCGGGGACCTAAGGACGGGAACACTTGTTAGTCAGCAGTGCTTTCGAGCGTCTATTGATCCGCCGGGTTGTGTTGTTTGCTCGGTCTGCATCATGTTTATTTGTTCGCTCGAGCACGGACGCCCGATTGCCTTTCTTGCACGTTTTTGCACCCGTGGATCATCATCATCAGTGCTTCATTGATAATGGTGAAGAATTTGATGAAGTAGAAGAAACGCTGTACAGAATTCATACACACAGACACAAATGGGAACACAGTCGTATACACATGTTCACGTGTTGGCTGCAGCGACACATTTGCCGGCAACGCACCGGAGAGTGCAACGGAATTTGAACAATTTCCCATCACAATAACCAACTTTTCCTTCTGTTTGGCCCACTACGGTTTCCCCTTTTGGTGGAGTCAATACGCTCCTTCTCCATTTTTCTCTCACTCTCTCTCGCCGCTTTCTAAAACGCACCACCGTGTTAAGATCGGATCGGGATCGTCTCGATTGGAAATGTGGCGTCTTCATCGTACCGAAACTAGCGAACATCCCTTTCGCCAATCCCCCACCCAAAATGGAGCACCGTGGAGGAACGTGCTCGTTTGCCCGGGATTAAATTCATGTGCAATTGATTTTCTCAATTTACACTCTATTTATCGCCCGCCTTTCATCCGCCTGTGTTTCTGTCACCCCCTTTTCCGACCACTTTTCCTTCGGCGGGATGGCGCACACACAGCCCGGCCAACGTGCATCGGCAAAGCATACCAACATAAACCAACATAAATGGGCAATGTTCGGAACAGATTCTGTGCTAGCTGCCAGCTGGGTTCCTCCATTCGGTTTGGAAAAGCTCGGGACAAAACTTCCACCCTTTTCCCGCGCGTCAAAATGCCTTTTGTGGCGAAGTAAAATCCTTTCAATATATGTGCGTTTCCCACACATTCGCTAGTGCAACGTGCAGTTTCGCCCCGTCGTTCGAAGTGTTCGATGGCGATTTGCCACCCCAAATAAGGCGTTGGGGTTCGCCACGCTTTCGCTTCGGGGGAAAACTCGCAATCGCTTTTCACTTGTGCGAAGAATGGATCAGCTTCCAGCTGCTCAATTTTGCTGCTCGAAAGACGATGGCACGAAACCGGGGCATATCCACTCGATCACCATTACCATCATCGCCGTCATCATGGCCGGTTGTCTTACCGGTGTGGAGGGCGGCCTCCAAGCAAGGGTATATGTGCACGTGCACCTAATGTGTGAGTATCGAGAGGGAGAAAACACGGCGCATTAGCAAAGAAAATCCGTTGGCGGTCGGCAAAACCCGGTCCGGGATAGGATTGTCGTACGAATTTATTGCGGTTTCCCATTAGATGGCCCGGATAAAGGCAGTACCCTTTCCCGTTTGACAGGCTGCTTAAGTGGGGGGTTCATTTTGTTGCTTTCGCTACGGTGGCTTCCAGGAACCTTTTTGCATGCGGTTAAGATCGTTTCAGCATATTCTGCCGTTCCTTCTTCCGCTTGTAATGGAAGCAATATTTGCGATGCGAAAAATAAAATCCATTTACCCGTAGCTGTGTGCAAGGGGTAGAAAATGCGCTGAGAGTTGGAATGAAATCAAGCTTACTTTTTATTTGCCACCAAACACATTATCACCGTCCATAGCCCGCATCGGGGTGTCGTTTAGCACAGAATGTTTAATCATGCGTTTGCCGTATTCAAATTACGCGACGACGACGACTGAGTGTGCACCACACAGTCATTAATTAAGGCCGAAGCTATGCTCGATTGAATATGTCTTCGCGTTGGATTGTTTGTTACGATTTGATCCACCGTAAGAAATTCGCTAACAGGAGCTTATGAAGCAAATGATGTTGACGATGCCAAACAATAATCATAAAATGAGCGATGGTTTTGAATGAAGACGCTGGAAATTTCCAAGTGAATTCTCATGTGAAAATAATTTTAAAATCATTTTTCGTCGTATCAATTTTTAAGAAGATATTTAAATGATTTAAATTTAAAAGTTGCGAACTAAAACAGCAATCAGTTTTTGGAAAAAAAATTATTAAAAATTGAATTAGAAATCATTGGACGAGGATTGGAGGAAAATTGTTTGCATTTAGACGAGTCTAAAGTCAATGGTCCATTTTGGAATAACGAAATATTGGGAAACATCTGCTTTAAGGTAATATTTTTGGTAATAATCCTTCACCATAGTATGAAAATGTTCATACTATAGTATGAAAGTATGAAAATGTTCGGATAAAATTGTGCTTAGCATTGGTTTAGTCTGAAAATTTTATTTTTCTGTATAGCGTAACCACTTACCAGACCATGAATGCCATTTCTGGTTAACTAAACTTATATTAGCTACTACAATAGTTAGTTTTTGATAGAGGGAATTGGTCTGGATGGGATTTTGGACTGGTTCTCTGAACTGGATTTTTGTAAAAATGGGTATCGTTTTAAATAAACCAACTTGAGATTTACTACGTTCTATTAACAAACGAGCTTCATTTGAAGTTACTTAGCGAAGGTTTCAATTATTGATAACATTTCGATGCACCGTGGTGTAAAAAACCGTTGGACTAATCACTTTTTTACTTTTCACACTATACAACCGTAGAGAGATCTTCATCTGGTGCAGGAGTCGCCTGATCCTCTCAAGCAGATGATAATATTTTTTTTATTTTTGATGAAAATTGATATGTTTCACTGTCCTAAAGGGGCTATTTAGATTGTATATAGATCGTCGTGGCAAATGTTTAGAGTGGACTTGTGTAAGTGTTCTCAGATTTCAAAATGAGAGGAAGGCAGCTAGAACCTTAGATAAAAATAATACATTTATAGTACATTAATCTCTTTTACTAATACTTTTGACTTAATAAAATGTCCATCCACTTCCATAGTGCATTCACCTACGATCGAGACGAAAGTCACTATTAAACGAAAGTCTTCTATTAAAATTAATGGGACTTTTCACACGCACCAAACATCAAAATGCGAGATTGAAAAAGGAACGATTTTTGTGTATCAGATAGTCAGCCTCTGTTACGAGTCCCAACCAAAATAAGACGCCGAGACGAAAAACCATAAAAATCGCACCGTTTACCGCAATTAATCAGCAGAGAAAAATTTTAAAATCATTTCCGATACCATAAACATGCAGATTTGCATGTCGCAAATCACACATAATAGGACATCCCGAACCCCCGGAGCTACAATTTAATCCGCACCCTTCGCCATCAAAGCAACAACTGTCAAACGATCGCAGCACACCGAAAAAAAAAAAACAAAAGAACACAGCACACTGTGGCTGTTATGATATTGAATTCTATGCGCACCGCAGCGTGCACATAAGCATTATGTTGTTTCACATCGTCGTAAAACGGTGTGGCCCAACTATTCCACTCGTTTCGCTCGGGTCGCTATACTTAATGTATGCAGATCGCTCTATGAATTTCCACAAATCCAACTGTGGACGGATAATATCGCGCCTGTGCTTACTTCGGGGACCCCCCCTTTCCCCTTTATGTGTTGTGGCGGTTGGTGCTGGCTTGCTTGGTGTCAAATCACTTGGATACACACCACGAAATGGAGCACTTGCTTCAAATGCTTGCAACTACTTCCCACAGTCAAAGGGGTATCGCTGGCTGGCTGGCTGGGTGGCTGGTTGCTGTTTTTTTACGAGCCCCTCGATTTTCGTTCGCAATGTTGTATGATAATGTGTGAAATAATTGCAACGATTTGCGTTTGCTACATCCGCACTGCCTCTGGTCCGGACTCAGTCCTCTTTGGGCTTATGATGGGGGTTTGCTTACAGCACAAAATGGTCGGGAAGTAACAAGTTTTGTTATAGAACAGAAATCTTACAATCCTTGCAATAGTGCAGCCCCTGAATCTTTGCTACCATTCGCCGAACGCACGTACCGCTGCGAGCTTCCATTTTTGTAGTGGCCCCGTTACACCTCCTCCCCCACACACGCACATTTCCGGCCACGAGGAGATGAACCTCCGGTCGGAATCCTTTATGCCCCTCTGTTTGTATCCTTGAGGGGGGGAGGGGGGGGGGAGCAGTGGGTTTGTTAAAGCGTGGGGCATGAAAGTGTTATGTGAACCATACGACAATGCTTCCTCTTGCAAAAACATAACAACAAACGTACAAGTAGTCCCGGGTTCGAGGAACTGAGAGAGCAAAGTTTAGCAGGGAGGCGGCAAAGTCATATGCATATGAGGGGGGGGGGGGGGGGGGGGGGGCACTGTATGCTCACACGTGTACGACGTCATACACACATACGCACTCATCCCCGTACTGCTAAGGTCGTATTCATACAGCGCTTCACCCGCCACCCAACTCCACCCAACACCACCCCCCTGGGCAGAATTGTTCCTTGCAATCCAACCCCGATCGTTTGCATACTGGCGCGTCTGCCATCAAACTATATACCCGCGCGTCGTCGTCGTCACGACAATGTCGAATGGACGTCGAACGGGTATAGTTTCTTATTTTATTTTATTGAATCATTTTATTTGCATATATTATTGCACATTTGCGTCATGCCAGATATGAGCTTGGATATCACAAGGAAGCATTATTGTGCTTCCTCCTTCTTTCTTCGTCTACCTCCCCACCACATAATCCAATGTATGGAGGAGGGCTTTTTTATGTGTGTGTGTGTGTGTTGCCCTTAACTTCCAGCTTACTCGAAACTATTTGCAATGATTTCTCTGCTCGCTGTCGCTTTTTTGTTGCTTTGTGCTGCTGCATGTATGTTCTCTGAGGCTTCTGTGTTCTATATCGCTATTGGCTCCACTTCTCATAGCTGCTATTACCAGCCAAAGTCCTTTTGATTGGGAGGTGGTCGCCTTTTTGCTGGGGTAGGCAAATGGAGGAAAAGTTCAAACCATTCTCCTGCCCGGGGGAACAAAGCAAAACCCCCATCGTGTTGCTTTGTCGTATGTGTGCACACACACACACACATAGGCACACACACACAGTGTATCAAAGGGTTGAGGTTGGAGTTCTGTAGATCCTGCTGCACAATTGCCAACAGCGCAACATCACGCAGCGAGTGGAAACACACATCGACCACTGTTTTATTGCCACTTGATACATTCGTTTGATGGTGTCGTATGGTTTTCGATGGGCAAAAACCGTACCGAGCGCTGTTGTGCACCGCGTGAGATTTTGAAATCAATTTTTATGGTATAATTTTTCCTGGTTTCCGTCACAATTGCATTTCTCCCCCTTGTTACTTCTACCGGGTGGATGGATCATCAATCCATTGCTGTTCAATGGGAACAAGTCATCGCTAGAGCTCAAGAATATTCTATTAGAAATGGCAGAAAATTGCTTATTTATGCTTAAATTTTGTTGAAAATGTATGTAGGAAATATAAGATATATAGGGCTTTATTAGGAAAAAATATTGTTCCAATGTTCTAATCCACGTGATCTTGATCTTGATCACGTCCCGAATGCGATTGACTGCGATCCTTTTCCTTTCCCCCCAGTTAACATTTTACTCATTAGCCCAAGTAGCATTCCCTCATCGTCCCGCGTAACACAATTGGCACCCATCCCATATGTAAAATATAGTATAATTGTTTTTTTCTTTAATTCGTTAGAACGGCCTGGCCGTATCGACTTATTTTACCACGTAGCCGGATAGTCAGTCCTTGCTACGGGGGATTTCGGTGCAATTTCGTTTATACTTCAAAATCACAGAGTTGACTTCTTGTTCTGGGCCTAATTTATTCAACAAATCAGACGATTTTTAGAAATATTACATTAAAATAAGTCAGAAAGAAATGTTTTATGTGCGAAAAAAGGTATTTTTGACCAATTTTGAGCTTTTTGCTTAGATTTTGTGCTATAAACCTGCTCATCTGTCAAATTTTCAAAAACCGCGTATCTTGGGGACTGCCTGTAGTTAAAATTCTAATTAATAATTATTTAGATATTAATGGCTGCAATTTCTTAAACATTCATAAAAATCACTTAAATTTTTAGAGGATCTAAAGTTTGTTTATGGATGTTTTTTCGTATAGTAAAATAATACTTGCTACTATATACTATATACTACTTGCTGAAAAATGGTGATATTAGTGTTAAAAAGCGAATTAAACCTCTTGGAAGCCCCTCGTTGGCCCCAAGCGATCTTATTCGACTTGTCGTTAGCTCAGCTAGGCTGTTCAGGTAACCTCGATGACCAGAACCTCTTTTGGCCATTTAGTACGCTCTAATAATGATTCTTTTCCGAAGACAAATTTTCGCCTGAATGACCTAATCGCCTAATGATTTGAAAAGAGGTTCAAATATGGTTTTAAGAAATAACCAACAAATTTTTCCAAAAGGTGCAGTCAGTAAACCAATATTCGTTTTCAAATGTTGTTTCATTTTTTATTTGTAATTTTTATTTTCATTTTTTTGTTTAGTTTAGTCGTCAATAACACCTTAAATTCATCTCAATAAATGTTTCAAAACTGTACCAGTTGTTGGGGCAATTCGTTTTTGTTTCTGCTCCCAGTGCTGCCGACACTGTTTGCCAATGGAATTTGCCTTCGAGTATAATTTTTAATAGCCCACACTTCGCTACGAAAAACGATTGTTTCACTCCAATCATACGGTTGTGGTGTTTCGGCGGTGAAAAAGTGAACAAATGAAAAGTAATAACGAAGGATTTATCCTGCGCATGAACTGCTGCACCGTTTCCAGCACTTTCATCACTTTGGACAAGCAAAACTTACACCATGTATAGCAGGAACAGAAGAAAAAAAAAAGTGAATCGCATGAATCCAGAGCGGGTGGAAAATCTTTTTTCCCCGGGGCGCTACCAAAGCGCGCTAGTTTTCCTCGCGAATCCGCCGCGATCGCGAATGCATGACGTCTATTTCATTTGGATTTTCGACCAAATTGCACGAGCTGGTCAAATATTGGTTTTCCCTCCCGTTTTGAATTTCTCGTGCACAGAAAATGGGATTTGAGGGGGGTGGATGGAAAAATACACACAATCGAGAGCTCCAGATCGAACCATCTGATAAGCGTCTCGAAAACGTGGCATCCATCAGCGAGCGTGTGTCCGTCCGGGAGCTCGGGCCGGGTGTAACCGATAAATGGTATTAGCTATCGCGCAGCTTTTTTTCTGCCATGTTTTCTGTTCTCCTCATTGAAGCATTCGTCCATCGTGTTCGCACTCGTGTGCCGCCTGTCAGCCGCGTTATGCTGCCGATGAGTTTCCACCGTTACAGCGGATTACCAACGGATGCACATAAGGATTCTGGCTTGTGCTTGTGCCTTGGTCGTGAGCCTTTTTTTTGTCTCATTTCTTTCGCTCCTTTGTATCGATTCCTCGCGCAGCACCGAGAAAAAGTTACATTAAACAATTGAAACCTCTCGCTAATCTGTGGACATTTGCCCGTGGCTGCTGCACAGCTGGGACCGGGGCATGGTGATGCGATACGACCCACCATCAGACACCCGGGCTGGCTGGTAAGGATTCGAATTAAAAATCAATATTTGAACTGCAGGATAATTGATTCGTTGCGACTTGTGGTTTGGAGATTGCCAACCAGCGGCAAGATTAAATTTCATCGATAGAGCAAGGCGGATTACAAAGAACTTGCTATAAACGTGGCTGTGTGGGAGTGTGTATTTTGTGGCACTTTTTATTGAAACAAGATATTTTCTTCGTGTATGTTTCATATTGGGAAAAAAGCTTTTCACGTCCCCATGTTTCATTTAATAAGCAGTAATGCTAGAAATTCCTGTTCTCCATTCATTGTTGCTGCATATTAAAATCCCCCATAAAACACAATTGCAGTGAAGAAATGGTAAGCTTAACATGATTTAAATTAAATTTTGCTTTGCAAAATCCAGCACGCTACGCGGTTGGGTATTGCACTTTAATGGATTATCATTTGATGACTGAGAAAAACGTTGTGGCTTACGAGAATCCGTCGTCAATTGCATCGTATGGCGTTGAAAGTGGAAAAGGAATTCCAAAACCCTTCAACCATCCTGCGGTAGCGTAGAATAGAAATATTGAAACTGTCGACCAGCAGCTCTGACATCGGTGTGGTACATGCTGGTAGCAGTAAAAATAAACACTGACCACTCGAGGGCAACCCCATGAATCCTGATGTCATTTCTAGGGAGACACACGGTGCGCTGCAGACCTTATCCCCTCTCTCAGCATGCGAGATGCGAGTTGGGATCAACAACTGCAAAAACGCAGACAGTTAACCGGCCAAGATTAAAAGCTCAAACTCTTCGGTCACCTATGGCAGGATGCAAAAAAGGTTAGGTCAGCCTTTCAGTACGACCACACACACGCAGCCATACCCTCCTGCGTAGAACAGTCGGAGATAGGAAGAAAGAAATACAGCTACAGCTTCTGTTCGGTTTGGTTGCTTCTATCATGGCCAGCGGTGCTCTGTTCGGTGCAAGGATGCTTCAAAGGCACATAAATAAGAGTGTTTTAAAATTCATAAAGCATCAGAGGGTATGAATTTATGCTCCGGGACAAACAGGTTGACAATATGAGGGCTAGCAAGCATTTAGCTTTTTCTTGTTTATGGTTTTTGCAAAATGAAATTGGCAAAAATTAAACTCTGGATAGGGCTGGATGTGTTTCTGCACAATATGTTTCAATTTAACGGTTAACGTTTCTTGTGAAAAATCTCACTTAATGTTTGTGAGTGTCTGTTTGCTACTGTTTATTCCGTTGTCTTCCTTTTTCTTATTTCTATAACTCATTACTGATCTGCGCAGGATTATCTAGGGCAGATTAATCTACCAAGTGCGTGAAACCTTTCATGAAACCTTTCATGCAAATAATTCCATCATTTCTCATCCAATTTCGTGTTGCATTTATTGGAATTTTTGAGAAAAAAATCGTGTTAAATCTAAATATAGACTTCGAAATTTCAAACCAGAAATTTAAAGTTGAAATCAAAATATTATGTTTTTTTTTTATAAAGATCTCGTTGATTAAATTGTTTCAAATATCCACATTTCAACCCGCATCAGCGGTAATGTTCGACTGCTCGTAAAGCATCCCACATTTTACACCGCCATCGTTTCGG
Organism: Anopheles moucheti; assembly: GCF_943734755.1. Taxonomy (NCBI): domain Eukaryota; kingdom Metazoa; phylum Arthropoda; class Insecta; order Diptera; family Culicidae; genus Anopheles; species Anopheles moucheti. The sequence continues at coordinate 54,309,478 of NC_069141.1, forward strand.
TACGGGAACACGGCAGCCAGATAGTTTCGCATCCTTAAATTAATGGTCCAAGTTTCCATTTGCAACACTCAAGATTTTGTCTCGCTTTGACCGCATCGCTTCGGATACGGGCCACCGTTGCGTCTGCTCAACGAGAAGGTGAGCTGGCAGAAATTATGTTACCACTCGTGTAGCACTTATTTGTGTAGCCGGCGAACAGAAAATCCCAAAACGCTCCACTCTGCCGCTGCCATCAGCAGAGGCATCGTTATTCTATTCGCGCGCTTGAAAAGAGCAACACCACCGCCCCCAATCACCCCCAACACGCGCGCGCGCGTAAAAGCGCAAGCAGCATTATCTTCCGCAAGCGCCACCGAAGAGGAACGCTCCCGTTTTGTCGTCGAGTTTCGGTATGACGCGCTAAGTGAGTGTGCCCGTGCCCGAAAAACTTTCCCAGCACAATATTATAATAGAACATAAATAAACTAAATCATTTTAATGTTTATGATCATTATAATTATTGCTTTTAAAGTATGTATAACCATTAGCGCACGTACGGACCGTTACGACCGTGTTGTACGGTGCATCCCGAAGCCGTGCGTCGGGTTTGTGCAGGCGAGGCAGTGAGAAGTAACCGTTTTTTTCCTGAGCGAGGGCGTCTTGGTGAGTGAAACATTGTGCAAGAACGTTCTATAGCGCCTTCCCACGGGCGCCTAGAGCAATTTGATTTTGTACGTACGAGCGTCCATTGCGCGACTGCTCCCGTGCTTATGGTGCCGATAATGATTGTCCCGATGGTGTGTGTGTCACACAAACGAACCGTTATGGTTTGCAAAAAAAAAAATGTGAAAAGGTACCAGTGTCGTACTACCCGTGTACACTTTAGCTGTTGTCTAGGGCTGGCTTTCCGCTTAGTGGATGTGGGATATTTCGGAAAATGGACATCAGGGTGACCATCCACGTCAGCAACGATAACGACAAACGATCAGCAGTACCGACAAGACCGCTCTTCTATAGTGTCAGCTGAAGCATTCAAGTTAAACATTCAATAGCGTAAGGTGTTTTGGGAGATAAAAATGGAGATGATGATAGTCTGGGGTGCAAAGAATTTTTCATCGACTTCTGCTGCTAGTTCTGGTATGTTTTCTTTCGACAATTTTACTCAATTTTAAAACGACAGTAACGAACAATGTAAAAAAATATTAAATGATGAATTAAAAATGAATAAAACATATTATAATTACAAGTCATAAATTAAATCTAATATAATTTATTTAATTGTCCTAAAAACTTCAATTTTTGGTTTATATTAATTCGTCGGCAAAGAGCCATCATCATTACAGTCATTGTCGTCAATATTTGATCTCTAGCAAATGAATCTTGAAGTCTTAAAGTAGACCAATTTTTGAAACCGAGTTTCGAATCATTAGTATTTTATCGAATCGGATTTAATTTTATATTTAAGGTTCAAATATGATTTTTTTGTATGATCTAAAATATATAGGACTAGAAAATAGACAATTAAAATTGAAGCTAATAATTATTGAGTTCTACTTAAATATCATAAATTAGGGTTTGGAAAGGATAAATCATTTCTGTATTTATTCTGACCGGAAGATCTTAAGACTAAAATAATCTGAGTTTTGAGTTTTCGTGAGAAGTTCACGCATCATTAACAAACTCCTTTAAAACGAAACCGTAAATGAAATTTAATTCAGTAATTAAAAGATTTCAATAATTAAATGATTGTAGTCAAAGGGAAAAATATCAATTGTTATCTCTATCTCCATCAATTGTCACGATTGTCCCCTCTTCTGTTGCGATTAAGATCCTTTTTGTTTTGTTTTCATATAAGGAAAAGCTTTTATGAATAAGTGACAAAATGTGTTAATTAAAGACAAACATTGATGCACATTGTCGAACATTGTCGCACGCTGTTGCAAAATTGATAAATGTCTAAAATTAGTAAAATAATATTTAAAAAGTTCCCTTATTGCTAGCTATGAATTGAATTGTCAATATTTAAGTTGCGATTATAATAAATTTATTTTTTTTTTTATTTATCGCACGAACATATCATAGGGAAATAATATTAAATTTATAATAAAATGATTGCAGAGTGGATTTCTTTTTTAAATTATGACGTAGTAGTATGTTGTTTTCTAAAAAAATGACATTTTCGTGTTAACGAATGTCTTTTCGAAGCATGCAAAAATAAAAACTGCATCATAAGTGCACCATTTCCATCAAAACGTCATATTAAACATGATTGCGAAACGAATGAAACAATGTCCTCTCAAACGAATCAAAAAGATTTGCTGTGCGATGTCTGGAGGAGAGAAACAAAGTTCCCTCTATTCATCCGGTCGTCGTCAGGATGTCGGCAATTTCAAAAAGATGCGCCCCCCCCATTTGCATTCCACCCAATTCTTTTCGACTTTAATCTTCCCCCACGACCGTAGAAGGCTGATGTTCTCACTGTGAGCCAAAAAAAGGGGAAACAACAAAAAACCGATGCATCTACCATTTCCGGGAGGGTCCCTTTTTTCTCTTGTTTTGCTTCGTTGTTTCTTTCTGCCGAATTGGCCACTGAAATTGGATGCCTTGCCTTGTCTGCTTTTATGTTCGGTTTTCCAAAAGATTTCCGACCAGGTACGTGAGTACGCACACCTCAGTACCTTTTCTAAAGCTCCCCGTCTTGAACCATTTCGAGTTGTGAATGCCACTCGGAGAGCAAGGTGGAAAAAGAATAGCAGAAAATGCCTAGGCTCGCATCTTAACTTCAATGCGAGGTAAGAGATCAACCTAAAAAGAATGTTCGTACGGTGCGACGTTGCACAACACGGCACAACATTCGCACCGTAGCTGCCAGTCTGCGACCTGCTGGTCGATTTTTACGGTTGAGCTGGTTTCGCTTTTGCTGATTGTGAAGCAGCGGCCGGGAGTGCGGCTCATCCGCTTTTTGAAGGAAATTTTTCTAGACTCTCCGCGTGGTTTCTCCAAGCTCTCTACGTACACACCCACGTCCGGATGGGGATGAAGAAAAAGATTGCTGATGTTGCATTCAAAGAACTGGCCCGGGCGTTTTTTTCCCTCTTTTCCGGAAGTGTAATGGATGCGCTAACATAATTTTCCATAGAAAGAGACAAATAAAAAAAGAGAAAGAAAAAGAGAAAAAGAAAGAGATAGAAAAACTACACGATATGTGAGAAAGAAGCGAAAAAAGCAACAAGACAAAGGCTAAGCTTGTTACACGAATCCCTACCCGTTGCAAAGGTTGATTGTTTGAAGTGGCTGTGTGTGAGCCCAAGAGTGTCGGGAAACTTTACGAGACAAGCCGTTTTGCGGTGGTGAACACACCGTGGTGCATTGGACTACTTTTGTGGCCTTGCCAACCAACGGACAAGTGCACGTAAGTGCAGAAAAAAAAAAACGGGTTGATTCGCCCTCCTGTAACACAGCGCCGGCATATTGTTGCTTTGCTCTGCACTGTCTATCGAGAGTGTGGCCCGGTGTGATGTGTGTACTGGATGATGGAGAACGCCCACTGTGCCGCATCGTGATGATCATGATCACTCAGCAGGCTGGCATGGTGGTGGTGGTGATGCTCCTGGACAGCCTGGGAGTGTGTACATGTACGTGTCATTTTACAGTAGATTTAATTGGGAATGGTTGATGATGAAGATTGTTAGGGCTGGCACGATATGCATGCACGATAGACGTGCTGCCATCGACGCTGACAGCAGTTTGGTCTTTCGTCATAGGGCGGGGTTGGATTTTAAATTAAATCTCGCACTAAAGCACTCATTTCGTTAGGGAAGTGCTTGAGCCGAAGCGCTAGAAGCAACTCGTTGCCTCTTGCACTAAGTACAAAGAAAAATACCGAACGGTTATGAGAGAGATACCAGGCACACGAGCCGTTTGTTTTTGTTTTTAAGAATTGCTCGAGCCAGCCAATTTTATTGTTAATTTTATTACATTTACATCCATCTGCAGAAATTGTTACACGTTTTTCGTACGCTTAAAATGGTTAGCTGACGGTGCGCACCTTTTGTGCACAAACCTCTCGCCTTCAGGTCGTTTTATGATGCTGTTTGAATTTTTACTCCCCTCCCCAGCTAGTCGCTAGTTTGTTCAACCGGTCCTGCTTAATATGATTTAACTGGAAGTCTCATTCTTATCACTTCCCTCCTTTAACGAGCCATTTTCACAATCCACACGGGGGACCCATCTGTTTCGACTAGCGCAAGCACCGGCCTCGCACTGCCGATTCGATTCGGTGGCCTTACTTGTCCTACCGGCCGGTATCATTAAACGTAACTGCTCGTCAACAACTGCCGTACGATAAATGGGCCACCGAGGCCACCAAAAAACCCTCCTTTGCTACCTTTTGTTTTTTTTTTGTTTTTGTTTGGCAAAGCAAATCGGTGAAGCACAACGCTTTTCCATTTACCCATTTCTGCTCCGCTATTGTTATTTCACGCACAATGGTAGTGGTTGTGCTTTCGCTAGGTGCATTAGGACACCCTCTCAACTCATCTCGCCGTCGGTGGGACCCCGGTACTGCTACGGCAACAGCAGCAGGGAGCGCAATTCCGCAAATAACCAAATCATCATCAATCCCGAAAAACGAGAGCATCATCGGCCATTAAGCTTAACGATCAATTAAAACCTGATCCGAAGGCGGCGGCCGAAAGGGCTCTACCGGTTTCGGTTGATGGTGTGGGTCTCTCTCGGAAGCGACAAACAATGATGATGGTAGTGGGGGGTGTAGTAGTACGGGGCCTATCACTGTAAGATGTTGGCGCACGCATTGCGTACTACAATAACTCGGAGGACGTTTGTTAGTTTTCCTTTGCACACCTAGCCGCTTTCTGGGGGGTTCTGCTGGCAGTGGCAATTGCTGTCCACCGTATCGGCCATAATCTGTTCCTCGTAAAAGAAAGGTGAAGGAAATGGGCAGGAGTTCTAATGAGGATCTACCCGCTTCACCTTAACGATCGCTTTAGACATCATTTTTGTATTATTACTAATATGTTGACATTCTCTATCACCTTGTGTATTTTTTTTTTCGGGGTGATTATCATCAAAAACATAATCACTTAGCATTAACACCTCTTTTCCATTACAGGAAAGAACAATTTATGCAATATTATTATCAAAAATTATTAAATCGTGTGAAATATAACGTAAAGTTTGCAGGACAATTGACTTGTTTTTCAACTTAAAATTGCCTTTTCCCACATTCTCGCTCACAAATATACCTTTAAACATGTTTAAACACATCAAATCACATGTTCTATACCCACCCCCAAGAACTCTCGAGCCGATATCACATTACAAACTCCCCTTCCTTCGCTTCGTTAAGTGTGATGGCGGTACTTCTTAAGCTTCACATTTTTGGCACTGTTGTCGCATTGTTAACATCCACATTGTGGTACCGCACAATGCCGTGCTGTTTTGAAAATAACGAACGTCAAATTAACCGAACACTAATTTTACTGCGTCAACCCCCCTTCCCCCATTTTCTCCACTCCCCTCCTCGCATCAGGCCTGGTACGAAAAGCACCATGCGCCTCCATCGGGGAAATCAACCACGTGTAACATAAACATCGCGAGACAAGTTATGCTTCGCTCGGAGTGTGTGTGTGTGTGTGTGTTAGTGTACCATATAGCTATCGTTTCTTCATACTGCATTAACCTGCTAAGCCGACTTTCTTTAATGAGACTAAAGTTTCGTACGTTTAGCAGCAACACTCGCAACGCAGAATTACCTGCGAGCGTGTATGTGTGTCTGTTATGGGGTTTTGTGGATGAGCCGGCAACAAGACCATAACCATCTCTAAATTACCCCCTTTTGTTTGTTGTGCGATGTGTGAACAGGTGAAACGATGGTTCTTTCATGTGCGTACGGGGTGCTTTTGCTAGTTTTAAGGAGCTTTGTTGAAGAGCAGATGGGATGGATTGTGAGAAAGGAAGTGTGAGCTGCAGTGATGAGATGCGGTCGAGAAATGCCTGATACCGACCCTGATGCCAACGTTTTATCCGCTTTCCGGTGACCTCTGGTCCTGACGGGTCATCATCTTTCCGGGGCGAAGATGGCCATCAGTTTATGTTTTCCCTGTCTTCGAGACGAGTCGAGACGAGTACGGAAAAGGGATAATAGCACGGTAACGATGGTGAAGATCTTGAAGCTGGAAATGATTGTTATGGTGATAGTCGATGGATAAGGATAATTTTCCGACCTCACGCCCTCCCGGCATCGTTCTCGGCTGGGAGATGGGGAAAAATGGGATACGAAAATAGCTCAGCCATCGTTTGGCAGGTGGTATTTTCACAGCTAAACTAACAATCGCACCACTATCGCAGTACCGCAGGACGTACCGGTGGATTTTGCTTCGGTTTTAAGGGTCTCGTAATGGTGTTTTCTGTAAAATTTAACCACCATAATTTGCGACCGGGATGCCTTGTCCCTTATGACATTCTTATTCATTCATTCCCAGCGACAACGTCGTGAGGTTTCTATTTCCGTTCCGGTGTGTGTGTGTTGCACACTTTGACAGGCGACTGTGCCTGGTCGTTCGGTAGAAATGAATGGGACCACTTGAGCGAACTGGGTACCACCTTCACGATGTTCAAACGGGTGTAAATCTTACAACAACCTTTCGCTACCACGTTCGTTAACCTGTGTGCTTGCCCTTCGCGCCGGGTTACGTTGTCGGTTTGGCTCTTAAGCAGGGCCAGCAACTTTTACCTCACATGAGCACTCTCGGGCAAAGAGCAACAGCGCACGCTACACTACAATTCCCGCTCGCCTTTCTTGCGAAAACTTTCCATCAGTTCCGGCCGGTGGGATTTGGCTTTTCTTCTTTCCGCGATGCGGAGGAATGCACGCCTCGGCACAGAGCGCCCTTTGCGTTGGCGCGCACTCACTCACCTGAGCCGCGAGCAAAGGCGAAACACAACAATCTAATTAAAATTTAGTTTGTACACGCTGTTTTCTCGAGTCATAACCGTGTGGCGTTGGCGCTTGAAGCGTGCTCTCTCCGGCCATAGGATTACTGCAGTCTTCGTGCGCTCATCTGTGCGAACCGGGATCCGGTGGGAATACCAACCCCAAAAATTAGTGCACATAGTCATTATGGTTGTAGTACCTTTGTTTGACTGCTTAGTCGCGATGACAGCGGCACGAGCGTGCAGAAGCGGAAAGCATTAAACATAATTATATTAATAATCGTGACAGGTTAAAAGCATGCTGTAACGCATTTTTGGGACAAATAGAACCGTACGTACGACGGTGTTCTTAGCGAGGTGTTTTGATTTTCCCCACGGATGTGGAAGCTTTTTTTTGTTTTCATGGTTTCAATCTTTGATCTAGTAGTCGTATGTTGGCGTAACGGTCGGGAGCAAGGTCTGTGTAGGATAGAGGTCGAGTAATATAGAGCAATTTGACAAGTAGCCAAAAGTTCGTTACACGTGATTTGACGTTTGGACGCCCTTTTCCATTTAAATGTTTTTTGTGTAGTTATGTTGATTAATCGGGTCGGTCAGTATAGCAACAAGATTTTTATTGTTCTAGATTTGGTTGGAAATTTGTGTCGCTGCTTTTCGATTTTAGTTCGGAAAAAGATCTGCAGATCTTATTGGCGATTGGTGTTAGGTACGATTGGTGTTCAAGGCAGGTGAAAAGGCAAAGAATCGGATTTTGTAAAGCGATCATTTGGCAACGAGTAGGTGAGGCTCTTCACCTATGAGGAAGAGGATGAGGCTCATCATATCTTCCGGTTCACAATACGGCGTGAAAGTCTGGTACCGTGTGATCAACCCTTGGTTTTAGAACACTAATAGGTGATGACCACACACCACTTTATAAAACCATCAACAGTTTGCTGTTTAAACTAAAGGCATTACAAAAAGGAAAACTTTAATGACCAAGCTAATTGTGATCTCGATATAGTAAACAAGTAGGTTAGACGCAAGGAATCTTACTGTGCTTTCAGACGGGACAAACTTGACAGTTCGCCAGTTCGTCGAACTCATTTTTGTGAAATAGACGCAAATTCCATGGAAAGATCGCAAACTTGACAGTTTTTCGAAAGCAACACAGTGACCGTTGGAGCTATCGAACAAACAAAAGTAAGTTCAAAAAGAATATTGCGCTTTTAAAAAATGTGAATCTGCTACAAACCACACAAAATTTGCCGAATTAGAATGAGGAAATGATTGTTCATAGATACAACTCAGGCACAAGTAAAAAACAACTAAAAAAAACCCAAAAGATTTCCCGTGCACCATCAAACAATTAAAATGTATCATAATAAGTAAAAATAACAATTTTTAATGCTGTTCTTGTAGTATAATACAACAAAAATAAATATTTCTTTTATTTTACAAAGTTTTAGCGCAAAGACTTCATATGCATATTCATATTCTTTGTTTAACTTTGTATGTGCAACCGTCAATTTTTGAATTTTTTGGACCATGTAGAAATCATGTATTGAATTCGGTTTGAATTGGAACAAAGTAGAGTTCGTGCAGCGTTCACACACAACCAGTTCGCGAACATAACGAACTAACCAAATTTCATTCACAAATCTGCATTTGAGTAAAGTTCGTCGAACGCTCGAACTGTCAAGTTTGTCCCGTCTGAAAGCGCTCTTACACGGGCGACCAAACGTCAAGTGAAATCCAAAATGGCGAACCTCTATCTTGCCTATTACTCGACCGCTATCCTACACAGACCTTGGTCGGGAGATTTTTAAGAATACATGAATGGAAAATGTTCATTAATTTATCCAGTAACTTCTCTTGAATTTTAAGAAACATTGCAAAGAAACATTTATTGAATGTTTCGCACAATAAAGCGCACATTTTAAAGTTCTTAAAAAAAAATGAAACACTTCAATTATTTCATGTCAACTAATATGCGTAATGATGTGAGTAATTTTAATTTTCTGTCAGTTTATTTTATTTCTGGTTCCTTTTTATTTCGGATCTAAAAAACGATCAACTCTGACGTCTAGTTATAGCATTAGGGATGAATAATCGATGACGTTTTTGTTTTGCTAATGTTTGGTGAATTTACTTCCTTTTCTTTACTAACAAAAAACCTGAAGAAACTAATTTTAAAATTTCAAAACAATCACCCCAAATACCAAAACTTACTAATTATGTATTTCTTTCTTTCGCAGGTGAGTAATCGTCTTGTACGGAACCCCTTTACCTGATGCTTTTGTCGTGAGTAAAACAGTATCAAAACGCACCTTTCCAACGGAACAAGTTTGAAAACATAAAGTCATCTCACTGTAGTGCAAATGACTGTTCAAGGTTTACCTTACCTATCCTTGACGTCGGCGTCAAAATAAAAAATAAAAAATACGAAGCGATTTTAAACCCTTTTCTTACGTAGCTTCTCGACACATTATGATTTGGCGCAAACAAAACCCGGGCAACACACACATCCAAACCCACTTGCACAAGGTAACGAAGGAAATGAGTTTTGTACTGACTCCGCAGAAAAGCGCAGGTTTGTGGGAGCTTGTTGCAAAATGAGCTGAGCCTAGTTTTGCTGCTGGCACCCCAAGTTTGGTTTTTTTTGGAACCTGCGAAACGTCGGCAGTTCGACACGTCCTCTCACGTTGTGCACCGACACAAAAAGGCTCCTTTCGTTTTTTACTGTTGGGGATGAGTGGGGGGGAGGCTACTGACGTCAACCGTTCGGCAGGCTTCACTCTCCTATTGCTTATGCCTTCCCTTTTTTGTTTGAGACTGCTTACTTGAGTTCCGTGTTCGATAGGCGATTGCACATACAAAAAACCCTCCTCCTCACCCCAGCGAGTGGAAACACCCTCCGGGAACAAAAGACCAGGGAAACGGGAGTCAAATTGGAAATTAGAATGAGAAATCAGTTTTGCAGCTCAAGTCAACCGGAGACGGGGACGAGAAAATGGGAAAATTCCGGTTTTTGCCCGAAACATTCCTTACCAGGTTTGGCAGGTTGAAATGCTGCCATGCTGTTTGCTGGCGACTGGCTAATGTGTGTAGTAGGCCTCGACACTCGGGTTGTGGGTGGAAAATGGCAGGCCCGGCTAGAGGAAACAGCAGAGCAGGAAATAGCATCCGCTGCCAAACCGAAAGGAGGAAAAACCTGTCAACTTTTCACCAGTCATTCTACCGAAAAGTTGCCTTTCGCAGCGTACTTACTGTGCCTCCGCCTTACTGCTGATACTGTCGTCTGAACCTTCAAACTCGTGGAAGGTTTTCTGAAAGGCTTCTAGTACAGCGCGTATCGATAATAATATGGCTCCGAAGTAGACGTTTGTGTTTTTCCACCCGGAAATGATTTTAAAGCGTGATGTTTATGCAAAGACAGCTCATGCAGCCAACGTATATGTAGGCAACGAATGGAAAAATAATTGTGAAACCGATGTTTACCGATTAAAAACCAGGAAAACTCCACTGGAAGGTGTACAATTTTTGAATGCTCTTTAGGGTAATATTTTATTAAGTAATCACAATAATACATTTTTTTTGTAAGTGTACGCAATCCAGCAGCAGCAGATGGTCGTTTTTCATACAGCCATGGAGGAGATTCATTCCGAGATTCCCATCTCAAGCTCCGAAACGTACGCAAGTGATTCGATTGCCGAAATCGTTCCCATCAACAATGGTGTGCACTTTTCCACGGAAAAAGGAACCCATTCCCGGTACGCACACCAGCAAATGATTAATCGTCAGCAGTGAAATTGCTTCTCCGTGCTGTGGGCTTCAATATTTATCTTCTTAATTACCAAGCGACCGAGCAGCAGCAGGGGTGCCTTTTCCACCAAACGGCGGTGAACGCAGCCGTGGATAGAACCGTTTGCGTACTACTAATGTGTTTTTCCCGCTACAAAACGCGCCGAGAATCGGGCGGACGATTGGTGAAAGGATTCCGGCACAGCCACCGTGATCGAATAAGTGTGTGCATTGAGTCGTAGCTGTGGAAGCCTGGAATACAACTGGAAGCCTACTTGCTTCCTTTCTCTGTCCAGTAGCGCACGCTACAGTCGACAGGGCCGTGGGCGAAACGCAGATAAATCGGCCCGATCAAAAGGGAGAGATCCTTTTTGTCGGAGCTTCTTTGCTTACTTTTTTACCACCACCTCTTCGCCATCACCGTCACCGTCCCATCTCTCGGTCGTTCATTTTGATCCGTTCTGTGTAAGAAAGCTGGTGGCTACGGGTAATATGGCCGAACCGGAAAAAGGCCGGAATAATGGGAAAACAGTGATGCGGAAGACGGACTACCGCGGGAGTGCGCCCTAGGGAACACATCACTTAGACGAAGGACTTCACTCATCACCGTGCAGTCACCGGTGGTGGTCCGTGTGTTGCGATCCGTGCGATGCCACCAACCAAACGGCCGGACGATGAAAAACTGTCGTCATCAAGCACTCATTAAAAGCAAATATCAATCAAGAACACATCTCGTGTTCGTTGTCTTTGCCAACTTGTGTGTATATGTGTGTGTGTGTGCGTTTGTGTATGTTCTTATGGAGCAAACGGTATTTTTTCCCCCAGACCATCTTCTTCTGTGTATCATCTTTTGCCGTTAGCTCTATCACCAGCGAACGGCCCAACCTCCCCGTGAAAGGAAATCGAATTCCTCGTCGAATTCGCCCTTTCTTCCTGCTTCGATCCGATGTTAATCTTCCGTTCGAAACCGTTGGACAGCTATATCTCTCTTGCCCTCGGTATCGATTTTATCCGATCCGTCTTCGGACGATTGATTCGATGTTTCGGCCCCCGGAAACGGGGCCCTAGTACAAAGGACCGGCAGCACACGGGCACGGCACGGGACAAAATTTATTGAAAGCAAATTCCCGATTGTTGATAACAAAAAAAAAGAAAAAGCGCTGGAGTTGGTGGTGATTGAGTAAGGCGAGCGCGAGGCATGGTACATATTGGGCGTATTTCTTAGATGCTTACTCTCGCACAACGGGAAATATAATCGAAAGCAAACAATTGCTGCGCAATGGATGGAATGAGTTTTTGGGTGAAGGGCGCTGGTTTTTGGTTAGATGAAAATTTTGCTTAGTTTCGCCAGTACTGCGCGATGCAAATGTTGGAGTAAGCGAACGACATGGGCTATGATTTGAAGTTGATTTCCGATGAGACATTTTGATGGTGAAAACAATACAACGGGAAAGTAAGCATTTTGTTGCTTCTTTTCCATTGTGTAACAACATCATTTACACACACAAATACAAGTTGGAATTGGATCTTCCTGACGTCAACTCCCAAGAAACTCATGGAGAATCTGACGGATTACTTGCTTTCCCAAAACAAGATCTTTATAAATCGGTTACGCTAAAGCTATCATTTCTTCTTTTCCACCACAAATTACCACACGTGCAGCAAGCATCGCATTGCAGCAAGCAAAATCCCTTACGCTAGATCGCTCCAAAAACCGGCATTATGCATAAAGTCAAATTTAATTTCAATCTATATCGTATCAAGCGGTAGTAGTCGGTACGGTCCACGATATAACCTCAAAATTGATTGAATAATATAGCAGGGTATCATCATCGTCGTCATCATTCTCATCATTATTACCGTGTGCCATTCGTAGTTTTCTGACGGCGTTCGTTCTGAGTGTTCTCGTTCGACAAGCGTCGAACGCTCAGACCGAACGCCGAAGTCTGGTGGTCCTGGGAGCCAAGCGGAACCACACGTACATGATACCCTCGACGCTATCCTCGAAGCTATCCTCCCGATGGGGCAGATTTCGATTCCATATATTATGCATGAACCGAACACTGGCACGGGGTGGGTAAGCGATCGTCGTGTTTGCGAGACGGTAGGAGAAGATATGAGCGAAATAAACGTGTACGACGTCTCTGTGTCGGCGTGCAAAACACCTAGCCAAACCGTGTACTATTTCTGACCCGGCTTCGTACATGGGAACGAAATGGTGCTGTATGAGTTGGTAAAGTGTCACGCAACGAGAGTGGTGACCTTTTTTCCTTGCAGATCACAACCTTACAAGATTTAATGGCACTACGTGTAATTAGACCCGATGCATGTGATCCGTGTTAGAACAGATTTAAGAACCTTTCCTCCTCGTTTACTCTTCAACATAAAGATCGAAATGAATATTCATTTTTTATTGAAACTAATAAATGGAATGTTTTCTCCGTATGTAAGACTTCATCGAAGAGCTCAAATGAAGATATAACTTCAATAGAAAACTGAATTGAGTTCCATCAAAAGTGCATGCTTTTAACAATAGTCGTGCAATATAATAGTCTGATTCAAGATTATTTATTATTATTATTATTATTATTATTTATTAATACAAATTGTTTGCCTCGCGGGCTGTACAATGGTATAAAAAAAACTTAAATCTAAAGTGGCCCTACACTAAACCCTACAACGAAAAGAACAAATTAAGAAAACTGCAGGAACAATCGAGTACAACTAAACCGGAAAGACAAAAAGGAAGGAAACAAATGGAAGAGGAAATGGACAAATCACAAAACAGAGTAAATAGAGTGGGAAGAAAAAGAGAAAGCAAAAAGAAAACAGGAAGATATCTAATTAGAAACAGAGGATAACATAACACGAGAGCGAAATGAAGACAGGGTGATGCCATAGTCAAAATGGGTGGAAAGAATATTGAACAGCCGAAAACACACTAGAAGCGGGTGATTAGAACCAAATAGCGTACGGCACGCTGGAACAATTAGTGGAGGGCGAGGATGAAGGGACAACTAAACCACATTTATTGCACAATATTCGGTAATTTTTAGAACATAAATGATTTGTATTTACAGAAATCCAACATGGCTGTAATTTAATTTAAACTTCGCAAATACATGTGAAATAGGGGTTTGACACGCCTGATCAAAAAGATGGAAACGGTTGCTATGCGACAGGCGAATGGAGAAGACTCTAGTGAGAATAACCGAATTCTTATTACACCTTAAATCTCGTATTCTCTACATACATTTACTTACCACCATTCATTATTACAACAAAAACATAAAAAATACCATAAATTCTAAGTTGTATTTAATAGTACTCATTCATTTTCGGCTTAAAAATTTAAAATTAGTTGAAAATAGTGGAAATAGTTTCGGTGCAATGACTGTAATTGTTTGAATCATACTGTACGGATTTGCGGATTTCGGATTATTTGCTTTCATAGTAATATTTACCGGAGTTGCAGTTGCCGTGAGGAAAAATCTTCAGCAAGTGAGTGCGCGATGCCAAGACTCGAAATGAAGAGCGGAATATCATAATTTCAAGTTGTTGCTGGGAGCTTTCAGAACACTTCACTACAGAAGTAGTGTTGTCGAGGTTCGTGCACGTAGAAAGATGATGGTGCGGGCAACAGCAACTGAAAAACTTCACTCAAACAGGATCGCGCATGTTATCCAGGGCCTTTTTTTTGTTTGGTTTCCTATCAGCATGTCAGCGTAAACAGGGAGAATGGGGGATGGACATAAAATGTGAGAGAAACAGGCAATTTAACGAAGCGTTGAGAAGTTGTTGCTGGTTAGGCGGATTTACATACGCGAGCACTGCAACACACGAACTCAAAAACCCTAAAACACACACACACACACAACAACAAAAAAATCATGCACACAGACAGAACAAAACACAGTAAACCATTCCCCGGCCAATGCTGGTGGTAAGCGACCCAGACCCCTGGCCGTATAACGAGCGATGGGTAAGATTCGAAATCCCTTCAAAAGTCAGCGACTCGTGCGATTGTTGAATATTCATGCTCGGTATGAATTTTTCAGTGTGAAAAATATGTTTTCTTTTGTTCTAATTTTTGCAACAGACTTTTTATTTCATAGCGACTGAATTTTCACTTTATCCTGCCATTGAATGCTTTTGAAATCTCTCTCTCTGCTGTACATGTAGTACAGCGTTTCGTTGTGCGTTGTGCTATCACTTTTTCTACATGAAAACCATAACTTGTTACGATGCCTTGCAAACATATACGTATACTTTTATGAATGTATTAATTATTTGAGGTTTTTTTGGTATTAATTGATAAATTATTTTTTGCGCATTTTTTTTTATAAAACAATACTTCAAAGTTTATTACCTTATTCGTATACATAAGCTTACATTAATTTATGAATTTGAATTAATGCACCATGCCGTTGTTACCCTATCAGCTGTTTTAGCTCATCTTTTGAAACGTTCTGGATTTAATTCATTATTGAAAACACACTGGACGTTTTTGCTAAAAATCAACAATATAGTAATTCTTTTGTTTTCTTATTCATCAGTTTTAGCTCCGAATTCATTAGCTAAATGTAGGCATTTTAATTTCGTGATCTTTAATGATTTTGTAAAAATAGTTCCAAGTTTTGTTTCTAATTTTACAATCCTTTAGTTTGTGTTCAATGCTTTCCACACATTTGCAATTTTCGCAGTTAGGATGCTGTACCATTTTATATTTAAATTTTAATTCCTGAGTGTACATTCTTTCATTTAGCAATTTATACAGAATACTTCTTTCGCTAGAACTAAGCTTATTTTCATTGATGTTTCTCCATATCTTGTGCCATTTGCAATGTGGTATGTTTTTGTATTATTTGTGGTATTGTAATTGTACTACTGCTATGGATTTTTGGACTGCTTTTGTGCTTAAGTTTTTAATTAATTCATCTGATAACTAAGCCATCTTAATATTAATAGTTTTGATACACGGATGGTGGATTTTAAATGTGATTTAATAATTTTCTACTGTATGGAGTGTTTTCCATTTCTTTTAGTTGTCTATTCACTAGTAAAGCTTTGAGCTTTACTTCATGGATCATGAGGTTTAAACCTCCTTGTTCTTTAGGCAGAGCTAATTGATGCAGAGCTATTCTTGGTTCACTTTTAGACCATATAAATGAACCTTGCTTAGATGTAATATTCGCTAAAAGTTTGTTGTTAATTGACAGAACTGATCCAATAAACCATAATTTAGATGTTAAATAGGTATTCACTACTATCACTTTGGTACAGGTTTAAGTCTCTTGCATTGTGATGCCAAATTATTTGAGCGAATTTGTGGGACGTTGCTTCCCAGTTTAATTTATTTGTAAGCCTGAGAGAGTTAGTGAAGAATATTCCCAATATTTTGATTTTGTCTCTACTGTCCAACCAATCCACAATAATTTTGTTTTTGTTCGTTATGTGCCCAATGTCAATTGATGGAATAGTTTCGCTTAATTTTTCATTTATTTCAACAGCTGCTACGAAGTTTATTTTAGCGCTATTAAAAAATGTGTTTATTAAATTTGTGTTCTATTTTTCAACATGATGCAATTTGACCATTATTCTAAACATTGCCTTAAAGTAGTGCAAAATGAATATTAGAAGTCCATTTCATGACGGCCCCTTAATCCAATTCCCAATTGTGTCGCGTGCATAGCAATAAAAGCACATAATTTCACAATGTTCCAAATGAATGATGAAGCAGAAAATTTGTCCTGTTAAACGGCACATAAAATTCCTTCCCATCAAACCCGGGTGACAGGGCTTGGCAGGATAGAGAGTTCGCAAAACGCAAGCAAACGCAAACGGTGCCTCTACCTTAACAGACATCCAGCTAACGTTTTGGCACATCCTGACACCATGGACCATGGTCAGAGGCGGGTGCAGTGGGGTACTAGTGGGAGCACTAAGAGGATTTTTAGGTTTTTAGTTGCTGACCATCACTCAAAAGTTGGTGAATGTTTGGCTCTTAATTTCCAACCACCCACGTTTGCTCCATCCATCCAGCGCATAAACTATCTTTTGCTTCCTGCCAGTGGCTTCCAGTTTTTGGCAGTTACGAGCTTAGAGCTCCCTGCGATCCGGTCCGGCTTTACGACGTGGAAGTACATAGTTTTGCTGTTTTGGTCCCATTTTTGGTGGCTTAATATTTGATTTCTACTTCTTCTCGTGAACTTACGCCATCGTCGCCACCAGCCCGTGCCGACTGCGATCGGGATCCATCCTTTTACGAACTCGAAAAAGTATTTTCAGGAATGCGGTACCCGTCGCTGTCCCTCCTCCCCCCCCCCCCCCTTCTTCCCAAAACTCCGGGGCACCGGGTGGACGAGGACGAGGACGAGGAAAACTTTCCGGATCTGGATCAGGGTTTTAACTCCTAACCATCAAAGAGCATTAGATTGTGGTATTTTCTGAACCGGTTCCCTTTTTTTTATGGTTGCCCGGTGGCAGTTAGTAGCGACATTCCTTGATCCATTTGATGGCCAACTGAATGATGTCGTCACCCCTTTCCCGCTGCTGCTGCGTTCGGAAGGGATTATTTCCGGGCGTGGCGTACATTAAAAGGGTGGTTGTTTCGAGCGCCAGAATTGGGCCCCAGAGGTGCGTGATTTTATTTTCCACTGATTTTTGGGATATTATGGCGGCAGAAAAGCTTTGTGGTGTAAATTGAGATACAACATCACACACACGCGTTGGGTTGGGTTTTCCTTTTTTCGTGGACCAATGGCAATTAGTTTAAAGTTCAATAAAATTACCGATTTTAATGCGTTTATATTACATTTGCTGCGATAATCACCTTTTTTTTCGAATGAATTCGAAATTCAAATTTCCACTTTCTGACCACTTCGTTGAGGTTCAACTGAACAGAATGGAATTGATCAGCTTTTTTATAACGCTTACTTCTAGAGCTGTGACAATCTTTCACCTTTCCGAAAAACTCTCGCTTGGCGTCCGGTTTGCGTTGCTCGTTTGTGGGGAAATTGGTAGATCCGATTCAATTGACTTTTATGCAAGAGCTTCCTTTCTGGTTTTTGCTTTTCGCACCAAAAAGGAAAAAAAAACCATTCACACACACTCAGAGGAGAAATATTCCACGAACGGTTTCCACGGGTAAAAGGGGCACGGAAATTAAAAAAACAATCAACATCATCGTATAAAATATCACCCGCCCGTAGCGGTACGTTTGATTGAGAACGAAACAGTTCACCCGCCTGTCGAGAATTGTTCGGTCAACTGTAAATTGCATCTCTTGTCTGACCCCCACCTGGTTCAGTGAAAAGTTGTTGTATATGTTTTGTTTGTCGTTGTTTGTGCCCACTCCATTGGCTACTCGTAGAGCCCGGGGAGGAAAACAGCCCCAAGCCCGTATCACAACTAATGGCGCACACTTCGACAAGCGCTTGATAATCGATGTGCAAAAGTGTATTAATCTCTTATTTTTTCTGTGAACAATTCGTAATGAAAATTCGTATGCATGTGTATGTGTGTGAGTGTGTGTGTGAATGTATGTAAGAGTTGCAGATACCTGGCCATACCGTACCCGGGTGTTTTGCAAAGAGGAAAAGTTTTTTTTCCCCATCAGACAACATGCTGCAGTTCGGTGTGTTCGGATGAATTGGGGCCGATGTCGAACTGGAGGCGGTAGAAGTGGATCGAAATTAAATGAGTGTCTCTCGGGAAACTGCGTTAATATTGAGATTACAATTTTCGACACCCATCCCAGGGAACCGAACCGAAGCCTACCAATGTGAAGCCGCCGGTGCCGGTGGTATCCTTAATTTACGCATTATTTCATTGTCAACATAATCGACTTTGCTGTTTCGGCTCAATTCGAGCTTTTTAAGCCAATTCGCATGTGCGGAAGTTCGATTACTAAGTAATCCGCGAGTCAGTTACGTTCGAGGAATTTAAATTGCTTGCAATGGAAATGGTTTTACCAGATATTCTCACTCTAGTGGTAGGCCACAGTGTACCCTTCAACACTCTCCGCTCGGTGCATTATTCCACTCAATTATGAAACAATGAGCAACATCGCTCATAACCTGCCGCGTTTCTACACAAAAGCTCGTGGATGGAGTGAGCATCGCTGCTAAAACACAGGGTGGAATTACTGGTAATCAGTCCACAATCGATAAGCGATACCAAGTCGTAGTTCATCATCCTTCTGCACCTTGTGCAGCTCACGGCATTTGTATGTTTGAAGGTTTAAGCACCTCTATACATCCAACCCGGGGCCCAAACCATCTCAACCAGCCCTCCCATCGCCGAGTGCCGCGTGGCTTTGCACCATTTTGCGAAGCAGCCGAACGAATCCCCCCGACATTACCGAATGTACCGAGCCGCGTGTGCAAATCACGCCATTAACCCATATTAGAAAATTATACGATTATAAGATGATCTTAATTTAGGTTGCATTATGCGGAGATAATTACGTTTTCGTCGAACACTTCACGGAGGACGTGAATGTGTGTGTGTGTGCTTCTCAATCAGCGAGCGGCTAGCTCGCGTTTGAAATGAGCAAATGTACTCTAGCGCAAAACTGGTTCGAAAGGGCATGTTATCGGTGCGTCTTAACGCACGCGATGCACACAATGCTTTCGAATTACAGTTGCGGTTGGTCTGAAATTTATGAAATTGAAAATGTGTATACAGTGCTGCTAATGTTTGATTCTACATAATTTAGAAGCCATTTTATTATACTCATTCTCTTCAATTTACTTATGAAGTTTATTATCTCCTTTTCTATTGAGCTTGTTATTGTTGTCTAATTTATAAATTTGATTATAAAATGCTGTTTCGTACCGTGATCGTGCACGTAAAATAAATGGTAGACTTAAATATCTTTGGCCCTACGTTGTGTATATTTTTCCGTTTTATCAGTTTACAAAATGAATAGATATTTGGAGCGCACTGACAAAGACACGTGCTCATATCCAACTCAAACATCTCTTCTTCTTCTTTTTACTTTCCTTCTTTCTCTCCAATCTGACATCTTCTACTCGCCAGCTTGGACATTTGACATTTGACGTTTCGGTGTCAAACAAGCTAGTTTATAGCACAAAATCTAAGCAAAAAGATGAAAGTTGATCGAAAATTCCTTTTTTTTGCCACATAATACATTTCTTTCTAACTTATTTTAATGTATTCTTTCTTAAAATCGCCTGATTCGGTGAAAAAATTAAGTTCAAAGAAGAAAGTCGACTCTGTGACTTTGAAGTATAAACGAAATTGCACCAGGATTCGACTTACGCGGAAATTCGAGTTACGCGCATTTTTCCCGGATTGTAGCGGTCCGCTATAATAGCGTATCTCGGGGACTGCCTGTATTTATAATTATTATATTTCTTTTTCCATTACAGGTAAGCAAATGACCAAGGCATTTCAAGCATTAGGTGCAAGAGATTCGTATGTATATCTAACGTTTAAATGTTGTCCTTTAAGCATTATGTTAAAAAAACTCAAAATGAAATCTTTCAAGGAAGGAAAGATGAAGAAGGATGCAAAGAATGTCCTGTATTGGGTTAAAGTTGACATAACAAGTTTGTTCTGTAAAGAAACTATTATTCCTGAGCTTTTTTTTGTGAGGCACGTTATTTCCAACGTTGTATGACGACTTTTCGCATCGATCGTGTCAGTTGCGACTGACTCCACTAATGGCTGTTAATGTTGCTAGCCTTGCCGAAAAGACATCGCGGCCACGGCTAAAGTCTGAGCAAGCAGCAAGCTAACCGGAGGAAACCCCATCAGCCCTTACGGGAGCACACACGATATATGTTTCGTCATTATCATTATCCCGTCCGGAGATGTTGTCCTCCGCACGTAGAAACCCGAGTGGTACTAGTACGGAAAGTACTTCCGGAATGAGCAGATGATACAGCAGGCAATGGAACACATATCACAGTTAACCGTGGCTGTGGAACGGCTTTATTCCACGCGTCGCTGGATGCGCTCGATGCATGTGTTTCTAGTGTGTGTGTCTGCGCATGAGAACAAGCGATTTGTTGTCTTCTTGAATTCGTTACTACCAGCCATTACTGGACACGACGAAGCGAGATATTCGAACCGGGCTCCGGGTCCGATGAATGTACGATAATGATGCAACGTCAAAAAGGAAATACAAGAAAAGCCATTTTCGGATGTTCTGATTCGGAACTTCTTTCGGAAACTGCAGAAGAGCTGTCAACTTGTTATGACAGCAATGTACTGTCCCACTGGTCGGAATAAAATATTTAGGGGTTAGTTTAAGACTCAACAACAGTAATTCTGCATACTTAACGGACAGAAAAAAATAGTAAAAATAATAATACTTAATACCCGTTTGTTTTTGGTCAACTAAATGTATGTAATTCCAGAGCACTCTTCAAGAGAGATGCTTAAATGCTGTTTGTTACTTGCCAATAACAGTGCACCTTCCAAAACGTCCCCAAAATCCATCTGTCGTTAAAGAGAAACTTTCCCGAACACGCCAAATCTTAAGGTGCTACCAAAACCTCTTTCCAACTAATTGCATTACCCTGTTTTCACCAGTCTGTCGTGTGCAATTTCGCTCAATTTGCAGCCCCCACACCAACGAGTGGCACACTGCAATCTGAATGCCAAGCTTTTGCCCTTGGTTTCGGACGCTTTCCGACACCTTGGCATCGCAATTAGATTGAATAATTTGAAAATATTCATCACCCCATCAGCAGTACCATTACCGCCGACACCTTCCGACACATTCGGGGGGGTTCGGGTTGGATAAAGAAACAGGTTGCTAGATTGGAATGGTTGTTCGGGGTTTTATGCTCGTTTTTTTTTTGTTGCCCCCCATTACTGTCCTTTCGCTGTTTTCCTACCCATAACAGTCCCGCAACAATTCCCGGCATTGAAAAGAAATTGAAGAGGATGAACTTTTCGGACGCCTGAATTAATTAAACAACTTTTTTGCGCCCCTTGACGTACCTGTGCGGCGCGCTTGCCCGGGAATGTTTGAATTCTTCCACCCGACGGTAAATCTACCGATAGTGACCAGCGTATACACCCCAGCAGTAGAACAATTTCTTCCCTGCCATGCCATTAATGCAATGTATACAGGTTTTATTATGGCACGTAGCGCTGCAAATGCTTCGGGAGCAGATTTGTTTCGGCATGTCCTGATGCGCGTACGCTCGCGCCGCACCCGGGGGTTGGTTGGACGATCTGATCGAAATGCTACCGTCCCCGGCGTTGGCAGCAGAGGGCAGAGGTGTATGAATTTTGGCATCGTTTTCATCTAATTACACTCGTTCGTCCAATTTGTTCGCTTGTGTGCCGCAATTGTTCTTCTCCGGCTCCGGCGGTGGTGTTTTCGATGCCGTACACCCAACTGCCCGGTACACCAATATCGAACCGAACGATTTCTGAAAGAACGTACCGAGCTTATCGTCACCCTCGATTCACATTCGATTTTCGAGTCGAGTCTTGTGTGTGTGTGTGTGCGGTTGGGGTTGCGAATTGAGTGCTTAGAGTCTCGGCAACCAAGCGTTCACCCGATTAAAATGGATTTCGTGTGGTCAGTCTGTTGGTTCCGTCCGGCACTACCCTCGGAGTCCAGTCCAGGGGAAACATTTTAACGATTTATTTAGAAATTCAGCACGAAGGACGCATAGACGAAGGTTCTATTTTGTCTTGAATGCAAAGACCATTATTGTGTCCGCATGCATGGGGGGAGCAGAATCAAAATGGCATCTTGATTGCGTTAAGCGCTTTCGACTATTTGTTGGTAATTACCAGAACTTAATGCATCGCTAAGATTCATGCAACGGCTGGGAGGTTGGTATGTGATATTCTAAGTGGAATACTGGAGCAGGAAGGAGAATTGAACATGAGTGACTATTCAAATGGTGCAGCTGTTGACGTTTATCGCAGTAATTAAAACATTAATTCAATATTACTACATCTAGAATTTTGATAGTTCTTATTGTATAATGCTGTTTTTCTTAAAGACAAAATTAATTTAGGCTAATTACTCATCAAATATGTGGAATAATATACCTTAAGATATACTACGTATTTTCATTCTTTTCCAGCTAAATGTCTGTGATCTTGCTGAAACTCTCAATGAGTTGTCTGAGAAATATTCTTCCCATAATAAATACATTAATTAATTATTATTACATTTAGAATTTTGATAGTTCTTATTGTAAGATTTTGTTTTACTTAAAGAAAAGATTAATGTAGGTAGATTACTCAACAAATATGCGTTATAATATAACTTAAGATACATATTTTCATTCCTTTTGAGCTAAATGTCTGTGATTTTTTTGAAATCCTAAATGAGTTTTCTGTGAAATATTCTTCCTATAATTAATACATGAATTAATTATTACTACATCTAGAATTTGGATAGTTCTTATTGTACGATTCTGTTTTACTTAAAGGCAAAATTAATTTAGGCTAATTACTCATCAAATATGTGGAATAATATACCTTAAGATATACTACGTATTTTCATTCTTTTCCAGCTAAATGTCTGTGATCTTGCTGAAACTCTCAATGAGTTGTCTGAGAAATATTATTCCTATAATTAATACATAAATTAATTATTACTACAGATAGAATTTGGATAGTTCTTATTGTATAATTCTGTTTTACTTAAAGACATTTACGTTGATTACTCAACAAATATTTGGAATAATATACCTTAAGATACATATTTTCATTCCTTTTGAGCTAAATGTCTGTGATCTTGCTAGAAAGTCGAAATGACTTTTCTGAGAAATATTCTTCCCATAATTAATACTTTAATTAATTATTATTACATTTAGAATTTTGATAGTTCTTATTGTAAGATTCTGTTCTACTTTCAGACAAAATTAATTTAAGCTGATTATCCATCAAATATGTGGAATGATATAACTTAAGATACATATTTTTATTCCTTTTGAGCTAAATGTCTGTGATTTTTCTGAAATCCTAAATGAGTTTTCCGGGAAATATTCTTCCTATAATTAATACATGAATTAATTATTATTACATTTAGAATTTTGATGGTTCTTATTGTAAGATTCTGTTCTACTTTTAATTCTAAAATTAATTTAAGCTGATTACTCATCAAATATGTGGAATGATATATATACTACGTATTTTCATTCCTTTTGAGCTAAATGTCTGTGATCTTGCTGAAGTTCTAAATGAGTTTTCTGAGAAATATTCTTCTTATAATTAATACATAAATTATATATTACTACATTTAGATTTTTGATAGTTATTATTGTAAGATTCTGCTCTACTTAAAGACAAACTTAATTTAGGCTGATTACTCAACAAATATGTGGTATAATATACCCTAAAATATATATTTTCATTCCTTTTGAGCTAAATGTCTGAGATCTTGCTGAATCTCTAAATGAGTTTTCCGGGAAATATTCATCCAGGATGACATCTTAAAAGCTCACCCTGCCAAAAGTGTTAAAAATCGACACTTTGATGATGTGCTTTTTAACGATTCAGGGCAAGCGGGCTTCCGAGCCCTCAGAGCCATTTATCTTCATTGTTCCTGTCCAAGGATCCACGGTCAGAAAAGAATGACAACCACATAATTTCGGGACAGTTCGAATGCAATGCTGTCGGACACGAGTTGTCATAACAGGTTTTTGTTGCGACTTCCAGCTGCAACCCCTGTGTCATTTCGTGTTTGAAGGATATAGCTCTATTCCTCGAGTCGACTTCTTCCATTACTGGAGCCCAACCCGAGCAGCTCTGCGGAAGGTGATTCCCCAGGAAAATTGAATGTTACAGTGTCATCAAAAGTGCACTAAGTACGGATTTTAAAGCTCCTCCAGCACAGCACAATTGCAGGGTCAACACCGTCCGTTCTGGCCGGCCCGCGTGTAATGAAACCGGACACTGTAACGGTACGGTGTAAGGATATAAAATTACACGACACTCTTCAGCTGGGCCATCTGCCCCCCACTAAGGACGGTTTGACAACCACACCGTGCTCGGACGATGCACTGAAAATTGGCTTCAGAAAATTAGGTGTTATCATTGCCCGTTGCCTTACCAGTCGGCAAAAGCGTGCAAAGTAAGCACCCCGAACCGGACCTTGGTTGGCTGTGTGGTGTCTTAAGCGAGCTTTTGTTACCGCAAAACCGGGATCCCGCTATCGCACGCTTTCGACAGCATTCGACATATCCGGATCCGGAGTGCACACATTGTCACCCTGTTTTTGGGGTAGGTTTGGGTTTGGATTTTGGCTGAAGCTGAAGCAGAGTGTGGTACTTCGGCTTTACGGTCGATTTGATGGCGCGTTCGCGCACGCTCTTGTTTGCGCATTTCATGTCTTGTTAATTCAATTTTGGCTGAAGCAATTTCACGACCTTGGCGTCTCGACCGGGTCTCCCGAGCAGCAATTGCGGTGCTCTTGTTGCCCATCTCGGACGAAGATGATGATGATGACGACGACGTTGACGGTGAAGTAAAACCGTCTTTAGTTTCGTTACTGTCTCCCGGTTTATATGTGTCGTTGCGGTTCCTTGGCCGAGGTGGAACTGATGGACCATTGATGTGTCTTGCAGCGGGACGAACGCCACCTTTCACCGGGCAGGGCCGAATGGATACAGTTTATTTGTTACTCGTGCCTTGCAACCCTCAGGGGTTGGTGAACATGACGACGACGACGACGATGTTGCAACATGCTGCTTTTAGTGGATTTCACGTCCACGCCAGCGTTTGGCCTCACGGACGCAACCGGTGAACGCAATCTGAAACGACCTTGATGTGTGTGTGAGGTGGTGGTACGGTGACCTAACCAATTTGTTCACGATGTTGTTGGCCATTGTTGGCGAGAAGACGGACACTTTGTCCTTTCTTTGGCCGACGTCCGATGCTGTCGACTCGCAATGGATGATAAAACGCTGCCCGGCGCACCCAGCATGCCAGGGCGCTCGGAGAAGCAATCACCAAAAACGAATCCTTGCACAACTGCTCACACCGTGTGTGTGCGTGTCTTTCAATTGCTGATTCATTGAACGGGATGGCAAGAAAAGGCAACGAATCTGGGTTTTATATTGTTAGGAAACACCATTTTTTGCCACTTCCACTTCCGTGTGCCATTCGAGCGCCGGATGCTTTCGCATCAGTGGTCAAATGTTACTGCAGTTCGTGAAGGTGTTACCAATATCTCCAATCGAATCGAAACGAATGCAATCGAACCATGCTGACCATGCTGAGGTTAATTTTGTCCCGCTTCCCATTACCCACCCCGGTTGGGGCACACACACCCCAACAGTCCGGTTGTTGGTTTGGTGTGTTTTATTGATTTCAATCATTTTACTTTAATGCACACAGCGGAAAAAAAAGGTTCGCTGGTGTGGCAAAACGTGCGTTTGCCGGAATCTCGCAAACACCACTCGGAAGAAAATCAAGCGGCCATGTGCGTCACACCATCATCGACCGACCATCGGTCAACGATCGATGTCGTTTCCGATTTTATGTACTTTTTATGGGCCAACCAGGGGACTTGGACGGGTTTTTGGTGGTTCTCCTGCGAAACGGATGGCCATGGCGGACCCGGTACCGCTACAAAAACCAGATCGGGTAACAGATTGCACGGGGGCACTGTGTTACGCTTCCGCACGTTAGCACCAACTTGTCGGAATTGGTGGTGGTGGATTAAGCATTGATTCGAGACGTTTTATTTCACGTGAACTGAGGATTTACTACTAGATGGTCCGTACGGCGTGATGGACGAGAGGTGAAGTGGGGGGATTCCATCTTTACGAGTGTCGGAAAGTTTACATATTGGAATTCTGGCCTTTTTTTTGGCCCAACTTGTCGTAAATTGGTTACTCATTTCGAGGTCAGCCACCAAGGTTCTTACAAGCTCTTATGACTATTAGTTGTTTGTTGTAACAGGTCTGCTGATAATTGTTTGGCCTAATACATAGATCGCGCTAGTAGATTTATATCCATATCACATTTCGTTTGTACCAACCTTCAAACGAGCTCTGTCAAAATTTGACAGCACTCGGACAATAATCTAGTAGGCTGGAGCATTTTGTGTGACGCAACTTTTGTGCTTTGCGTAATCATGTAAAAGAAGGAATTTCACGTGATGGTAAAGAATTGCTTTTTGAAGGGGAAAAATACAGTCGAAGCCAAAAATTGGATTGATGAGGAGCTTTTGGACACTGTTCTACCAAAATCAACCTTAAAATATTGGTATGCTAAATTTAAATGTGGTAAAATGAGCATTGAGGTCGGTGAACACAGTGGACGCCCAAAAGAGGTGCTTTACAGAAGAAAACATTTAAAAAATCCACAAAAGTATTAAAAGCAACCGTAATGTGAAGTTGATCGAGATAGCTGACACCCTAAAGACGTCTAAGGAACGTGTTGGACATATCGTTCACGAGTATTTGGATATGAGAAAGCTCTGTGCAAAATGGCTGCCGCGCGAGCTCACATTTAACCAAAAATAACAACGAGTTGATGATTCGGAGCAGTGTTTGGAGCTATTTGAGCAAAATAAATCCGAGTTTTTGCGTCAGTATGTTACTGTGGATAAGTGTTGGCTTCTCCACTTCACTCCAAAGTCCAATAGACAGTCATCCGAGTGGACAGGACGCGATGAACTTGCTCCAAAGCGAGGGAAAACGCAACAATCAGCTGGCAAGGTTATGGCGTCAGGCAAAGAATAATCTTCATCGATTATTTTGAGAAAGAAAAGACCATTAACAGCAACTATTATATCAAATTATTGAAGCGTTTGAAGGACGAAATCGCCGAAAAACGGCCACATTTGAAGGAGAAAGAAATTTGTTTCATCAAGACAACGCACCGTGCCACAAATCAGTGAAAACAATGGCAATAATTCATGAATTAGACTAAAAATTGCTTCCCCACTTACCGTATTGCCCAGATCTGACCTCCAGTGACTAATTCCTTTTCTCAGATCTCAAAAGGATGCTCGTTGGGAAGAAATTTTCCTCGGATGAAGAGGTGATCGCCGAAACAAAAGCCTTTTTTGAGGAAAATGACAAATTCTACTACAAAATTACTATTACAAAAATTATTAATACTATTTCTACTACAGGTATCGAAAAATTGAAAGACCGCTTTTATTGGTGTATCGCCCTTGAAGGGACGTATGTTGAATACAAAAAAAAAATTTGGCCAAAAAAAATTGTTTTACTGTCTTAGGCCAAACAATCATCAGCTGACCTGTTAGCAATAATGTTAATAAATAATGGTATAGAATCTTCGTGTGATGTTATTGGCGGTTTTTCAATTAATCAGCTCATCCTGCATATATACCGATATGCAATCTGCTTCTCACCAGCTGAGCAACAAGCCGCAACGGCATTCTGTAACCCCGGTGTCCATCATTCTGTATCGCACGATAGCAATCATCGCAGTACTTTCGTGGCTTTACAAATCCAAGATCGCAGGATGGCCACCAATCATGCTGTTTACATTTCTTTAACTGTCGCACCAACTGTTCCACCAACGGACGGTGCTGTTGTTTGCCGTAGGACAAGGGACAAAAAACCCGTATCGCCCTGAAATGGGAAGGACGGTGGAGAAGAAACCCATTTAGCATCCGCCGCACGCAAGAATAACAAATTCTCCACCGGGTGAAGCAGACCCCTCGTCTTCGCCGTAATGCGAAGAAGGATACGAGCATGCCTACACGATTGCACAAATTCAACCGTACAGAAATTCGTCCATCCTGCTCTCGGTTCTCTGACCATGGTTCCGGTGCGATTTGTACCTATATCGGGCGGAAGCCCGGAAGCTTCGAAGCGGAGCTTTAGCACTCGGGTTGGAAAAGAAAATATTTTCATAAGCAAAGTGGTATTAAAAGATATTATAATTTGATGCGCCACTGACGGGCGTCGAGCAGAGGGACGGTGTACCACGTAAGCAAAACGAGCATGGGCCACATTCGAGACATGTGTGTTTTGTACGTACGAACCGTTTGGCGTGCGTGTGTAGACCCTCGAGTGGATGATGGCAAATGCGTGCTTCAGAGTGTTTATGCGTGTGTGTGTGTGTGTGTGTTTGGATTTCCTTCCGGTTGCTTTTATCCCGTTTTTCGCCGACTCCGCCGTGTTTACCTTCTCGGATGTGATGAAGGAATGTTGGCCGGGGAAAAAGGGCCCTCAAGGTGAAAGGGCGAAAAAGTATCAATTTCATGCCATTATTAGTATTCGACCGAAAGTAGGTCTACCGTTTATGTATGTGTGTTTGTACTTGTGTGCGTGTGAGTTCGTCGAAGCGTGCGTTATTATTGCCCTTGCGCGCCCTGTTCGTTGGTGAAGTTTTTCTCCCCCATTTTGCTTGGGCGCTCTGTTGGGTGGTGGCAAAAACACAAGGACGGAGGTTTTCCTTTTGGGGCGATGTTTTCGGGCCGAACAACGCTACACCTACACCGGCAAACACTCACACTGGTTGCGATGGGGTTACTCCAAGGGGTTTTCACGCACGAAACACGCGCCGTTGTACCGCGTCAGGAAACAAAATATGAAACATGAAAATCGGTGAAGTACGCGGTAAAACTAAAACTCGAAACAGTTTGTCAGGAATTTGAATGGATACATTGGGGAAGTTACGGTACGACCGACAAGCCAAAAGTAGAAACGATAAGATGCTAATAAAACGCTCGATTCGTATGCTCGTTTTCCTTTAAGCTCTCAGCGTGGAAATGCCAACGAGTCTCAAACAAAATATCCCGCGTCTTTGAAGACTACTCGTTCTTCTCGTTCATGGGACGATACGGCCCACAAGCACAAGTGGAAGATGTTAAGGCCTCGTTAGATGAATAAAACACAAACTATAGAGCCACCAAGAAAAAAGGGGCCTTTGCCGTTTTTTTGGGCGCAACAAGAGAAGCGGAACGATCAAATATGACTTACAGTTTCGGTGCGGTGGGTTTTTTTCTTGTCCCCGTGCGTTGCTCACCGACTCCTCACGCGGCAACCGTAGCAGCAATATTTTCCCTTACTCATCTCATATAAGTGGATTAGGGAAATTTGATTTCTCAGAACGGCAGCAAATTCGAACGGCGCCGGTCAAGTCATTGCGGAGCCGTAAGGTGAAGATCGCGCACGGCCCCGGCAAATGTGGGTTTTTGGTCGGGGGATTGCGTAAAAGATTTTCACCTCGTTTGACTTTGTAATAATGTTGACGTAGAATGGGAGGCAGAAAAGAAGGCTCCATTAAAGTAGAAAAACAGTTGGGAAGTGACCTGATCCCGTGCTCCCGTACAAAACAGATAGCTTGTGCCGGAATTTCCTGCCGGAATTGGAAAGTAAAGTCAACGAGTCGATTGCGACGCTGAAAACATTTCGCTCCGAATTGTACTGTTGCTCACGCTACAGATTTCCCTCTAATTACGCGATACATTTGGCATTTGGCTTGAAACGTCCTTAAAATTGCAGTAAACGCTAGCGTTCGTTAAAGTAAATGTGAGTCGGCTTCGTTATCTTGAATATCCAGCCGCACCGAGCACGAGGGTGCCTGCGCTTGCACCCACCGCCACTAATCGCTTAAATCCTTGAAATGCGTTTTCCCCGTGGCCCCCATTTGTCCGACCCATAAGCACAAATCCGAGCTGACCGCCGGCAGTGACGCTGATAAGTTTAAGTCGGTGATGATTTTTTTTTCCGCCACGGTTTAGTTGGTGGACCGTTTTCGTACCGCTCCGAGAGATGTAATTATCACACTCTTAAGGTTTTTATTATTATAATTCCGCAGCCAACGGTCCAGCCTGCCTGCCACCTTCCCGATGGCCGGAAGAGCAAAAACGGATCCCGTTAAAACCTGGTGGCCTGGTGTGATAGGTTCACCCGATGCTATAGCTCCAGCGAAAAACTGTATTCTACGATGACGGTTGCAATGCCCTACCGTTCCGGTCCCGTTTCGTTTGTTCGCTTTTTTATGAGAATTTCCTCTTGTTTGTCCTGGCCATTGGCAATTGAAGTGAAAGACGTTGCCGTGCTTGTTGGAGGGTGTACTTGGACGGAGCGGTGTGGAGAGTTTTTCGCATAAATTTAATAAGCATTTCGTCTGCTGTATGTGCCCTGCAACGTTGCTCTCGGCCTCGGGTTTCGCAAAGTTGCACTTGTCGAGCGGCACACCGGTAACCCGGCTCTAGGCTGTGTTCGAGCCTTTGAATATCAGCTTTTTGGATCCGGTTGTTTCGGGAGAGGGGATTTTTTTTTTCGTTTATTCCTACCTTTGCTTACTCGGATTTTCTCACCAAATTCGTGAGAAAACAACGTTATACTTATCCGCTGGTTTGTTAAGAGGAAAATTGTGGACCGAGCAGTGGGATGAATTTCTTTTCCATCTTTCGTTTTTGTTTTGTTGTTTTTTTTTTGCCCCATCTCAACCACAACCGAAAGCAAGTTCATGACGTTTATCTGCACCGAACATTTCGCCATGGCATCGGGGCTGGGGTGAGTTTGTGTTTATCCTCCTGGTACGCAGGGCGTAGCAGGACTGCTTTCTGGAATGGCTTTCCGGCTAGTAAGTCGTCCGACCCTGGAAGTAGATTGCAATGGAGGTGGATTTTTTCTCCATTTGCAAACGATTGACCATCCGCAGCACCGTACATTTCCGGCCAGAGGTGTGTGTGTGCTGCGAGTATGGAAGTGAGTGGCACACTCACACAAACGCAAGAAACCACGCCGAAGAAAGTGGCAAGAAACGTGATATTTTCTCTGCGTCACCACCGCCCCCCGGGCCCCGGAGATATTGCCGGCCTGGTCCCCGTGTTATCTGCAAATAACGAGAAGATTTTTGTTCCGTCGCTTCATTCTTTATCCATTCGATTTATCCCTTCCAAGCAATGCACACACCGGAGGGACCGTTCTACCATCTTTACCGGCCTGGGTTCTGGGCAGAAAGAAAAAAAAAAACGCTCCCAAAAATACGTCTCCTCAAGACGATTGGTTGGCCGGATTGGTGAAGTCCACTTGGGACGCAGTGAGAGCTCGGCTAGATGGAAAGTAAATATCGTAAAAACAATATAATCAAACCTTTAGGCTAAGAGCTCATTCTTATTTCATAAGATGCTTTGCTCGTAAGCCGTGAACATGGAACACGAGCGCCAATGTTTGTGCGACTGTGGCGAGCAGCGAAAGAATACTACCGCACACGGTAGTAGTGGTAGTAGTGGCGTATTTTTGGAGTAGCAGCAAGATTTTGGCGTAGCAGAGTTCGAGCAGCACCAGCGATAAAGTGCAAATGCTTTCGAGCATTGTGTGATTTCGTTAGATTTGAATGTTGTTATATTATACAACCATTCCTACACCAATTGTTGCACTAAGAATATTACCTTAATCACTTGGAATGAGTATTTTGCCGTTTTCTAGCATTCCCATATTTATTAACGGTGCTTTTCATACAAAAATCAGAGAAAAGTGTTGGACAAATCATTCAAACCAAACATCAGCAACAGCTCCTCACACTCCTCAATGACAGTTATTAATTCGAAATAGTCTTTCCAGAAACTTCACACGAAGACACAAACACAAACACAGACACAGACACAAAGGTCCAGAAGACACAAACTCCACACGAAGATCTCAATGTCAGATCTCTAGGGGATTAGGGAAGGAAAAAACGGTTCTTTACGAAAACGTTTAAAAGCTATTACAAATCACAAGAAATTATCTTAAATGTGGTGAATCTGTCGAGAAAATACATAGCAAAGTAGTAGATTTTTTATTGCAACATTAGTACAGTGTACACATTATTTGATAATTATGATAGAATCTATCTTTCCTCGTTATTTGTTGCAAATCTTTGAGCTTGTCGTTGTTGATTTTAGTTACCTGTTAAAGCGTTATGCGGGGAAAAAGTTTGAATATAAAAAACCCGTATTAAGTTAAAGAAAACGCAAGGAAAAAAATAATAATAAAGAAATAAAACAAAACCTAAGTCTAATCCTATTCATAGTTCTAATCCTAGCTAATCTTAACCTATCTCATTTGTTGTTTTGCAACATATAAAGATCTATTTTGGCTATTCTGTTGGAGATTAGGGATCATTTTTTAATAGTTGTTTTGTACCGTGATCGTGCACGTAAAATAAATGGTAGACTTAAATGTCTTTGGCCCTACGTTGTGTATATTTTTCCGTTTTTCAATTTACAAAATGCTTAGATATTTGGAGCGAACTGAATAAGACACGTGCTCATATCCAAATCAAAAAATTCTTCTTCTTCTTTTTTTCTCCTTTCTCTCCAATCTGACATCTTCTACTCGCCAGGTTGGACATTTGACATTTGACGTTTCGGTGTCAAACAATAGTAATAAGGGATTTTCCGCCATAGGATATGGGAATGAGGGTAGGGGTGTTTTTATTTTTTAAGGTTATGTTATTCCATCAATTGGAGTTCATTTTATTCCTAACGTTGTAATTCAAGATTAGCTTTGTTAGATATTGTTGAATGTTGTTTATATTACAGTCTTTGTGAATTAAATGCATTCTATGACTTATTTTGACATATTTGAAGTTTATTTATATAAGTTTTAGCACAATTCATGCAAACTGGGGAAGCATACGTTAAGATAGGTCTTATCAAAGCAGTGTAGAGCTAAGGATTGTGTTTTTTAAATTCAATTTAGATTTCCTATTTATGAAACAATAAAGGGATCGGAATATTGACGAATAAAATCTGTTAAATTTATTTTTTAAAAACCTCAAAAACCCACAACAACATCGTCTATTAAAAAAAAAAAAACAAAAATATTCAGAAAAACTTTCCACAGTTCTAGTCGTACATTACTGACATCTTCTTTCAATACCGTCAACTCCCGAACCGAAATGCCACTCTCTAATGATGCTTTAAACTCAAACCGGGCAAACCTAAATAATGTCACGGACTGACGGGAAATCCCGCTCATCACTGGTGATTTATGCTGGCCGACCTTTTACACAATCGCGACCCATCAATATGGCGGAACCCCACGGACACACTTCGCTGTTGACCGCACGTTTCGCCTTTCGCTGGTCAAATAGGGAGCAATTTGTTAGCAAAATCCTTTCGATGCTCTCAACAGAAAAAAAAACTCACACACAACTTTCCCTTAATCCTTGAATGGTTTATTCGGATCCGGGCTTGCATTACACCCAACAACCGCCCGGTGCCTATGATCTATGAAATGACTTAAATTAACCTCGATTGCATTCGATGTCCTGTCCGTGTTGCCACGGCAAGACCGGCGAGTATCGGCCAAAGAGAGACATTTTTCTTTTCCGAACCAAGAAACGTTTCGAACGACAAGATGTCGTTTTACTGTTCGAACCACTTGTGTGTGTGTTGAGGTTTTTTTTTTTTTTGGTTGTGTTTGTTGCCGCTCATGACGAAGGAGCTTATGGCGGTTGACAGGAATAAAAAATCTCATCATCATCAAAGCCCGGTGTGTGGTTGTGTGGCGGTCGATTCGTCGCCTTCGGTAGACGGTTCCAACAAACGCAGCGCTCCAAACCTTTGCTGTCGAAATGTTGAACGATATTGACTTTCTCTTTGACCGTTAAGTTTTCAAAGCCAACGGGGCCGTCTGGTTGTGGGAGCCATGGGAGGGTAGTGTTGTGGGGGATGAGGAAATCTGGACGACAAATAAGGGAAAATGGTGTGGATGGGGGGGTAGAATGAAGGATCGCCTGGTAAACATTTGCCAGTACCAACTCCCACACTCACACACTCACCCACACACACACACAGCCACTAATTCCTTTGAAACCGAGTCAACCGAACCCAATCCCGGGGCCCGAAGAAACACAAACCGTTTCCTGCTTCGCATATCAATTTCTTCCCAGTTACAACTCAATTTGTAAGTCATAAAATTTGCAGCACATCAATATATCCTTTTTACTTCGCCCGGCTGCTTCTCCACTGTCCGGTTCGCTTCGTTCATTTGGTCTTTCCGATCGATCGCCTTACGTAGTGCCGCCGTAGTGTTTCCCTTTTTGCTTTCGGGGCAGTACCTTTTACCACGAGCGTGTGCGAGCTTCCCTTGCCACTATTCCGGGCGCAGTAAAAGAATCAGCTTTCCGCACGATTTCCCACCGTACTTTTGCTTCTTTCGCTTCCTTTACCCATTCCGTTCTGCGCCATTTCGAAACCCCCCGGTTTTGTCGAAGAATATTGACTTTTCGGCCATGGCATTTTCTACCGACCGACCGGTTGTTTCTTTGCCACCCACCCAGGGACGCTGTGCATGTTCGTGAAAGGGGTTTCCAATTTAAGCTCGACCGGCTAGAAGGAAACCGCTCGGTTTGGCAGGGAAAGCAGTTTGCTCTTTTAGTCTCAATAAAAAGCAAGCAACGAAGTGATGCGCTGGGTCATGAAACACAAATGTACACACAATCTTGAAGACACTAGCGACCGGTCCATCCCCTTTTGCAACCGCCAGTATGTTTAGAAAACTAGGCTATCAAAATTTCTCCCCCCGCACACACCCACACTTACACACGGTGGTTAAGGCAGGAACCGCAAAATAGATAAAGGTTTTACTTCCTCACCGTGCGTGTTCGTGTGTGTGTGTTGCGTGTCCGGATTGGAAATGTCGTAAAAAATTGATTGATTTATCCGTTTTGTATCCCGCAAGAAAAAGGGGGGGGATAATATTTGTACACCCGCTCAGCCAAGCCGTCCATCCGTTTGGTGGCTGACCTGCAGATTACCGATCCCTTATTGCGACCCATATTTGTACACGGTCGCTTTAACTGCGTATGATGCATGACTCGATGTAAGCCAAAAGCTTCATCGATCCCCGAACATTGCTTGTTGTTTTTTCGTGATGATTTACTGCTTGAAATTTGCTATGAATTTATTTTAAACAGGAGTTTTTCACTCCTCGGTTTGATTCATGTTGTTGTTTATTTCAAATTAAACAAATTCGATACTACAATATCAAATTGGTGCACATTTGTTCATCTTAGTTTTTCTGTTTTTTTTACTGTTTTGTTCGATTAAATCGATTCGATTTGTTTTGTTTTGAAGTAGTTCCACTTGTTATTAACTCTGTGTTTTAATCTTTTAATTGTATTATTTATTTTTCACTGGTTTCTTGCGGTTTAATTCAGGCCTTTATTCATTTCAAATTAAACAAATTCGATTGTATCAAATTGGTGCACATTTGTTCATCATACTTTTTCTGTTTTTTTATTGTTTTGTTCGATTAGTTCGATTCGATTTGTTTTGTTTTGAAGTAGTTTCACTTGTTATTAACTCTGTGTTTTAATCTTTTAATTGTATTATTTATTTTTCACTGGTTTCTTGCGGTTTAATTCAGGCCTTTATTCATTTCAAATTAAACTAATTCGACAATATCAAATTGGTGCACATTTGTTCATCGTACTTTTTCTGGTTTTTTATTGTTTTGTTCGATTGATTCGATTCGATTCGTTTTGTTTTTAATGGGAGTTTCACTTGTTATTAACTCTGTGTTTTAATCTTTTAATTGTATTATTTATTTTTCACTGGTTTCTTGCGGTTTGATTCAGGCCTTTATTCATGTCAAATTAAACAAATTCGACAATATCAAATTGGTGCTCATTTGTTTGATGTTTGTTATTCATACTTTATCAGCTTTTTATGCTTTGTTTGATAAATAAAAGCAATTGCCGATTTGAATTTGTTGTTTTAGTCTTTTAATTATTTTATTGACTTTTTGTAGCAGTTATTTTTTTTTTGTTCATTGAAAATTTCATTGTGTAATGAACTTTGTTTTATTTACTTTTTAACTTATTTATTTTTGTTTTTTGAATTTTAAATTGAATAACTTGTTTTTGGTTTTTGTTTGTTGTTAGTTAAAGATTTTCAAATTAAATATTACTTAAATCAGTGATTTAATTTATCATTTATTTATCATTTTTATCAAAATGTATTTTTAAATGCATCAACTGAAATATCACGATTTCTTCGACAAATAAAACACTCTTATTCGAGAAAAACAGGAACAAATAAATGGAAAAGTACTCAGCATCCACTGATTGCCACCCGGGAAAAAGCAACTCGTGCAGTGGGGAAAACATCTCAAGACACCCGTGACCGGGAAACGAACGCTCCTTAATCGTCCAACTTTTCAACAATCGTTTGTCTTTAGGGAGGTCGGTTCCCATCGGAAATATAGCTCGTGTTACATCACAACCGTGTGTACTTAGCGTCTACCCCGTACGCCGTAGTTGCACAAACAAAGGCACACACAGAAAAAAAACCATCCTCTCAGCAGTAGGCCAAAAAGTTTCTCGCACGTTTCACCCGGTTCGTTGTGTGTTACGGCAGGCAAAACTGCACCAAAAAGTGATAGGAAGTGCAAAAGAGCGTTTTACAACTGTCTTCCCGGCTTGACTCACACCGGCGCGGTGGTGCAGGGAAGGAGGTCAAGTGCGCCCACCGTTTATAGTTCGGAACCGATTTGAAATATCCACCCATGGCATGGACGCACCGAACCACGCGACGTCGCTTTACGGCTGGCAACCATTATTCCTTCCGGTTGGTAAACAGGCATCCGTGACTCACCGTGAAGTCGTGGCCGTTGGCACCGACGTGTGAACATATGCAAGAAGCATTCCATTCGCCCTCATGTCATCAACTTCTCCCTTCCCTTCTCAGCAACAATCTTAAACTTCCTGTCGTTTCGGTGTTTTACGCTTTTCTAACTAAATTGTCGACTTCTTTCGGTGCCACAGCCCTCTACGCCCGTGGTGGGTTGAAGTTGAGTCTGACTACGGCTCTCCCTACACCTTACGCGCCGATGCCACTCTGTACAACGAAATTGTTTCAAAAATTTGTTTTATTGATAAAGTTTATGTATATTTTATTGCTGCCGTGGAAGAATGCTGAAAGGTGTATTATCGCGTTCTCGATGGATGGGTCTGCTAGGAATGCTTCGTCAAGAGGCGTTAGGCGACATGTGGGTGGGCGGAGCGGGTGAGTGAGCTCTCTGGCACAGAACTGCCGTGCCGTGCCGTGCTGAGCACGAGCGGTCTGGCTGTCGTCCTTTTGAAGGTTCCAACATTTCTCATGCAGCGCTTGAAGCTCCCAGTTCGGCGAGCAGATCCTGGATGGTAAATCTTGCGGTACGTTCCACTGGAAGCCGTTTCGGCAAGCACTTTGGCGAAGAGTTATGCGATTATTTTGCGAGGCCAAAATGGTGAGTGATACACGGGGGGGTGGAAAAAAAAGGCTTCCCAACCCGTTTTGCCATCTTCAGCATCACCGAAGCACTGGGGCAGATCATCTTTACTGATGTTTGCGTGCTTCTTTTGTTGCGATGCACTTTGCCGGTTTGCAGGCTGCTGCTGTTTAAGAGCAGCGTTAAGAAATTCTTCTTCAAGCTTCCCGTGTACTGCAGGATCAAGTGTGTTTTGTCTAATGAAGGAGGGTTAAATTTATTTTACCTTCACCACCAAAAAACCGCACACTTCACACCGGATGGCGACGACGGGCCAGCGTCTGGGAATGCATGCCAACGGAATGCACTACGGGTGGCACACAAATATTATCACTAGCACCGGGCGAGATGTTTCGCGGGTGTGATAGATGGTTGCATAATTTTTCGTGTTTTTTTACGATCCACCAAGCAGCAATCGCAGCACCTAAAGACACAAACGGCAACGTATTACCTTCGCTTCTCACCGCGCGGATGAAACAACTTTCGAGCGACTATTTATTCAAGACCCGGGTCGCGCGGGGTGCGTTTAATCTCACCGATGGACCCACGACGCTGGTTGGAATTTATGCTGCGCTGTTTATCGTGGACACGCTATACACCCATCTGCCCCCCAACGCGGCAAGCCCATTTTCCAAATTTAATTCCACAATTGTTGTTCCAGCTTTTCATGGCTCGAAACCCATGGATGGCTCTCGCTGTGGGGCTTTGTGTTTTGCCGAGAGTGTGCACTGTTTAATCTGCTTTGGATTATGCCCCTGATTCCTACGGTCCAACAGCGCATAAGTAATGCCATTTTACTACCACTGACCGTCCCGTTTTCAAGCGTTGCCCAGCTTCCCCCGCTCCTGTCCCAAACAAACCATTCGATGGGCGATCTTTCATCGCCAAAGGAATGAATTAATTTTTCTCTGAAGAAAGCGTCCGTACCTCCATTTGTGCGTCGGGTTTTGGGTGGGTAAATATTTAAGCCCTACTTCCCCCCGGCCTGTTTACGCGCTCATCCCGCTACCCGCTCATCAACCGTTGTTTATGGTTGAATGTTGCCAAAATGTTGGGTTCGTTGTGCACTCTCGCAGCAGCAGCAGCAGAGACCGCATTCCGTTCGCATCTTCCCTTCGTGCCAGCGGCGAGGATCAAGCTGTTTGCTGTGCAAATTCGCTTTCTTTGCACAAATCGCCTCACCGTGATGTCTTTGAATGTGGCTGACCCACCGCGCGTACCATACCTGCTGGAGGGTTTTCTGAGCAGTGAAACAAGTTCTTAAAATTAATATATTAGCTTGCGCCCTTACTCGACCGCTCGAAACGAAATGCTTTCGGGAAGTATCACATTTGGGCGGCATATTGTTTTGCTTTTTTTGAGTTATTTAAAATGGAAACGTATTCCTAAATGTTCCTATTTCGTATTTAAACAACGCGTATTGTCAGCGTTTGTTTAGACAGTAACAGTGCGCAAATATTGGGCTTTGCAGCACAATTTCACGCATTTAACATTTCATGATTAAAGTCACTCATGTGTGCGGGTGTTGTTTGACGACAACAACGTCTGATTCCGGTTTCCGGCCTGCGAACCACCTAACGAATGGTAAAATCTTACGATGGTGGTGACCTAGCGCTAGTGGAGCGCCTACGACATCTGGCGTGGCGTGTTTGCCGGCTTCGAAAGTAATAAAGTCGGTTTATTTATGTGATTTCGTTTTGATTTCATCCAATTTCCCACATTCAATCTCGAACTCGATTCCACAACCGATGGTGATGCTAATGGATGGGTGAAGGTCCAAATATTTAGTGGAATCTACCCGACGAGTGCTGATCGGTGGCGAATGAGGTTAGGTGACTAAGAAATAAGTTTTCAACACTAGGAGTTCTATCGCTTTGGTGGATACTTTATAAAACACAGAAAAGTGCTGACAGAGGGCGTTGGCTGACAGTTACGATCTTGTTGTTGTTTGTCACATGGATCGAAAGTAAGAACCTACCGAACGATGGCAATCATTCTAAGGGTTCATTCAATTATTACGTAACGCAAAAATTGTCAATTTTCGACCCCCTCGCCCCCCTATTGTAACAAAACGTAACACTGGACGCAACCCCATTAATTACGTAACATTTCGTTGATCCCCCCCTCTTGTTTAAAAAAAATTATTTTTTCTTAAATTATCAAAATAATTCCAACGTATTTCGACAAACAATCAAAACTTACAAAACAATAAAAACAAACTTCCTAATAAATTTCCCTGGCAGCACAATTGTACTAATAGTGCACCGGTTCGGGCAATTGCAATTGTACGATTAAGGGTACGAAGAAGAAGATCTATTCGTACAATTCAGATTGACAGCTCTGATGCTTCCCCCAAGGTTCATAATAATTATTATTTCTCAAGGTTATTAAATAATAATGAAAATAATTTGTTTTCGTTTGTTTTGTTCGAAGGGTTGCTACTAAGGCCAGGCTGACTTGTTTAATCGTTGTTAACAATTTGAAGCGATTTTAGAACATTTTTCAATCCATGCGCGCTACGATTATGGAAATTACCGAACTCGCGTTCGTTTAGGGTTTTTAAAAAATTTTATTTTGTGAACAACTAGACTTAATTTCCCAAACCGTTCGATCGGACTGCTACATCAGAACTGACTATTGTCTGCTGCTGGTGTTGAATTGTCGATACTGCTTGGCTCACCGATTCCCACGATTTGGTTAGATTCCGCTGACTTTGCAACACACGTGCCGATGGTGTCATCGTCCGATGCACGCGCTGTTGCTAGGTCCACCAAGGTGCACGCGCAGTTACCTGATGCCTCCGTTGACGCGGTAGCTTGCTGACGCGGTAACTGCTCCCTTTTTTTTGAGCGTTGAACCTCCTGGTTAACGTGGTTGAGAGTATGCCAGAGTTGATGGGTTGAAGTACCTAACTGCTTCTTGGTTATTGTCTCTTACTGTTCTATCAGCGGATATTTGTATGGTGTTTGCGGTTGTTTTCTTGGTTAGCAACGTTAATGCCGTGATGATACTTATTATGATTACAAAAGTCCATGCTGGCCATGTAGCCCGATGTGTGAAGATGTGTTCTAGTTTCTGAAGGCGTATTTCTTCCAGGTTCTTTGAACTGGTTCTTGTTACTCCAAGGTCTGTCGATATCGTATAGACTGGGTGTTCTACCTTGGCTATTTCATTGTTGGAGAAATTAAAATTTATGAAACGTATTGAACAGTTCCTATAGTTTATCAAAAATGCTCCTTTGAGGTGCCTTTCTGTTTCCTCGCATGTTGAATATAGGATATCATTCACATCGTTTAAAAAGACTATTGT
This sequence comes from Anopheles moucheti, assembly GCF_943734755.1. Taxonomy (NCBI): domain Eukaryota; kingdom Metazoa; phylum Arthropoda; class Insecta; order Diptera; family Culicidae; genus Anopheles; species Anopheles moucheti. The sequence continues at coordinate 54,350,694 of NC_069141.1, forward strand.
TGGGCTTATCTCTACGACCATGTTTCGTTCTGTGACTGTTTCGTAGGCACATTCACTTGGGTGTCCCAATATCAAGTTGGCATCACATTTGTGTGTAGAGACATTTTCGACTTCGTCTGTCTTGCATAACGTTATGTTGCTCATTTTCATACAATTTCCGGTTTTCATTAGTATGTTGGACTGATGTCGTAAGAAACGGTTTGATTTTAGAATCACTCTATGATCTTGTTTAACTACTGGCTCAACTCGTAATGTTTCGTAAGATGTTTCGCTGAGGTTCGGGATCTCTACGATGTACAGTATTATTTCGTTGTTTACTGCTATTCGTGTGGTAATTAATTGTAGCATTTCTTCTATCATGTCAGTCTCGATGTTCTGTGTTTGGAGATTTTGGTGTATCAGATCGATTTCGGCGGGTGTAAGTAGATTCTTGTTTACAATGTTTATCTTAGACAATATAATCGCCATCTGAATTTGGTCTATTATATTATTAATCATGTCTAACGTGTATAATTGTTTCAATATTGTAGTTTCCTGATCATTCTTTGAAATATCGCGCAACCTCTCTCTGATAAGGGCGTTGATTGTTATTTGTGTATTACTATTATCAACTAGCTCATCTAATGAGTTTGTAATGGTTCTTAAATCGTCTGCGTCCGGCGTTCCGGCGATCCATTTCCACGCTTTGCCTAGTGAGTCCCATCTCTTATGGCGAGGGGTCTTTATTGGTTTTACTTGATTTAAGTTATATTTGATTTCTTGCAATTTCTTGGTTAATATTTCTGGTGTTGTTTCGGAATTGTAATATTGTAAGATTTGGTTTTCTACTTCTTGAATGGATGTTTCGATTATGGTTACGTTTATCGTATGTGTGATTTTTCTATATCCTTCTATTAGTCTGGTTTGTCCTGTATTGACTATGGCTACCGGTTTATTCGTGAGGTCAATTATGTCGAGTGTAGCCGCTATGAAAGGTATGCTGTAACGGGTAGATTAACATTAACTATTTTATATTTTGCCATTTATAGGAAATTTCTGTGTAAAAGTTAGTTCGTTATTTCTTTTAGGTTTATGTTCTTTACATTCGATTTGTGTATTTTGTGGTTTGACTCATTCCTGAATGTTGTATTCTTATTTCTTTGTACAATGTGTCTTTTAAATTTGTCTTTATGTTTTGCTCTTATTATTTTATCTTTCACATAAACATTTTGACCTGTTCTTAAATTTGGTGGTTCTATTCTTGATTTATTATGCTTTTTTAACGACTTTAACTGTGTTTCTTGTAGTTTTATTATTACTTCGTCATACCTTTTATTTCTTATTTCATCAAGTTGTTCGGGGGACGTACAATTATTGGTTATTCCAAATAAGATCTCTTTCGGCGTTTTGCCAATGGTAGAATGAATTGTGTTATTATATTTTTCTATAGCAATGCAAATATTAGACCTGCAATTTAGGTTGGGAGTTAATTTCTTTTGAATTCTGTATAGTTCTGTTATTGTCGAATGCAATCTTTCTACCTGTCCATTTGACTCAGAATGACTACTAGGAGTAGTAATGATTTTTATATTGAGGTCTAGCATCATTCCTCTAATTTCAGCGGATAAGAAAGCTTTTTCGTTGTCCATCACTACCATTGATGGAATTATGTTTGAAGTGATTGTGTTATAGAATGCATTTCTTAAATGAACTGTATGTTTTGATTTTACTGGAAGCATTCTAGCGTATTTTGAGAATTTGTCAATACTAGAAAGAAACAATTGTCCTTCAATTTGGTAGATGTCTAAGTGTAAAACTTCAAATGGAAAATTTGGAATAGGTGTTTCTTGGAGTTGTATTTTTAGGGGTTGCCTATCGTATTTCGACACGTTACATGTGTCACACGAGGAAATAATTTTTCGGATGCTTTGTGTTATGTGTGGAAAATAATATTTCCTGAGAATTTGTTTCTTATTCTCATCAATTCCACGATGTGCTCTATTGTGAATTTGTTGAACTATTTGTTCTTGCTCATTTTCATCAGCTACATCGTTTAAAATTGTTTGTGTAAATCTAATCCGTAATAGTTTCGATTGGCTAAAGTATTTACGGTAGACTTCTTGTAGTTGACCCATGATTTCTTCTGATGTCATTAATCCAATGATTTTGCTTGGTTCGAAAAATTCTTTTACAAGCGATGTTAATATTTGCTCGTCTAAACGAGTTCTTTTTATAATTATACGAGTGTAATTTGGAAACGGTTTAGATACTATGGTTTCGGGATTAGTATTTGTTTTTTCTAAAACGATTTGTAGTTTAAAAGCATTTAAAGGTGCTTCTGTCGAAATAATGTAATTGGAATCGTCGTTATCAGCGGAATGTCGTGTAGGTGTTAAAGTGTGTACCTGTATTCGACTTAATGCGTCTGCAACAACGTTCGCTCTTCCTGGCTTGTATTTAATCTCGTAATCATGTTCTTCAAGATATGATTTCCAGCGTTTCAGTTTTGCATTAACATTTTTATCTGACAATGAGAATGTCAACGGCTGATGGTCTGTCAGGATTATAAACTTTTGACCATAAATGTAGTTCCTAAATACTTTAAGTGCCCAAAATATAGCTAACATTTCTTTTTCTGTAGCTGAGAAGTTTTCTTCTGTTCTACTGAGCGTTCTTGATGCAAAATGTATCGGTTTGTCTTTGCCTATTTCGCCTTGGCTAAGAACTGCTCCGATAGCGAAATTTGAAGCATCTGTGGTGATAATGAAATTTTTCTTGAAATCTGGGTATATTAAGATGTCGCTTGACGTTATAACCGTTTTCATTTTAATGAACGTTTTTCTTTGTTCGTCGTTGAATTGAATTTGTTTATTCTTCTTGGAGTCTCTCTCCCCCCTGAAGATATTTGTTAATGGTTTTGCAACCTTTGCAAAATCTTTTACAAATCTTCGGTAGTAACCTAATAGTCCAAGGAAACTTCTTAGTTCCTTCACGTCTTTTGGCTCTGGCCATTTTTCGATAACGTCAATCTTTTTCTGGTTGGGTTGTATACCTTCATTAGTAATAACATATCCTAAAAATTCAATTGATTTATGCAAAAATTCCGACTTATCTGGTTGTACTTTCAGGTTTGCTTTTTGCAAAGTCTCTAGCACAATCTTAAGATTATCATTGTGTTCCTCTAAGCTTTTTCCGAAGATCACTACGTCATCAACATAAACATAGCATCTTTTACCAATTTGTTCACGAAGTACATCATTCATTGCTCTCTGAAAAATTGCGGGAGCATTTTTGAGTCCGAAGGGCATTCGAACGAACTCGTATTTTCCAAAGTTAACGGAAAATGCGGTCTTTTCAATGTCCTTTGGGTGCATTTTTATCTGATGAAACCCTGAAGCTAAATCAAGGGTTGTAAAATATTTATTTCCTCCTAATTGGTCAAGGATATTTGAAATCTCGGGCATAGGATATTTGTCGGATATGGTCTTAAGATTTAACTTACGATAGTCGATGACTAATCGAAATTTTTTCTCTTTTGATGCGTCCATTTTCTTGGGGACGATCCACACGGGAGAATTCCATGGTGATCTAGATGGTTGAATAATACCATCAGTTAACAGTTTTTGTATCTGTTTTTCTACCTCTTCTTTATATGAAATAGGATAAGGGTAGGATTTCTGATATATGGGTATATCGTCGGTAGTACGAATGTTGCACTCTACTTTTGTCGTACACGTAAGTTTTTTATCTGTATCGTGAAAAATTTGTTTAAATGGGTTTAATGTGTCAAAAAGAGTTTCTTTTTCGTGACTGTTCAGATGTGATGTTCTGACAGTAGTTTTCAATGTTAAATTGTTCACTTTGCGTATAGCAGCTTTTGGACGATAAAAATTTAATGGTATTTTTAAATCTTCTCCTTCACCGAAAACGTAAAGAGTGGGTTTGCTTGAAACCATTTTCACATTTTCGTGAAAAATAATTTCCGTTCCAATTATTCCATCGAAGAAGGGATGGAAATCGAAAATTAGAAATTCGAAATTTTCGTTCAAGATTGGTTTAAAAATATCTAACTTGATCATTTTTGAAATGTTACCACTTCCTGCGATACCATGCACTGTTTGTGAAATGATTTGTTCAATTGTTTTCCCTGATTTATTGGCCCATTTATTAGATATTAGATTGATATTTGCACCACAATCAACTAAAAGTTTTATATCTCCTTTTGTAGTTGGTACAATTATATAGGGCAGTGGATTAACCTTCGGGTTTAATCCTTCCACCTGTTTCGCCACTCCGTGGTTTCCTCTAAAAAATTAGCGGTCTTTCTTTCATAGTCGTTGTCACGATATGATTCTACGTCATTAATTGTTTCACTTTTTTCACTTTGATCTTCACAATTTTCACTTAGTTCGTACCTGTCTTGTAAGGTATGTGCCATTCTTTTTGGCTGTGGATTGTTTCTCTGCATTGAGGATGATGTAGGTCTGGAGAATTTTGGCCTGTTGCCGTAATCAACCATTCTGGACCTAATGGAACGATCAACTTCCATTGGTTCGACCTTTGGTCTCGGCACGAATGTCCGATTTGGTGCAAACACATTTTGTGTTGTCCTTTGAAAGGTCTGCGGTGTAGCCTCTACGGGTTTTTGCCTTGGTGGAAAACTTAAATGCATCGGTTTAGGAGGTCGTTGTGGTATGTTACAACGCGGTGTAGGCACTGGGTCAAATGTCCGACCTCTATATGGTGCATTTCTTGCATCAACGTTTTGAAATTCGATACAGTAGTGGTAAGCTTTCGCTAAACTCTCTGGTTTATAATTTTTACAAAACATTGATAGCGGGTCTCCTAAGCCTCTTACAAAAGTATCCAAAGCTATCATATTGTATAGCTTAATGATCATATGTTCATGACCTTTCCAAGTCTCGTCCATCACGATGGCTGAACTTATCAGAGTAATCAATTCTGTGATTCTGCTGTAGTAAGCTTCGATGCTTTCAGCACGCATTCGTGTGGTCGATTTCAACTGGTGATCTAATGTCATTAGATCCCGTTTGTCTGAATAGTACAAACATAGCACTTCTTTAATAGCTAACCATTCTGTTGGCGTATTATTGGTGACGAGAATGTCATTAGCTTCTCGTTTAATCTTCCTTCTAATCGTTTTTACGATCAAGTAGTATTCACACGATTGACTGTAGTCTTTGAATAGCTCTAAAATTTCTTCTACGTCGAGAATGAAATGTGGTAGATTTCTCGGATTCCCATTGAATTCGGGTAGGTCCGACACTATTCTGGGGATATTGCCCCTATCATGAAATGATAGTGTTTGTTTCACTACATAGTTACTCCTGTTACTACCAGTTTCTGATGTCTGGCCGTTTGTATTGGAGCTTTCTCCAAGATCGTTATTCATTTCGATCTGTGTAGTCCTAAAAAGTTCTATGAGATTTAAGAAGGGATTCTCTTTCTCTGTCTTAGCCAGTTTTCTCGTTTGAACTTAGTTAGTTTGTTAGTTGGAGGTGAGTCTGATGTAAAGCCCTACTTTCACTTATCACTTTTTTCGGATGAGTTTCGGATCGAGATTAGTGTGTTAGTTATATTCACCAAATTAATCCCACGATGAGGAAATGCGTTTGCATCGCTGTTCAGCTTGGATCCTCAGGAGATGTTGGAAACCTTCGTTACAGTGCAGCTCTTCGCGCTCTATCGTCTCAAGTCGCTGGTTATACGGCGATGGTGCTCTGGACCGGACGATGGATTCCTCTTAAGGGACAGCTGAAGCTGGCTTTTTCACTACCGTGAACTTATACGATTACTGCGAAGGTCCCTATTCGGGCGCCAATTACCGAACTCGCGTTCGTTTAGGGTTTTTAAAAAATTTTATTTTGTGAACAACTAGACTTAATTTCCCAAACCGTTCGATCGGACTGCTACATCAGAACTGACTATTGTCTGCTGCTGGTGTTGAATTGTCGATACTGCTTGGCTCACCGATTCCCACGATTTGGTTAGATTCCGCTGACTTTGCAACACACGTGCCGATGGTGTCATCGTCCGATGCACGCGCTGTTGCTAGGTCCACCAAGGTGCACGCGCAGTTACCTGATGCCTCCGTTGACGCGGTAGCTTGCTGACGCGGTAACTTGGATACGATATTTTTTTAAGCCAATTTTGCTTTCATCAATACAATTTGTATCATTGACATGTACCAAGTGAAATAATCCAAGGCTGGATCGGTTCTGCATACAGATATCAATTTCTGGCAGACGCTTCGTATAAAAGTCTTTGAGGACTTGGTTTGAGGTCTGATCCCAAACGTAAGACTATTACTACATTTGTTGGTTAAGTAGATTTATTGAATAATTTTCAATTGAACGAAGCTGGGAGCATATAGAACTTATATAGCTCTACTACTCACATACGCCTCTGAAACTTTGTCCAATACGCTCAGGAAGACGCTCAGAAGGATACCCCGTGTGTGTGTGGAAGGACTTTGGAGGAGCCGCTACGGCGAGCAGAGTGGATTAGACTCGACGATACATTCCGAACGATACAGCCCGTAAAGTCCTTATAGGTCGTCCACATGGACAGAGAAGGCGTAGTATGTCCAAATTAAGAAGCAGTTATGGCAGTTGATGTGTCCAGCAGAAATGCCGTGGGAATGGCGCATAGCCATGGGCAGTTTAGAGTACTTCTGCAGCAGACCGAGAAGCGCCGGAAAACTCAAACCCATTGTTATCATTTAACATCCAAATGGAACATCAGAAATTTAGAATGTCAATAAAACATATATTTTGTTGAGAAAAAACGGTTAAATTGAATTGAAAATGGTATGTTATCTTCAAACACGGACATACAAACTCTCATGATGATGCCTCATGTTTAAACAATCGACAAGTAGATAGATAACATGCAATTTGCATAAAAATCCCTTAAATTAGATAATTTTTCATCCATAGACTATGAAGCAGGAATCTAAGTATAATCTTATTTTATGTTATGTTTCGCCTAAGTAACAAATCGTAACGCTGGTACTGACCCCCTCCCCCTCCCCCCCCACCACTATGAGCGTTACGTAATAATTGAATGAGCCCTAAGAAATAGTTATGAAATGTGTATTCTTCCCGACCTCACTGTCTGTTTCTCATGTATAAATTTTCCCCGATAGTTTTTTCCGATTCGATCGGAAAACGGAAAATAACAACACTATTTGGCTGACGTGTAACTTGGAAATGGCTTATTCCGCACCGCTCTTGTCTTGAAGCTCACCGGAATGATATCACTGCTGTTCTCCGCACATTTGAAAGCGCAAGGAGTGGAGCGTGTTTTTTTTTGTTTCCTCGTGGTAACCTCTAAATTCTTCTGAACGAAACCCGAAACGATTGACTCCAAAGGTTATTTATTGCATACGCCAAAAAATCTTCTCCGCCACCCGCACGATATCCAATCCGGCTTTGGTTCGCTTTGGTAAGGCTCACCCTCCCCCTAGCCTATCTCTCGCGGGACCCAATGCCACTGATGCGTTCCGATTCCATTTCCGCTTTGCCCGGTATCGGCATCCGATGGAAAAACCGATTGCCCTGTGGATAAAATCCTTTTTCGTGCGTGAATTGCAGAAGCACGAACCTGCCGCCGTCGCGTTGCGTTGAAGGCGAGAAGCTTACAGCCAAACAGAGCAAGCAAGGAAGCAAGCAAAAGACGGCCATGATGGCCGGGCTCGTAAATCATTTGTCAACCTGAGTACACCGTAAGCAGGATGGCTACCTGCCTGCTTTATCCATTTTTTACGTGTATTTTGTGCCTCCACGGCCGGGGTGTCCTTGGGGTTGGACAACGTTGCTGTCAGGTGGGTCCAGGATAGGTAAAAGGGCTAGATGATTGCGGTTTCGGGCTGGGCGAAACCCCGAAACACCGATTTCATTGCACGCCGCTGAAGAATGTGTTCTGTGTTCTGATTTTCGTTCACTGGGCGTTGGGCGCCAATCGGTGGGAAATACGTCACGTTTTACCGATCGACAAAATATCGATTGCCCTCCCCGTGCGGTTGGTCCCGGGGCACACACGTACACGGGGTGAATTGGGTGAACACGGTCGTCGCGTAAGTGTCCCTTTCCGTTTTGGTCGTCGCACTCTGGTCACCAACCGCGGGGGGGCCGGGAGCTGGATGATTGCTGTCGAGGGAAAATCCTGCGTTAATCAAGCTTGCGGACCACTTTGGGAAAGCTTCGGTGGATTGAAGACTATTTTTTGTTTGATTGTTGTGGCTCGGTTTTCCTTCAAGCTAAGCTCCCCGAAGAAAGCCAACTCGAGAGTGCGTTTGTTTGTTTCTTGATTCGTTGTTTGATTGGTGGTGGTTTGATGGCACTTCCGTTTTGGTGGGGCGAATGGGTGCAAACACCACTCTAGAACCCACACATTAATCAAGCCACATTATCGACCGAAAAAAAAAGAACAGATTGCGTTTTGTCGTAAAAAATGGGGAAGTGATTTTTGTTTCCGTTCTGTGGCTGCTGATTGCTTTTGGAGGTTTGTGAGCCGCTCGGCAATTTTGTAAAAAGCCCAATCCATCAATACATTTCGGAGGTTTTCAGGTGGACAGTTGTTTGGTGGTTGGGCGTAGAATGGATTTTGTTTCGGTGATATGGTTGAATGTATGATTTTTGCTTAAAAGGAGCTTGAAGTTCCAGGAAATCAGGCATAAAGATTATTTATTATGGCCCAAGATATGGGGTTTGGCAGTAAACAATATGATGGCATTTTGTCTCAAATGATAGGATTGTATATACCGGTTTTACTTGTGGAAATGATGTGAGTGATAGAACCCATAAGAATCGCTTGTAACCAAAGCGAATCTTTCGATTTCTTTCCATCGAAATGTCTTTAGCTTTAAATTTTTAAAATATCTTGAAAGGATATTCAACATCACAAAGAGCTAAATCAAGTTTTTTATTATTTTCTTTGTCGATATCGTAAATTTTGGTTTGACGAAAATGTCGTAATATTCATCTTTTTAAAGTATATTTTTGCACTTTATGCTTACGTCGCAAATTCCATCAAATAGCACTTGAACATGTATGCACGGTTCGGCGAAAGATTGCGATTGCTCAACGGTACTCAAGTACTGAAGTGCGAAAGAAAGATTTCTGCCATTGTGTTGCGGAGGTGCTTTACGATCTACTCCTCAATCCAACACATTCAGCCCAAATTTTCTCTAAAAGAGTAATCAGTGGCGTATGGTTTTCTTTTTTTTTTTTATAAAAAGTTTAAGTATCCATTTGCTTATCATATCACGCGTTCTTTTCACCTTTACGTTCACGGAGTGAGCCGAGTGGAAACAAAAGCCCATAAAGCCGCACACGAGTTTGCCACAACAAAAAACACCACCCAGCCCAGGCAAGTCTCGATGTAAAGCCATAAATGTGTCTTATCATAAACATTCGATATTTCATTTATTGATATCTCATTCTCGGATTCGGGACGATTTTTAGTCTGTCTTTCCTTTTTTGTGTGTGCCCACACCAGCTCACACGAACGTAAATTGACCTACGATAATAACTAACCGACCTGGCTTTTCAAAAAACCCCCGTTCCAGACGGTGCTGGATAATGTCCAGACGCTTTTCACCACCGGTCTACCGTACTTCCGACCTTTCTGCTGAATAGAAACAAGTGCGCCATGGGTTGGAACATAAAACAGGAACAATGCGCCACAGTAGCAGGGTGACTTGAAGCTGTGCTGTACCAGCCCCCCCTGCCAGTATTTACTGATTGGATAAAGCAGCTCAACCATAAAACATAAAAGAAAGAAACAAAAATAATAATCCACTCATATCGCAAAACTCATAAATGCATCAGCGTGGAAGTTACTTTCCACGGGGTGGTGCTGAAACGAGAAACATCCCAGTGACACGGCCGAATCTTGGTTTGTGAAAAGTACCCAAGCACCCAAGGCCAGAACCCTGGGCCTGATTGGGGGGGGATCTAACCTAACCATACCTACAAACCCATAACGATGGCCTCGGGAGCTCGTTTTCAAAAGCCCAAACTTATCGATAGAATCCAGCCGTGGTAGGATCTGCCCATCGTTAATGTAGCAATAAAACAATAAATTTATATTTCTGATATCTTCCAACCCGGTGGTGGAACAGGAAGCTCCCCCCTTCCGGTGATGGGCAAGTGCAAGCGCAAATGTGTGGGGATTGACGAAAGCCATGGGGTGCAAATCTGCTCACTTCTGGTTTTTGAGGGGTGATTTTTTTGGTGTTGTTGTTGCTGGAAGATAGCACCGTTGTGATTAGAGGTTTTTCAGGTCTGTAAACGATGTAGGGCAACAGATACGGAGGGATGAAAAAGGTAATAGTGGATTGCTTAAAACTTAACATCATTTGATGTGGAATATGTTTAATAGATTTTTTTTCCAACATTTATATTAAATACGATTGGCTTTTAGCAGTTAATAAAAGTTAACTAAACTGACATTTTTTTTCTAAGCTTAAACCTTGGGACAGGTCATATTAGAAAGTAGAAAACTAAAGCTTTGAGAGGACGTTTACAGGCACATGTTTGTGAAGTCGGGATCATTGATGTTTGTGATTGGGATCTACGATTCAAATCATTGAAAAGAGTGATTATTCTCATCTCTAGTATGTGTGTATGAGAATGAGTGTATGAGAACGAGTGGATGAGAACAAGTGAGGGGTTATATAAGAGGTAGATTGGTTTTGTACTTCGAACAGAATAAAATTGGTCTCAAAAAGGTTAGCGTTGTTTCTCTAATCTTTACATGGTTATAATATCCTGAAGCGATTTCTGTAAGATAATTTAACACGAATCTAAATCAATAAAAGCGTTACATTCTTTTTCATTTACTCAAAGAAAGGAAAGTGATAGAGTGTTAAAATAGTAAATATTTAGAACAAAGTTTTTAAAAAATTACTTTACTTATTTCTTATTCTATTGAAAAATTGTTGTGAAAAATTTATGTGATTTATTATCTTAAAATTATCCTTTAAATTTATATGGGAAACTGGCAGCGAGTACGCCTCCTCCAAACGTCAAAACGCATTTAGAAAAACTAGTGCAAAGTAGTGATCTACCCCATTACATTTTATCCTGTTTGGCAACCGAACATTTCAGGCATCGCAAAAGTAGAAAAGCTCACCTTCATACAGCTACTTTACTTGGGCTCTTACATCATCATACCCCAAAATCCATAGTCCAAGTGCCATCCAGCCATCCAGCACAGAAGCATTTGCCCGTTTAGGTTCACGGAATGTCTCTTCATGTCGTATCGCACCGTCCTATCAGACACACCTGAGAAAAAGTTTTGCCCTCTTTTTATGAAAATGGCTTTTTCCCTTTCCGGCTTTACTAAGAATGCATGTGTCCTGGCCGATGTTGCCTCTGGGCCAACCTGGCGCCAAACGCACACATTCTTGCGTATAGTTTGTGTGTGTCGTACGGGTTTTTTTTTTGCTGTTTGTTTGTGCTCGCTTTGTGTAAAGCTTCTAGGAAATGTTTTTTCCCACTCGCCGCACATTACACGTGTCTTTCTTCACCTGGTGTGTGTGTGTGTGTGGGGTCCCGGTTACGCGACTTCCCGCCAGGCACAGATATCACACTGTACAGCCAACCGTGTTTTCTTCCCTTCGCTTCGCTCTAAGAAGGGGGAGAGGGCCCAGTTTCCGGAATGAATCAACAGAAAACGATGCGCCGAAAGGAACTCCCCGCTCCCATTCATTTTTCCCGGGGCCAGATAAGTGCGGGGTGGAAAAACTTGTGAAAACTATACCGATATCGCCACTCCTTTCCACCCGCAGTACCATCCCCATGCTTCACCCTGCCCCTATTCGAGTGATTTCTTAGTTCCGTTGAAAGTGGACCATTGAGAAATCACAAACAAGCCAGCATTCGAATCGCTAGGGTGGGTGGATAAAAATAAAGAAAATATAGACCAGTTCTCTACTGGTGCTGTCCTACCTTCAGGGAGGGGGGGAAATGGTGAGGTGGCAGGCAGAGAAATTTATACGTTACGTAAAAACGGGGAAAAGATCGCAAACAAAATCGTATATCATAACTTTCCTTCACGCAACTTGCCTTCGTGCCCTCGGTGTGTGTGTTGTCCGTTTCGTCTCTTTCCTTTCCCGGGAATAGTGGCGGGTTTCGCCTCGGGATGGGATTTGGGACGAGCGTTTGGGGCTCGGTTTTTCGTCTTCTGCTGATGCTATCATACGTATTCGTTAGGCCACGCCAGTCCACAATCCCTTCCAATGGTGTGCCATTTCCTTTGACTTTGGCTGCAACGGTATGAAAGAAAAAAACATTCGTTGAAAAGAAATAGTTCCTTAGGCCAAACGAAATCCTTTGGTGGAAATGTTTTTTCCTGACTTACACAGTCCAATTCGTTTGCATGAACTATTTTGTTTTTGGTGGCCGTTTTTAACATTTTTTGGTTCACTTTACACTAATGTGATCTCAGTGCAACGTTCTTAATTTGAGGATTGATTTAAAACCGATAAAGTCCGCGATTTCCAATATGTTTTTAAATTGCTTTTAAGATATTTAACCATTTATTAATGGCTTCCTTTCGTTTTTCTCTCTTCCTTCCACAGGTACGTACCACTATTTTCCACCATTTACTAATTACGTGTAAGTAACGGCTCTCACACAACAACCAAACAACCGTAAGCAACCAAATCCTGCCCAAGTCCCGGCAGCAAATCTGAGCTCTTTATACGCGGGGTTTACCTTCGAGATTGGACCAACGGAACGTATCGTCTTCGGGGCTACAATCTTAAAACCCATTACCTACCGCAGTAAGCTAACCCTCGTTGACATCATAACCGACGAACGAAGCACGGTCACGATTGGGTGGGCAATTATGATATTCTTCACCTTCCTCCATTGTCCATTGCGCTCTGCCCGGACAGCATCCCACAAATGGTGTACCTTGGCAAGCTGGAGACCAGAATGCCTGATGCGTACCCGAGTACGCCCGCTCTAATACTATTTTGTGGACACTTCCAGGGGGGGGGCAATGCGAAAGGGGAGACCACGAACCCTTTTGGCTAAAATGTTTAGTTAGCCCTGTGGAGAGCCGCCACCGGCCGCGACCAATAATGCGATAGTGTGCGGTGTGCGGTAAAGCGGAAAAAGATTTTACGGTTATGAGATGAAAATAGCGGAAGCTACTTCTCGACCGACCCGCTTAGCAGTGGACAATTTCGTGGACAAGCACCTGAACTACCTACGGTGTGTAATGAAGGCGACCAAAAGTAACGACCTCCATCACCTTCCGAGCGAGCGGTGGTTTTGTATTTTTATGTGTACTCTTCCCCGTTAAATGGTCTCAAATCTCGTCCTCTTTTTTTGGTGGTACCGGTTCCTGTTTCTGAGCTGCCGACAAAAAGCAACCAACCAGAGGGTGGGCAGTTCTCATTATGTTCCGTTGTAGTTCGTGCAGATGGCGTAGTGGCTGAATATTGGATACGGTGTGTAGGGCTGCCTTCTCTGCGAGCCCCCTAAAAAGGAGGGACAGTCTGCTGGACGAAGTAATGGTGCAAATGGGTGCAGTGAAGTTTCGAAGCAATTGGAACAGCTCTTGGGTTTGGTATGGAGCACCACATTCATTCTGTATTCCGGGCACAAATTCATAAACTAACACAGCGATACATACACTCACCACAAACACGGCTACATTCCAGAAGCATCAAACACACACGGACCCTCGACACAAGCGTGCATCGTTGCGGTTCAACGTCCTGGCGTACGTACGAAAAGGGGTTCCCATTCCCCACGTACCAGGGCTTTGCTTACTGTCACACTTCACTCCAGTGCCAATGATCAAGGCACGTACTGCGTGTGAGCAAACGTTTCGCCAACCAACAGGCAACGGTTCTGTTCCATTCCAGAAGGCGAGAAAGAAGACACCCATTACACTTTACGAAGTGCAGCGGAACCTTTTTTTGCGCGTGTGTGCGTGTGTCTCCAGTTCGAAGGGAAAAGTCTTCACCGGGGTGTTTTTTTTCCTTGCAGCCCACAAAAGCTTTTTTTTTGCTCACCACGAAAGCAGGAGGAGATGGCGTCTTTCTTTTGTCCTTCGTGGTCAACAGGGAAAAGGATGGGGGGCGAAGGAAGGTGTCGTAGACACGACCGCTTCTTAAACAGTGGCTATTAGAAGTAATTAGAAAATGGAGGAACGAAGTTTGTGTGTGTTTGGGGGTGTGCTGTGCACCAAGCTTCTGTTGCTTTAAAGGAACAGACAATATGGGCAGAAAAGGTATTTCCACAAGCGTTGTGTTGCAGCAAGGTGGAATGTAATTGGAAGCAAAGTTAAAAAAAAACATGAAAGGCTTTTTAATTAACAGAGTTTGTTTAATATTTCGGAGGAAATATTTGCATTCAGTCAAACTACCAATCAAATTAATGAAACTAACCAAACAAACAAATCCGGAAAAGGGTATTCGTTGGCTCAAGACACTGGGCACCGACGGGAATAGTGGTCGAAATGATTAAAAATGTAAGTGCAGTGAGTTTCTTATTGTTAGAAACCACAAGAGGAGATTCCAAAAGGGAAACCCTTAATATTCACTATTCCGATAGCGGAACAACAACTCCACTCTTCTTGTTGTTTATTAACAGCGGTCCTCGTTTGACAGCAGACAGCGGGACGAAAAAAAAGACTTGCGGGTGAGAGGGCGAAACGATAAGTCGGTCAGGCTTAGGGACATTCATCCGATCCGATTCATCATTCATCCGATGAATCTAGGAAGGAGTAATGACCGCTATCGTGAGGAAAGAAAAAGGGATAAAAGTGCGTGCAAAGAGGCGCCTGGCCTCTTTTAATCGCCAGAAAGCGGAATTGTTTTTTTTTTATGTTTTCAAATAAAGTTAGATATTAAAGAAACTTCTTGCTTTCTTAATCGACGAAAAGGGCATCGTTGCTGGACGCAACACTTCTCATTTCGTTATTGACTTCAAGGCCAAAAAGTCAATCCAGATGCTGGCATACGCTGATGGACATTACTGGTTTACGACTCTCCTACGTAATGGACAATTGTATAGAACTTATATAGTTCCGGACCTCATATACGCCTCTGAGACATGAATTTTGTTCAAAACTGACGAAACTCTCTTAGCCGCGTTCGCGAGGTACTCAGAAGGATTTGTAACCCCTTGTGTGTGGAAGGACATTGGAGGAACCACTACAATGATAAACTGTCACTGCCTTTCAGTGGATTAGATTCTCCAATCTCCGGTAGGTTGGTCACGTCATGAGAATAATACCGGACCACTCAACCCGTAATGCCATTTTAGGTCGTCCACATAGACAGAGGAGGCGGTTGAGAGAACTCTTTATAGTATGTTACTTGTAGCACCTGATTGGTCAGTATATAACCAAACAAAATCAAATTCTTTAAAAATTCAATTACTATTGAAGCCTTCTAGTTATATGAAAAACTTAAAAAACGTATCAGAACACAAAAGAGTCGTCTATTGCTTCAGTAACATAACCATACTCGAGCTAACCTACAACAAAGTTGACCACTTTAGGGTGCTTTAGGCTTAATAAATTTCTACAATAGTGGATTTACATTATGCTTAGTAAATAATTTATTTTTTGAATTTCTAAACACAATGCACTAAAACATATTTAAAGGAACAATTTTCCTATGTTGGAGATCATCGGCCAAGCTGAACCGATGTTTTAAAAATCTTACCATTTTTACTACTGGCGGCCTGTGAGGCGCACTCAACATTCTTGCTATTGCAGTCAGCTGGAGTAGAGATAAAATCGCTTAGAAGCGTCGAAACACAAAAAAGAACGTGAAACGTGTGCTGGTGAAAAGAAAAATCTTGCCCATTTCCGGGTTATTGGCTGAAAAGGAAATTTCTTTGCCAGGCACAAGCTCTCGACACTCGCACAACATAACGACGAAAAAAGAAAAATCATTAGACAGTAAGTGGATAAAACGGATCGAAAATCTATTCGCCCTCGGGGGTTTTTTTCTTCTTCTTCCGAAATAGTGCAGCTCACAACTGGTCCAGCACCGCACGGAATCGCGACGTAATGGTCGATAAAATTTTAAAGCGGAACTATTTGAGGCTCATTTTCCGGCGACCGCAATTCCGAACCCATAATCATCGGGCACGGGCCAAGAGCCGGGCTGGGTTTTTGTAGTGGAATTACTGGTTTCCGGTAGTAAATGTGCATTGTTGGAGCAACTCTCCTGCTGTGGTCGGCCCAGAATGTCTGGTTAAAAGTAAAAGTTATGAAAAACGGGTCTTCGAAAGGAAAGAAAAGCGAAGAAGAACGCCTTTTTTTTTTTTGGTGGTGAGAATGTTTCCCGTATGAGTAAGCCATTCGCAGTAAGCGAAGCAGTATCCTTATGTTCTATTTGCCACCACACATCCATTCGACTATCTGTCATGTGTGTTCGCTTCCCTTTTATTATTTAGCCTTGAAAAATTGTCCTATCAAACTGTTCTTGGCATGCAAAATTCGACCAGTCGAATGGGAGAGAAACGCGCACACATTCGTGCTTTATTATTCCTTTTTATCCCGCTAGCTGCGGTCACTTGCGAGCGCGCTGGCTTTGCATGAGTGCATGAAGAGCAAAACAAAGTGCTTAACATTTAAGTTTATGGGCAAGTTTATTTTATTATCGATAAATAAAGCCCCCTCCGCAAAGCGAACGAACCCCACAAACCGTTGTTGGAGTTTCCTTCTGATCGGGCGACGCATTTACTGGTCCCCAGTGCAAGGCTCCAGTAGCCAGTAGCCAGTGACCGCAACAACGTGGGGGAAAATGGAAAAAGAAATATGCAGAGCGCAAACAAGACGGAGCGAACAGTCGGCCAAAGGAACGCAAAAAGCCATCAAAAAGGGATGAAAATTTTATCTTCTCTGTTTGACTCTTGGCTGACGCTTGTTTGTCCTGCACTTTGCGGTGTTGTTTTACAGTCGGTTGTCGGGTGGCTCTGCCCGGCGGTGGCGCAGTGCTTTCGAATTTATTTATTCTTTTTTTCCCCAATGCCCCCCCAACCCCGACCCGGCACCGGGCACCGGGCACTGGTTTGGTCAGCTTTACCAATCGAATGTCAATTTCTGCTCTGCTTCGGTTTCGAATGCCACGACGGCAGACGACCCCGGGAACGCCAGGAAACATGCAATGTTTTATTGGCATTTTCCACTAAGAACCACACCACGATCGGATCAAGACTGGCAATATCGGAAGGAGAAAAAAAAAAACAATACAAAAAAAAACCCTCATCCCAGCAGGAAATGGTTGCGGTTTGGGTTATAGTATCTTGCAAGCATATTTGCAGCTTCCTTTTTCGAATGCTTCCACTTTGAAGCATCAAACCCATTTGTTCTCGTACGTAATGGGCATGTATCACGATACGAGCCCGAATGGCATGACGACGGGGTCGTGTCGATAGTTTTCGTGATCATTGAAATCACCATCATCATCAGCATTATCGCCGGAGATTATTATCCCGTGAGCAGCCGAGGGCCGAGGGTCGCCCTTTTATGTTCTCGGCCATGGAAGCGTGCGAGAATTCGCTGAAGGGTTTTTTTTTGTTTAATAGGAACGTGTCCAGCTGAGCATTTTGTTTCTGATTCTATAGAAACATTCTATTTCAGCTACAAAAGGTTTACAAAGAATCAAGATTTAAAAGCTTTCGATTTTGGCTGAGTTTAAGCGTGGATAAATGAAAGATTTACCTAGCCATTATATCTTCAAAAATAACATTTTACCCAGAGCACTTCAAGCATTATTCTCCAGCTTCTTGAAAGTGTAACATTCACTAGTAATTTGTTATTTTTCAACCCTGATGTAACAAAATCCTCTTGAGAATCCGTAACATCCGTAAAAAAGCATCTGCATTGTGACGCGATCTCGACGCATTGAAATGAATTCCAATACATTCCCCCTTTACTTCCTTTACAATCACAAAATTGCTCTGAAATCTCCATCAACACGCCATGCAAATTCCATCTCACACGCGACCACCTTCACTTCGCTTCGCAGACAGTGATCGCTAATGCCTTAAAGTGCTGCATCCCCTTGGCTGATGTGACGAGTGGCGTACGAAAAGAAAAAAAATAAACATCCTCCTTTAAATCATTTCACCTTCTTCGTTCGTCACTTTGGCCTAAAGCCCTTCAGCCAAAGCAAAGCGAAGAACATCCAAACATTAAAGGTACCGTTCGAAGATCGCGAGTGAAATTGGATCCTGTGTTGCTGAGAGCGGAATAAAACATCCCCGTCAAAACGCATCCTACCAAGTGTATGTGTGTATGTGTGTGTGTGCACTCCTTCGAAGCGTGGGCCGGAAAGCTTTGGCATAAAATTTGCATAACATTGTCATGAAAATTGAAATCACAATTCTCAAATTTCATCGCCCGGGCGGGCGCCCTATCGGTACCGATTTCGTGGTGCACGTTTTCGTCGTTAAGCATTTCGGCGCACTTTTGGGGGGGGCGTAGCCGCGTGTCCTGCCACGGCAACATTGCCACGGCCTACGGACGGGAACATCTCCATTAAACCGTGCACAAAAACTCCACCCGCCAAACAGCAACGCCCGTTGCCGGATGGCAAATAAATCGCGAAAAAAGATACCATTCGTCCCTTCCCCCTCTCCCCTCCCACTCACCCCCACCCCTCACCGAATTGCAACAGCTTTGGGTTGATGGCAAAACCCTGGAACAAGGAGGACCCCAAAGGCAGGGGTGGCAGACACGCTACAGGGTTTGCGTTTCGGATTGCGTGTCGCCTGTGTGTTGGGTGAAGGCACGACATCACATCACGATACAAACAAAAAAAAGCGCACACAGAAAAGACACACAGCACACGCCGACGGAGAAGAAAGTGAAACATGTACTTAAGGTTTCGCCTTTTCGCTTTTCGTGTTAATTTTCACGGAAAACGCGAGGACAAGGAGAAGAGGAAGGATGTAAGGTCAATCGGTGATGATCGGACACGGGTGTGTTGGCTGCGTGCTGCGACGGATCTGGAAATACAACATATACTTACATTGTTGCTGGTAGGAAATTACCATCATTAGCATGCAAATTGAATTGTCACTTTTCTTCGCGCGCTGCTGCCGCTCCTCGTTACGCTACAACAACGGAAAAAGGGAAAAAGGTTTCTTTTGCTTCGGTTTTCGCAATCTTCAATGGTGCGCGATACTGGAGGGTTGTTCTTTGGCGTCCATTTCTTAACGAACGATACTTGATGTTTTTTTTCTGAGATTTATCACTGTGTTACTTCACTGGAACGGCTAGACAGTGTGCACCGATTGTTGGAATGAGATTTTGTGTTGTTTTTAAATGTGGTTTTAAAGACTTTCAATGGTTTAAATGTAATACAAAGATATAATATCTAAGTATGATAAAGAAGTAAAACTAAAGCATCGCATATAAGCATTCTCGACCTATTTTCGGCTTAAAGCAACGAAACCCCACGACTACTTTGATTCTATCTGTTCACTCATGAAAATCCAATTACTAAATTCTGCTGTGCGCTTACGATGCCAAGTAAGCGTAAGATGGTCATGCATTAATAATGTTGAAAATTTGTCACGAATTTCGGCCAATTTTGCAGCCCTCACACCTGACTCACACCTTTTTTCCATCGCGAGTCTTCGCAATGATGGATGAGTTCACGCTCCGGCGTGCAGGAGGACGTCAGCACAACAAAGTGGGCCTGAAAATAGGTTTCATTACACGTTCAATTGCACTTGCGTCAGTCAGGGAAACACGAGTGTACGCTTATTACCTGTCCACACACGGCGCTAGAAAACGGCTCTAATCACACATGGTGCACACTGCTGCGGAAGCTGAACCTAGCAAAAAAATAAAATAAAACCTTCTAATGAAATTTGTTGATCTGGTCCATGGTGGTGGGCAGACTAGAATAAAAAAAAAGCCAGCCAGCCGACATGCTTCTCCATCAAATGTCACGCGTTCACCATCGAACGAATCGGTGCGCGAAGAAAGCGCGTCCACCAGGCGTCTCCATCGCTTCATGGTGGCGTATCCTCTCGAGGGATATTATCGTGTTGCGGGAGGATTACGCTCGCCGTATGCGTGTGTGAGTAATGTGTCACGGTAGAGAAATTTTCCTCCTTGATATGTGCTGTGTCCCCCTGTCCCGGTCGTGCCTTCACGCACCCGCGCAAGGAGACAACGATCGTGCGAAATCAATTACGTACTGATTACTCGAGAGGAATGACTTAAGATGTAAGGTTCCCCGCGTATCGCTTATCGTTATTTTCAATTACGAGCATAATCGGTTTTTGCCTCTTTTTCGCACCGCGGCCTTTGCTTCAGTGCGCCGGGTGTATGTCACGTTCGTGATGGGTTTTTTTTCCTCTTTCTTCTTCTTTCCGATCACGCTTTTTGACATTTTCTTTCCAAGATGGATGAGTGGCTTTGCTGATACTTTACGATATGTTATTCGTGTTCTTTTTCGTTTTCCTCCAAAATTCTTTGAGGTTAAAGGAGACTTTTCACATACAACATTATTGAAGGATCAATCATTATTCGTAATACAGCGGTGGTTATTGTTGTGAGCTGTACGATATCATGAGTTCATTAATGTTTAACAATATTTCACCTTTATTACTCCAATTGTAGAACTTTTTTTTCCTAAAAACAATTGCTAGTGGTTGGGTATCCAATAAGAGATTCCGTGGCATTAGTGTTCAGGAAAAAAGGAAAAATGGAGGAACAACTGTTCCTGATTTTGTAATCGGATATCAACTGATCCAGTTGTGTCTCTCTTCCCTAACCTGCATCAGAAGCAATTCTTCAAATGTTAAGGCTCGCCATTGTCTAAAGACGGCAGCAAACGATAAACGGATCAGTTCAAAACAGTTGAGCTACCGTTACCAGCCCGTCACTAGGACGCCTTGCGCGTATAAGCGGATTAGAAACAACTCACAAAAAGACGACAAAATACTTCCGAAATCAGCATCACCGCTGGTGTCTTTTTGTGCCTGCCATCATACATTTTTTGTCTCCTCCTCCTCCTCCTGAGTAGAATGTTACCCATCAAACATTCCACCGAACCGAGGAAGCAAGCCGCCTAAGAAGGCACACAGCATAACAACAAAAGCAACCCACCCTCTAATACGGTGGCGTTTGGAAAACTAAGACGAATCGTCTGCGCATCGTCAAACGTAAACGTGGATTGCGGCAAGCTCTAACAGCAACCGAACCGGGCACCCAAAACCGGGAAACAAAAACTTATGCAAAGCACTCGAAATGAAAAATGTCTGCGTTGTGAAGGCAAACTGCTCGTATCTGCGCTTCGTCCAGATTTGCATGGCCGAACGGGGTTTTCTTTTTCCTTTTTGTCCACCCCTCCCAACGTATTGCAACCGCCCCAAGAATTTCCCCGCTGATCTCGAGTCTTCGAGCCCGAGACAAAACCAAACAGAAAACAAAAACGCAAAATTGTGCGTCAGACTTTGCTATCCGAACCTGCCAAAAACAATGGTTTGTGCAGATTTTGCTTTTCCCGACGCGCAAAAACCAATGGCCGCGCATCGTGGCACAATAATAAATAGGATTATTTATGTAGGAAAGTTTTTCTTCGATCTGTTTTCCACTCGGCTGTTGCAGTCCGTTTTGCTGGCATACATTTTTTTTCTTGTTTGTGCACCGAAAGTACTAACTGTGGCCAGGGGTGAATTTTCCTTCCATTGTCATTCATTTATTATAATCGATAGAAGAAGGTGTGATGTAATTTTTAAACTAAATTTATTTGTTTATTTAAAACATTTTTACACATTTTTTCTTTAATTCTTATCATGTTTTTTTTTTATTTTAAACGTTAAGAAAAGCGTGCGGCATTGCAATTTCACACGGATAGATGTTAACACGTCGTAGGTCCAGTTGAAACTCGCTTATTCCTCAATGAACGATTCCGACGTCCAAATACAGTTCATTTCTAGTTCATTTCTAATTCATTAGCTATGTCATCCCCATTATCCGGTTCGTCTATACTTTGTACTTAAATTCTTAGCTTACAATCCTAATAATTCAAACAAAAAGATACATTTTTCGTTTCATTCCATTCAATTCCATTATGACAGCGAACACCACACAGCTACCACACTAATTGGGCAAAGTAAAAAATGCTTCGCCTCATCGGAATCACTCACTGCAGAACTCCCGTTGCAAATACTTTGCGCATATTTATTACACTCGAAGTAGAATCCGGTGAGCTTCAGTTCCAGGACCTCAGGGCATCACCGCTACAAATCGTACCGTGCTTTGGTTGCTTTCTTCCCGAAATGTCCTTAGCAAAAGCTAACGAGCGGTTTGGGCAGGAATGAACCAACGAGAGCATGCAGATATTCAAAATATGCATTGAAAGGCGCTAATTGAGCCACGCTAAGCGAACGCTATGTTTGCTGTGTTTTTCGATTCCTTCAGGGGGTTTCGTACACAGTTGTCGTGGCATTTTTTTTTTGCCGCAATGAATTGTTAACTACTGTTTCAACAATTTCTCGCTTCTTTAAGTGGGCCGTTCGTTACATTTTCAATTGGTTGTTAATTCCGGCGGTGGATGGTGTAGCTCACAAGCAGGCAAATAAGGTAAAACTGTGCTGCTGAACTAGAGGCACAACGATTGAAGTTAATTAATGCGCTGACCTGGAACACTTGTCAAGCAGCAGGCACAATCTTGAGATTTGTACAAAATTGACTTTTTGACTTTTATTTTCATAATTCAAAGAGAGCTGTTTACTATTCGTAAATGCATTCACTAAAGGCAAAAATTACTATTTCATTACCTTGAATTCTTGCGCTTGTTTCACTTATCATGCTGTCACAGTTTGGCGACTGCATGCGGCATCGTGACGCTTTTTTTTTCTACGCTCCCTGCTTTAAGCGCTATAAACTGCAACCATAAGCTGCGGAACGATCGTGTGGTTTTTTTTTTTGTGGTCGTGCTACCGGATGAGATTGTTCATTCGCTCGTTAAATGCACCACCATCGACACTTTGCGCGGCTAATGATATTACTCATAAATAATCATATTATCGTAAACTTGGTTATGTACGATTTTCAGGTTGACTGGTTAACCGTTCGGTATGGGTTTTGTTCCATTTTTTTTTGTTTGCTGCCATAAACATTTTCACTCGAAAATTCTGTAACACCTTCACAGCCGCCACACGTGCTTTATCGCATTCAATCATCAAGCTTTCGCTGCTTGATGATGTTTTATGTGAAAACTTGCTAATACTTTTGATAATCTGATTGAAATGTTTAAAAGCTTAAAATATTAAATTTCAACAGTTGATTGTCAACTTCAATCATTCCTGTTCAGCAATCCTTAAGAACCTGTATTAAAATACAAGATGCCGGATATTTCTGGTGACTCGCTGTACAAGATCCATGATGGGAGGTATAAATAGGGCAATAATTTCAAGTTCATCTCCTCTCGATATTCCGAATTGGTGGTTTGTATTGAGCGAAAGATTCGAGAAAAAAATGGCACCACTACTACCGAGAGAGAAATGGGACGCCAATGGGGGCAGACATTGAGTATCTTCCGAAGCTCATCTGCCAGGTACGGTGGGGTTCGTTGGGTTTCTGTTGGGGCCGTTGCTGCCGCAGGAGTGAATGGTTCTCACCCACCCAACCGATCGATGCACACATAAATTCGCTCTCGAAGGCGTGAATGGCTGGCGGTAACATATTTATGTCATCAATGTGTGCAGAGGGAGCAGAAATTACAGTATTTATTACCTTCCAGCGTCTGGAAGCACCTTCACAGGCATATTGCGAGTTGCAAAAGGTGGACTGACTTTTCTTTGTGTGTAAGCAACGGGAAGAAATACTATATATTTTAATATATATTCTTTGAAAAATGAAAATAAGTTCTAAATTTTTAGAAAAGACTTTTTGATTGCACATCCTTGAAATTTATGGAAAAAAAAAAGATTTTAAAAGATATGTAACTGATTGGTAGGGAAAAATAATCAATGATTTTTGTAAATTTTAAGCATTCATTAAAAAATCATCTACAAAAGTTAAACTAAGACTATAAAATTGTCATAAATAATGGTAACGAGAAATCCTGGAAAACACAAACAACCGTACCTTCTGGAAAGAATTTCCTAAAAGGGACCAGCTCATTGAATTGAAGGTTTTGAAAAGTTTTGCTATAAGTTTTCCACTACCCAGATGTCTCTCTAAACTGCTTACCATGATGTTTTCCGCATTCTTTCTGCCAACGTGCAGAAGCTGGAAAAATGAAGGTAGTAAATCGCAGCGCATTGATAACAGAAATAGATCAGCATATTTTATCCTTTCCACTGGCCAGTCTTCCCCAGGGCAATAGATCACAATGGGTTAAGGGTTGCTTTTAGGAGGGTAAAAGTTTCGTTGAGGATAAGGGGATACCTCAAGGACGCAGAGCGAAACTGAGAAAGCAGAAAGCGGTTGTTTTCTAACAGCCCCAAAAGATTTCCTTTCCAAGTAGGCATTAATCTTTCCCTCCACCACGATACAACCAATCATTGTACGTTGGCCTTTTGAAGGTTGGTTTTCGATTGGAATTTAATATTTGCTTCTTTAACAAATGTGAGTATCGAAGCGAGAGACAACAAATCGAACAGGCACCAATTTCAAGGGAACGCAAAATGAACGATGGCTCATTACCGAGTGACATAAGCTGCTCACGGCCTTTCAAGATCACAAACATTCGGTATTTTAACAATTGCATAGATATAAACAAATACGTCTGTCCCGGTATCCGATGGCAGATGAAATTGGTCATCGTTAATATCAACAAAACGAAAATCCAGTCCCAGATCTACCTCCAAAACAAAAAAAAACTAATGACGGCGATGATGAGACCGATGACGATGATGGGAAAGGCATACTGTGTAACGGGAAAATCGTAAATATTATTAATGCGAAAAAGCCGGTGCCAGTGCGTGCGGCGTGGAGTAAATATTTATATTTATGGTTGGGATCAGCAAAATTATTGATTTTTATGTGTGTGTGTGTACCATTTCTACTTGTTTGTTCATATTGTTATTCCTTTCGAGCAACCTCGCACAAATGTTTCCACTTCATCAAAGCAAGCATTGCTCCACACCGCGGCCCTGTGGAACGGAACGAAACAGTGAGCCACGCCGGGTCCGGGGAGGGGGATTTCCAGTGGGTACATAGCGATGGAATACAGATTTATCATCGGGTGTTGGGTTTTTATCTTAAATCATTTAACCCGCTGCAACGAACCATGGCACAAAATATGCTGCATGACAAAGATAGATGAATTATTAAAATTAATTATCACTTCAGCATCAGCAGAAATTCCACTTAAATTTCTACCATCTCGACCGCTCCACGCGCTCTAAAACGCAAAACCATGATTCGAGGTCGAGTTCTAGCCGCCACCTCGGCAGATCGGTAAATGGGACCTTAAAATATGGAAACCCATGTCCATAGGTCATCTTTCGTTCCCCTTTTTCCATAACCCCTTTCCGGTCCGGCCCGCCCGGTACCAAGTGGACTGTGAACCTGCTCGAAAGATTAATATTCACAGCTCTTCCGTTTTGCGTTGGCACTGAACCAACGGACGGGCCCCGAAGGGTTTCAATTTGTGCTTGCGGTTGTGCCTGAAGTCGGCGTACCAGCACCCAGCGCTCGGCGAAGCGCTGACGATCTTTTTAATGGCCTGTTCCGGTCCGGTGTAAGACGTTCTGTGTGGAAAGGAAAGCTAAGCACGGGGGAGAACCTTACTTTCACTCGCTAGCAAACACCTTTCGTTCGGTGGAGTTGGTACGTCGGGGGTTTCGCTAGAACCAGCTGAGAATTCTCGAAGGTTATAAAAAGGTTCCCTCTCGGGGTGGGTAGGTCCTCTTCAAAGCAAAGTTACGCCGTACGCATCCAAATGGCTCGGGGGGGAGTTTGTGGAGGATATGGTGGGCGTTTGTGGAAACATCGTTTGTGTGAAGTGACGAAGATCGCTTCGGTGCGAGCACTCGGACGAACCCTAAACAAATATCATTAACAGCCAAGAGTGTTCCGGCGTCCGCTTGGTCCGCTCGAGCATCCCGCAATAAGTAGCGAAATACTACGGTTATGTGATACCTTTTTTTTCTCGTCTCTTCGTCCTTTTACTCACCCAATCCCTTCACTCGCCGCCTGCCGAATTCTTGGATCTTTCTGCTTTGTGTCACCAATCAAGCTGATTCACCACCGAATCGGACCTCTTGGTCCTGTGTGTGCCCTGCTTTCGGGTGGTTGACACCAATCGCTACTCCTCCCAGCAGATCCGTTTTATTATACATATTTTTATGCCGCTCGTTTGTTTGGACAAGGATAAGAAATCCTCGGTACAAAGTACACACATCGCCAACGGAACCGTCAACACTGAAACCGAGATAGGCCGAGATAGTCTGCCGCCGCCTTGGTTAGCCGTCCCGTCGTGCAAACAACGGGACTGAAGCTTGATGCGACATCAGCGAAGTCTTGCTTGGACTTGGCGATTGAAAGTACAGAAGAAAAACAGTACGCAAGTAGCGCAAGAAAGTTTTAGTCCCAAAAGTCTTAAGTACGCAGGGAGAGTGCAAGGGCTTTCATTGCAAGCGAGCTCCTGGAAAGGTTTTCCATCGTTTGCTCAAGAAACGTACGGGACATCGGTTGAAAACGATCGGTCACAAACGATTACGGGTGGAGTTTCAGGAAGGGAGGACATCCCTTTTTCTTACCAAACTGCAGCTCGCCTGTGTTCCTCACCCATTCCACACACTCGGGTATAAAATTCTGTGTTTAACTGGTCGTTAGAATGTTTGTACATGTCGTCCAGGTGAACGACGTCAAACCGGACTAGCCGCCGGGCCAGTCCGGTCCGGTAGTAGTTGCCATGCGGAAGAGAAAAAAAAAAGCCAACGTGTGTCTAAATGGTATGTCCGACTCCTTCCTGTCTGTAATGGTCCGGGTTGGCTAACAAAATCGAACCATACCGAACACGGCCAATGCCTCGGATCTCGAGTACAGACGCTTGTTATTGTCTTGGACATGTCCGGTTTCTGTGGGTTTCCACTTGAATGTGGGGAGGGCAAAGATTGTTGTGTAGTCATCATATTATATTACCGATCCCGGACCTTCATGCCTCGGTCAGCTACTTCGGAGCTTGCCCTGAGCGCCGTCCCTTCCAACACATCGTATGGAATGCAAATATTTATTGAAATTATCGATTGAAGGCTCGATCCCTAATCCCTTTCCATAATCGTTGGTGACAGTTTTAAGGGTAGAAGCGTAAGGTGACATGCGTATCTTGTGTCCTGCCAGGGATCAACTTATTACTAGCCGGTAGCAAAGCCACTTGAAACAACATTACCGAACCAATCCATTCCCAGCCCAGGCATCTGCCAGGCATTTGAAGTAATAATAGCCACAGCAGATGCTTAAAATATGCGCAACCGAACGAGACCGAATCGTTCCGTAAAGCGGGTCGGGCGGCCAATGGTTTTTACGTTAAACGTGCCCTGAGGAATGGCATGTGATGATAGCTTGTGGGGCTTATGCGGTAGATCAATACGTGTCTTTTTTTTCCCTCCCGTACCATATTTTGCAGCAAGTCGAAGCAACCATTTGCAGTAAAAGAGCTTGACAGGCTTTTTTGACCGGCCGGTGTACGATCGTAAAATACGAAACAAGAAGACACGGTATATTGTGGGGATGGGATGATGTTGGGAGCTGCTATAGTGCTATTCAACTAATATGACACAATGGGAGAAGGGAATCAGTTTGCAGTCTTGTTTCACAGTACGTTGTAGACTTTTCGTGGAAAATTGAACCACATGCGTACGAGAACTGATACGACACACGGTCCAAAAATAAGTTCTCGGCCCGAACACACTCTCTACTCTTGATGGGAACGTTATCCAAAGTGACTTAAAATACGTTTTAATAACATGCACATGCACATCACCATTTGATAGGTTGACGCATAGCAACAGTGACTGTCCCTTGCGTGCCATGAGCTCCAATAATGGTGTGTAGTTTAGACACAACAGGTTTAATTTTCTTTTCAAGCGTACGGCTGACACCCGGTGGACAAAAATAGCTGCGAACATCAATTCCGACACGTTTACGGCAATATTGGCATCGATATTGGCTTACGGAGAGTGTAAAAAATGTAGAAGAACTTGTTTTTAAGAGTTGAAAATGGCACGTTGCAGTGTAAACACGACTGATGTTTAACGGCAAACTGTCAATTTGAATTAATTCCAATACAAGCCATTTCACGTAACATAGCAACCTTGGAGAGCTACCTTTAATCAAGGATGCCTTGATTTTTCCCTTTTGTTTTAAAGCAATTTTTAAATGTCTCATAATTAATAAATAAAAAATTAAAAATATTCTTTTTTTAAATAAATAAAAATAAAATAATAAATAATAATATAATACATTCATACCCAAGTGATGCATTAATCTTAAGCGACACGGGTTAGGAAAATTGCAAAAAAATGTTTAAATAAGACTACATGGTTGGTTTCCATTCCCAAACTGCACGTTGATTTCTTTGATCCGAATGTTATTCCACAGGCACATGCAGGCAAGAAAAGCGTCACGGACCTGGCATCTCGATGTGCCAAGCCGCTCCTTTTTTTCCGCTGTCACAAACTTTTGTGAAGTCAAGATGGAATTGAAATAGTTTTCCCAAGCTGGCTGCTACCTTACCTCGCCCCCACCGAACGGGAAGGCTTTTCTTTATGTCTCAAAATTTTCCACACGGATGCCTGCCCTGGTCGAAAAATTCCCTCTCCAGTTCGGGTTTTTTCTTTGCTTTGCTCATTTCTTCCACTGTTTCGACTTCTCTAAGTTGTCTTAAGTCGGCACACAACTTAGAATACCTTCTGTGCGATATCGCGACGACGCCGAGCCGTACCGAAACTGTTTCCATCGCCGGTAGCTCACTTGCACCGGTGGGCACGGTGGGCGAACTCTCGAAACTGGGCAGCAGCAGCAAAAAAAGCGATGCATTGCCACGATGCAAAAGTATAAATCCGTCAAAAGTTTATGTCTGCGTGAAACGTGAGTTGAAATGTATATATTTGTGCGGGGTTTTCGCTTGCCATACACGGGGGCCATGGCGGGTTGTTCCGTGAGTCGGTCTGTCGGCTGCTTTTTTGCCTGCCTGTGGAGACAAAACGCTGAGAATGTTATCCGTTGATCCAGGCGAGTGGAGAAACGGAGGAGAAAGTTTTGCACCGAGTTTCGATATTTTTCAGTCGCATCTCGTTGGCCTGGCGGTAGCACTTTCCTGTGCCTGTTTTCCCGCGGCTCTCGTTTCGCGGCTAAACTGAAGGCAACTTTTCGACGCTCGGCGGAAGCCGTGCATAATTTCGCTTCCTGTTGTACAATTCCCCGTAAGTCAAATAGTGCATTAATGGACAAATTGGAATATGATTTCACGCATCATTTACTGTTGCGGAATTTCTTCGCCGCTCTTTTAACGATGTTCGCGGGTTGTTGGGCAGTTGGTTGTTACTTTTGCAAACTGTTGATGACTGGCGAGCGCGTACCTCTGGCTGGCTGGCTGGTGTGGCTTAGTGTGGTTTGGTCTTTAGGATTTTTTTTATATAAAACAATACTTCAAAGTTTATTACCTTATTCGTATACATAAGCTTACATTATGAATTTATGAATTTAAATTAATGCACCATGCCGTTGTTACCCTATCAGCTGTTTTAGCTCATCTTTTGAAACGTTCTGGATTTAATTCATTATTGAAAACACACTGTACGGTTTTTGCTAAAAATTGAAAATATTGTAATTCGTTTTTTTGTACTTTCTAAATGTAGGCATTTTAGTTTCGTGATCTTTAATGATTTTACTAAAATAGTTCCAAGTTTTTTTCTAATTTTACAATTCTTTAGTTTGTGTTC
This sequence comes from Anopheles moucheti, assembly GCF_943734755.1. Taxonomy (NCBI): domain Eukaryota; kingdom Metazoa; phylum Arthropoda; class Insecta; order Diptera; family Culicidae; genus Anopheles; species Anopheles moucheti. The sequence continues at coordinate 54,380,600 of NC_069141.1, forward strand.
AATACTTTCCACACATTTGTAATTGTGCTACTGATGGATAATTGGACTGCTTTTGTGGTTGAGTTTTTAATTAATTCATCTGATAGATAAGCCATCTCAATTTTAATAGTTTTCATTCACGGATTCTGTTGTGGAATGTCTGCTATGTATGGTGGATTTTGAATGTGATTTTGATTGTTTATTATTATTCTTATTATTATTATTGTTATTTATTTAATCAAATTGTTTGCCTCGCGGGCTGTGCAATGGTATACAAAAAACTTAGATCTAAAGTGGCCCTTAACTAAACCCTACAACGAAAAGAATAAATTAAGAAAACTGCAGGAACAAACAAGTACAATTAAACCAGAAAGACAAAAAGGAAGGAAACAAATAGAAGAGGAAATGAACAATTCACAAAACAGAGTAAATAGAGTTTAGGTTGACAGACAAACTTGCGGAAACAGTTTCTTAGTGGAAAATTATTGCTTTCTCATTCAATTTTGTTCGTTTGTTTCATTTGTTTGTTTCATTGAAATTACATGTTGAGAATAAATTCTTTCACTTAATCATTAACATTTTGTATTCTTTATTTTCTCTTTACAGGTAAGTTGCTAAACACTTGCGGGTACTAGACGACCTTTTGTTTCATAACATGAAGGCCAACAGTAAGCAGAAATGCGACGAGGAAACGTAAATATTATTTGTACAAATGATAAAGTTCGCCTCAAAATGCTCTTTTGATAAATTCAATGCATTATGTGCCCAATTGAAGCACATCGAAACACATTTCAAATGCAAACAATTACACACAATTAGGCCATCCAATTTGATGCTTACAATACGTACTCACACGATGGTAAATGCTAAATCAATCCCTTATCTCAACCACACCTCATCGTATTACCGTGCCGATGTAAGATTTATGTGGTAATGTCCCGCTGTACCTATGTACACAGCACCATTATCCATTTACCTGTACCGAATGTCGTGTGACAACAGTACCCGTGGGATCAGTTTACCCCGTTTGTGCGGAGCTGGTACGGGAATTGATAATAATTTTCCACCGTCGAAGCGAACGGCGTTCGATAAATGAATCGAAAATGAATAGAGTTAATTGAGCAATTAGTGGAAATTTTCGTGAAATGATTAATGCAAAATGACGGATCCGCTTCACCGAAACCGGGGTGAGGAACTGCTCGGTTCGGTTGCGGGCGGGTCGTAAGGATCGATATGATTGTAGCCGGTTGGTGGAGTGGCAAATGGACGGTTGCTCTTTGCCGATGACTTCCGAGCATAAGTTTCGTATCACTCTGGGGATGACGGTACTTGGAAATGGTTTGGTCGCATTGACGGGTTGGCGTTTAGTTTTGCGAGGGATGGGGAACAGTTTTATTTACACACGAGAATTTCATGGTTCATTAGGTACTAGTGAGTATGTTTGTAAGTTTATTCTGAGTTAAAGGGGGCGGAGAGGTGGGTAACCCAAATAGGTCATTGGATTCATTTGATCCAACTGATTTATTGACCTCTCTCTCTCTCTCTCTGGTATGAACCTTGGAAATTGACGGCACAACCGACCCATTATCGGACAGTGCATCTTAATCAGGACTAAATTTCATCAGCTTCGACCACTAGCTGTAATTAAAGCTTGTGGTTGACGAGTGGATTAATGTGGGCAGCTGGCGAAGCGATGGAAACGATCGGTAACTGGATCGTGAAGAATTCAAACCTCAATTGTCTAATTTATTTAGAATATCAGAACTCCTTCAAACACGCAGTTACATCAATTGCTGATTTTCCTTAAGGGACTTTTTAAAGATTCGGTACGAATTCTAACATTTTATTTTAATTTTAACTCCACTTGGTACAATTTTTTAGCCCACGGAAATATCCACTGTAAGCTATCCTAATGCAAGCACATGCTGCGCGTCAACCAGCAATTTGCTGCACGTGCTCTAATGCATTCTGCTCCACGGTACGGCATCGCAGCATGCAACATGCAACGAGACAATCTCCAAACCCCAACCAGAGTGGGAAGTTAGTTCGAAAAAAACACGCTGTACGCTTGCTGCATTCACTTCACTATCAAACTAGTTCAGCACACCGGCACTGGCGGTGCACCGTGCCTTCTTGCCGTCTATACAGGCCCGAACTGCTCAGTTCATATATGCATGCCAATTAAATATTTAAATAACATTAAACATATGTTTCAGTGTAGCGAGGAAAATTTCAATTTCTACCAAACCTGCTGCTGCTTGGTGGGACAAAACGGTGGGAAAAGTAGCCGTACAACATTCGTGCGCCAGTTGCGTTATAATCGGCAGCCACTACACTCACCGCGCTTCGCTTCGGGACAAGTGCGTTTTGTGGTGCTTCGGCAGTTATTTCATAAGGTTTTGCTGCTGCGTCGCATCAATGCAGCATGTTGCGCACTTTCAAAGGACATTATCATTTTGGATTGGACGATGATGATGGCAACGACGCGACGCGTGTACCGTATGGTGCTCAGCTGTCGTTTTTTTTCCTCCTCTGTTTAACTAACCCTGCCTGCCTGCCTGCGCCCCCTATTGCGCCACGGTCCTGCTTTATTGTCGGCATCATTGCATATCGGCGCATATGCAAGCGTGCAGTACGGCACCCGAACTCGGCACGGGTGCGTTGCTCGTTGAATGACCTGCCAGTAGCAGCGCTACGAACACGGCGGTTCGTAAATACGCGAACTTCGTCCACGCTTAATAGAGAAATTCTTCACTTTTTCCACTGTGCGACACGCTGTCACATACTGTCGCGGCCGCCTAGTGCTGTGCATTCGCTCGTGCGGGTGATGTTTTTTTTTTTTTTTTGGGGGGGGGAAGGCATTTTGCGAGATATTGCATCCGGTTCTGCAAGCGCTCATGCATGTGGGTTTAGAACCGATGGTGCACTTCATTGCACTCGAGCATTTGGAGAACCGTCTGGCATGCGGAACATTAAAGTGAATGCTCCATACACCTTTTTTGTTGCAGGGGAAAAATAAAGTACATCCTAACATCGGGGTTGATTAATTGTTTGTAATTGTTTTAAAATGTTTAAACTCTTTAGGGAAGAAAGTGTATTAAATGATACAAACGGTGTAGCTGAACTTGGAATACTTTTATTGGTTTTCGTGAGGTCGTTTATTTTGGCCGTATTATTTAAATCCATTAAATCATCCATCTTAGTCTAATGAATAAATCACATTTTCTTGGATACATTTATATCTCGATATCTCGATCATTTATATCTCTTATTTATATACTGGTCGAGAACCTCGACTTATAGTACTTAATGATAGTCTTATTGATGGTCTGAGTCTTTACATGTACATGACATGTTTTTATTCCAAGGATTTTGGTTCGATATCGAATTCAATGAAAGGAATGTATATACTGGCACAAGGCCTCAGATTTCCGTACAGTCCAGCTTGTTGATTTTAAAAACCTTTTGTAATTTGCATTTTTACTGCTCAGTCGATATTGCTCAAGATTGCCCATTATCGTTCATCATATTATTTATTTATTTATTTATTTATTTATTTATTTATTTATTTATTTATTTATTTATTTATTTATTTATTTATTTATTTATTTATTTATTTATTTATTTATTTATTTATTTATTTATTTATTTATTTATTTATTTATTTATTTATTTATTTATTTATTTATTTATTTATTTATTTATTTATTTATTTATTTATTTATTTATTTATTTATTTATTTATTTATTTATTTATTTATTTATTTATTTATTTATTTATTTATTTATTTATTTATTTATTTATTTATTTATTTATTTATTTATTTGTTTATTTATTTATTTATTTATTTATTTATTTATTTATTTATTTCATCAACCATATAACATAACAGCTTATTGGCTTATAGAGATTTTGAGCAGTTTGCTCATCCTTCTTTTGATATCCTTCTATTTATATTTATTTTATATTCTTTTATATTATTTTTATATTTATATTTTTTAATTTTATGTAGTTTTTCTTGTTTTCTGATGCGCTTTGGGATCTCCAAACCTTTCAGTCCATGGGTTGCTTTGGTTGAATCTCCTTACAGGCAGACTCAGTACCTTGCGGGCAATTTATACCGAAACTTGCGTTCCAGAAAAATGTTTTAAAAAATCATGCTTATTTAATGTTAATTAACTAAAATAAACTTTAATAATTCAACGGTTACAACATATTATCTCTTTGTTTTAAAACGCCACTTTTAATATATTTTAAATATTTGCAATGGCGCCGTAAACCGTAATTACTTGAAGACCCCTGGAATGTGATCTTGAACATTTTTGGTCCAATTGAAGTTTGTCCTTTTTTCGAGCTTAAACGGTTGAATTGGTTATAAATAGTCAAACGCGACTATTTTACAGAGAGACTTGCGAGATATCAGTACACCGTGGGTCGAATTCATGTTCTTAACATTGAACGTGTTGTCATGTATAAGTTCGACCTTACCCTATCGCTCCACGTAGCGTATTTTCACGAATTTATAATTATGATCAGACATAAGTCCAGATCTTGCAAGGTGCACTTCTATAAATTACCTTCGTTGGTCTTCATTTATTAAATCACTTTGAAATCGGTCTGCTTGGGATCACGAAAGAAAACTTCATTCAAAATGTTACGGCTTCTTCCAGGTTGCTAATGGTTAGAATATTTGGTAAGAAATCCTCTTGAATTTCTCGTCTAGTTCTGCTTGTCGATTTTATAACCTTTGGTAATTTGTATTGCCACTGCCGCCAAGCTAGACGATATGATTTCCCATTACCGTTCATCATGTGCTCCTTTGCCTACTTGATGCATTAGCATCGTACCACCCCTTCGCCACCGTGCATTCATTTCAAACGGATTATGGAAACATTTGCCATCGTTTGTAATGGAACACGCGGGGAGACAGAAAAACTCGTTAGAGGGAAAGCTAACGAGCGTACCGTTTTTGGTTAAGAGTTTGTGGGGCTGGGTTTGGCCGTGCAGTTTGGCTTATTTCGAGGCATCGAAACTTCGCGAGAGATCAACGCATCCTTCGGGATCCGGATGTTCCAACGGTGCCACCTACTAGCCACAGGTAAATGGGTAAAGGTCCCCGAGGGTTGCACGTCGAGCGCGACGCTAGCCGAGTCCGCATAACAACATCCACTTATCTGTGCTTTCCGCATTCCGGTTTCCGGTTAGAATCCTTTACCCAGCCGGCCCACGCGAATTAAGAGAAGAAAAATATACCCTGGCCGGATGCAGAATACTGATGGACAGCTTGATGGCGGGACTTGGGTGTTGCGTTCTTTTTATGTTTGTTGCCGCACCTAGACTCTCTATCCAGGCTCTTTCCTGAGTGCTGCGGAGAGAATTTGTGTTTTTCTTTTTCGTTGTTGCTGCTGTTGAAAATGAAATGATTGCGGTCCCTGGTTCGCACAGTTATAAATCGGATGGTAGGATGGGTTGTGGGGTTTGTAGTAGGCAAATTGGAGTGTTCGCGCTCCGTTTAGCGTAGTTCCGGTTGGCAGCCAGCGTGTGGCAGCACAAATGCGCGTCCCGGTTTTGTTGGTTGAAATGAAAAAAAAGAAAGCAACTCACACCGTACAGCGTTCATCTCCAGCGACAGCAAGTGGAAAGGCCACACCACACATCGTCTGCTTTGACGTGCCATTTTTGTACATTTGTTGCGAGCCGCCTCCGGAATACGCCGGTGCTCTTCCGACAGTGTGAGGGGAAATTCAGTACCACCGGTACAGATAAAAATGTACATGCATAATGAAAAACGCAAAAGAGATGTTTCGGGTTTCTGGGGGCATAAAACGGAATGCCTCAGGAATGGTAGCATGAAGCGAAGGAAAATGGACGTTTTCTTTTTTTTTTGTGTGCTCGAAAATTATTTGATGTTTCATCAAAGGATTAGCAGGAAAATAACGCCATTTGGGCTTCGAGATGAATAGAAATGTATTAAAATTGGAAAATACAGCTAATCACAAACATAACTAATAAATTTAAGCAACTTTTCCCTCAAAATCTTCAAAAAAGCAAAGCACACAATATTTGCAACCTTCGCACAGCAAATTACAATATTAAGCAGCTTATTGAATTAGGTTGTATGAAAAGAAAAAAAACACTATTACAGCATCACGAAAGACATCGTGTACGATCATAACTGTAAACCTAGTTTCTTTGCATTACTGCATTAATCCAAACCGTGCATAGCGTATTCGCTAGCAATCAGTTCGAACCAATCAGCTTTTCGGAGCAGCAGCATCGTGGGATGAAATTTTAATAAATTTAATTCAATTGCAACACAAACACACCGTCGCGGAGAGATGGTGTTGGTGGTGGTGAAACGCGCTACTACCAGCCGATCGAGAGCCCGATGGTTGAGGCGGTCGAAATTACGTCGAAAGGTTAGCCTTTTGTGTAGGGAAGATTCAATTGAAATTTATTCATTTATGCCACCATCGCACCACCGATGTGGGACGCGCGCGCGCGTTTACCTTTAGCCGTCTGGTGGCCTGGCCCCCGCGGTATCTTGTTGCTTCAGTGGGCAAGAAAAACGCTCCACGCGTCCGAAAGCCTTTCGCCTATTCGCCTAGCATATGTAACATATGTGTGTCTCTATGCGGGCCCGCACTTCGCACTCGTCTCGTGGTTTTGACATTGTACAGCTCCGCCATAGAGCAGCACAAAATCAGTACGATAGAAATTTCCACAAAAGACACTCTTACATCCCCCCCACCCATGCACGAATCGTCCTCATGGGTCGCCATTTCTTGTGGCATTACGCTTCTATTGTTATTACAAGCAAAATTTTGCCAACCATCGACGAACAATATTGATTTTATCCCGCTCCACGTCGCTTGCACGGGGTTTTGCCATTCTTAGCGCAAGAACTTCCGTTCTCATCGACAAATACATCCTGGGCCAAATTTGGTTTTCCACTCGGGCCATAGTGTTGTTGTTGTCTGCTTATTGAGTACGTTTCGCTTTCTTCGGTCAGCTCGAAATAGATGCAGGCGGCAAGTTGAATGCTCCAGCGGAAGATTCGTACTGCTGCTGCTGCTGCTGCTGCTGGGCCAAGGAGTTTTCCACCCTCCTCCTGCCGGGCCGGGCTTTTTGGGGATAAAAGTATTAGATGGCTTACCGCCATCCCGAAATGCTTGAAGGAAGAAAAGCCACACACACACCCATACACAACGTCACACCATTCGATCCGCCTACCGTCCGGGATCCATACTCCGAGTTGGTACGCAGTTCGGTCGAGCGTGCCGAAGGAAAGTCAATTACAGATGGAAAATAGCCCTTCACCGCTTCACTGCCTGCCCTCCCTTCATCGGTCGATTGCATCGGTTTTGCTTCCGGCTTTTTTTTCTTTCCTCCGGGTGAGCATGCTTCAGCCAAAGATGCCGAACGGAGAGGAACAAACACACAACCACGAAGATTGGATACTTGCCGGTTTTGGAAGCTAGTACCCATGGTGGCACTAGATTTCTTCCTCCCAAACCCTCCCTCCAACCCCCCAAAAGCGAAATCGGGACTAAACACAGTACTTGTTGTTGTGGTGGCGGTGATTTCGAAGCAGAGCTTGGAACGAACTCCGGCGAGGGTAGTGGTGGGTAGTAAATTTATATTGCATGCTGTTGCTTTCGGCGTACGATTGCGCCCGACAAGAAAAGTGCGCAATTTGTTCAGCGTGAATGTGATTGAATTTTTGCATATGTGGAACCATTACGTCGTCATTTCGAACGATATTGTTTGTGTGCGGGCGAGGCGCGAGATTGTTTCTTACCCGTTGTGCGGTGCGCAGCAGCCAGATGATATCGCGTAGCTCAAGCGCAGATTGCGATTACGTCATAAATTTTATTCTTTTTTAAATTTATCCATAATCATTTTCTTTCAGTCAGAAACTAAAAAATGTGTTTTAGAAACGTCCAACCGCTGGTCCCTTTCTGTCCTTCTAGCCCTATTAAACGATCGGCTTAATTTTGAGTTGACAATGCATTGCGTTACATTAATCTCAAACGAGCGTTATCTTTTTGTTATTTTAGCTTCAATTATTCGTTGGTTTACTTTAAATCTATGTTTGAGTATCATTGCTTTTGTGATGACATCGAAACAGCGGAAGTAACAATCTTAAACTTTTCTTAGAATTCTTTACGCTCTTGAAACTTTACAGTAAAATAGATTTTCCTTCATAACTCAAAATTCAAATGAAAATAACTGAACAATTCATTCTCCCGAAAAAAAAGCTTTCCCTTATCTGTGGTTCAAAACAATTGCAGGATACTGCTGTGGTTAAGCGAAAAACAATTTATTTAAAGTAGCATTTAAAACTATTAGTGAAAAACCGTCAAAAAACCTTGGAACGAATTCAAAAATATATGGGAAACCGTCAAAAAACCTTGGAACGAATTCAAAAATATATGGGAAAGCGTCAAAAAACCTCGGAAGGAATTCAAAAATATATGGGAAAGCGTCAAAAAACCTCGGAAGGTATTCAAAAATATATGGGAAAGCCTCAAAAAACCTTGGAACGAATTCAAAAATATATGGGAAAGCATCAAAAAACCTCGAGACGAATTCAAAAATATGTGGGACGCAGTCAAAAAATTGTGGAACGGATTCAATAATTGATGGGACGCATTTAAAAAACTTTGGGAAACTGTCAAAAAATATGGGATACCCTATAAGAACGGAACGTTGAATAGTAGTCAAATACTTAGTACCTAATCCTTTAACATTCTGTGGACAAATTGTCGAAAAATACTGATATCGAAATTTTGTCTTAACTCTACGAAATGTCGCTGCAGAGTACTTAGCTTAGTCAGTCAGTTAATTGAATCGTATTCCCCTTCTGAGCAACGTGGTTTAAAAACTTTGTTTTTAATACTATTTTTAATGTATTTTAAACAAAAGCATTCTAAAAAATTCCATTACACAACGATATCCCATGCAAAAACCTGCACAAACCATGCAGAAGAAGGCCACAGAAAGAAAAAACCGTATGCTGCTCAAAACCATATATCTTCGGTTTCCCGTTGCCCGGTTTGCTGCTGCCGGGTCTCAAAATGATTTCCTTCCAGCGCAACTCGGTCACGTGGGGGGGGGGGGTTCACGAGAGGAAGTTTTGCAAGTTACGCCTCAAGCAGTAAACTCAAAAATCCTACCTTAACATCATTAAATTAAAAGTTGTTCAAAATGTATGAGACGATCATAAATAACGAATGATTAAATTAGCAAATCTCTGGCGCATAACGATCCGACCCTACCCAGTGCCGCGCGTACCCTTACCCCATCACTGGTGTGCGGTCCGTGACTTGCACAAACTCTTTGGTGAGCAACGTAATTTTTACGTGAAGAATGTGAGATGATGTTTCTGCATGCCAGCCGAATTACCGAGTTACCCGGTTACATATACCCGGCATCCCATACATACTTGAGAAGGCTTGCTCGTTATGGTTTCATCCCCTTTCGTGTGTCGGCCGAAGTTTGCCATCGGTAAGGGTAAGGTAGCACGGTAAACATCGGAAGGAATCGGTGTAAAAGGCTGCAGCGGTAGCGATGACACCATACTTGTTAAGATTTTCTGCCGCCCCCCATGCCATGCCGGCATGCCATATCGAGCACGTATGTGTATTTTAATAAGGACGAAACAGGCAGCACGGAAATTAAAAGTGCTGACTGTGAGCGAGACGTACAACTTTCAATTTTTGTTGACATCGTTCGCTTTCGTGTTTCATTTCCTTCTTATGCAGCCAGCGGGGGCCGAGCGGTGGTATGTTAAGCCCTTATTACACGTTTGCAGATTAACACGAACTTCAGCTACACACAACGGTCTGCTGGCTTTTGTTTGAACTGAATATCTGTGCGTGACAATTTTAAAATGTTTTTCTCCAAACCAAAAGTGACACTTTTGTGTGTAAAAATAACAATTGATAGGATTGATATCGAGCGAGAACCAAGTTCACTTGCCCGGTGGTTGATGTTTGAACAATTTTCCCGTGCACAACAAACCCATCATCGTTAACCTTCGATGAGGACGCCAGAATAAACGATGCGGATGGGACCCACGGTAATGATGCACACGCGGGGCTACACACACCAAGCGCGCGATTCTGCAGCCTGATATTGTGGAAAAAGTAATTAAAAATTGTTAATGAAAGTATGAAATTTTGATGAAGCTGTTTTCTTCTCCCGCTCATTATTGGCTTGCTGTACCCTTTTTGTAGCGTGCCGAGCCAAAGTGTTTAGGGCGCGAAGGTAGTTTACCGTTAAAAGGGATGGGACCACCCCCACTGCAGGTGGTGGAAGACTTAATGTTTTTTTTTGAAACAAAAACCAAACGAAAAAGACGATGGAAGATGAAGAAAATCCCGATTAACTCAGTTGGCTACTCACCAATTTACCGTGCGGGGCGGTGTCTTATCAATGTGGCGAGATTGGAGGGATAAAAAAGGGCGATTAATAGGGCGTCGAGTTGGTGCAGTGCTGGCACGCTGTGTGTATGGTAGTTTGGACACAATTATCTGACCTCAGCACCACGCACACACTGTACCAGGGTGGAATCTTTCTCCTGTTCTGCATCGGTAAGTATGTGGTTAATTTCACTACCACGTTGTAAAACAGAGCATAAAATCCTTGTGCGGCCTGCTAACATGCATCTAACATGAACCTTTTTTTTGCTGCTGTGTGTATGGGTGTGTTAGTCGGCCGGCATTTCTCTCTCTCACACTCCGGACAGTCAATTTAGAAACATTCTTCCCCAGTGACAGATTGTGGTTGCGCACACATGCCGTTGACAAGATGGAAACATTCGGCACATATGTTCTAAAACCTTCCCTAATTTTCCCCCTACCGACATTTCCCCTTTTACTGCTTGACCACCGCCTAACCGAAGAATAATAACCGCGTCCGGTAGAATGGTACCGTTGGACTCACTTTACCTCTCCAAACCCAAAAAGTGACCAAAGTGGCGATTTTTTTGTTGTTGTTTTGAGATCTAAAGTGCGAGCAATATGTGTTACTGCATAATTGATAACATGCGACCATGTTGCTTTAGAAGTGGGTTTATTCCCTGCTTTTGTCTCAAGTGGACATTTCATTATACCTTCCTTTTTTTTTTTTTGCTTGGCTAATATGGGTCTCCTTTCGCTTCGGCTCACCATCTGCTAAATGTGGGCAGCACACAAACATACGCCAAAACGTTAATCAAGTGCGGCGCCCTTAAGGGATGTGACCGTTTCGTGCTGGAGAAATGGCATCTCGTAAAAAAAGGTTAATTTTAATTACCATAAAACCGAATATGAAACAAACCGAAATGATGGGCGCACGTTGTTGCGTCGGTACACCACCAAGCGATGCCGGAATCCTGGAGGGAAGAGCAAAAGGAGAAGCTGAAATAACCGAAATGAGGAAACACACAAACGAAACGGGCTTTCACGGACGCACCTTGACGATGGGGCCCTTTCGTTCGACATCGTTCGAAATTGACGATCGTGTGTTTGCATCGTCGGGGCAGAAAAGCAGAAGTTTTTGGCACCACTAACTACCACGCAGAATTACCCCACTAGAGTACTTCAGTCGTTCGCCGTTTAATGGTTAGTAATCATTTCACCGAAACAGAAGTCAACGCACCGCGCTGCTGCACGCGCTATTACACGGCTGCCGACCTATAAAATGAAACACTTTCACCGCGCGTTTCACCAAAAATCATAGTCCCGGCTGCTGCATCCATGCCCGGCCCGGTGTTTTGGTTTTTATGGGCTCTGGTTCTGATTGCTCGGGCGTGCACTTCATCACCGTGCAGAACTTTCACCATGGAGCACGATGAAGAAGATCGCCCCAAATCCCTCCTCCACACATTCATTGCGCTCTCGGGCATAAATCCTCAAGCCAATACAATGTTGGCTTAAAAGCTGTCGCTTGTGAAAAGGGGTCAGCAATGGTGGCGGTGGCAATGCAAGAAAGCTCATTTTTGAATTTTTAATGCTTCATCATACCGCCACAACGATCTTTGCTAGGGTTAGGCGGTGGCCATCCGCTAGGATTGTAATCTTAGAATTGTCCGACCACCAGACCAGCCGTAACGCTGTGCCGTTTGATGAGCTATCATCAGCTTGATGCGCTGCGGTTTAATTGATGATCGTGTCGGTTACTGCAGGTCAGAGACTGGTCGGAATTAGCAGTGGAGCAATGGCTAACTTGAACGACTTTGTGCAAACTGTTGACAGTTCCGAAGTTGTTCCACTCTGGGGAGGATTTAAGTGCTACGAAGTATTACGATTGTGGAAAGACTTTACTTCAAAGATGCCAGTATTCTTGGTTGCATTCTGAACTTCTATGTGCATCAAGTGCAATTTTGTAGTGATTTTAATCTTTTATTTAGTATAATATTTTATTTTATTTTACTATCCAAGTAGGCATCGAGTATTAATTTAAAGTACAGGCAGTCCCCGAGATACGCGGTTTTTCGAAATTTGACAGATAAGCTAGTTTATAGCACAAAATCTAAACAAAAAAGATGAAAATTGGTCAAAAATACCTTTTTATTTTAATGAATTCGTTCTTAAAATCGCCTGATTCGGTGAAAAAATTAAGTCCAGAGATGGAAGTCGACTCTGTGACTTTGAAGTATAAACGAAATTGAAATTTCCCGGATTATAGCGGTCCGCTATAATAACGTATCTCGGGGACTGACAAATTAAGAAATTTCAAAAAACACTTGCAACTCCTGAGCTTACGCTTACGGTACCGATTTTTTTTAGTGATTGTTCATCAGACGGTGGTAATTAACTGCTCAAATCGTTTTTTAATGTGTAGAACTTTTTTTCCCCCGTCTCTATTTATGTTTGCCTTTTATAGCAACTCGTTTTTCGGAAACCAAAGTTTCGATTGCTATTTAACCGTGCTACTCCTATATGCACAAGCTGCAGACGACACCACCACCACTGGAATGACCGTGCTGAACAAAGAGACAACAAAGAATGCAAAGAATCTCCCATTCGGTGTCTTGTTTGTCCCTCGAGTTTAATGGCAGATAACGAGCTTTACGGTTTAAGGTAGCAACGAAACCAAAAAAAAAAAAAAAACAGCGACACAAACCCTCACAAGATCTTGTTATAGCTTCTTTGGACTGTGGCAAATACTCTGTCCCGGCAGAAACGCGTGAAGCGAAGCAAGTTGGCTGCCGGGAGCGGGCGAGCAGAAAATAAAAGTTGTAATTAAAAGCATGGCGAGGTGCTTCTGCTTCGGTGTCTTATAAAACCGTTGACTGTTCATAAAAGTGATGCGACTAAGTGAGTGTGCCCTTCCGTCCTTCCGGCCGCAGCATCCGGCGACATTTGCTATGCTGACTGCTGCTGCTAGCAAATCTGCTGGCAAGGTACGGCGAACGAAATTAAACATAAAATATGTTAATTTCACATGCGACTCTGATGTTGTTTCCATGTTTACTGTCGTGCTTGTGGCGTGTGGCCAAAGTGGAGGTAGGTTGATGTGAGCTAAGAAAAAAATCACGCGAGTGTAGCAAGACGAGCAAATATAAACATTGTGTAGATACATTTTTAAGCAATCTAAGCTTGGTGAGTATGAGAAACCCTAGTATTAGTCAAAGCTATACCACCAGCTGCTGTTATAAGCATGCAATAAACATGATTTTTAACGTATCTCTAATTGCTGCTTACTTTCATTTCATTACCATTAATTATTGTTTAAAGCAGTAGCAAAATCTTACGGCTAATGGAGACTTAGCGCACGTAACGAGAACGAGCATAATGTTTCCTGTATGTTGTCTAATAAATGAGAAACATAAGAGCTTTTGTTGCTCTCAATGCACAACTATTAAGAAATATGGTACATTTGGTTATCATCTGTAAAGTGTCTAATCAAAGTTTTATTTTATTGTTGCTAAATATTTCTATTATAAAGGGTGTCCCCGATATTGTAAGCACGATTTCTAAATGACGTTTCTAGTAAACGGATGACGTAAAACAGCTGATTTTTGATATGCTTGATTGTTTACATTCAGCGCTACTAGCTAGTGCATTAAAACTATTTTTTTCAATATTATCTGTTGAAATGCGAGGCAATTCCGTCGAAAAGCGCAAAAGCATTCTGCACAAATGGTGCTCGACTCCTGACATTTCGCTAAGTCAATTAGCGCCGCCATCCAAAAGTTTCGGGAGGAGTCCAGCTTTAAGGATGCGCCGAAAAATGGCCGAAATCCTGGTCCTGTCCATCAACAGTTGTTCGGAAGCTGTACGACAAGCTGCTGTGTCGCCTATCCTCATGCATCGTGATGGACGATGAGTCGTACGTAAATTTTGACTTCATAACTCTGAAGGGTAGTCAATATTACACCGTGCCACAAAGCCTGGACGTCGAAGAAGCCGACAAATCTTTTTTTCCCCAAAATATCGGAAAAAAGGCGATGGTGTGGCAAACCATTTGCGAATGCGGTTTGATGTCCGAACCGTTTAGTGACAACGGAGACGATGAAGACCGATCCCGACATCCGGGAGTGTTTGAATCGACGGAGAACATCGACAGTTTTCTTAAAGACTGGAAGAAATTGTCGAAAATCGTTCAGGACAAGTCTGTGCTGAGCCTGATGGGAGGTGTCAGATCAAAAGTGCGATCAATAGCATACGATCGAATTTTTTAATTTTTTATTTTTGGGAAATAGTACAGAACACTCCACCAATTCTATTTACCACATAAACATTAAGTTTCCGGAACAGGTTTTATTTTTTGAACACTTTGAAATCGCGCTTATACTTTCGGGGACACCCTTTAATTCTTCTTTCACAAATGAAACTGTGTGAGCTCAAATCAAATGAAGCTACACTCCACCTCCATTAATACACCGCCATACAGAGCTCCGATTCCTGCTGGCTTACAATAATGAGAATATCTGTTCCATCTAGGAGCTCCTAACGAGCTGCATATTTTAAATGGAGTAACCTAATTTGAATTCCCCTTTTAAAAGGTACAGCAGACGTTGTCTAACAGACTGTTTGTGTGTCTTGCAACAAAAAAACGAGGAACCCGTACCATCAACATTCCCCTTTTGCAATTGACAGGCTTTCTCTCAATTGTCAACCTTTTGTAAAAGGGTTTTCTGCAGGCGCTAGTACAAACCCCACCAGCGTTCCTCACCATTCGGTGCCTTACGGGGAACCGAATGGTACCGACAAATTAACTTTCACCTGTGCTGCTGCACATCCGTCAGACAACTGGCTGGTACCAACACACACACACCGTACACAATGCCTTTCTTCCGATGCTGCTTGTTTAAGCATTCATACCCATTCCAGTGGAGAGGGCCCTCCAGAGGCATTTCTTCCCCTTTGTTGTACCGCAGCGCTTCCATTCTGACAATAGTTTGAAATCTCGTTACTCCGACGCCCCGTTCACGTGTGGTGGAAGCTACCAACTAGTGATGCGAGTGCGTGTGTGCCGGGCCAGAAGTAACTCCCCTGGTTTTACCTTTCATTTCACCTTTCGCATCCAAACACTCACCCACCCACTCTATCGTGGGAGCGGAGTCGCGTGCCCAGGGACGTTATTTGCTCGGAATTTGACACTTACAGGCTCGGCACCGTTCGCCAACCCCCTCTCACACACGGCTGCCACAATTTCGTCGCCCCGAACTGTCGCTGGACTCGGCAAAACTCGACCGCCAGGTAGGAGACTTTCCTGGAGGACATTCGACTGAAATGTCTAAGGCTCCCCCGGGGGAGATGGGCTTCACCGCCTTCAAGACACCGAAACCGACGGGCTCTACGAACGCGCGAGTCACTCAACCAGTCAGTTAGTTTTTGGACCAGTCACTTAACGCACCAGCACCAGTGCGGCACGTTACTATCGTGCCCCGAGCCTGGGAAAGGGCACCAGCAGCTTTATGGAACCAGTTATTGTAGATACTTTATCAAAATGAAGTCTACCGGTGCTGGTGGGCCACCGGCATATTATATGTGGGATTGCCTACCTGGAATCTGTCGCGACACTTTCGCGCCGGGGGGGTTCGGGTTTTGGCAACACTGCGGAACACACACACTGTATACGGCCCGCGTATACCTTCCACAAATCATGCCTAAAGCTCACTGCGTTCCCTGCTGGGCAACGTGTGGCAACGTGTGGCAGTAAATGGCGCGCAAAAGAACGATTCCATTTCGTCGTGCTCGGTCTCGGTGGAATTTGCTTTGCCCGCTCGGAGATGGTTCGACGCCAATGGTTCTGCCGCGCACCGGTTGTGCCAATCTTTCATAGAGGTTTTTCCACAAGAGGGCTGGGCGGGAAGGTGAACAAATCTTCAACCGTTCGCACAAAACCACCGACCGTCAAGCTGTGAGTTTGTGGGTAGGATAAGGTCGTTGTGTCTGAGATATGGCACACAGGACAGCTCGGTCGGCGAGAGTACCAATTCCGTACCGTTCCAAGACGAGAGCGCGTAAAATCGCAACCAGTACCGTACGGTCCCTTTTCGCTGCACGTCGCACAATCATATAAACGTGTTTTTTTTTCTTCTCTCCTGCTCCTAGACACACAGACACAGTGGTTTAATTTGATAAACGACTTGACATTTCATCTTCCCGCATACATTGCAGGCAGCACTGCTATTACTTGCTGTCAGTGTGCCGAGTAGTACCGAGTAGAGAGCATGTGCAAGCACACCATCCATTGCTTTATTATTGCTACGCTTTAGGAGCTACCAACCAACCGGAATAGAGGCAGAAATCGTACAAAACGGTAAGAATGATTTCATCGAAATTAGAGTCACTTTCGTTGAATCGTTCCGTGCCGGTTCCGTGTGGAGTGGAGTGGAGCAGAAGCAGTTAGTAAAGGAATTGGAGGGATCATAAATAGCTGTCATAACGATATTATTTATTTCTTTACCAGGAGAAAAGAAGCAAAGAAGGTTGTTGTAGAGCGTTAAAATTGGTAGAATGTTTGGAATATGTAAGAATGTTTGTGTTGCTTGCTAATTGATTAAATTATGTTATTTTAAATTCTAAACCTTCCTGTTACATGTCGGTAGTTTGCCGGTTACGATTGAAATGCTTTGTATTGGCTTTGTTCTGAAAATTGACGCCGAACACCAACGAACCATAGTAACCAACCGTAGCACTCCGGTGCAGATTGCTGATTTTAGACTGTGAACAGCTGAAGCACCATAATAATGAGCGATATAAATTATACGAGCTTTCGTCGGCAAGCGCGTTCTGTGCTGCACACCATCACAAACCAATCCTTCCTTGCCTGTTGTTTAACGCTTCGCACCCATTAGCCACATGCACCGCGCCAATAAAAGCATATGCGTTTTGGCAAGTCTAGTGTTACACAATGGCTTTGAATGGCAATGTCATGGTTGCGATGATACGCTATGACCTCAATCGGGTACCATAAAACGACACTTTAGTTTATGCAGCGCGTGACGGTAGCAATGCTTCATAAAATCCGCGAAACACTTGCCAGTGCAGCGATAAATCATGCGAGCATAAATAAAGCCCGCCACTCCAAACAGACCGAACCGCGGCCGCGTTGTTGAATGCGCTGCGCTTGAGTTATGCATGAATCCAACACCAGCGAACAAGGATCACGCTGTCATGGTGGGTGAAGAAAGTGCCACCAGCACTGTGTAGAGGTGAGTTTGTATTTCTAGTGGCACACAATTAGATCGATTTGAAGAGGCTAACACACAGCGGCGATTGATTACAGACCACGTGAAGCGTAGAGTGTTTGCTAATAAAGTAAATTATGTTTATTAAAATCCTTCATTGATAATACGGCGAAAGCCGTCATAATGGAATTAAAAGTAAAAAATAAATCTTTTATTTAGTTTCATCGTTGTGGTCTTGAAGAGTGATATAAAACAAGCATCTAAAGAAAAAGTACAGGCAGTCCCCGAGATACGCTTGGAAATTTGACAGATGAGCTATGTTTTGTACCGTGATCGTACACGTACAATAAACGGTAGACTTAAATGTCTTTGGCCCTACGTTGTGTATATTTTTCAGTTTTATCAGTTTACAAAAAGAATAGATATTTGGAGCGAACTGACAAAGACACGTGCTCATATCCAACTCAAAAAACTCTTCTTCTTCTTTTTTACTCTCCTCCTTTCTCTCCAATCTGACATCTTCCATTCGCCAGGTTGGACATTTGACGTTTCGGTGTCAAACAAGCTAGTTTATAGCACAAAATCTAAGCAAAAAGATGACAGTTGGTCGAAAATACATTTTTTTGTCACATAAAACATTTCTTTCTAACTTATTTTAATGAATGCTTTCTTAAAATCGCCTGATTCGGTGAAGGAGTCCAGAGAAAGAAATCGACTCTGTGACTTTGAAGTATAAACGCACCAGCATTTTGACTTACGCGGAAATTCAAGTTACGTGGATATTTCCCGGATTATAGCGGTATAATAGCGTATCTCGGGGACTGCCTGTATTCATCTCTTGTTGAAAATCAATTCACGCTAACCTTTCCATGATCTTTTTATTTTTTTTATTTTTATTACTCATAAAAAACACACACACCTGGAACGATAAAGTTCGTTAACTATGTCCAGCGTGAAAGGCAGTACCAGAAGAAACCAGATCCTACACTATAAATTGTCTAATGATGCTGATACGCAAATCAGCTTCGTGGAAATGCAATCCATTCTGTCAATAAGAATTCCGAACTCGCTTGAAGAATGCCTAGATTCGCCTTGGCTCAACAAACCCATACATACGAAACGTACTCTCTGTCGTCGTGCCTCTCTCTTATCTGGGGTGGAAAAAGTAAACCAAAGCGGGGGACGCATCAACCCGCCCTAAGTGGGCGAAGGAATGGACAGCTGGGCTACATTTACAACGATCTAAATAGGTCGTAAAAGAAATGTGATTTATGAGGGTTTTGCCCAGTAGCAAGTTCGCCGCTACCTTCGAACGTCCTTCGTCCTTCCGCCATGTTTGCGTCCGCCTTTCGTCAATAGAAATCGAATCGGAACTAACCGTACCGGCAGCTACCCTGGTCCACCTTTTGGTAAGTGTGAAAGGTCACCATGCTACCTTTTTTTTTTTTTTGCTTATCGAATCGGCCAGTAGTGGGCGCGAGGATTGCTAATGGAGACGAGGATCGACGGATAAGAAGCACAATTTAGAAATGCCAATCCTTTGACCCGTACAAAACCGGGACCAAGCATCGAATCGGATCCACATCTTACACAATTGACACCGGGAGTTTGTGCTTGCGCTGTGGTGTGTAGTTGTGTAATGTGGAAAAGCAAAAAAAAACAAAAAAGAGTGGAAAAGGTTTACGATTACAAATGATGCCCCATCGACGGCGCGGTAGGTTCGTTTCCAACATTTAGCCGTTTCTTGGCCATTTGCTGGGGCTGCAAGGCGGGTAAGAATATTTTAATGTTACCCGGATGAAAGACGACCATCTTGTGATACTCACCCACTCCCCCCTCCCCCTCCCTCCATTTGTCCGGTTTTGCCGTGCCGGACGGGTCAAAACGAACATAAGTCACCGATACGCGAGCTTTCGGGGTTTCGGGTTCGAAGTAGTTTGAGTCTCGCACGATTTGCAGTTGACCTCACGTCAATATCCAATTTGTTTATTTGCTTCGTTCGTCGAACGGTGTACCGTGTTTTTGAGGCCGAGGAACTCAAGGAGGGGGTCGGGGGGAAGGTTAAGGGTAGATCGCACCCTTCAGGTGGCTCGAAAATCAAATAACGGGTGGTAATAGATTTTCCTCTGCGAAGGCACAAGCCTGCTTTTGCTGGCTACGTTTCGTGTGTGTTTCTGGTGCCCATGCACGGTGGCAGCAACACGAATGATAAAGCAGAAGAATGTCGAGAACATAATCGGGGGTTTTCTATAATACGGCAACCGGTGCGAAATCAATTTGGGTCGAAAGGAAATGGACCTGAATAAATCCCATTCCCAGTTTCGAAGAATAGTTTTTATGGCTGTTTCTTTTTTTCTGTAAGTGTGTGTGTGTAAACACGTATCAATCACTCAAAGGTGCGCATTTGTCTGTGTTTTGCGGTGTACGGTTTGATGGATTGTCCTTTGTTGTTGCTGGCAAATGGACTTGTTTATTTTAATTCAAAAAAATAACAAAAAATCCAATCCCGGGTTTGCAGGACAATTTACTACTTTTTGGAGGACCACCTTTAGCTGCATGAGATTGTTTATGGGCTCTTCGTCGGCTAAGTGAGTCGGGTTTGAAATTCTTCATGCACTCCTCGCGCAATAAACATTATCGCTGCTTCATTGACGCAAAAAAAAACATGGATTCATTAAAGCACACTACCAAGCGGATACTTCCAGCGTGGAAACATTAAAAACGATCAGCAATCGTACAAGCTGTTACTGGCTTGAAGCAATGACTATAAAATCACTTTTTACGACCCGCAGTTGGAAGCGCAGCAAATAAAAAAAAAACCCCAAACTTTTCACGCAACAGTTGCGCCCAACTCAATCACTTCAACTCCGCGAGCGGAAGGATTAAATCGTCTTAAATCCGTACGGTGGTGCGCGTAACACCACCAGGGCACCAGACAACAGCACCAGTACAAAATCTTCAAAGTTATAGCTCACTGTGTGCGGTGCCTTCGGAGAGTCATCTGTTGCAAATAAATGGGCGATGTTGATGGTCCAGCAAAGAGGGGCAGGAAGGACTCACCCGTTCACCCGTGCTGCAACCGGTTGTCGATTGAATTTCCGATAAATAACCGATTTTCCCAGCCGCGTGGAAACCATTCCATGTAGGGAAGTTGGCAGCGAGCATGCGAAAAAGAAAAGGAAAAAAGCGTGTTCCAGCGCACAAAAAGTCGGTGTGCCGCAAAGATAGCTCCCGAAAGCACTCAAAATTGCCCGCAAGGGGATAATAAAGTTTTTGTTTTTAACCCGCCTGTGTGTGTGTGTTTTTTTTTTATTTCCCTGTTCTGCCGCGTTAAAGAACCCAGCGCAGAAGAGTTAAATTGAAACGCATTCGAATAGCGAAAAGAAAGTCGAGCAGAGCAAAAAAAAACCGGCGGCCACCGCCGTCTTGCGGAATCGCCAAAGTTCTCGGGGTTTTTGTTCTAGCCGACTTTAAATGGGGACCACAGCTGGGAATGCGATACGCTCGCGGTCAGTACCCGGCTGTTTGGCGAATGACGTTTCAAAGTGGAAGAAATGAAGAAAAAATACAGATACACATCACGACCCACCATGCGTCTCCATCGGGAAAAAGACTATTTGAAAAATTGCTCTTGCCCCAGCAACTGAACTTTGGTGCAAAAGTTCCGCCACGTTCACCCGATTGGTGCGGCGGTGGACGGGAAGCCATCCAGCGAGGAAAAAGTTATGCTAGAAAGTACCACCCAGAAGCAGAAAAAAAAATCCTCAACCAACCACCTGCCCCTGGTGCCGTTTCCACCCGGGGCTGCCATTTGCCAGGACAGCATTTTCCGGCCACCGGCCACCAGAGCCGGTGCCGAGGCAAGCAGATGGGGCCACTCACTCTTTTTTAATGATGATGGGAAGCAAAACGAGCGCACGGTGTGCAACTGAACGTGTTCATTCAGTGAATTAATTTGACAGCTCAGGTGCTTTATGATTGTAATTAGACATGCCTGGCACGTCTTCGTCGTCGTCGTCGTCCGTCGCCAATGGTGCTGACCTGCTGTGTTTCGTGTTCGGCGAGAGAAGAAAGATCACCCATCGAAAGTAAGCTCGTGCACATGGGACGAGTGCCGGCAATAGAGCAAGTGCACGGAGACAAGTTTCCTTCCTCCCCGTTGATGTACTATCCAGCGAACAGCGGAAATCATCTCAACCCACGGAAGAGAAAATCGTATTTTCTTCCCTGTCATTATTTATGTTTGCAACACACCAACGGCGAACGGTGGGATGGGGCGGAAGGCAACCTGGCGTGGAAGCTATTTCGTGTTCAACCCAGTTGTTCAACAGGGAAGCTTCGAAATGGGCTCCATCCAAGATACATCATCACACCGCTGCTCGATTGAGTCTTTCTTTCGCTTTACCTCATGATCTCATCGTCTTGGGAGAAGGGCTCTGTTCGTCTATTTTTTTTTTTGTTCGTCTGCATGATACATCCTGAAGAGACAGTATTGCTACTGAAACTAGATCACTTTAAATGCAATCGTGATAGTTTAGTCGATGCCAGGTAACAGCGAACAGGATATGCTGGTGATGGTTGGTAACTCATCTGTGCGGGAGGGCTGCAGAGATGAACTTTTCAGAAGGGGTACTATTTTTCCTTACTTCGTTACCGATCTGCTACACATAGAAGCACACATGTGAACTTGAATACTTTTGTAAAAGCTTGAATTATTTTGCTAAACTTTTTATATTTAATTTAAGCATTTATTTTTTCTATTAAAATTAAATTCAGTAGATTGAAAAAAAAACACCTCTCTGTAACTCATCTTAGCTACAAACTACCAGGCGCCTCCATCCGATCATGAAATCGCACAAACTACCATGCGTCTCCATTTCAGTCAAACTGTTCTGACACATTATTTATTTATTTGTTTATTTATTAGTTTTATTCATTTTTGTATAAATTATTCCAGGTTATTTGTTTTACAGTATCTTTACTGTATAACGTTCGAAATACAGTAATTTTTATACTTTTTTATGACATGTCTAATTTTCTGATTACATGATCGTCATGTAGTTTTGCTGCAAAGATTATATTTCTACAGCATAACAACATATGAAACTATCACTTTATATGTGAGCATTATTTGTTTACTTTCAAATGATCCCAGAACGCAAAATTTTTCGCTTTTTCTAACCACAAAACGATACAAGCCCACAAAACAGCCATGCACACGCCATCTTTTGCACGTTCTTCTGCCCCCTGGTACGCATACTGGTAGCTTCCCTACTACCAAACAGCATTAAATAAATTGAATAACCCATCAAACTGTCAATTAATGTTTTGCCTTTTCCTCTCTGGTCAAAAACCCGCAGGTCTTCGAACCGCAAGACAATCGCCGTGTAATCTGATGATAAATTGGCAGAAATAATTATTGGGCAGTGAATGGTTTCCAATAAGCAAATTATATGTCCCAGGTGAAATACACGCACACACACACACACACGGTCACATGCATGCATATGAAATTGAAAGGACCGAACCATCGAACTTTGGCGTACAAAATTTCCCCTAAAAGGCTGTCGAGGACGAAAACCCTCACACTTTCTGCCGTACCCATGCGTGTTGCCCTCAGCCCTTTGAATAAGCTTTTCATTGAGGTTCTGTAGGGGGAGGGGGTGTTGTGGGAAAATGAGGTGAAGAGTGGAAGGGAGATCATTTTCTAGCCCAACCATGCCGTTGTCTACCGGATATTGAAATTGGCAAACGTAGTCAATAGTCAGACACCGTACGAGGAGCGCAGTGGGAAACGCAATCACGGTGGGGAGGGAATTTGTATACAGCTTTACGAATTATCAGTATCATCGTGCTGAGCAGCATTAGCCGTACACGGGGACATCAGTGCTTGATCGAGAATCTCGCACCATGATCTCAACCGATCGTACACATCCGCCCGTTTGTGGTTTTGGGGCGAAACCTCAAATGCGATGGTGCACCCATTTTCGTCAATAATAGAATACCAATTTTCAATTATGATGTTGCCCATCGCAGCGATTTCTAAGCTGGCGGGTCTGGCCCGGGGTGTGGCCGTGTTGGACGGGCGGGCGCGGCGCGGGTTTCCGGACGGCTGTCTGTTGCCAGAATAAATCTCGTTGCTTCCGCCCTTCCGCTGCACCGTCGGGTATAAATGTGTTCGGTTGGTGCCGGTGGCGTTTACCGGAACCGTTTGCAGTTGTTTCGATGTGCAAATCTGATTTTATGAAATCCGCGTGGCATGAGGCTAATTTTGGTTCAGTCACAAAGGGTTAAACACCCGGATTGGCCGAGTGATGTTGCTCGCGGTACTGCCGGTGTAGAATGTGCAACGCAGCGGCTCCATTGCGTCCGACACCATACAACGATCCTCGGGATGACCTCGGGCCGTTGGTGAACAATCGGTAGAGTGGTGCCGCAACGTAAATAGACGGAGTGATTGGATCCGATGCACGGTGATGCATACAAAAATAAAATATCGAATGGCAACAAATTGAACTGTAATTGTCTCTAATTAAGTTGTGCACCGTGCTGGTGCTTGGCATGCATTCAAGGACATTCAAGCTGTGATGATTGAGACAACCCGGGAATGAATTTGATCTCATTAAAATGTCGATGCGTCGTTATGGTACGTTTTATTAAAATTGTTCCCTTTTTTTAAATTTTCATTTAAGGGACACATTTCGTATTTTTTATATACGAAATATATTTTTTATTAAATAGAAAAACAGTGCCCCTATTTTTTCTACTGCTTTAACATTGCAATACTTTCATATACAGGGTTTGTGGATTAAATCCAACATTGTTACTTTCGTTTGTTGAATTAAATTGATAAGTGGTATCAATCTTTTCGGTTTTGTAAAGTTTTTAATGTAAATATATCGAATTACATCTTCCCCTTCCATTAAATATGGAAAAGGAACGTATAAATTGGAAACTTACCATGTTGAATATGAGTGTATGATAAGAAAAAAGTATCTACAGATCAGATTTCCCAAAACGGTAAAAGTTTTCGGATAACTATCTTCGATAGGCAATGTGAAACATCCACATAATGTTAAGAGCTTGCGAAAACTCAAAGCAGAACTTGTTTTACTCAGCACACATTTTTAGTGCAGAGTTGTGCAACATGTTACATATTTCAATATGAGTTAATACACTTTTTAAAACCCCTTTCACAAACTATCCATCGATGGATTAAATTTCTATACCTCTTAGTGGATTCAATTGTTTTACACTCCATTATCCACTCGCTGCAAGTTCGGTTTTTCTGCTGCCTTGAATGCAGCAGCCCAACGGGTTGAAAGAAATCCGTATGAGTCGCAGAAATGGTAGAGAAAAACCCGGCGACTTCGAATATATTTATAACCTTTTGTTCAAATCTGCATAGATTTATGGCGAATGCGAAAGATTCACGTAGCAACCGGGCACCAGCGAACGGACGGTCGTCCTTCGCTAGGACAAACATTCGGACGCGAACGGTGTGGCTAGTAAAACCGCGTGCTGCAATGAATCGATGGTTGGACAAGCACCGTTTTGCACAGCACCGTAGATTTACGTACGAGCGCGCACGAGTTCATCGTCAGCTTCGCTAAGCCAAACTAAGCTAGCTCATAACTAGACTATGGACCCGTGGTGGGACGGACCGTATGTAGAACAGTGGAGTGTTTGTTCGAATAGCAACAAAAAAAAAAAAACAGGTCACCATCCTATTCTGCAAAAGCAGCACGAGTTTAACGGCCAGTGCTGGTGCAAAAAACGCAAATGCGCGCCACTTTTCGCACTCGAATCGTGACAAC
Source organism: Anopheles moucheti (assembly GCF_943734755.1). NCBI lineage: Eukaryota > Metazoa > Arthropoda > Insecta > Diptera > Culicidae > Anopheles > Anopheles moucheti. The sequence continues at coordinate 54,406,029 of NC_069141.1, forward strand.
TATTCCCGTGGAAGGAGTTTCGAAATGTTGCAGCACAAGCGTTCACCAGTGGCAACCATCGTTTACTGTCTGTGTTTAGCTTTTTATATTGCTTTCCATCTTTGTGCCTTCCGAATGGCTGTTAAGTTTTGTTTATGCACGTATAATATTCGCTCCATAATTCCTTCACATCCTTGCTACAGAAACATGTGCGACTGCGACTCCATTTTATAAACAAAACCATGGTTGATTTTTTTAAAAATTCAATCCCTTTTTTATTCTACTATTTCCCATATGGAATGGTTGACATATGATTTAACAAAAAATATTTCACTTGAATTTCTATTAGGTTCCAGTTATTCCTATTTTTAAGACAATTTTAAAAACTAAAAATGCTGCATTACTGTACAATGTAATATTCATAAAAGTCCTCCCATTTTGTCGACCCTCCATTCAACCATTTAGAAATATTATTTGACTTTCATTTCTTCACGAGAACAAACTGTTTATTTCATGGATTGCGAATAATTTTCTCTTCCGATGGATGTTTCGGCGCGCGCCGGCGGATGCCCATCACGGATGAGAAACTTTTCACCTTTATCTTACCTGTTTTCACCCATCATCGGCATCATCAACAAAGCGATAAGCTGTAACAGCCCCAATGCATGCTGCCGGAATTGCCGGAGTCGTGCCTTCTCCCGGCACACCCGGCCAAACATACGGGAACATACGGCCACTGCAAAAATGCGAAAATAAATACCACGTGCCCAGGTGGTTTCGGCCACTGGAGGCTGTCGGTTGGTTATTCAAGCGATGTTTCAAATTTTTAACCCTGTTTGCACGCATATTTTTCAACTGCCTGGCACTCTCCCCCCTGACCCGGTACCGCACACACACACAGGCACACGTGGTCAAGAGGGAGCACAATTTTCCAACGACGACGTCCGGCAACCATCGAAATGAATAAATAAATTATGAATTTTTATTCCCAGTAATGATAATAATTTGCATATTATATTAGCCGCTCCGTGTTCCGGTTTTATGAACACACACATTCCTTCCTGTTTTCAACACCACCACCACCCCCCTTCACCATCACCCCTTCATATATGGGCCGCTCGAACACACACACGAGCACTGCACGAGCCTTGCCACACACGGTGCTGACCGCGCACTTTAGCGATGAATTTTAGAGCGTACGCGATTTTCATTCGTTAATGTTACCCTTCAGTGCGCTTGGAGTACCCCGGGAAAACCACCCAGTGGCCGCCGCGTACTCGCGGGAAAAGCGCCACACTTCCGGACCGGAACGCTCAAAACCGTTTGTTAGCTCCAAGTACCACCGGCATCCTGTCAAATGTAAGGCCATTTTAACGGGTAATTTCGAACTTTTTTCCACGGCCGTCTCGTCGGGCGGAGATTTATTTATCTATTTGTGTTTTTATGTTGCGCCAAAGGTTAACCATGTACTTGCGTGTGCCGAGAGGCTCTTGATGCTCCCGCGCAACATTATTGGGAAATAATGGGTCGTGTTTGCATGCAGCATGAACCAGCAGTGGCAATGGGATGCCAAATATTTGCTATGCGCTTCACTGGCGTGGATTTTTCCTTCCTCGTGTAGCATTGCTGCAATAAATGTGCTGTTTGAGAGATAGTAGTGCTATTGATGAATCTTGTACTTACCATATTGAGTATTAAAAATCATTCTGTCTAAGTACTTGAATTAACATTTTTTTGGGCTATCAATCAGGAATTGAATAAGGGCAAATTTATGTTTTTATATGCTCTGTCTTGAAAATTAAAATTTAGTTAATAGAAAGTTAATTCTTCAAATCCCAAATGATGTCCAGTATAACGGAGACACTCAGTGGACAATTGGGTTCTAGACATAATTCTAGACATCGGTTTCTAGACATAATTGTAAGTGTTCTAAAATGGAAATTGAGTAAATTGATATTATTAATTAAATTTAACTAATTTAATTTATTAATTATATTTACTTTATTAAATTAATTTTATTTTTTTATTCTAGACAGATGTTTACCAAGATTATCTTTGACTTACTATACAAACTTGAAAATCCTTGAAATTGCAGGGCTCTTTATAGAACATCAGCTAAATATCCCTGAAATACTATTAATTATTAATCTGGTCTGAATCACGAAAAGATCGTATCGAGCTTGTTCCGAGATCTTTTGCAAGGCTGTCAACCTCCAATATGAGTTCCTCCTTTATATGAGTTCGATATAATACGTTGATAGCTGTCGACTAGATTCCTTGTAGGCCCAAGTATACTATTCTTCTGATATGCTCAATTTTAATTTATTCCTTCGCTTATTCCACAACTTATTCCTATCAATCACTATCCCTCTATTGCTTTGTAATATTATAGATATAACGTGTCACAGTCGCCTTGTAATATATTTGCTGACGCGTAATATTGTAAACTGCGTAACGATCACTGGGTGATAGTTCTTTCGGACGGACTACGGGACAGAGTCTCCCATATCACAACAACACGGTCGCCTTGTAACAGGTCTACATTCCTTTCATTATGGATTGGGACAGTGTTTCTAATAAAAACTGTTGAATGGTAACGTCCCATAGTCCAATCATAACTACGCTGTATAAATCTTGTACGCTGTCAAAGCTTGCGTTTCTCTTGACAGCCCGAACCTCTTAGGAAATAAGGACACGTGTGTTGTAACGATAATTTGAATACACTCTTATCGTGCATGCTGGAATCTTGTGTGTCGGCTTTTTACTGTACAAAACTACAACAAAAACACTAGACTTCTTTAGTTGAGTACGACGATCAACTATGACAGTTACCGCGTGTAGACTGCGAGTCTCTGCGAGTCTGCGGAGTCTTTATTTATATCATAATTTCGGGTATACATTGTGAGAATAATTTTGATGGAAATTTCCATTCGTCCACATACCGGGACTTTCGGATATCTGATGCTTTTGTTGTTTGTCTGAATATTGATTGATTGGTTTAACGTTTTCTTGAGTTCCAGTTCTTATTTATTTTGGTGGCATAGTTCTTTTCCATATAAGCTATATATGGATGGGTCGTCTCCTGTTGCAAACTTGAACCAAGTCAAGCGCACGGGTCTAGGGTCTATTGCTCAACTGCAATGGTTCATACTCTGGCGTGGAACGCACCTGTACTGTCTTGTAATAAGAGCGCTATGGTTTTTTACCTTTGGCATTGCGCAAATTCTTTACGCGATTGTGGGAATCGGATTGATGGTAACTTTCCACGCGCTTTCCGGTGCATTTATGATGTATGTTTTTTTTATGTTTTGCATAATGGATTTGCACCTGCAACTTGTGTTCATTGAATGTGTACTTGCAACTTGTGAGTGATTAATAATTGTTTTAATTGCGCCTGAGGTTTATGCTATTTGCGTTACTTGTTTATTGCAGTTCTTGTTCTAATATCTCAATAGAGGAGCATGGGGTGAATTTCAACATAAATAGATTTTGGAATGTTTTAAGACTGTATAGCAGATATGCTACACCTCCCCTTTTTTAATAGAATAACGTAATGAATGATCGCTAATCCCTAATCGCTGCTCTCCTCCTGGATTGCACTGATGCACCTGATCTTTTGTCTGCAATACCTTTGTACATTCCCTCCCGCTCCCTCCGATCTCGCCCTCTTTTAAATACCCCTACATTGCGAACTCCTGAACCGATCTCTTTCTTCCTATCGTGCTCGTCTCCTATCCTCTCTTTGACACCTTCATCCCTCCTTTCCCTTGCCTTAGTAGCCTTAATTTAAATTACTTTCTAGTCTAGACCATTACTTATCTTATCTTTGCCTCTATGTTAGTCTTTAAATAAGGCGCTTAGTTATAAGTTATGTTTGTGAAGCTTGTGCGGACAATCTAAAATTAATAATAAAAATAATTATTATTATTATAATAATTTCAGATATTCTCCTGTATATTCAATTAACCTGCTTTCGTTATAAAAAAATACTTGCTCAGAATGTTCTATAAGATGTTTAGCAGAAATGCTACAGCTTATCCCTCCAATTGCAGTTGAGTTGAAAGGAAACATAGACATCATATGTGCCCTTCGTAATATGTGAATTTCATCTCTGATAAACCTCCTGTTTGCGAATAGCCTGTTCTTGAGTAAAGCTACAAGCTTCGACTAATTTATGTTAGGTTAGTTCTCCTTTGTGAAGTCGGTTTTCAGACAGTTAAATAATAAAAGATAATTTCATACTAGGCCATAATTTTAAATAAATATGGGATATTTTTGTAATAAAAAAGAAAAAACCAAACAAACAATCAAAGTCACGCGAAACTGTGTCTTCGCTATTGAAATAGTCTGCTTTACACATTAATAGACATCAACCTTTCAGCTTGTCTCTTATCACATCCTTTAATCAAAGATACTGCTGCGAGTTCTCGCTTGCCACTGCTTAGAACCGGACCACTTGCTGCCGGAACCAGTCAGCGCAAAGCAACAAAGATCCAAACTGTAAATGGAGCAAATTTCTTCTCCCCCGCCACACACCTCCGATTATCTGGAGCAACTTGATTAACGTAAAGTAAACAAGCCAATAAATTACCGATCACCGTTGGCTGACTACGGTCATTACTGGTGTGTAGCATGGCACAACGTGTAGCAGACCACTGTGACTTTGCAGCGCCCGTGTTGTCGGGTTACCGTCGCTATGGTATCCGCTATGATTCCGTTTCCTGTTGCCACAGCCCAGGAGATGGCAAAAATGTTGACGCCCGGGTAAAGTGACACATTGCGACCGAGTGAATGAACTCAACTTTTCCTATTCACTTAAACTCACCCAGCAGGAGGTTAGTGAAGTATTGGGAGTTTGGGAGAAAGCAAAAAAAAAACAACACGATTTCATTCCTTCTTTTTTTCCCGATGTCTCCGGAATGAGATTCCATCGAGCTCTTGGATTGATTTCAGCATGTAGGAGAACGGTTCCTATTAGAAACAAGGTTGTAAGGGGTTTCTTGCAAGCAGATTACACAACAAAATGGAGCTCGCACACTCACACACCAGAAGGAAACCACCAGCGATTCTGCTTAGTGTTGCTCCGGATGCTTGCGGGAAGGAAATACAACATTTAAGCGTTGGGTGTGCTATTCACCAGTTCCCCAAGCCCGTGAAGGGTGGTATGTAAAGCTAGGTTGAGCTTGAAAGCGGCAGGAAATGGAATTAGGATAATTTTATTACGTATCTCACAAGTCCGGGCGGACGACCCCGTTGGTACTGCCGTGCAGAAATCGTCAAGACAAATCCGTGGATACCCGGGGGGGGAGAAAAAAAAAACCCAGGGAAACGATCGGAAAACATCCAATACCTTTACCGTTGGTTTTTCGTGAGCGAAGGGTGAGCTAAAATACTGCAGGCCAAGCCGGTAATCGCAAGCAAAAGCAAGCAGTGGCAGTGGAACGCCACAGCAATGCATGTTAGCAAGCAGATAGCAACACTGTCACACGGGACAGCAACGGAGACGGTTGCGTCGGCACGTTTCGAACGTTGGAAATGTAATTGACTCCCTGATGGGTTGATTTGACTAGCGGGGGATATTCATCAGGATTCGTTTCGGTTATTCCCAATGGGGAGCCGATCCCAAATGCTTCCCGGGGTAGGATCATTACCTTGGCAAAGGTGTACACCATTCTTTGCTTTGTTTGATTCGGTGACATTCGGTGGGCACGCGCTGACAAAGGGTAATGCCAACCTTTTTGCATCGATACTGATCAATGATTTGCTTGTTGGACGGATTTGGATACAAAATAGCTTTTAAAATTGATTTTCTTCGTTAAATGTTGCATTGTATTTTCCAATCGCATTACAACTGTTTTTTTCCCCTTGGTTTTCTCTCTTTCTACAGGTACGTACACACAAACCACCCACACCAAGGAATCGTAAAAGATTGGCATCGACTAGGAAATCATGGTATCAGTATCATAAATATGCATTCACCGTTTCGTGAGCGTTTCCTCACCATGATGATGCATGACAAAAGCAGCAGCAGCAGCAGCAACAAACCATCACGACACGATAATGTTATGATGGAAGATTAAACAACACAAACGGCGCTTTTCTTGCTGCTGTCAAAGCATTGACAGTTGCTTGACGGGGTTGCTTTTACTCATCCTCTCATTGGACTATTTGTGGGGGGGGGGGAAGCAAACGGAAGAAAGAAGGAAGTTCCACGATGAAAAACAAGAGTCTATTTTCCAAACCCACACGGACACGGACAATCAGCACATGCACACCGACACGGGATAAAGACGGCGCGACACAACGACTGTCACTCGAAACAAACCGGATCCTCTTGACGGGTCTGCCGGAAAATCCATTTCCCTTTGCTGTCATTTGCTTGGCCGCTTGGTTTTGCTTCCAAACACCTTCCAGAGCCCCCCAAGCAGTCCGCCGCCTTCGCTTTGGGCGCTCTGTTTTTTTTTTAGTTTCGGTCCAATTTCAATCCGATAATCAGACCGGTTTTTCGAACGAACCGACGTCAACCGACGTTTTTACGTGTGTGTGTCGGTTTTGTTCATTTTGTCGAATGACCTCGTCCTTGACGTTCCGCAACTCATTGTCAGGCAATCGGCTTCCCGATTGCGCAATCCGATCTGTAACCGGATGCTTCAAATGGCTTCGGGTGGCCGGTAGGTCGGCCAGCCGGTCAACCGTATCGCATCCGTTCTGTCATCCCGTCCAAACTCTTGACACAGCACAGCCCGAACTGCTCCTTTCGGGGCGCATCGCCGGGGGTAGGCGAATTTGGCCTGTGAGTTGACACCACGTGCCAGAAACAATCCCACCCACAAGCACACACACACACAGTGTATACATTTACAAAGGTTTTCACTTACCCGTGCGTATCTTCATCGCGGTTTGCGTGTTTCAACCGAAAAAAACCGGCGAAAACTTACCGAAACGCTGTCCGATGGACAGTGGGACGGACGGACGGACGGACTAGCCTTTGCTGTATCGAGTCGAGCTGTGACACATCTCGTGTTCCAGCCAACCAGGTTTCCCAAATTTATCGGTTCTTGATTGGCGCAACCTGTCACTGTGGAGGTGGAAGATTTTGGACGTCGGCAAGTGGAATCGCTGGCAAATCCTTTCACCCCGAATTGGTTCGACACATCGATGGGATGGCGCTACACGCATACGAAGGGCAAGAAATCACTTATTGTCAGCATGGTGTGTTTTTCTGTATCCCGAGTCATCCTTCACACTTTATTGTATTTGTTGATGTAAGTTGGCGTATAAAGTGTACTGCACCGGGAGAATAGGAGCGTTGTCATGACAACGGTGCACAGCGCACGGCCGAAAGCCAGTAGCTCACTTTACTTTTCTAATCATCTTTACTGTACAGTTCTCGATTGGAGTTCAAGTGGATTGAAACGTCCAATTATGCATCAAAGAGCGATTTTTTCTCGTTTGGAAATGATTCTTTTTTCCCGAAAATTCTATTCAATTGTTTGACACACATCAAACAAATGAACAAACGATTATTGGCATGAAAATCACTTCAAAAAATCATTCAAACACACTAGCACAATAATGGTACCCTTCTGTTAGGAAATGACTAAAGAAAGAGATTGGAAAACAATTTCACTTATTGTGCGTGTTTCTATTCACCCTCCAAACAATACCGCCAGAATTCGCCGTCTTGTGGGTACCCTTTAAGAGTAAAGCAACAAAACAATCGAAGCATGTCACGCTGCTTGTACCGCAAGAACGCGCAGTGAGTTTTATTTTTCCGCTTTAACCACCATAACCACCGCCGAAAGAAGTCCCGTCAAAGATTTGCTTCAAATTGAATCGTTGTAGTCCAAAAAAAAGCGACAAATAAACCGAGGGGAAAACCATACGAATTGACATGAACTAGCAGTCACCGGGAATTCATTGCGCCCGGAATTGTTACTTCCTCCATCGAGTGTGTGTTTGTGTCTGCGATCGTAAAACGATTTTGCGTGCGATTTTTTTTTTCGTCTTCTTTGCTCTGTTACTGCTCGCTAGTAGGCGATGCGTATTGTTTTTCTGTTTTTTTTCCTGCTGTCGTATCCATGCAGTGGAAATGGGATGAAGTGCGGATGGAAATTGTTTTTCATTCTCAATTTTCGATTCCAATGGTTTTGGCAGCGCGCGTGTAGAATGGCATGTGTACGCGTAAGGATCTGCCGATATTTTTATAGCTTAGCGTCTATGTGTGCATGTTATGTATGTGTCCCTTTAGTTTTCTTTTTCTTTTATCTTTTAGTCCCGAGAAAAAAAAACCGAACAAAAAACCGCCACTCACAGTACGACGATGTTTGTGGAAAAGATTTTATGTTTTATTTGTTACGATTCCTCGACATCAATGTCACATTTTTGTTTTGCAACTGATTTTGTGGCTTTTGATTTTTTCAGGACGCCTCAGTTAGAAATCCCATACTTTAAGGATTGAATCTTACCATTTATCATACCTTCCAATAGTTATGAATTCACAATTTAGATGAAGGCTTTGATTAAATCGACACTTGGCTCGTTACAACTATTACTTCTGATGGTTCGAACGCATAGCTCCACCGTACGCCCAATGCTGCAATGGAAAGGAATTATTAATGGATCATTTGAGTAACGAAATTGAATTCATTGCCGTACCGTCACCGACGGGTAAATGAACCCATTTCCCGTAGGGGATGACACCCTACTGGGTCGGGGTTTTGCTGTCGGAGCCAGTGGAAGCGTCCGGTGCGTCTAATCCCAACGTCTCTCTCGGTTGGATCCTTCGGTCGGTCAGTTGAGGTTGATTGAAACCACATCAAAATGTAGTTACTAGTTTCAGTGCGGTTTCACATTTCATCTCGTCTTACCAGGCGCTTGCACACCGATACGATAGGCCGGCCGTCCTATTCTGCACCCATTTATCACTGCACTTACGCACCGGCCGCTTCGCAGCAAAGACACAAGATGCTGACGGATGGATCGGTTTGCGAATGCAGGTGCCGTCCCGTCGGCAAAACCGTCCCGTCTTCGTCAGTTCGCTTTGGCTCAGTTTAACAGCGTTGATACCTGAGCTCTGCACTCCGTTTCGGGCGAGATTGGCTTTTTCGCAAAACGGGCGCTGGAAAATGATTGATTGCCTGTCATCGGTGAGACTGTGTCGAAAAGACCCCCGGTGCCAGAGCGGGCACCAATCGTCCCGATGGTCTCGCCCGGAAAAGAGTGATGGTTATTCGATAGCCTTCAAACCTCGTGAAGCTCGTTTGAATAACCGCAAAATCCGGTTCCTGGCTGTCCACCCGTAACGCAGTCCTGCTGCTGCTTCTTTTTTTTTCGGGGGAGGCTTTGTTTTCGGTCCTCTGCCCCATCTGCCAACGGCAGACGATCTGTCTCCTTTAAATGAACACAACACGGAAGGCAACTGCAGCGAATGTGATTCCAGAACTGGGTACGAGTTGGCAAAAATGGCAATGCAACCATAACTTCCCGGACCCGCACCCACGCCCATGCGGCCCTCCCCCCCAGGGAGACGATGATGGAGTGTTTGCTCCCGGTGGCATTTGCAATGCTGGAGGCTTCAAATGGCTGAAAGGGATTTAATTAAATATTCAAATTTGTTTCATTTTATTACGACGTGTTCGAGCGCGTGTTCGGAGTGTTGGTTTCGGGCAGGCGGATGACGATGTCACGCACACCACCACCAGCGCATCCGATGACATGTGAGTGCTGCACGGAGGACCTTTTCCGACCCGTCCCCATTCATCTTGCGTCGTACCACGGAAGTGCATTTACATTCGAACGAAGTTAAACCACAAAGCTCGGTGCTCTAATACCTGAGCTCTGCTGCGAAAGTTGTGTGATGCAATGGTTCTCCTTTTCATTTCCACCTCACATACGCTGAGATGATGCCTTGTCCATGTGTGTGTGTGGTTTCAAGAGCTTTGAGGACTTTATTTTAAGGACGAGAAAATGCTCATGTCATGAATTTTGTTCCCGGGGTTTTTTTATTCCTGGTTATGCCATGAAATCAATTTAAGCTTTTTCTTTCGACTACCCACATGTATGATGCGCCGGCACATGAGAATGGAGTTGTATTTAGCGCTGGCATTTTTTTTTTCGTTGTAGCTTTCGTGTATATGGGGGTTGCTTCCGGGGAGGGGATTTTCCATTTATCAACAACCTTCAGCAGTAACCACAAGCACATTCATCCATCCGTCTGCTGCTGCTGCTGCCTGCCTGCTGTTGACTTGCTTGAGGTTTGCTGCTGTCGTCCGAAACGATAGTTGGTCATAGTCGAAATCGTTTCGGTGTTTTTTTTTGTTTTCTCGGACGGATTTGCAGCTAACTCGTTGGCCCGATCTAATGAACTGGCATTGTTCGGCGAGCAAATGGGAGGGAGTAACACACAATAGAACACAAATGGAACGATCTAATGCAATGTTCCGGTCGTTTTTGTTTCTCACGTGGAATGGCAAAAGAAGAATTAAATATAAAAATACCTAAAAAAACTATGCTGCTTACTATGCTGGGTGAACAAGTTAATTTTTATATTATTTTTCTGGTTTTGTTTTTTAATTAAAGTATATTACAAACTTGAAAATACGGCATTGCCGTCATAATGGAATTTAAATAAAAAAATATATATATATATTACAAACTTTTCAATCTGAGGGTTATCCATCAGAAACTTTATCACAAATTTTCCAAAAGTTCTGGAATGTTAGAAAATCTGCACTAATATAACGAGTATGCACGCGATAAGGCCAAATACGAGGAGGAAATGCTTTGTCCATGGTGTACTGTAGTGCAAGTGGTGTTGATGATACGGCAAAAGTCGTCATCATTAAATAAAGACAGATAATAGTTTATCTCTTCTGCATCTCAAGTACTATTTCTGCTAATGTGTGATTCCCTCGACTAAGAAGAGGCATGATCGGGTACGAGTGTTCTTTAGAAATCTGGTACGAGTGGTGGTCGAACTAAGCGAAGACAATGACAATGAGGTGAGCGATGTAGAACTTCTGCAATTCTCCAATTAAGTTCTTTCTGGAGCAGCAGCATGTGGCGAAACATTGTTGTGATGGAAAATTAGTGACTCATTTCTAGATCCGCAGTTTAGTAATTTCTTCATCACTTCCAGCGAATAGACCATGTACGGTACTAAGCTCAACCCGTTTTATTTTATCATATGTAGGGCATAATTTCCTGTGAGTGAATATTCTGCTTTGGCATTAAGCTTGCTTATATGGACAAGTGTTTAGAGTACATTTTGAAGGATCTAAATAGTGCAACTCTAGTTCATCTTGTAAAAACATTCTCAACATTTGTAACGAAAATCAAAGTGTTTTTGATAGAATCCGATCTTTTCGGGATGAATTCAGATAATGGACTTTAAATAAATCCATCTCAGCACAGTCTAGTTATTTTTTAACTGCATTATCTTTGGCAGAACAAATCGTAAACTTTGCCTAAAACAAGTCTTAGTACTTACCAGTCTTGACAGTCTTGACCAGCTGCCAGAGTCCTCTGAAACCGTTCATCAACTGACCTTCTGATGAACGCATGAACACCATTACTTCATCCCAATTTTGGACCTACCACGCCCCCTCTGTTCATGTGACGAACCTTCAATGACTTCACGGGTTTGGTCATCCGGCGTCATTCATGGGTCCAAAAATCCTTCTGAGCATCTTCCTCTCGAGCGCGGCTCGGTGTGTTTCATCATTTTTGGACAATGTACTTGTCTGAGAGCCGTATTTAATTGTTAGAATTATGTGATTTTTATATAATCTCAGTTTTTTTTTTGGTCGCGACAAGTGTTTTGAGTAGAAAAGTTTCCTCAGACTAACCTTCATCCTAAGATTAATGGAGAATTAGTCGATTTCAAAAGTGCGCTTACCTACTTGCTTTCCTTGCTTACCTTTCTGTGTCATACGTATTTAATCTAAGTAATATTATTAATTTTCTAATAATGTTTTGTCGAACGTATTACAAAACCTTTAGATATTCTTCATCTTTCACATTACAAAGAGCGTTCAAAATTACTTTCAATTCCGTTCCCGCAGCTGCCATTCCTTCATTGATGTGCACTTTACGCAAATGAAATAAATATATTTCGCACCGTGGAACTTTTATCATCACGCATTAGGTAACCAACCTCGAGCCTCGATGGGGGGAAAAAACCCCATCAGCACACCTTTGAAAAATTACTCGCTTCACAACCTCCATTCAAAAGTAAGCGAAACGGTTGAGTTTCAACACACACCCCCCCAAAAAAAAAAAACACTCCCTCACCTGACAAAACTTCCAAGACCTTCACGAGACCACTTCACACCATGCCGTGGTGGAATGAACACGAATGAAACAACAAAAAATGATACGCGCGCGTTTGAGAAAGTGAACCGATCTGATCCCGACGGCCGTACGGCCGAAATGAAATCCACTGCCATGGCCTACTGCCAGGGCGCGCAAATACTATCGGAAGGATGAAAAATTGCGCACAATTAAGATCGTCCTGCTGGCTTTTCTTCTCCTTGGAGCTTGCGTAACACGCTTGCGCTTCGCTAACGGCCGGGGATGCCGGGGTGTACACCAACTGTGGAATCGCGCGTTTTGTGCGAGCCCTTAGGATGAATTGCTCCAAATTTGCACCTGTGATAACCTTTGCCGAGCGCGGCTTTGGTAAGTTATGGGCACGGGTTTTTCCGTGCATTTCAGTAGGGCAAAAGGGAGTGAAAATTATTCACACTTACGTGCATCTTTTCCGTTTCGGGCCACCCTGCCAAAAAACGGGAAGATTTAAATGCTTTCTTCGCAGCGTGTTTCACGGGGCCGGGTAGGGAATGGATGGGAAAAAAATGAACTTACAAAGAAAAACTCACTTCAACCAATTTTTAGCGGTACCTTCGAGGCAAACGGTTACGAAATGTTACTACAATTGAACGCCATTTCTCACGTGCCCGCCACGGTGCACACTCAAGGCAAGGCGTTATAAATTTTCCTCCATAATAAACTGAGGCGTTACACGCGCACTCTGTCTGTCACCGTAAGATTCGCCACCGAACGCTTCCATTTTTTTTCGCCTCAATCATCCGAGCGCGAAAAGGTATGAGATGCGTCAAAGAATTGTTCCGAACGTGCAAAGCTTCCCACCCTTGATACGGCGTAAGTAGTGTCACTTTGCGCTGGAACCGTATTTCCTGCGGCATCTCGTGAGATAGGAGCGCGCCGGGTTTTTGTGCCGAAACAGTGTCGTTAATTCATCGCAACCAGACGAGTTGCACGTGAGTGCAACCTGGAAAATCTTGCGGCAATTCGGGGAAAATTTATTTACTCCCCCAGCACGTACAGAACGGCCATTTTCCTCCCCCCAGTAAAGTGGAAAAAGGGAATGAAAACCGAAGAATACCATAACATCTTCACATTTCTCCGAAAAACAGCTCCATTATTTTCAATACGGAAAAATGGAAGAGAAGGAACCCACCCCCCGTTCGCGTACACTTACTTAACGAATTCCATGCTGTTGTTGTTGTACTTTTTCTTCCCTTTTTTCCGCTGTCATCTGCAGCCAAGCAAGATTTCATCCGTACGGCAATGGCACAGCGTAAATGGAAAACCCCTATTTACGAACAACGGCGGGTGGATGGTTTTATCTATCTTAAACTGTTGCCATATTTCCCGCTCGGTGACCCCGCACCGTATCATGTGCGCCGAAAGGTGTGAAAACGACAAAATGAAATAAATTACTAGCCTTAAAATATGACATCGATATATTTTTAAGACGTATCTCGGGGCTCGCTGGTAGTGACACCGGCATACAGCGACGTTTCTTTAGAGATTTTTTTGAGTGTTGGAATTTTGCAGCTACAAAAAAGTGCTCGATTAAATGCAGCTAATAAAAACTTGCGAAGCTTTCTGCAAGATAGTTTTGTTTCTTCAATTTTGTTTGTTAAATCGATCGGGGTGAAGTTTTCTTTTATCGCCTAATTTTTCAATTTCCAACAGAATACTTTCAGTTTGCTCGAACAAAGCAGCAGCGCGGCATCCACTCGATGAAAGATGTAACTGATAGGATAGTTAGGTCAGTTTGCTTCGTCTTTTTGTTCACTTGCTTTCCATGCTATTTCGCCTGCAAGAAACTCCCCACCCTCTTGGACGATATTTGAAGTGGCTAACTATGTAGGTGCTAGTTGCCACTACACCATTAATGGCAGCTTACAATCGTAGGCAGTGCAGACAGGAACAACAACAAAAAAAAAGCCTTGCGCAACGGCACGGTAGAAAAGTTAACTTCGAATGGAAAGCAAAAGAGCAGACAATAAACAATATTGAATCATTCTGTCGTTGGCGCTCCCTTTTTGCTGCCGGTTTCTGCAATAACTGCAGTGCCTGGATAGTGGGAGGATGAAACTTTGCTGCTCAAGAAAAGTTTAGCTCCGGGGAAGATGCCTACTACGTTTTTCCTTCTCCTGTCAATGATGGCGTCGACGGATGGATAGGTTTCATTCGTACCTAATTGGCGACAGTGATGCGATGACCATTTGGTAAAGAAAACGTTTTTTTCTTGGAAAATATAAAATATAATCGAAGAATAAGCTTGAATAATAAACAATAACTTTTATCCTGAACTGAACACTAAACAAACAGGTTGTTCGGTATTGCAAATTCTCACGGATAGATGTGAACACGTCGCAGGTTCAGTTGAAACTCGTTTATTCCTACGTCCAAATACAGTTCATTTCTAGTTCATTTCTAATTCATCAGCTATGTCATCCCCATTATCCGGTTCGTCTATACTTTGTACTTAAATTCCTTGCTTACAATCTGAATAATTCAAACACAGGTTTTAATGGTTAAATGTAAAGGAGCGTCCAGACTGTAGACCATAACAGTTATACGTAACAAAATTTTGTTATGTTATACTTGTTACGCGTAACAAAAACAGAATAGTGAAATGTTCAATCCGTACCGTAACATATGCTCGAATTTAGCAAATTCGAGTTGTTTTGCACCGGAAACAATTTTTAAACATTGGCGGTTGATCTAAGCACGGCATAAAACTTTTTCCCATAGTCTTTGTGCGAAAATAATGTATTTCAGCAATAAAATAGATTCTTGTTACGCTACGCGGGGGATTTTGCGTCCACACTTGTTACGGTCCGTTCAGTGTTGCCAAATCATCCTAAAACGCAATTTTATGTCAATTTGGTTGCCAGAAACGCCGATTTTCTGCTCGAAAACCATTCGAGCGTATGTTACGCTTACAGTCTGGACGCTCCTTAAAACATTATTTAATAAACTGATAATGATCACTTTAAATATTTACTGAGGAATTTTGATATGATGAAATAAATGTAAAATATTCGAATATTCCTAAAAATTACCAAGCCTGTCAAAATTCTCGTACCAAAGCACCTGTCCAAAAACGACGCAGCTTCTTCGGCCCCGTTTGAGTGGCAGTACTCTCAATCAGTTTTCCATAAAAGCAACAACTTTTCATCTAAATTGTATAAGTTTTTAATTTCCATCTCACCGGTGCCCGCTGTGTAAGTTGTTTTCAGTTCATTTCCCCTTTTGTGCTGTGCCGTACGCAAAACAAGTCCGTTTTGTGCGTTTATTTTCTTCCATCTGCGCAGCAATCGCACCAGTATAGAGCACCATTTCGCTTTGCAAAGCTGACAACTTTCCCAATGCTGTGTCGTTTGTTGCTGGCTCAGTTTATCGTTTTTCGATTCGAAACAAAAAAATAAAATGAGAAGCGAAGCTGCACGCGATTGAGCATAAAACAGGCACACATACAGCAAACTTACCATTAAACAACAACCATTTAACATACACGCAAACGCGACAGAGACAGGTTGTGTTTAAAAATGGTGGGCGAAAAAAACAACAACAACGCCAAACAGATAGAAACAAAACGAAGCAAAGCAAAGCGCCAGACAAGAAAAGTAAATGGGAAAGTTTAAATTGACTATTTAAATTCCGCTGATTAAAACAGATTTCATTCGCATAACAACTACTAGCCTCGGCTGTCGGCAGAAACAGCGAAACATTCCACCATCCGGAAAACACACAAACACAAAACGTCTGGCCAAACCTCCGAACGCGACTCGCCGGAACATTCGAAATCTTTTCAAGAGCTTGCCGTTTCTTTCGGTGTTGTTTGGTGTTGTTTGGCAGCAAGCGCAAACAGTGGGAAATGAAATAGCTACGTATCGGTGAAGTCCGTAAAAGGAAGGGCCCGCTAGTTAAAGGGACGTTTTATTAAGGCCTAGCCGCGTAGCAGGAAGCCGATTGGGTGCTTTAGGTTTGGTTTATTTGCGTTTAAATCACAACACGTTTTGCACCCGTTAAAATGGAATCAAATTTGATGGCCGATTTTAACTTCGGGCGCCAGTTGTCCACATTTCATGCTGGTCAGTGGCATCGATAGTCGGGGTTTATTTATTAAAGATTTCAAGTAATATTGAAAGGGAAATTTGCTGTATATTTTTACTTCAAAATATGGACTGCTGTGTATTTTAAAATTATTATTCAACTTTAGTTTTATATTGTTTTGCTTTTTCTATAAAATATTAAAAAAGCCAAAACAATGAAACTGTTAAAACAATTTACAGGCGAACTAAATGATTTATTCGTCACCCTGTCCGGGGTGCGGTATTCCACACCCGAAGCGAGCGTGTTTTATTGTTGCTCTCTAATAAGCGATCCCAATAAAAACCTCTCTGATTTCCTGCCCTGCTGTCATGGCGCTTCTTGGCGACCATTTATTTCATTTTCCCAACAAACCTTTTCCCGCTTTTGGGTGCGGGTTGATCGTTTTTCCCCCACTCGATGGCCCACCCTGTAGCTGAGGCCGTGGACCAGCAGCAGCAGCAGCAACCGGTGCCTGCCAACGCAGGCCTGTAAAGATATAAATCTAACCCGACCGCTGTTGTGTGTCGGGTTTGTGGCTGTGTGCAGGCTGAAATTTATTTTTCATTACTCCGTTTCCGTTTAATGACTTTCGAATTCCAAATGAGCCCTGCAACAACGAATAGAATATGCTGATGCTGATCGCCTCATCGGGGGAAACGGGAAAACACGGGTCGCGACACGACGGGATGCTTTCCCGTTGGGTGGTTGACCTCGAAAAGAATGCCAATAGTTTTCCACCATTGGTCCAGCCGGGCCTTTGCCTAAATCTCGCTGAAATGGTGGTGGATAAATTTATTGCCCCGAAAAACTTGTTGCATTCGATTGCTATCGTCATCTTTGGCCGAGCTCCTCGTATTCTTATTCTTATGTTTATGTTTTATATTGTGGCTGTGGATGATGAAAATCTTTCGGATGCAGCCATATATTACCAAGCAGATTATCGAAAGGTTCCACTCAGGGAGCGGGCAAATTATGAGGCAAACTTTATTCTTTGCGCAATGCGTTTATTGAAATATTTTTAAAGAGATTCTCTTATCTTCAAGCGACTGCCCGTGACGGTCCACGGATGGTTAATTAGATGATTTATACTGCATCCCTTCCCATTAAAATCCCATCCACTCGGGCCTTCATTCCATTCAGTGGCAAGAAAACAGAAGCGACCCTCCCACGCCCAAAGGTGCTGTTTGAAAGATAATTTTCTGCCTCTGCCTCAGTAATTAAGAGCTCGAATTACGCGAAACCCATTCATTACGTACTAAACCAACAGACGATGGCGGAAAAACTCCGATTGAAACGATCGGGAAATCAGCAAGCAGAAAGAATGATGAACCCATCCAGTCAAAGAGCTGAATGGAAACAATATCGGCCGGTGATGAGTTCTTGTTCTAGCGCAGACCACTCATTGGCATGGGATAAATATGATTTTTATTGTAGGTTGATATTAATTATATTTCAAGGAAAAATACCCAACAACCAGCGGTAGTCGAGATCATTAATTAAAGTTCCTGCATTATGGTGTTGTCATGAACGAAAATGGTGCAATTAGTGGTGTTCCATTGATGAAACGCTAACGCTGAATAAAGGGTGTCCCCGAAAGTATAAGCACGATTTAAAAATTAGATAAAAAATAAAACCTGTTCCAGAAACTTTATGTTTATTTTATAAATAGAATTGGTGGAGTGTTCTGTATTATTTCAAAAAAAGAAATAAAAAAAATCTAATCGTATGCTAATGATCGAACTTTTGATCTGACGCCTCCCATCAGGTTCAGGTTCAGACTTGTCCCGAACGATTTTCGACACTTTCTTCCAGTCTTTTTGAAAACTGTCGATGTCCTCCGCAGATTTAAAATGTTTTCTCAAGAGTGCCTTGGTTAGCGTCCAAAATAACTCAATCGGTCTGGCTCCAGGGGAGTTCGTGGATTCATTTCCTTCGACATAGTGAAGCATGTTTTCGTAACATCGGTCTTCATCGTCTCCGTTGTCACTAAACGGTTCGGACATCATACCGCATTCGCAAATGGCTTGCCACACCATCGCCTTTTTCCGATTTTTTGGAGAAAAATAGATTTGTCGGCTTCTTCGACGTCCAGGCTTTCAGGCACTGTGTAATATTGACTCCCCGGAAGAGTTTTGTAGTCAACATTTACGAACGACTTATCTTCCAATACGATGCATGAGGATTGGCGACACAGCAGCTGGTCGTACAGCTTCCGAGCCCGATATTCAACACATGCGGCTTGTTTTGTACTCCGTTTCGGTTTCTTTTGTTTCTTATACGTTTTTAAATTCAATCTTGCCTTGGCACGTTGGATGTTACTTTTTGATGTACAGGCAGTCCCCGAGATAAGTGGTTCCTCTTATACGCGGTTTTTGAAAATTTGACAGTTGAGCTAGTTTATAGCAAAAAATCTAAGCAGAATGATGAAAATTTGATAGTTAAATAACCTTTTCCGTCATATAAAACATTTGTGTTAAACTTATTTTAATGTAATCTTTCTAAAAATCGCCTGATTCGCTAAATAAATAAAATTCAGAAAAGGAAGTCGACTCTGTGACTTTGAAGTATAAACGAAATTACACCAGGATCCGACTTACGCGGAAATTCAAATTACGCGGATTTTCCCGGGTTATAGCGATCCGCTATAATAGCGTATCTCGGGGACTGCCTGTACTCAGTTTTTGAGCCCCATTGCGAATGGAACTTTCCTTTCTTTGCTCGAACGCTTTTGTTATGTCCCGGTCCAACCGCTGATCGACAGGACCAGGATTTCGGTCACTTTTCGGCGCATCCTCAAAGCTGTACTCCTCCCGAAACTTTTGGATGGCGGCGCTAATTGACTTAGCGAAATATTAGGAGTCGAGCACCATTTGTGCAGAATGGTTTTGCGCTTTTCGACGGAAATGCCTCGCATTTCAACAGACGCTTTTGGAAAAAATAGTGTTAATGCACTAGCTAGTAACTCTGAATGTAAACAATGAAACATATCAAGAATCAGCTGTTTCACGTCATCCGTTTACTAGAAACGTCATTTAGAAATCGTGCTTATACTTTCGGGGACAACTTTTATTAATTATGTTTAAAGAAGTCATGAACGATGCTTTATTTTTAGAGTCACTATCCACGTGCACGTTGTTACAAGTGAGCAATATTCCATATTATTTTGTTCGGAAAAGGTATTTGGCGTAAGTAATTTTACAATTCCAGCGAGTACCTCACATAACTATCCCGTTCAATAAGCGTGTAGCCTCACTACACTTAAACCGCTTTAACAATTATTATTTTAATCTGCCCAACCCATCGCGAATGCATCGTCTAGTTCACAAGTTCACAGATACCGGTGCTGTTGGAGAGCGTGAAAACTACGTTCAAATTGCTCATCAGCTGGGTTGTGGTCCCTGCTGCCCATATCCAGCGCTCGGCGGAAGCCCATCCATCGTTAGCCCGTGCACCGTGATCCTGTTCGCCTCGTAGTCACAGAAACTCCATCGCGGAATCTCATCGGGGACCAAGATTATAATATTAAGCGGGGTGGTAACCCTTTTCGGAAACGCAAAACGGGGCCGGCATCGTTGATTGGGTGTGCGCCCAGTGCACCCGAAAAGCCACCCGTACCAGTTAATGAAGGCCGTTGCTGGCGATTGGTGCTCACGGCCTCGAAACTAAACCGAAACGTTTCGCTGGCGCGCGCTCGGTTGCCTTTCGCGGGCACCGATTATCCCGACCAGCTCTGTTTCGACAAATTATATTTTACACTTACGCCAACTCGTTCCATCCGCGATGCTACCCCGGTTATCCTGGGCCACCGTTTACATCCTGCCCATAAATAGCGTGCCCTGTCTCGCGTGAAGTGGATGGCAAAAGGTACGTTCGGGTTAATTTTCCGCTTATCGGCAAATTATGATCGAACGGGAAAATTTGTGAATTTCACCATACCGATGATGCTGTCGGTGCCGCTTACTGCCAACTTCGCCCCCGGGAGTGATACGCTTCTTAACGACCCGCACTAGCAGAGGATAGTCGTTTAGGGAACCGTTTTTTTTTTTTTTGGTTTGCTGTTGTTGTCGATGAGAAACGCCACAAGACAAACTGGGCGACTGGGGTGGTGCGGCTCTATCGTGTACAATGTTACTGGTATAGGAGGCTGATGAAGTTTAAGGGCTAAAGCTTTTTCTATCACCATGCACACTCGTGCCGTGTGATAGCACAACCGGATGCACGCTGCATACATGCGCAATGCACCCTATTTGCCTCGCTGTGTATGTGTGTGTTTGTACAAGTGTTATAGAGCGGCTTATAAATATGCCTCTAGGGGTATTTTAATGGAAGCAGTCTCATACCTCCCACACTCACACACACAGAAATTCTCTCCCTCGCTCAAACCGGAAAGCCAGAAGTAGCACAGTATCGAGGGCAGTAAATCGATGATCCTAAGCTATCATCTGCATCGAAGCATTTTGCGGCCCCATCCCTTACGGCTACGAGGGATGTGCGAGGTCTTCGCTCTTCGCCTAGATATTCGACCTAGAGAAACCCGGGAAATGAACCGGTGCCTCGCGGGTTTTGTGGGGGTGGAAAATAATGGAAAAAGCTCCCCGCGGTAGACTTGGTAGCCCGGGAATCGATGGTAAAATGGATTAAAATATCCAGTCAGCTGGATAGGGTGAAGAGCAGCCACGGAGAGGCTGTTCGGTTTTCGTTACTAACTGTCTACAGTTTGGGATACCGATCGGTGGTTTCGTTTTTTAATTCTTTTTTCTCTGCATCCTGACCTTTTCCCTACCTAGCTTCCTTTAATGCACGCTCATTTGCTGGAGTATTACATTCACCGTTACAGCACCGGAGGCCACAACTCCAGCACAACCGGGAACCGAACGAGCGTCATTTTCGTATCATATTTCGTACCCAATCGCACACACACCCACACTCCGTTGGGAATGCAGCAATGCAGTCTGGGAGGGGTGATGAAAAAAAGGATAGGAAAATACATGTAATGGAGGTACTGTGCAGGAAAATGCAATGAATAGTATCACCTTTTTCTCTTACCCGGATAGTCCTCCTCTGCTCCCGTTCCTCGTGGGAAGCAAAGATCATGCTTCCGGGGGAAAAATGATAAGTACTGCAAGAATGATTGCGAGCGTGGAAACCCCCCCCCCCCCCCCCCCCCCGAAAGGAACGGAACAGAAAGTGAGGTCACAACACCGGCTAACTTCGCATTCAAATGGTCGCCACTGCTCAGGGGAATTGAGAGGGTTTTGTTTTTTTTTTTCAAACTCAGAATACCGTGCAGCTTAGCCGATATTTTCCGGATAGCCGGCAACGTTTCGTCCCTTCATTTTCTTTTCCGCTTCCGGGTGGGAACAACGCCGCTGGGAAACGACTTTTTACGCAACGTTCCACTGCCGATGCCGATGTAACATGTCGGTGCGAGGGGTTCCCATTGCATGTGATTAGTATGTTATTGAAGCGAACATTTAACGATGCATGTGTGTGGGTGTGTGCCGCCTGGTATTCGGAAAAGGCAGATACGAGCGCAGAACCCAAAAACCCCCCGCCGGAAAGTGTGCGGAGCGACCGGATAACGAGCAGTTCGTTCATGCTTGTTGGCCCTGTAGACTGTGGGGCAGGGTTGAACGGTTGAATGGGAAAAGGATGGTTTCCTTTCAAATCTCAAACCTAACCTGCTGATATTATGACCTGCGTGAATTTGTACAATTCAGTACGTATATACAAGATGGAGTGCGAACAGGACTAGACTTTGAATAGCAAAATTTGGAAAAATAAGCTATAATTACACAATAATTGCTGCAATAGTGTTCTAGCAATAATCATAAATTTTGAAAGCATTATAATTATATTCTTTACAATTGTATACTATCTGTCAAAGTTTTTGACACAACCTGTCCATCTGGAGGATCGGAGCTTGGGACGAATGACGGGAGAGGGCGCCACCAGCAATGCAATAAAAGGGACTGCATTTCGAGGATCGCGTCCTATTCCTGTTGCAATCGAGAAAAGACCAGTAATAAATGTTGAACGTCTCTGATTATAAACGAGACTGTTAAAGATCTACTGAGAATATCCGAAACTTTGCAACACTATCTGTGTATTGGATATTTTATCAATCTTGTCTTCCTTAACTTAGACGTGGACAGACAACCAAATTGAAAAGTTAATTTATTCTCTGATTCCTTTACTCGCCTATAAGTCTTCTCTAAGCGAATCACTTCTGCTCAATGACGGAAACCATACTCCAGAGATCTCTACTGAGTTCTCCGATCTGAAACTGCTCAGAGCAAGCAAATACGATACGTAGGAAAAAATATTGCGAAAAAAGGTTTTGTACAGCCTAAGCCAGGAAGAGATACCGCACAGGGGCAACGAAAGATATAAAACCAAAATTTATAGGTCAGAAAAAGATAATAGTCCGATAATTACCAGGCACAGCGGCCAAATAGTCCAGAGTTTTTGCTCTAAGAGGATTCCTCCGGATTGAAGGACTTCGTCTACATGGGGAAAAGAGTCCAAAACGTCGTTAAATGTTGATTTCTGTCACTACATTTACAATTCCTTAAAGGCGAGTTCGATTTGAAAAATAAATTGGATATAATTTTCAATCTTTGCTCAAAATTGCATTGTGTATATTTCATACAATACACTAGTTTTTCAACCATAATGCTAGCGTTCGCGTTCTTTTTTCGGCAGTTCGAATTCCTTCCTTTGTTCCTGCCATGATCCCGCAACAACGGAACCAACATGCTGTTGCTTTAATCGACACATTAGAGGCAGCAGCTATAAACAACAGTCGAGCCGGCAGAACCCTAGCTTTAATCGCAGCTGTTTCCGCACAATTCCGCACCAAATGACGATAATTAAACATAAAGATCTGCGCTAGATTTTACGCGTCAATATCGCATTCGCTTCCATCCCTGTTCCTCCGCTTAGGGGGTTCTCGTTTCCCGTGGATATATGGTTGTGCTTAAATCTTCATGCATCTCTGGCGCCCAATGCTGTGGTCGTCGGCGCTTGGCCGGTGGAATGGATTCGAAATATGATACGAGACACGAACGACGCCGGTCAGCATCGTAAACGAATCCAAATGTGTTGCCCTGCGAGATGATTATGATCGCCGTGTGTGGTCCTGTGTGAGCGGAATGTCCTTATATGTTTTGCCCTTGCCCACAAAGTTGATTGTGTTTTGAACCGAGATAAAATGCAGAATGAAATAACCGATATTGCTTTTATCTCAGTGTTTTTTCTATGAAAAAGTCAGTAATAATACAATATTAAATATGAGCACATCAGCTTAAATATTAAACTACAAATTTAAAATAACTCGATCGCTGATCGCTGGACATGAAAATATCGTCACAACTCGGTCTGCTGCTGCGAGCGTTCAATACATTTAACAACCATTTTAAACCGTTGTTATAAATGAGTCATTATAGCTTGATTGAAATGGTTGCTAAACGTTGAAGATAATCCACCCGTTCCCGCCCTAATAAAACAGACTACAATATGCACCGGTACAAATACTGCCCGCAAACGTACATTGAAAGAGAACTAAACTTGACGTCTTACGAACCTCATTCCCAAGATGCTTTAGCTCTTTATTTTACAACTTTCTAAAGCTGCCACCTAAAGTAAATGAAGCGGCAATCGTAGTGGAGCTTTCTTGCACGAAACTTATGCCCCAACAGCCACTCACCGGGCGCCGTTCCGCCCGCAACGAACTCATCCACCGACACGTGCCCTTTCGGACGCTCCCACGGTGCCTCGCCTGACAGACTGATTTCCTGTTCCGTTTAACCGCAACCCGGTGCGCCCGGTGGTAGTGCCCGATGATGGGCGTTTGTTTCGGTGGTTGGCAAAAGATACTTTGGCCAGGCCCATCGGCCAATCGGTTTGCTGGGCGAAGCCGTCAAGGGCGAAAGTTTACCTTGCGCCGGTCGGTCGCCCCCTCCGGACAGCAACGTTGAGTGGTGTTTTGGGGCCGGTAGCCTGTCAAAAGCAAAATCCATCCATCCATCCATCGAACCCATCAACGGAACGGAACCGGGCTTTTTGTTGTATATTCCCAGTTCTCGGAACCAACCCACCCTGAAGATGGGTCCAGTCGGCAAACACGCACCCGCCCGCGGTTGGTGTGAGCTCTACCAGTCTCACCCTACAGCCCACGATGTGTTTAAAGATGTTTTTTGATGATCGTCTTTTTCGCATAATTAGAAAACTTTTATTATTTATGAAATCACTTTAGGAAAATGCTTTACGAGCAAAAAGCAAACTTTTGAACGTTCGGCTTTCTGGTTCGGTGAGCGTAAGCCTTTCTCTTCCACTCACGCACGATTCCCGCGGCTCCCGTTTTTACGGCAGCGTTGCTTGCATTCGTTTTCCTGTACATTCGGGGGTTTTCCTCTTCACAAAAGCATCTTCAACAAAGTAGAGTTTCTTTTGAAATTTCTTCAGCAACGGGATATTTTTCTTGTTTTGCTGCTTTCTTACGGCCGGTCGTAACGGGGGGACTACCGAGCACCGGAGTCGATAGCGGTGGTACCCTTATGTTACGCCTGACCAACTTATCTAAAGAACCAAAACCAAAGTGTTTGGCATGCTGATGCTGGCAGGGCGCCGTAAGTTTTACAAAGCAAAAGTGTTCGTCCAGCTGCACCGAAAAAAGGGGTCAAAAGGGTATCGCACCCGTGGTGCGTAGGGTAGAGGGTGGAAGCTAACAATCGGATAAATTTGACCGAACCGAACGGGGAATATAAAATAATGGTGGCGCTGCGATGCGACAGAGTGGAAAGATATTGATTTTTTCTTCCTCATTTGCTAAAGTGGGTTGGAAACTTTAGAAGTCGGTAGAGAAAAACAGACCACATTTCGATGACGTCAACCGATATTACTATTATTCTCTTTCAATAATCAAAACAATCTGTCTGACGTTTAGGAGCAAACTGTCATAAACTGACATAAACTGTCACTACTAATAATGTTGCTATTAATTTCTCTAAAAGTGTAGCATAAAATTCTGTCTGAATCGTTTTTAAAATTGATTGAATTATTATCATGAAATTTATTTTAATTTCCTACTTTATTTTTCGTGTTTTATCTCTATCTATATCTACTCTATAGAATTTTGATTGAAGACCCATTAAAATAAAAAATAACATAAAAGTGGGTAAACAAAGGCATCCATACAATCATTCACTTTAACTTTAAACATAATTCTAGTTGCTCATAAAAGAACACCAACGAATGTACTAAAACACTTCCCGCTCCTCACTCATTTATTACGCACTACTCACTGCTTGAATACAAGATGTGGCCAAATTGCCATAAACCTCAAGTTCAACTACGGAAGGAACAAAAGGGTTTAAGGTTGGGTTTAACCTCATCCATCTGCTATGTTCGTGACCATTCTTCAAAAGGACCTCACTGTTTGTTGTTTGTCCGCATCTCTTTTGCCCAGTAGAAAGCCATTCTTTCCCTTTTACCACTGTTCTACTGCAAGAAGAAAGCTCCGAATAGCTGATTATCTAGGTCATTGCCGTAAAGGGATGGTAAACATTTCGGATCCATCGTTCAATCCGTGCTCTCCTCTATTTGGTGTAGTAAAGCAGTAAAAGGCGATGCCGGGCAGGAGCCCTTAAAGTTCACAGTTGTCCAGCTTTAGTGTCACATTTGACATTTGTTATAGCAGCTTATAGGAAATTACATGCAACGAGGAGAAGCTTGATTGAGGAACAATTTACTGTAATGACCAGATGATTTATCCTGAATACTTATCCTAGCAACTAGATAGAGCTTTGGAACACTACTCCGTGCTTCCAAATACTGCCCGGTAACAGGTTCAAAAATGCCAAAGTTTAGGTTCAGTTAACCTTCAACAAAACTGTTTGTTTATTCGTAATTCATTATGCTAAGAAAATTTGGAACTAATTTATATCTATTTATTGCTTTCGCGTTATCATTTCAGATTGAAGATGCGATGCTAATGTTTGACAAACAAACCAACCGGCACAGAGGTAAGTGGATAAAGATTTATTAATTCCAATAACTTCGAACAGCGAGTCTCATGGAATGCAAGAATAATTAAAACAAATATTCGAGTAATTTTATATGCAAAATGATTTGATATTCGATTGTGCAAAAAATTAAATGTCTTTGTAAATGTGCACCGTACTACGGTACGCACAGTTATGTGAAGAATTTGTCCCGGTTTTGCTCATGGCCAACAAGCATAAGGCAAGTGTGCAGCACCCCGGGCTAGATGCAGATATTGCAGCCACCGGTTTGAGTTTGATCTGCACCGAAGCACCGGCAAACAAATCAGCACGAATTCAACCAATCGTAAACAAACAACAATAAAATCCAAGCACATCATAAACAAATGTCAACAGCGCCGCACACCACGGCGACCGACCCCTTAGTGCCTGCCTGGGTCCTGGGTACATGCTCGATACACACCGAGCGCAGCACCGTTTTAGCTTCATCGATAGCAGACGAAATCACAATCGGGGTTGCTCTTGCGCTGAAAGTGCTGCTAAGCTGCCACAGAACACTGACTGGGCTGGGAGCGGCCATGTTGTGCCTCGGATGGCTGTTTACCCATTGCACTTTCGAAGTCACGCCAGCAGATGCATCTCTGTCGTCTCTGGCAGCCCCAATCGAGTGCCATTCAGTGACGATGCAAATTTGTCCGCACCGGACAATCGAACAGCTCTGTTTACCGTCATAACAACTATCATCATCGAACTTCACCAGGGCGGGAGGTTCACCAGCTAACACCACCAGCGCCACCTGCCGTCATTGCCGTCTGCATGTTCGGCCAGCATTAACATCATCACTAACAGTTCCCTCGCACAGTTGGAAGCAACTGTCAATCGTCATCATCGGATTTCGAGACGAATGGAATGTGTGTAGCTTCTTCTTTCGTGTTCGGAAAATTGGAAATTGCCATTCGAAGCCCAAATGAAACAAATGGAAAATGGTGCTCCGTTTTGCGATTAGTGACGGACGGCAATGGGACGCTTTAAAGGGCTGTAACTCCTCTATGCTCGTTTCGCTGTGTGGTTAATCCCGTTGGTACTTCCGATACGATAGCCGGCACGGGTTTAGAATTTTGCCACAGCCAGGTTAATTGTACTCCGGTTTTGATGCACCAAACCACTTCCCGTTATATTCTGTTAAAGCAAATATTTAAAAGTTATAACCATCACACAACAGCTTTATCATGCATGCATAACGTTATTACTGGCAGCTGCATTGAAAAGACAGACACTGCCGCATGTTGCCACGACCATCCTCCCCGGTTCCATCAGTCGCCTGCAGCGAAATGAAACCATCACTGAAATTGCATTGCTACCGCATTGATTGCACAAATGCATTAAAAATATTGCGAAATTCTTTGCTCTGCCCATGAATCATAAATGCGATATTGCAGCGCGACAAAAAAAAAGCGTATTTCTGTACAGCCCGGTTCAGCAACGAACTACAGCGATGCATTTCCAATCATGCTATCGTTTGCGGGTCAGTCAGCGGTTGATCAAATGCAGTTTGTTTTGTGTGGCTTTTTTGAGCTTTTTAATCTGCAAGTATCACTAAAGTTGGAGTTTGGAATTTTAAACTTTGTTCCGTCCGGGGGATGTCCTACGTTGTGCTTTTTGGAGTTTGTCAAAATTTGTATCTTTCAAAATATTCTTGGCTCAACAAACAAAGAACAAAGTGAGCGCCTTTGAGCCACAAATTTAGGCTCCTTTTATATCCTCTGGTGAGCATCTCATTTTTATTTCCACGTGCTTTTGGGGATCTCACTGTGCACTTCCAATGTCACGTTCGCTCATGACCCAATTAACTTTCTCACGTCAGACGCTTGCCCAAACGTCTGATAAATCGGGATCGAACAAACTTCTTTTGTCGGTTTTATACAAGCATTTTTAAAGGCAGTTAAAGTTAAAGTTTAAAGGCAAAATTTTATTCTTAGCCAAATTATTGATCAAGTAAATTAATAAATTAATCAGTAAATTGGTAAATTAAGTAAATTAATTAATTAAAGATCAGTATCTAAGGTACACTTTTTTAAAACATTCATTAGTATTATTATTCCTACGAATTGTTAAGTGGAGAACACCCTATCATCGAATGAAATTTGTCTTCATTGTACACCTTCCAATGTTTGGTGTGAAGAAACCGAACGTGTAATCACACCGCCAAAAGCCACTGGTCGAAAGCAGATACCAACCGTGTTATTGACACCGTATGTGACTGTGGCAGACACTGCAACTAATCACTAAGCTCTTGGCGATGGTTTTGGTGACACTAAATGGAATACAATCAGACGGGGGCGACACAAAACCGAAAGAATCGGTACACGGGGTACACTTACCGGTCAGCACGGTCCGAAATGAGCGTTTGAGCACGAAGCACACGACTCGATTGCACTAAAGTGAGGCCCAAAGAATGGCACGAACGAATCGGTAAGCCCTACGGCGAAAATGGTGACCAAGTGGCTAAACGCCATTGATCAGAAGTGAAGCCGGCGAACAACAACCATTTGTGAAGAGGCAGCGGTCTGCAGCGAATGAAGTGATACAGCAAAGACAAAACCAAATGACAGGAGCGGGACGCGTGGCGAGCGGGAAGTGGGAGTAAAGCAGCAGTAAAATGGCGGTTTAACAACCGTTTGACCATTGTCTCTTGGAAACGGGGGCATTCTCCCTGCTGCCGTTCACCACCCCCATTGGGGGGTCCTTTTTCTTCCATTTTTCCCACCGTTTCGATCAGCCCCCGTAGGGGATGTTCTAACGTGTAAAGATGTACTCACACACACCCCCACACGCTGTACGCCTTGTGGTGACAAACTCGGAACTCGGAACTCGGGCAGACAGGATTAATGCTGATAGAGGAGGATTTATTTAATTCTTTCTCTCCAACCTGACGGGTATCTGTAACGGGCGATGACCAAAAACAAAAACACACAAAAAGAAAAGCGAACCGGCACCGTGTATTTTAGTTTAGTCTGCTTTCCCGAAGTGGATCACTTTTTCGCAGACGACAGTCATTAGACACTGTCACGCGTTCGGTCGAATTGGAGCGGTAGGACAGATCCTACCATCAGTGGGAAATGGGGAGATTGAATGATTTTTCACGCTTTTATTTGTAATGGTGGGTGGAAACATTGAGTGGAAGATTTTCTTTTCGCTTTCATTTCAAGGAGCAGCAATATTTTATTTTTCCAGTTCTTATTAATTTGTAAATTCACACTATTTGTTTCGTACCTTGATCGTGCACGTAAATTAAATGGTAGACTTCAATGTATTTGGCCATACGTTGTGTATATTTTTCAGTTTTATCAGTTTAGAAAATGAATAGATATTTGGAGTGCACTGACAAAGACACGTGCTCATATCCAACTCAAAAAAAACTCCTCTTTTGCTTTTTTACTCTCCTTCCCTGGCAGCACAATTGTACTGATAGCGCACCGGTTAGAGCAATTGCAATTGTACGATTAGGGGTACGAAGAAGAAGATCTATCCGTACAATTCAGATTGACAGCTCGGATGCTTCCCCCAAGGTTCATAATGATTATTATTTCTCAAGGTTATTAAATAGTAATTAAAATAGTTTTTTATCCTTTTTTTTTGTTTACAATTTTTATTTCACTACAATGTTTTTATATTACAATACATTACCGCACAATCTTTTAAATAGTTTTAGTCAGGCATTCTGACCGAAACTGGAACACACGTTCGGAACATCCTATCATGACGAACGCAGGATGATGATGATGATGCCCACCAGAATGATCATCTACTTCCAGTATTGCATTGTCCTCGTCCTCGATGTTTGTCCGTGTGTAGATATCGTCTTCCTGCGGTTGCTGCTGGTTCCTGCAGTGTAGCTCCCTTCTGTGCCATCTGGAAATATAGTTATGGTGCATGTTTAATAGAAACTGTGACTTTTTCAACAGTTCCAACTAATGTATGTAATAAGTACTTACTTGATGGTGTATATTCCTTGCACAATCTTTGGTCAGTTGTTCTGTTCTCTTTGATAAACTTTTCACAAACTGCAACTACTTGGCACGAACGTAGAGTGAAACCTGTAGCCAAACAACGCAAGGAACAAAGCCACACAAGCCAATGATACGATGACGAGCTGGGTGATACACACGCTCGCGACCACGCACATATCTACATACGGGAAGCATAGGCTGATCGGTTTGACAGCTAGCCTATTCGTACAATTGTGCCGCCAGGGTTCTTTCTCTCCAATCTGTCATCTTCTAATTGTCAGGTTGGACATTTGACATTTGACGTTTCAGTGTCAAACACTATTTTTGTTGTGTTTAAGAAAGTATTAGTAATTAATTTAAAAGAAAAAAATGTTTAATAAAATCAATAATATCAAAAAACACATAAGAAAGATAATCGCCTGGTAATCTTATTGTCACTTATTTATTACTGAAGTATAAGGTTTCCCGCTGATAAGTCGCTAGAACATCTGGGGAAACCGAAACATATTTGGAACCAAACCCACACACACACACGCTCATCAAACATATTATTTTCAATTACAATTTATTGAACTGAGCAGATTATATTGTTCTTAAAGCTTCCCTGGTTAAGTTCCGTACTATCGTACCGTTACACACTTTCCCATCCTACTTTCCGTGCGCTTTGTCCGCCAGTCATCAATTGTTGTGCTGCTGGCTACACTGAGCCACCGAGAACCAGGAATGGATCGGCAAGCCAATAAGCGCCATCGAATAGTATTAACTTTTGCGAGTTTTCAATTATGTCTCCCCCACCTTCTGCCACTGCGGGTGCAATGAAGCAAACGATGCACCGCCGCCAGCAAAAGGAAATCCTTTCCTCATTGAAGAAGGTGCTCCTACGCCGGTCCACGACCCCATCCGCTGGCAGTGTTCATTCGCCTCGGATAGCAGTGGAAAGCCGGT
Organism: Anopheles moucheti; assembly: GCF_943734755.1. Lineage (NCBI taxonomy): Eukaryota > Metazoa > Arthropoda > Insecta > Diptera > Culicidae > Anopheles > Anopheles moucheti. Next base: position 54,437,383 of record NC_069141.1, read on the forward strand.
TGGTCGTGAAAGGTGAAACGGTTGCGGTACGCGGTGCGACTTAAGTAATCGAACCCAATTCCTCAATCCTCCCGAGAGCTCAACACAACCGGACACATTTTTCCCTTTTGCTACCATCCCACAAAGGATTCATACCTCAAATTATACTTTTCCCGAACAAAAGGTTGCACTTCGTTTCGTGCCTTCTTATCCCGGGGGGTTTCGTGCCTGTATGCTGAACTTTTGCCTTTCGAAAAACGCAACCTCGCGTCCCTCTTCGTTCCGCCGAACTCGCTTCCCAGCCCATTGCATGGTGGGCAGGGCTCATTTGAGATTGGATTTCAATTATAACTTTATCCTGCACTTCTTTCCGTGCTGGCAATGCGGTGAAAGCGACTACGATCATGTTTTCGGTGCATTTTCACCATGGCAACACCGCCACCACTAGAAAGTGTGCTTCGTTAAGATCCGTTGAGGTTTTTTTTTTTTTTGGTGCGGTGGGTGGTAAAAAGCTTTCGGTACTCCCGTGCGACATTTTCACCGAAAAAGGTGGAAATCGCAATGAAAAAAAAAAGAAAAGCCCTCGCTCCGAACAAATCCATCCGTCCGCATGAGTAGAACGAGGGATTTTGAAAGCATTATTATGCTTTTATCGCTTGCCGCAGACATAGACGGTAAAGCGATAAAAGGATACGGGGATAACGCGACAAACCCCCTGTTTGTGAATTGACTTTACTTTTGGTGGAATAAAGTAACGAAAAGAAAATAAATAACGCGAAAAAGAGTACCACAACTACAACACGCTTTCACCGATAGCTCGCGATCGAAATGGATTAAGGCAGGCGTGTTCGAATGCATTTTTGCAAATGCTTTGCAGCTTTTCTCATTATTTGTTTTCACTTGTTGTCCGGTCGCCGCACAAACCCGGTGGAATGTGTGTTCGTGGAATTATTGGACATTTGACGATGGAAAAATCAATTTAACTCCAGAACGCGCAATCGATGCGCATTGCACGAAACGCAATGTATTCTTTGGAGAATGTTTCCATTCGCAATCAACGCATTAAATATAGAAACAATTGCTCCTTTTTCTGAGAAAGAAAACAAACAATAATTGCCCTTTCTGTTAAATGACAGTGCGGGAAGAGGCTACTGTGATGTGTCAATTTATTGAGCTTTTAATTGACCTTTCGTTTGGGAGCTTTAACAAAATGCATAAACCGAACACGCTTTGCTTTATTTCTTCTTTTACATTTAAATATTTAAAAGATTAAAAATCCGTGAAAAGGATTATAATGCTATTAATAGCTTATTCGTTACACTAAAATCATGTCAGCAAGTTCCACCCGTCCGATCAATTTCCCTTTAACAAAAACGGATGCTTTCCTTTTGCGTACTACACTGAAAGCGCTTTCCACAGCGCAATAGGTGTCTATCAAAAGCATGGAAGGCACTTGCTGGAAGAGCACTTTGAGTCATGCAGAACATGGATTGCTCTTACGCTGCTTCTTCTAATATTGTTTTTATTCCCCCGTTTCGTGCTTGCGTCTTCGTTTGCCGTGTGGTGAAAATGCCACTCATCTCTAAAAGCATCCTTTGCCAGTGCGGCGGCAGTGCGTTGTGAAGAGATGGTTTCCCTTTTTATGGTGTTGCCGTCTTTTGTCCGTACCCGTTGCGTTTTTTCCTCAAAGACAGTTGATGATTCAATCAAGCCGACGATTGGAATGGTAAAGCACCTTGAGCCATGGTTGGCGCTTTATTTCTTCCGCTTTCGGAACTCAACACCTCTTCCTTCCACACAATAATACACCGGGCAAAAACCTGCCTGCCAGTTGTCAATCTATTGCTGTTAACATCTTTTTCACACCCAACTTTCACGATACGGAAAGTATTTCTTTTTTCTCTCTTCGTGTGTGCACAATTGGGAATTGCGTTTCGTTCGGACATCATTCAGGTGACTTGTTTGTGTCTGTTTTTCTTTTGTTCCTGCAATCGGCGTACGATGTACGACTACGTTGCTCATTCGACCCGGTGATGGTTCAATTAATTTTGCTTCCATCCCACCCGTAAAAACCCGGAAACGATGGAAAGTCCTGAAAACACTCGAGCTGGATGAGCCCAAAAAATCATTTCCCATTCGAACCTATTTCTCCTGGAAAGTTGCGACACTTCGACGTCCCTGAACCAGGAAGGTGGAAGATTAAAACTCACTCACTTGCGTCGGGAAGAAAATCATCAAACTCAAACGTCATTCCAACGACAGCATTGCTTTCTTGCACGAGGACCACAAATAAGCTTATCCGGGCCGGGGTGCATAAGTATGCACGCCCGGTCATGAAATCGCACTGAGATTGACAATGAGTGTGTGTACGAGAGATGGGAGAATTCCCACCGAAGCAGACACGTGCACCGGGGGTTTTGGGGCACAAATTGATTGATGGAAGGATGGACGGATCCAATCGATGGAATGGATGCGCATTGTACCGATGAATTGACAGATGGGATTTGGATGAATCCTTTCCTCTTTGTGTTTGCGGGCTGGCTGACAGGTCGACCTTGGGTAGAAGCTCCCCCGGGGGGAAAATTCGGGTTCGAAAATGTCTATACTCGTAAAACAAAATGAGAGGCATATTTTACGATGAGCGATACTACTGCTAAACAAGGAAGTCTAAAATCGGGTAGCACAGTGTATTTAAAATTAGATTTCAGCTATAAACAAAATGTAAAATGACCAAAATTTATAATATGTTATGCTTCCAAAATGGCATGACTTGCATCTAAAGAGTTTTACATTTATTTGAAGTAGATCAGTTCCATGTGTTAAAATTTAAAAAAATAGAAAAAGAAATGTTTATGGTAATAGCATTTCAAAATAATAACAGGTGGGCTGATAATTGTTTGGCCTATGACAGTAAAACACTTTTTTTTGGAAAAAATAATTTTTTTGTATTCAACATACGTCCCTTCAAGGGCGATACACCGATTTTGGCGGTCTTTACATTTTTCGATACCCTTTTTGTAGTAGTATTTGTCCTTTGCCTCAAAAAAGGCCTCAATTTCACGATCACCTCTTTATCCGACGAAAATTTCTTCCCAGCGTGCATCCTTTTGCGATTTGAGAAATGGAAAAAGTCACTGGAAGCCAGATCTACGAAATACGGTGGGTAGCGTAGCAATTCAGAGCCTAATTCATGATTTTTTGCCATTATTTTCACTGGTTTGCCATTATTTTCATTGGTTTGTTTGCCCCGAAAACTGACGCCATAACCTTGTCAACTTATTGTTGCGTTTTCCCACGCTTTGGAGCAGGTTCATCACGTCCAGTCCACTTGGAAGACTGTCTATTGGACTTTGGAGTGAAATGGAGATGCCAAGACTCATCCATGGTAACATATTGACGCAAAATCTCGGATTTATTTCGCTTAAACAGCTTCAAACACTGCTCCGAATCATCAATTCGTTGTTTGTTTTCAGTCAAATGTGAGCTCGCGCCGTAGCCATTTTGCAGAGAGCTTTCTCATATCCAAATACTCGTGAACGATATGTCCAACACGTTCCTTAGACATCTTTAGGGTGTCGATCTATCTCGATCTACTTCACATTACGGTTACTTTTAATTGATTTGTGGATTTTTTGAATGTTTTCGTCAGTAACCACCTCTTTTGGGCGTCCACTGTGTTCACCGTCCTCAGTGCACATTTTACCACATTTAAATAAGATACCAATGGTTGATTTTGGTGGAACAGTGTCCAAAGACTCTTCATCAAGCCAATTTTTGGCTTTAACTGTATTTTTCCCCTAAAAAACTAATATTTTATCATCACGTGAAATTCCTTATTTTCCATGATTACTCAAAACACAAAAGTTGCGTCACACAAAATGCTCTAGCCTACTAGATTATTGCTGTCAAATTTTGACAGAACTCGTTTGAAGGTTGGTACAAACAAAATTTGATATGGATATAAATCTTTTAGCGCAATATATTTGTTAGGTCAAACAATTATCAGCTCACCTGTTATATGCAATTGTGATGGTTAATACGATTTGTGTGGATGAAATCAGATTTGTTGACTGTGTTACCCACAGTTGCTACGCAAAATGTTGTGAAATGGTGAATTATCATAATGGCCTAAGCAGGTGATGAATAGAAACGCCCGGGCCTGGGTGCCTCCGTCATTTCCGGCAACTATTTTCGAACATCGGTGCGGTTTTCCCGGCTTTCCCACTGGCCTGTTACGTGATGCGATTATGAACGTTCCGGTTCTGGGGACCGCCCAACCGCCCTGTACCGATAGGAAAATGGGGAAATTCTAACAAAACAACCGCACGCAACCGCTACCTGCCAGCTCAACCGATTACGTTTGCAACCATGTTAACATGCGCTAATGCTAAGCAGCAGCTTATCGTCTAACCCCAGAAACCGTTCATGAAAATCCCAAATCAAAACGTTGCACCTCCCACAAACACAATTGTTCCGCTCGGCCCTAGCAAGGCCATCCTTCATTTCTGCTCATTGTCAATTTATTTTCACTTACCCTTTTCCGCACGATAGCAAAAGAAAAAAAAACAGAAGATAACTACACCCGCTTCCTGTTGTGCTCGAATTGAATGGGAGATAATATTGGCAGCATTTGATGCACCCTTTTTTTCCACCCCCCGGGCTGGATCGTTCGATGATCGGCTGCTCGCCAAAAATACACACATCGAACATTATTTGTATTTTATCAATTTCCGAAAATTATGCGCCATTCGCCCAATCATCATCATCATCATCATCGTCCCTTTTCCGTCAAGTGGCCAGAAAAGGCTGGTTTGATTTTTGCGTCCCACACCGCCGTGGGTTCACAATTTCGCTTCAATCGAACCTTAATTGGTTGGGCTATAAAAAAGCCAGCCATTTATGATGCAGTGCTCGAACCGGACCAGCTAGTGCTCCCCTCCTCGCGTCAGCCAGGCGGTCACAGGCAAAACAAACGATTGTGTCCCATTGCGTTGCTTGTGCGTGTGGCGAGGGCACGGTATCTGATTCATGTGATTTACTGATTAAGCTGCTGGCGGGAAAGGATTTTTTCTGTTTTTGTATTTTTCCTTTGCGCGTTGGAAATTGGTGGGACATTTATTTATGGCTAGGAAAAACTGGAAACCAACAGCTTGGAATCCGTTTATTTGCGTGAATTGATAAGATCAGATTTATTCAGGCTTGATCACATCTGCCCAGAACAAATAATTCAACAACGCAACATGCTTTTTTGTTGACCGTGGGGGTTACATGTACGGGCATTGATACTTAAATGACTCACTTTTACTAATTTATAATTTAATTTTACTTATTTTAAAATTAGCATTGAGGAGAGATTCAAACTTTCTTTCGTCTAGTTCCTTAGACCGTTTACCTATTTTTAAAAGCTAGCCAACAACAAATAATTGTTGAATGACTAGGGAGCGAATGATCGACTGTCAACACACATGGAGGCTCCGGACTGTGCTTCTTAAAAAAGAGGGACCTTATGAAAGATCCTCACAAATGTATTTGATACATACTTACACATTGCGCTAAAAAGGACCTTATTTCTTCTCTCTCTCATTCATTTGTCGATTTCACTCAGTTCAGCTCATCAAAATGGAGGTAGTTGGGTCGCTCAGATCGATCAGTTCTTTTGAGTGAAAGAACGAACTTCGTTCATCATAATGTGTTACTGCAGATCACGAAAAGTGCCTTGGATAAACTGTATGTACAGATAAATCGGTACAATTATGGTTTCAATGTACACACAATTAAGTGAACGGTACAGGCTAAATGGCACACCCTGGACGACTTGTAACGCTGATGCTGGTTGATAGCGGCTTATAGTGCAAGTTAAACGGAACGTAATGAAGATGGAGCGAACTAGAACGGCAGGTTGAGTGAACGAGCCGCCGTATGTAGAGACATTTTGAGCGGGACATAGAACGGTAGGTTAAGTCAACTCTTTGGACGAGATGAAGGATAAGAAACACATTTTTAAAGAGATATTAAACACGTAATATCTGTACCGTTCGAACAAACCACTTTACTTCCGATTTATAAAATACAATAATATTCCCAACTCAAGTTACAACAGCACTGCTTGTTCATCTACAGGCCTCAACAATTTGACGTTTATAATACTTTAATAAATTTTGTTGTAGCAGTTTTACTATTTATCTAAATTTACCATAACGCTCATCAGTTCAAGTCCAATCCGGAATTACTTCCGACTAGCTTTCTCACTTGGAAAAGCGATTAATTACCGTGTGATCCACTAGCAATCGTTATTGAATGATATATGCAAGCATTTTTTCTCTTTGCTATGTTTTTTTTTGCTCATTTTGTGTAATATGTTTCCCATTTCCTATCACTATCCATTCATCTGCCCATTGAAAGGTCTGCCCATCGGTTCTGCGTTTGGAGCCGAGTCAATATTTTCTACAATTTATTTCACCCACAGCCAAACAGCGCCAACCTCGGCGCCGAAAAACAAATACCACGGCACAGTCAATATTAATGTATCACTCGATTACCTCTGCGAGATATTTGCATAATCTCGCAATTTCCGAGCCTTTCGGTAACGAGTAGCATCATAGGTGGGGGGTGGCGAAGGCAAAAAATCGCTTCAAATGAACTTCACGCGGTGTGTGTGTGTGCTGATGCCATGTAAAGTAATTTACCTTTTTTTAAAGCGATTGTGAGGTTGTTGTACGTGTCCGTTTTTTTCTTTTTTGTGTGGTTAAGTCGTTTAGAACGGATATTCTTATCTTGAAATTCATGGCCATTCGCTTAACGGCAGCTAAATCGGCCACTAACTGCAGGTCGGGAATAATTTACAAAAAAAAAAAAAGAAAACAGAACACTGTCCCGATTTTGGGGGTGGGGGGGGGGGCTATTTTCACCTCACAAATGTATCGTTACGTTTGAGCGGGTAGCTTTCCACGTAACTACTTGTGGATTACTGGTGGAGCAAATAAATGGTAATTTTGGTGTTGGTGATGATTGCGCGGGTGCCCAATGACACCCACGAAAAGGGAATGTGGAAGATTTGTGCCGCGATTCACTTAGTAATAAAATGGTATTGTTTGTCGGGTAGGGGTAGAGAGGTAGGGTCTGAGATTGCAACGATGCAGACTCAAAACCAAAAAAAAAAACATCGAGATGGAGCGAGAAGTGGAAAAAGATACACATAATCACAGGACATCTTGGAAGCCACTTATCGTGGCTCATTATGCGTTACTTTGTGGCTGGAGTAGCCTCGAAGAGACGAAAAAAAAAACGACGACACTCCGATAGCGGTCTCACGGCGTAATCACCATCGCACTACCATTTTCTTTTCATTGGATCGAGCAAGTGGTCCGAGCGTTTGAGGATGTTCGGGGGGACGGGAAAACTGCAACGCAAAGGAGAGTTTGTGAGCAGTTTCCAACAAAAAAAAGGAAGAATCCTTTACATTCCACCACTGCAAAACTTACTCCGGGCCGGGTAACGGCAGACGGGCCGTGTCGCTTCAACACCTCACCACAAACTTCCACTCCCACCCATTGTAAACAAGCAGCAAGCTACAACGGCGGCATGCAGGACAAAAAAAAAGACGACACTCACCATAACAATTCCGGAATTCCTTGAAGCTTCCCGCACGCCAGGAAAAACTGTTTAGCAAGATAGCTGTGGGTGACAATAAAGCAGGAAGAATGCAGTTGCGAGTATCGCATACCGTCGCACAGTTTAGCCCAGCATCCCATTTAGGAGCCAATTGCACTGCCGATGGAACCTCCCGCTGGTGGCACGAGGGCGTGTTTGGTAGTGATGTGATGGTAATTTTACAACATTTACTGGGCGTCATTCCGCGACTTCCGTCCGAGTACACGGTACGAACAATTCCACAACGCAACCAGTTGCTCGAGGTTCGTAACGTGGCCCCGTAGATGGCGCTGACACGGATGGTGTGTGAAGGGGAATTAAAACTAATTGTAAATAATAAACCTCATTTTACATGATAAGGAAGAGTTTACAGCGCACTCTTGCGATGGGACGGATTCGCATCCCTCTGGCAGTGGGCCGTTTGTTCCCGATTCCGGCAATTTAATGCAAAACGCTCGTGCAACTAAAGAGATGTCCCACCGTTCTTTAAGCGAATCGGGCTCCAAGTGGCACGCTCGGGTGGTGGATTTAAGAGGCAAAAACTAAACACACCCTTTCTCGTGAACGTGCCATTTCAATCTAGTTTGGTTTCTTGTTTGGTATCGACCATGAATGAAAACCAAAAAAAAAAAAAAAAAACTGGGCAAAGCTTCAAACATTCCAGTCACAGTCTTTCCACTAATAGTGTGCAAACGTACTAGTAATGAGATTGAGACGAGACGAGACACTGTCACCCCCGGTCCGAAACAGTTGTCATTTAATATTCTGGTTCGTTAGTTTTGCCTGAAAGCGAGCCCTCCACGCGTGTGTCTGGATGTGTGTGCCCACTGGTAAAGCTCGTCTCCCTTTCACAACCGAAAAAGGAAAAACTATCCTTATTTCAAATTTGGAACCTCCATTCTCCTATCAACTCTCGCTTCGTTTTTTTTTGTCATCCCTAAGTTTAGTATTGCGACACAGTCACTAGCAAGCTAAAGTTGTTGCTTTGCGGATTTTTTTGCTCTCCATTTCTCCACAATTTTCGTCTGCCTTTGACGACAAGTTAGTAGAACTCGCTCGAGTGTGAATAAGTGCAACATTCTTTACTTCTCACCGTCACGTCACGTTTTTTTTTGTTCTGTTTTTCACACAGTAGCTCGAAGAAATGTGATCGAAAGTGGATCCTATTTTGTTGGGATGGATGTTGCATTTGCTGTCCTTTTTTTTTTGCTTTGCGTTGTTCATTCTTCTGCTAAAGCAACATGTTTGCTTTGAACATTCCAGTGAAGATTCCGTATGATGCTTAGTATGGTTTTTTTTTCTTCAGTGTTTAGTAGTTCTTAGGAAAAAAGTTGGGATGAATTGCGAATATCTTTCACTGCACATGGAACTGTTTATTCTAACTCTAATATTCAAATTTATACTTGAAGAAGAATATTTTTATCCTTTTCTACCTTTCATATCTCAAAATTTTTAAATTAGGTAATGCTATAACCTAGAAAATATAAAAAATTGCTATATTGCTAGTTTATTATAAAAAATTTCTATTTTAACTTATTATACTTTCATGTTTCAATCATTATCAATTATCCAATTCTGGTTCAATTTTCACCGTTAATTATTCTGCAGTTATTGGAATTGGACTAGAGGACATTAATTAAGTTTAATTAAAAACTCTTAAAAACATTAACATTTAACCTTTTGTTTTCAAACGATATCAATACATCAACTGCCAATACAAACAGTCATTGTTCCAATTTTTTAAGCCACTCGCAAAATCACATTTTGAACAGCATTTTCTGTAAAGGTAACTAAAGAATAAAAATTGGATTTATGCGTCTCAAGTTTTAATAAAACCGGGAACTCCCTTTACCGACCGGAAATTTATGCTACAAAGTTGCAAAAAACAAAACCGATGCTCCACGCATTATTGTTTTCCGGTGAAAACAAAACTTCTCCACAACTTCAGCCGACCGGTGATTTCTTGCCGACTGTGAAACAATGTATTATCCAAAGCAATATAGAAAACTCCATCCCTTCTCGCTTTTATTCTCGCCCTCACCTTTATTCGACTCTCTCGTTCAACCTGTCGATTCGGCGGGGCACTAAATTCGTCCTCCGCTCACACTAATAACTGTTACGGACAACTGGTGCGAGATGCTTTCGGAAAATTACTGCAATAAAAGCTAAAAGAACGGAGCACCTATCCGTGAAACCACGAGCAACAACACGAGCGCGTTGAGTGTGGGGCTACACGCAACACGCAAACGTCGTGCACCACAAAATGAGCTACGCACCGAAGGAGGCACCTTGTGCACGGTGTACTGTCTGGTGCGCACTGCCTGCAGGGCGCAAAGGGATGCTGCGTATTGTCTTGTCGGATTTTCCTTGCGAAACCATTAGCGAGAGAAGCGAAATGTGCCCGCTGACAGGAGGAAAAACAAATGAGCTTCTTTCCCTGTTCGCATGTTCGCCTGTGTGTGTGTGTGTATGTGTGTGTGTGTGTGTGTGTGTGTGTGTGTGTGTGTGGGTAAGAGCCATCACGATTCGGTTGGGCTCATTCGTCGTGCACGGTAAGATGAAATGTTGCGCATCGCAGAAGGGAAGAGTGTTTCTTTTCATTTCGGGATTATTTATGGGTAATCTGGAAAAGAAATGGGATACTTTGTCTCCCCTGCCTGATGGGGACATTAGTAGTGGGTGGCGCGAAGGTTTCAGCAGTGGCAAACCATGAAATACAACCGTGTTGATATTGTGAGCAGTTTTTACTCACTGCTGGCAAGCTGAACACCAATGGGGCCGGCCGTTAGGGTTCGTAAAGTTCTATTGATTTATTTTTTTTATTCTACTCCCCTTTTTTCAAAACAAACTTACCTGAACACAATGCTTTTGTAGTGAAGTAATCTGTGAATAATTACTTCTAAATTTAATGAATCCTACTACCATCATTACTCACCTTTTACTCGGATTGGAACTTGTTTGTTTCCCTTGAATAAGGACATTTATAAATTTCTTTTCGCTAATTCAAGTGTAACTTTTTGGAGTGATTCACCATTAATGCTGTGATCTCACTGCGATGGTGTGCAGCACTGGCAGGAATCAAATGTCAATCCCTGGGTGATTATTAATCATGTCAGCTGTCATGTCACGTTCAGTTTAAAATGTAGTGCTGTTATAAAAAACGTAAAGCTGACCAGTCTCGATGTGTCTCGAATATCACAGTCACATCAAAAGTGACCTAAGGTTGTCATAAATTGACATTTGACGTACGCAATATTTATGTTTTGTGGTTTGAAAATGCAAAAACTTTTCACGCAGGAGGCTGTGGGACAATGTTTTTGTTTTTTTTTTATACCAGAGTTTGATGTTTGATCCTGCATTTTTATGCATTTCCCTGATTGCAATGAGTAATACTAATCATTTTTAGATAGTTTTAAATATGACATTCCAATCTATAACTTTGGTCTCTGCAACGATGTACAGGCAGTCCAGATCCGAAGATCACGGTTTTTGGAAATTTGACAGATGAGCTTTGGTTGAAATAACCTTTTTTGTGTTATAAAACATTTGTTTCTAAATTATTGTAATCTTTCTAAAAATCGCCTGATTCGGCGAATATATTAAGAGCAGAGAAAGAAGTCGACTCTGTTACCTTGAAGTATTTACGAAATTGCACCAGGATTCGACTTACGCGGATTTGTGCCAAGTTTTAGCGGTCCGCTATAATAGCGTACCTCGGAGACTGCCTGTACATATCTATTCTTCTCTATTAGACCACTAAGAGTGAATCACGTCTTATCGATGTGACCAAAGCCTAATCGTTACCAGGAAACTTGATACTGCATTGCATTCAATTTCACTCAACTAAATTCGAATTCCGACAATTTCAACCAAGCTAGACCAACCACCCAACAGGGTCTCTTCTACACATGTGTACGAAATCCTCATCACGTGTTCCAATCAGCGAACCATTATAACCTTCGAAGATCATCTGCTTATATATCCTGATATTTGATTTAAACCCCCATACGCAATACTGACTCTCCTGATACTTGTGAATAAACTCAAAAAACGGCAGGGCTAAGCGTCTTAAGATTATTGTGCTGCTTACCAATACCGTCAAGATAGTCCGTAATATCTGTCAACTGAAAAAGAAGTGACCGTTTTTGTTCTCTGCCAGCCAAGAGCCCTAGACTCGTGGCCTTTGAAAACTATCAAATGTATCAGAATGCCATTTACACCATTTTGATGAAGTCTTCTCCATCCAGTGGAACCCATAGTTTACATGATTACTAATAACAATGTACCTATAAATAATTGTTGCTTTGGATGGCTTCTTTGCAATTTGGAATTTTTTTGGAAATAATATTTTACTTATCTAATACTTCAAGATGATCACCTGAAGCTGACACTTTGCTTCAAAAGCGCACAATTTTACAATCACAGCCTACTTCGAATGAAATCCATGGAATTCTACAGAACAAATAGTCTGGTCCAGAGTAACCAGCTATTCGAAGCAATTAATTGTAATTAAAGTTGGGTTTTTTTCTCATAGAAATTTTTATTGGAAAATTATACAGAAGCAAGAGTTTTGAATGTTTCAAACTCTCCCGGCATTTGTTCAGTTAATATAGATATGAAAATAAGTAAGCAAACCGCATCAACCCCCTACCAGCTACCAGATGGGGATTTTTTCACTTTAAATTCTGCTTTATTGTCTGTAAACTGTGAAACACAGCAATGCTGCTAACGAGACAACTATTTCACACAGCCACGCCCAACAGATCACACCGTTAGGCATGCGGCTTATGGTGGTTACAATAACCAACAGTGGTATGTACATGCATAAACTGTAGCAAATAGAGAAGAAAACAAAACCGCTAGAAAATAACGCTAGACAAAACATGCTCATGTTTTAATTGCTTCCAATGTACACTTCATAAAAATGACACAAAGCGTTTGGTTTTCCCTTTTTTTTCGCTTTTACTTCGACGCGACGGACTTCATGTTTGTGTCACTTGTTTTCCCAACAATGTAAACGCAATGTACAGCGCAACAGAAGCATTCCAGCAGCAAACGGTTTCGGGTGACTACCCCGTGCACTGGAGAATGGAGAAATGGACTTCCAAAATATTATACGCAGAAATAAAAAAAAAACAGAATGCAGAACGTTAAAAAATGTCCGCCATATCGTTCGGGGTCCCCTTTGGTCGAACGATGATTGAAGATTGGATCTTCAAACGAGCTGACCATTTCAGTGGTATTGGGTGTGAGTACGTTTTTACCACCAACA